>NC_091747.1:13365954-14029789 GCF_043380555.1 Nothobranchius furzeri | reverse complement strand
TGTTGGCATGTGCCAAGACGCTCCTCGGGGCACGTGTTGCTTGGACCTCTCTCCTGGAGGCGCTCAGTCAGACCGAGTAGTGACATGTGGCAAGACGCTCCTCGGGGCGCGTCTTGCTTGGGCTTCTCTCCTGGAGGCCCTCAGTAAGACCCATTGTTGACATGTGGCAAGAAGCTCCTCGGGGCGCGTCTTGCTTGGGCTTCTCTCCTGGAGGCCCTCAGTAAGACCCATTGTTGACATGTGGCAAGAAGCTCCTCGGGGCGCGTCTTGCTTGGGCTTCTCTCCTGGAGGCCCTCAGTAAGACCCAGTGTTGACATGTGGCAAGACGCTCCTCGGGGCGCGTCTTGCTTGGGCCTCTCTCCTGGAGGCGCTCAGTCAGACCCAGTGCTGACATGTGGCAAGAAGCTCCTCGGGGCGCGTCTTGCTAGGGCTTCTCTCCTGGAGGCCCTCAGTAAGAACCATTGTTGACATGTGGCAAGACGCTCCTCGGGGCGCGTCTTGCTTGGGCCTCTCTCCAGAAGGCCCTCAATCAGACCCAGTGTGGACACGTGGCAAGACGCTCCTCGGGGCGCGTCTTACTTGGGCCTCTCTCCTGGAGGCGCTCAGTCAGACCAAGTGGTGACGTGTGGCAAGACACTCCTCGGGGCGCGTCTTGCTTGGCCCTCTCTCCTGGAGGCGCTCAGTCAGACCCAGTGTTGACATGTGGCAAGACACTCCTCGGGGCGCGTCTTGCTTGGGCCTCTCTCATGGAGGCCCTCAGTCAGACCCAGTGTTGACATGTGTCAAGACGCTCCTCGGGGCGTGTCTTGCTTGGGCCTCTCTCCTGGAGGAGCTCAGTCAGACCCAGTGGTGACACGTGGCAAGACGCTCCTCGAGGCGCATCTTGCTTGGGCCTCTCTCCTGGAGGCGCAAAGTCAGACCCAGTGTTGACACGTGGCAAGACGCTCCTCGGGGCGCGTCTTGCTTGGGCCACTCTCCTGGAGGCGCTCAGTCAGACACAGTGTTGACATGTGGAAAGACACTCCTCGGGGCGCGTCTTGCTTGGGCCTCTCTCATGGAGGCCCTCAGTCAGACCCAGTGTTGACATGTGTCAAGACGCTCCTCGGGGCGCGTCTTGCTTTGGCCTCTCTCCTGGAGGCGCTCAGTCAGACGCAGTGTTGACATGTGGCAAGACGCCCCTCGGGGCGCTTCTTGCTTGGGCTTCTCTCCTGGAGGCCCTCAGTCAGACCCATTGTTGACATGTGGCAAGACGCTCCTCGGGGCACGTCTTGCTTGGGCCTCTCTCCTGGAGGCGCTCAGTCAGACCGAGTAGTGACATGTGGCAAGACGCTCCTCGGGGCGCGTCTTGCAGGGGCTTCTCTCATGGAGGCACTCAGTCAGACCCAGTGTTGACATGTGCCAAGATGCTCCTCGGGGCGCGTGTTGCTTGGACCTCTCTCCTGGAGGCGCTCAGTCAGACCGAGTAGTGACATGTGGCAAGACCTTCCTCGGGGCGCGTCTTGCTTGGGCTTCTCTCCTGGAGGCCCTCAGTAAGACCCATTGTTGACATGTGGCAAGAAGCTCCTCGGGGCGCGTCTTGCTTGGGCTTCTCTCCTGGAGGCCCTCAGTAAGACCCATTGTTGACATGTGGCAAGAAGCTCCTCGGGGCGCGTCTTGCTTGGGCTTCTCTCCTGGAGGCCCTGAGTAAGACCCAGTGTTGACATGTGGCAAGACGCTCCTCGGGGCGCGTCTTGCTTGGGCCTCTCTCCTGGAGGCGCTCAGTCAGACCCAGTGCTGACATGTGGCAAGAAGCTCCTCGGGGCGCGTCTTGCTTGGGCTTCTCTCCTGGAGGCCCTCAGTAAGACCCATTGTTGACTTGTGGCAAGACGCTCCTCGGGGCGCGTCTTGCTTGGACCTCTCTCCCTGAGGCGCTCAGTCAGACCCAGTGTTGACATTTGGCAAGACACTCCTCGGGGCGCGTCTTGCTTGGGCCTCTCTCATGGAGGCCCTCTGTCAGACCGAGTGCTGACATGTGGCAAGAAGCTTCTCGGGGCGCGTCTTGCTAGGGCTTCTCTCCTGGAGGCCCTCAGTAAGAACCATTGTTGACATGTGGCAAGACGCTCCTCGGGGCGCGTCTTACTTGGGCCTCTCTCCTGGAGGCGCTCAGTCAGACTGAGTAGTGACATGTGGCCTGACGCTCCTCGGGGCGCGTGTTGCTTGGGCCTCTCTCCTGGAGGCGCTCAGTCAGACCAAGTGGTGACATGTGGCAAGACACTCCTTGGGGCGCGTCTTGCTTGGGCCTCTCTCATGGAGGCCCTCTGTCAGACCCAGTGTTGACATGTGGCAAGACACTCCTCGGGGCGCGTCTTGCTTGGGCCTCTCTCATGGAGGCCCTCTGTCAGACCCAGTGTTTACATGTGTCAAGACGCTCCTCGGGGCGCGTCTTGCTTTGGCCTCTCTCCTGGAGGCGCTCAGACAGACCGAGCGCTGACATGTGGAAAGAAGCTCCTCGGGGCGCGTCTTGCTTGGGCTTCTCTCCTGGAGGCCCTCAGTAAGACCCATTGTTGACATGTGGCAAGACGCTCCTCGGGGCGCGTCTTGCTTGGGCCTCTCTCCAGAAGGCCCTCAATCAGACCCAGTGTTGACACGTGGCAAGACGCTCCTCAGGGCGCGTGTTGCTTGGGCCTCTCTCCTGGAGGCGCTCAGTCAGACCAAGTGGTGACATGTGGCAAGACACTCCTCGGGGCGCGTCTTGCTTGGGCCTCTCTCCTGGAGGCCCTCTGTCAGACCCAGTGTTGACATGTGTCAAGATGCTCCTCGGGGCGCGTCTTGCTTGGGCTTCTCTCCTGGAGGCCCTCAGTCAGACCCATTGTTGACATGTGGCAAGACGCTCCTCGGGGTGCGTCTTGCTTGGGCCTCTCTCCTGGAGGCGCTCAGTCAGACCGAGTGCTGACATGTGGCAAGACGCTCCTCGGGCCGCGTGTTGCTTGGGCTTCTCTCCTGGAGGCCCTCAGTCAGACCCATTGTTGACATGTGGCAAGACGCTCCTCGGGGCGCGTCTTGCTTGGGCTTCTCTCCTGGAGGCGCTCAGAAAGACCCAGTGTTGACATGTGATAAGACGCTCCTCGGGGCGCGTCTCTCTTGGGACTCTCTCCTGGAGGCGCTCAGTCAGAACCAGAGGTGACATGTGGCAAGACGCTCCTCGGGGCGCGTCTTGCTTGGGCCTCTCTCCTGGAGGCCCTCTGTCAGACCCAGTGTTGACATGTGGCAAGACGCTCCTCCGGGCGCATCTTGCTTGGGCCTCTCTCCTGGAGGCCCTCAGTCAGACCCATTGTTGACATGTGGCAAGACGCTCCTCGGGGCGCGTCTTGCTGGGGCCTCTCTCCTGGAGGCGCTCAGTCAGACCGAGTGCTGACATAAGGCAAGACGCTCCTCGGGGCGCGTCTTGCTGGGGCCTCTCTCCTGGAGGCGCTCAGTCAGACCCAGTGCTGACATGTGGCAAGACGCTCCTCGGGGGGTATCTTGCTTGGACCTCTCTCCTGGAGGCGCAAAGTCAGACCCAGTGTTGACACGTGGCAAGACGCTCCTCGGGGCGCGTCTTGCTTGGGCCTCTCTCCTGGAGGCGCTCAGTCAGACCAAGTGGTGACGTGTGGCAAGACACTCCTCGGGGCGCGTCTTGCTTGGCCCTCTCTCCTGGAGGCGCTCAGTCAGACCCAGTGTTGACATGTGGCAAGACACTCCTCGGGGCGCGTCTTGCTTGGGCCTCTCTCATGGAGGCCCTCAGTCAGACCCAGTGTTGACATGTGTCAAGACGCTCCTCGGGGCGTGTCTTGCTTGGGCCTCTCTCCTGGAGGAGCTCAGTCAGACCCAGTGGTGACACGTGGCAAGACGCTCCTCGAGGCGCATCTTGCTTGGGCCTCTCTCCTGGAGGCGCAAAGTCAGACCCAGTGTTGACACGTGGCAAGACGCTCCTCGGGGCGCGTCTTGCTTGGGCCACTCTCCTGGAGGCGCTCAGTCAGACACAGTGTTGACATGTGGAAAGACACTCCTCGGGGCGCGTCTTGCTTGGGCCTCTCTCATGGAGGCCCTCAGTCAGACCCAGTGTTGACATGTGTCAAGACGCTCCTCGGGGCGCGTCTTGCTTTGGCCTCTCTCCTGGAGGCGCTCAGTCAGACCCAGTGTTGACATGTGGCAAGACGCCCCTCGGGGCGCTTCTTGCTTGGGCTTCTCTCCTGGAGGCCCTCAGTCAGACCCATTGTTGACATGTGGCAAGACGCTCCTCGGGGCACGTCTTGCTTGGGCCTCTCTCCTGGAGGCGCTCAGTCAGACCGAGTAGTGACATGTGGCAAGACGCTCCTCGGGGCGCGTGTTGCAGGGGCTTCTCTCATGGAGGCACTCAGTCAGACCCAGTGTTGACATGTGCCAAGATGCTCCTCGGGGCGCGTGTTGCTTGGACCTCTCTCCTGGAGGCGCTCAGTCAGACCGAGTAGTGACATGTGGCAAGACCTTCCTCGGGGCGCGTCTTGCTTGGGCTTCTCTCCTGGAGGCCCTCAGTAAGACCCATTGTTGACATGTGGCAAGAAGCTCCTCGGGGCGCGTCTTGCTTGGGCTTCTCTCCTGGAGGCCCTCAGTAAGACCCATTGTTGACATGTGGCAAGAAGCTCCTCGGGGCGCGTCTTGCTTGGGCTTCTCTCCTGGAGGCCCTGAGTAAGACCCAGTGTTGACATGTGGCAAGACGCTCCTCGGGGCGCGTCTTGCTTGGGCCTCTCTCCTGGAGGCGCTCAGTCAGACCCAGTGCTGACATGTGGCAAGAAGCTCCTCGGGGCGCGTCTTGCTTGGGCTTCTCTCCTGGAGGCCCTCAGTAAGACCCATTGTTGACTTGTGGCAAGACGCTCCTCGGGGCGCGTCTTGCTTGGACCTCTCTCCCTGAGGCGCTCAGTCAGACCCAGTGTTGACATTTGGCAAGACACTCCTCGGGGCGCGTCTTGCTTGGGCCTCTCTCATGGAGGCCCTCTGTCAGACCGAGTGCTGACATGTGGCAAGAAGCTTCTCGGGGCGCGTCTTGCTAGGGCTTCTCTCCTGGAGGCCCTCAGTAAGAACCATTGTTGACATGTGGCAAGACGCTCCTCGGGGCGCGTCTTACTTGGGCCTCTCTCCTGGAGGCGCTCAGTCAGACTGAGTAGTGACATGTGGCCTGACGCTCCTCGGGGCGCGTGTTGCTTGGGCCTCTCTCCTGGAGGCGCTCAGTCAGACCAAGTGGTGACATGTGGCAAGACACTCCTTGGGGCGCGTCTTGCTTGGGCCTCTCTCATGGAGGCCCTCTGTCAGACCCAGTGTTGACATGTGGCAAGACACTCCTCGGGGCGCGTCTTGCTTGGGCCTCTCTCATGGAGGCCCTCTGTCAGACCCAGTGTTTACATGTGTCAAGACGCTCCTCGGGGCGCGTCTTGCTTTGGCCTCTCTCCTGGAGGCGCTCAGACAGACCGAGCGCTGACATGTGGAAAGAAGCTCCTCGGGGCGCGTCTTGCTTGGGCTTCTCTCCTGGAGGCCCTCAGTAAGACCCATTGTTGACATGTGGCAAGACGCTCCTCGGGGCGCGTCTTGCTTGGGCCTCTCTCCAGAAGGCCCTCAATCAGACCCAGTGTTGACACGTGGCAAGACGCTCCTCAGGGCGCGTGTTGCTTGGGCCTCTCTCCTGGAGGCGCTCAGTCAGACCAAGTGGTGACATGTGGCAAGACACTCCTCGGGGCGCGTCTTGCTTGGGCCTCTCTCCTGGAGGCCCTCTGTCAGACCCAGTGTTGACATGTGTCAAGATGCTCCTCGGGGCGCGTCTTGCTTGGGCTTCTCTCCTGGAGGCCCTCAGTCAGACCCATTGTTGACATGTGGCAAGACGCTCCTCGGGGTGCGTCTTGCTTGGGCCTCTCTCCTGGAGGCGCTCAGTCAGACCGAGTGCTGACATGTGGCAAGACGCTCCTCGGGCCGCGTGTTGCTTGGGCTTCTCTCCTGGAGGCCCTCAGTCAGACCCATTGTTGACATGTGGCAAGACGCTCCTCGGGGCGCGTCTTGCTTGGGCTTCTCTCCTGGAGGCGCTCAGAAAGACCCAGTGTTGACATGTGATAAGACGCTCCTCGGGGCGCGTCTCTCTTGGGACTCTCTCCTGGAGGCGCTCAGTCAGAACCAGAGGTGACATGTGGCAAGACGCTCCTCGGGGCGCGTCTTGCTTGGGCCTCTCTCCTGGAGGCCCTCTGTCAGACCCAGTGTTGACATGTGGCAAGACGCTCCTCCGGGCGCATCTTGCTTGGGCCTCTCTCCTGGAGGCCCTCAGTCAGACCCATTGTTGACATGTGGCAAGACGCTCCTCGGGGCGCGTCTTGCTGGGGCCTCTCTCCTGGAGGCGCTCAGTCAGACCGAGTGCTGACATAAGGCAAGACGCTCCTCGGGGCGCGTCTTGCTGGGGCCTCTCTCCTGGAGGCGCTCAGTCAGACCCAGTGCTGACATGTGGCAAGACGCTCCTCGGGGGGTATCTTGCTTGGACCTCTCTCCTGGAGGCGCAAAGTCAGACCCAGTGTTGACACGTGGCAAGACGCTCCTCGGGGCGCGTCTTGCTTGGGCCTCTCTCCTGGAGGAGCTCAGTCACACCCAGTGGTGACACGTGGCAAGACGCTCCTCGAGGCGCATCTTGCTTGGGCCTCTCTCCTGGAGGCGCAAAGTCAGACCCAGTGTTGACACGTGGCAAGACGCTCCTTGGGGCGCGTCTTGCTTGGGCCACTCTCCTGGAGGCGCTCAGTCAGACACAGTGTTGACATGTGGAAAGACACTCCTCGGGGCGCGTCTTGCTTGGGCCTCTCTCATGGAGGCCCTCTGTCAGACCCAGTGTTGACATGTGTCAAGACGCTCCTCGGGGCGCGTCTTGCTTTGGCCTCTCTCCTGGAGGCGCTCAGTCAGACCCAGTGTTGACATGTGGCAAGACGCATTCGGGGCGCTTCTTGCTTGGGCTTCTCTCCTGGAGGCCCTCAGTCAGACCCATTGTTGACATGTGGCAAGACGCTCCTCGGGGCACGTCTTGCTTGGGCCTCTCTCCTGGAGGCGCTCAGTCAGACCGAGTAGTGACATGTGGCAAGACGCTCCTCGGGGCGCGTCTTGCAGGGGCTTCTCTCATGGAGGCACTCAGTCAGACCCAGTGTTGGCATGTGCCAAGACGCTCCTCGGGGCGCGTGTTGCTTGGACCTCTCTCCTGGAGGCGCTCAGTCAGACCGAGTAGTGACATGTGGCAAGACGTTCCTCGGGGCGCGTCTTGCTTGGGCTTCTCTCCTGGAGGCCCTCAGTAAGACCCATTGTTGACATGTGGCAAGAAGCTCCTCGGGGCGCGTCTTGCTTGGGCTTCTCTCCTGGAGGCCCTCAGTAAGACCCATTGTTGACATGTGGCAAGAAGCTCCTCGGGGCGCGTCTTGCTTGGGCTTCTCTCCTGGAGGCCCTCAGTAAGACCCAGTGTTGACATGTGGCAAGACGCTCCTCGGGGCGCGTCTTGCTTGGGCCTCTCTCCTGGAGGCGCTCAGTCAGACCCAGTGCTGACATGTGGCAAGAAGCTCCTCGGGGCGCGTCTTGCTAGGGCTTCTCTCCTGGAGGCCCTCAGTAAGAACCATTGTTGACATGTGGCAAGACGCTCCTCGGGGCGCGTCTTGCTTGGGCCTCTCTCCAGAAGGCCCTCAATCAGACCCAGTGTGGACACGTGGCAAGACGCTCCTCGGGGCGCGTCTTACTTGGGCCTCTCTCCTGGAGGCGCTCAGTCAGACTGAGTAGTGACAAGTGGCCTGACGCTCCTCGGGGCGCGTGTTGCTTGGGCCTCTCTCCTGGAGGCGCTCAGTCAGACCAAGTGGTGACATGTGGCAAGACACTCCTTGGGGCGCGTCTTGCTTGGGCCTCTCTCATGGAGGCCCTCTGTCAGACCCAGTGTTGACATGTGGCAAGACACTCCTCGGGGCGCGTCTTGCTTGGGCCTCTCTCATGGAGGCCCTCTGTCAGACCCAGTGTTGACATGTGTCAAGACGCTCCTCGGGGCGCGTCTTGCTTTGGCCTCTCTCCTGGAGGCGCTCAGACAGACAGAGTGCTGACATGTGGAAAGAAGCTCCTCGGGGCGCGTCTTGCTTGGGCTTCTCTCCTGGAGGCCCTCAGTAAGACCCATTGTTGACATGTGGCAAGACGCTCCTCGGGGCGCGTCTTGCTTGGGCCTCTCTCCAGAAGGCCCTCAATCAGACCCAGTGTTGACACGTGGCAAGACGCTCCTCAGGGCGCGTGTTGCTTGGGCCTCTCTCCTGGAGGCGCTCAGTCAGACCAAGTGGTGACATGTGGCAAGACACTCCTCGGGGCGCGTCTTGCTTGGGCCTCTCTCCTGGAGGCCCTCTGTCAGACCCAGTGTTGACATGTGTCAAGATGCTCCTCGGGGCGCGTCTTGCTTGGGCTTCTCTCCTGGAGGCCCTCAGTCAGACCCATTGTTGACATGTGGCAAGACGCTCCTCGGGGTGCGTCTTGCTTGGGCCTCTCTCCTGGAGGCGCTCAGTCAGACCGAGTGCTGACATGTGGCAAGACTCGGGTCGGACTGAGGGCCTCCATGAGAGAAGCCCAAGCAAGACGCGCCCCGAGGAGAGTCTTGCCACATGTTAACACTCGGTCTGACAGTGGGCATTCAGGAGAGAGGCCCAAGCAATACTCGCCCCGAGGAGCGTCTTGCCACATGTCACCACTGGGTCTGAATGAGCACCTCCAGGAGAGAGGCCCAAGCAAGACGCGCCCCGAGGAGCGTCTTTCCACGTGTCACCACTGGGTGTGACTGAGCGCCTCCAGGAGAGAGGCCCAAGCAAGATGCACCCGGAGGAGCGTCTTGCCACATGTCACCTCTGGTTCTGACTGAGCGCCTCCAGGAGAGAGGGCCAAGCAAGACGCGCCCCGAGGAGTGTCTTGCCACACGTCACCACTTGGTCTGACTGAGCGCCTCCAGGAGAGAGGCCCAAGCAACACGCGCCCCGAGGAGCGTCAGGCCACATGTCACTACTCAGTCTGACTGAGCGCCTCCAGGAGAGAGGCCCAAGTAAGACGCGCCCCGAGGAGCGTCTTGCCACGTGTCAACACTGGGTCTGATTGAGGGCCTTCTGGTGAGAGGCCCAAGCAAGACGCGCCCCGAGGAGCGTCTTGCCACATGTCAACAATGGATCTGACTGAGGGCCTCCAGGAGAGAAGCCCAAGCAAGACGCGCCCCGAGGAGCGTCTTGCCAGATGTCAACACTGGGTCTGACTGAGGGCCCCCAGGAGAGAGGCCCAAATAAGACGCGCCCCGAGGAGCGTCTTGCCACATGTCAACACTGGGTCTGACTGAGGGCCTCCAGGAGAGAAGCCCAAGCAAGATGCGCCCCGAAGAGCGTCTTGCCACATGTCAACACTGGGTCTGACTGAGCGCCTCCAGGAGAGAGGCCAAAGCAAGACGCGCCCCGAGGAGCGTCTTGACACATGTCAACACTGGGTCTGACAGAGGGCCTCCATGAGAGAGGCCCAAGCAAGACCCGCCCTGAGGAGCGTCTTGCCACATGTCACTACTCGTTCTGACTGAGCGCCTCCAGGAGGGAGGTCCAAGCAAGACACTCCCCGAGGAGCGTCTTGCCACATGTCACTACTCGGTCTGACTGAGCGCCTCCAGGAGAGAGGCCCAAGCAAGACGTGCCCCGAGGAGCGTCTTGCCACATGTCAACAATGGATCTGACTGAGGGCCTCCAGGAGAGAAGCCCAAGCAAGACGCTCCCCGAGGAGCGTCTTGCCAGATGTCAACACTGGGTCTGACTGAGGGCCCCCAGGAGAGAGGCCCAAATAAGACGCGCCCCGAGGAGCGTCTTGCCACATGTCAACACTGGGTCTGACTGAGGGCCTCCAGGAGAGAAGCCCAAGCAAGATGCGCCCCGAAGAGCGTCTTGCCACATGTCAGCACTCGGTCTGACTGAGCACCTCCAGGAGAGAGGCCCAAGCAATACGCGCCCCGAGGAGCGTCTTGACACATGTCTCCTCTGGGTCTGACTGAGCGCCTCCAGTAGAGAGGCCCAAGCAAGACGTGCCCCGAGGAGCATCTTGCCACATGTCACCTCTGGGTCTGACTGAGCGCCTCCAGGAGAGAGGCTCAAGCAAGAAACGCCCGAGGAGCGTCTTGACACATGTCAACACTGGGTCTGACTGAGCGCCTCCAGGAGAGAGGCCCCATTAAGACGCGCCCCGAGGAGCGTCTTGCCACATGTCAACAATGTGTCTGACTGAGGGCCTCCAGGAGAGAAGCCCAAGCAAGACGCGCCCCGAGGAGCGTCTTGCCACATGTCACTACTGGGTCTGACTGAGCGCCTCCAGGAGAGAGGTCCAAGCAACACGCGCCCCGAGGAGCGTCTTGCCACATGTCAACACTGGGTCTGACTGAGTGCCTCCATGAGTGAAGCCCCAGCAAGACGCGCCCCGAGGAGCGTCTTGCCTTATGTCACTACTCGGTCTGACTGAGCGCCTCCAGGAGAGAGGCCCAAGCAAGACGTGTCCCGAGGAGCGTCTTGCCACATGTCAACAATGGGTCTGACTGAGGGCCTCCAGGAGAGAAGCCCAAGCAAGAAGCGCCCCGAGGAGCGTCTTGCCACATGTCAACACTGGGTCTGACTGAGCGCCTCCAGGAGAGAGGCCCAAGCAAGACACGCCCCGAGGAGCGTCTTGACACATGTCAACACTGGGTCTGACTGAGGGCCTCCATGAGAGAAGCCCAAGCAAGACGCGCCCCGAGGAGAGTCTTGCCACATGTCAACACTGGGTCTGACAGAGGGCATCCAGAAGAGAGGCCCAAGCAATACGTGCCCCGAGGAGCGTCTTGCCACATGTCAACAATGGGTCTGACTGAGGGCCTCCAGGAGAGAAGCCAAAGCAAGACGCGCCCCGAGGAGCGTCTTGCCACATGTCACTACTCGGTCTAACTGAGCGCCTCCAGGAGAGAGGTCCAAGCAAGACGCGCCCCGAGGAGCGTCTTGCCACATGTCACTACTCGGTCTGACTGAGCGCCTCCAGGAGAGAGGCCCAAGCAAGACGCGCCCTGAGGAGCGTCTTGCCACATGTCAACACAGGTTCTGACTGAGGGCCTCCAGGAGAGAGGCCTAAATAAGACGCGCCCCGAGGAGCGTCTTGCCACATGTCAACAATGGGTCTGACTGAGGGCCTCCAGGAGAGAGGCCTAAATAAGAAGCGCCCCGAGGAGCGTCTTGCCACATGTCAGCACTCGGTCTGACTGAGCGCCTCCAGGAGAGAGGCCTAAGCAAGACGCGCCCCGAGGAGCGTCTTGCCACATGTCAACACTGGGTCTGACTGAGCGCCTCCAGGAGAGAGGCCCAAGCAAGACGCGCCCCGAGGAGAGTCTT
Organism: Nothobranchius furzeri; assembly: GCF_043380555.1. Lineage (NCBI taxonomy): Eukaryota > Metazoa > Chordata > Actinopteri > Cyprinodontiformes > Nothobranchiidae > Nothobranchius > Nothobranchius furzeri. The sequence continues at coordinate 14,018,390 of NC_091747.1, read as the reverse complement.
GCCACATGTCAGCACTCGGTCTGACTGAGCGCCTCCAGGGGAGAGGCCCAAGCAAGACGCGCCCCGAGGAGCGTCTTGACACATTTCTCCTCTGGGTCTGACTGAGCGCCTCCAGGAGAGAGGCCCAAGCAAGACGTTCCCCGAGGAGCGTCTTTCCACATGTCAACACTGGGTCTGACTGAGTGCCTCCATGAGAGAAGAACCAGCAAGACGCGCCCCGAGGAGCGTCTTGCCACATGTCAACACTGGGTCTGACTGAGCACCTCCAGGAGAGAGGCTCAAGCAAGACGCGCCCCGAGGAGCGTCTTGCCACATGTCAACACTGGGTCTGACTGAGCGCCTCCAGGAGAGAGGCCCGAGGAGCGTCTTGACACATATCACCTCTGGGTCTGACTGAGCGCCTCCAGGAGAGAGGCCCAAGCAAGACGCGCCCCGAGGAGCGTCTTGTCACATGTCAACACTGGGTCTGACTGAGCACCTCCAGGAGCGAGGCCCAAGCAAGAAACGCCCGAGGAGCGTCTTGACACATGTCAACACTGGGTCTGACTGAGCGCCTCCAGGAGAGAGGTCCAAGCAACACGCGCCCTGAGGAGCGTCTTGCCACATGTCAACACTGGGTCTGACTGAGGGCCTCCATGAGAGAAGCCCAAGCAAGACGCGCCCCGAGGAGCGTCTTGCTAACGTGTCAACATTGGGTCTGACTTAGCGCCTCCAGGAGAGAGGCCCAAGCAAGATGCGCCCCGAGGAGCGTCTTGCCACGTGTCACCACTGGGTCTGACTGAGCTCCTCCAGGAGAGAGGCCCAAGCAAGACGCGCCCCGAGGAGCGTCTTGCCACATGTCACCACTGGGTCTGATTGAGCACCTCCAGGAGAGAGGCCCCAGCAAGACGCGCCGCGAGGAGCATCGTGCCTTATGTCAGCACTCGGTCTGACTGAGCGCCTCCAGGAGAGAGGCCCAAGCAAGACCCGCCCCGAGGAGCGTCTTGCCACATGTCACTACTCGGTCTGACTGAGCGCCTCCAGGAGGGAGGTCCAAGCAAGACGCGCCCCGAGGAGCGTCTTGCCACATGTCACTACTCGGTCTGACTGAGCGCCTCCAGGAGAGAGGCCCAAGCAAGACGTGCCCCGAGGAGAGTCTTGCCACATGTCAACAATGGGTCTGACTGAGGGCCTCCAGGAGAGAAGCCCAAGCAAGACGCGCCCCGAGGAGCGTCTTGCCAGATGTCAACACTGGGTCTGACTGAGGGCCCCCAGGAGAGAGGCCCAAATAAGAAGCGCCCCGAGGAGCGTCTTGCCACATGTCAACACTGGGTCTGACTGAGGGCCTCCAGGAGAGAAGCCCAAGCAAGATGCGCCCCGAGGAGCGTCTTGCCACATGTCAGCACTCGGTCTGACTGAGCGCCTCCAGGAGAGAGGCCCAAGCAAGACGCGCCCCGAGGAGCGTCTTGACACATGTCTCCTCTGGGTCTGACTGAGCGCCTCCAAGAGAGAGGCCCAAGCAAGACGTGCCCCGAGGAGCGTCTTGCCACATGTCAACACTGGGTCTGACTGAGTGCCTCCATGAGAGAAGCCCCAGCAAGACGCGCCCCGAGGAGCGTCTTGCCACATGTCAACACTGGGTCTGACTGAGCGCCTCCAGGAGAGAGGCCCGAGGAGCGTCTTGCCACATGTCACCTCTGGGTCTGACTGAGCGCCTCCAGGAGAGAGGCCCCAGCAAGACGTGCTCCGAGGAGCGTCTTGCCACATGTCAGCACTCGGTCTGACTGAGCACCTCCAGGAGAGAGGCCCAAGCAAGAAGCGCCCCGAGGAGCGTCTTGCCACATGTCAACAATGGGTCTGACTGAGGGCCTCCAGGAGAGAAGCCCAAGCAAGACGCACCCCGAGGAGCGTCTTGCCACATGTCAACACTGGGTCTAATTGAGCGCCTCCAGGAGAGAGGCCCAAGCAAGACGCGCCCGGAGGAGCGTCTTGCCACATGTCACTACTCGGTCTGACTGAGCGCCTCCAGGAGAGAGGTCCAAGCAACACGCGCCCCGAGGAGCGTCTTGCCACATGTCAACACTGGGTCTGACTGAGTGCCTCCATGAGAGAAGCCCCAGCAAGACGCGCCCCGAGGAGCGTCTTGCCACATGTCACTACTCGGTCTGACTGAGCGCCTCCAGGAGAGAGGCCCAAGCAAGACGTGTCCCGAGGAGAGTCTTGCCACATGTCAACAATGGGTCTGACTGAGGGCCTCCAGGAGAGAAGCCCAAGCAAGAAGCGCCCCGAGGAGCGTCTTGCCACATGTCAACAATGGGTCTTACTGAGGGCCTCCAGGAGAGAAGCCCAAGCAAGACGCGCCCCGAGGAGCGTCTTGCCACATGTCACTACTCAGTCTGACTGAGCGCCTCAGTTAGAGAGGTCCAAGCAAGACGCGCCCCGAGGAGCGTCTTGCCACATGTCAACACTGGGTCTGACTGAGTGCCTCCATGAGAGAAGCCCCAGCAAGACGCGCCCCGAGGAGCGTCTTGCCACATGTCAGCACTCGGTCTGACTGAGCGCCTCCAGGAGAGAGGCCCAAGCAAGACGCGCCCCGAGGAGCGTCTTGACACATGTCTCCTCTGGGTCTGACTGAGCGCCTCCAAGAGAGAGGCCCAAGCAAGACGTGCCCCGAGGAGCGTCTTGCCACATGTCAACACTGGGTCTGACTGAGTGCCTCCATGAGAGAAGCCCCAGCAAGACGCGCCCCGAGGAGCGTCTTGCCACATGTCAACACTGGGTCTGACTGAGCGCCTCCAGGAGAGAGGCCCGAGGAGCGTCTTGCCACATGTCACCTCTGGGTCTGACTGAGCGCCTCCAGGAGAGAGGCCCCAGCAAGACGCGCTCCGAGGAGCGTCTTGCCACATGTCAGCACTCGGTCTGACTGAGCACCTCCAGGAGAGAGGCCCAAGCAAGAAGCGCCCCGAGGAGCGTCTTGCCACATGTCAACAATGGGTCTGACTGAGGGCCTCCAGGAGAGAAGCCCAAGCAAGACGCACCCCGAGGAGCGTCTTGCCACATGTCAACACTGGGTCTAATTGAGGACAGTGTAACACACACACTACAGTTGTTGGTCCAACCATATGAGGACGTATTCTGAAACACACATCTCCTTCACAGCTTGAAACAATATGAGGACATGACGACTGAACACATGTAGAGTTCATGTTCCTGACTTCTAGCTTCTCCTGTTGTTGTCAATAAAAGCTCTAAACCCAACATTGATGTAAAGCCATCTATTTCCCCAGAAATCCAATCATATTAACTGATCAGCTTCAGGTTAAATGGACAAAAACATGTGTAAAAGGACAAAAATATTAAACTTAGTCTGAACAAATATCAAGCAAATGCTTAAAGGGAAAGTTTGGACTAACAAATGGTATAGACAATTTCTTTCTCCTAATGCTAATGTTGATTTGGGGAAACTTTCACTGAAACTGATTGTTTTAAAACAATCAAAGTGCATTTCATTTATGCACTAGGCCCAACTGACTCATATACTTGATTTCAAATACAAAAAATAATGTGTGACCTGTTGGAAGAATGGAGTGAATTTTCACTCACTTCTTGGTCTGTAGGAGGTTGGGACATGGTCTCAACACTTGGTGTCTGAAACAAAAGACAACAATGTAAATCCTGACTAGTTCACTAACTACAGATCATACTTGTTTCAGTGAATATAATTCAAAGAAGAATCTGAGTTCCTTATATCAGACTGTATAGAAACTATTAACACTGTACAGTTCTTCTACCCAACAATATGAGGACAGTGTAACACACACACTACAGTTGTTGGTCCAACCATATGAGGACATATTCTGAAACACACATCTCCTTCACAGCTTGAAACAATATGAGGACATGACGACTGAACACATGTAGAGTTCATGTTCCTGACTTCTAGCTTCTGCTGTTGTCAATAAAAGCTCTAAACCCAACACTGATGTAAAGCCATCTATTTCCCCAGAAATCCAATCATATTAACTGATCAGCTTCAGGTTAAATGGACAAAAACATGTGTAAAAAGACAAAAATATTAAATTTAGTCAGAATAAAGATCAAGCAAATGCTTAAAGGGAAAGTTTGGACTAACAAATTGTATAGATAATTTCTTTCTCCTAATGCAAATATTGATTTGGGGAAACTTTCAATCAAACTGATTGTTTTAATACAATCAAAGTGCATTTCATTTATGCACTAGGCCCAACTGACTCATATACTTGATTCCAAACACAAAAATTAATGTGTGACCTGTTGGGAGAATGAAGTGGATTTTTCACTCACTTCTTGGTCTGTAGGAGTTTGGGACATGGTCTCAACACTTGGTGTCTGAAACAAAAGACAACAATATAATGTCAGAAACATTGTGTACTATGAATCCTGACTAGTTCATTAACTACAGATCATACTTGTTTCAGTGAATATTATTCACAGAAGAATCTGAGTTCCTTATATCAGACTGTATAGAAACTATTAACACTGTACAGTTCTGCTACCTAACAATATGAGGACAGTGTAACACACACACTACAGTTGTTGGTCCAACCATATGAGGACGTATTCTGAAACACACATCTCCTTCACAGCTTGAAACCATATGAGGACATGACGACTGAACACATGTAGAGTTCATGTTCCTGACTTCTAGCTTCTCCTGTTGTTGTCAATAAAAGCTCTAAACCCAACACTGATGTAAAGCCATCTATTTCCCCAGCAATCCAATCATATTAACTGATCAGCTTCAGGTTAAATGGACAAAAACATGTGTAAAAGGACAAAAATATTAAACTTAGTCAGAACAAATATCAAGCAAATGCTTAAAGGGAAAGTTTGGACTAACAAATGGTATAGACAATTTCTTTCTCCTAATGCTAATGTTGATTTGGGGAAACTTTCACTCAAACTGATTGTTTTAAAACAATCAAAGTGCATTTCATTTATGCACTAGGCCCAACTGACTCATATACCTGATTTCAAATACAAAAAATAATGTGTGACCTGTTGGAAGAATGAAGTGAATTTTCACTCACTTCTTGGTCTGTAGGAGGTTGGGACGTGGTCTCAACACTTGGTGTCTGAAACAAAAGACAACAATGTAAATCCTGACTAGTTCATTAGCTACAGATCATACTTGTTTCAGTGAACATTATTCACAGAAGAATCTGAGTTCCTCATATCAGACTGTATAGAAACTAATAACACTGTACAGTTCTGCTACCCAACAATATGAGGACAGTGTAACACACACACACTACAGTTGTTGGTCCAACCATATGAGGATGTTTTCTGAAACACACACATCTCCTTTACAGCTTGAATCAATATGAGGACATGACGACTGAACACATGTAGAGTTCATGTTCCTGACTTCTAGCTTCTCCTGCTGTTGTCAATAAAAGCTCTAAACCCACCACTGATGTAAAGCCATCTATTTCCCCAGAAATCCAATCATATTAACTGATCAGCTTCAGGTTAAATGGACTAAAACATGTGTAAAAGGACAAAAATATTAAATTTAGTCAGAATAAAGATCAAGCAAATGCTTACAGGGAAAGCTTGGACTAACAAATGGTATAGACAATTTCTTTCTCCTAATGCTAGTGTTGATTTGGGGAAACTTTCACTCAAACAGATTGTTTTAAAACAATCAAAGTGCATTTCATTTATGCACTAGGCCCAACTGACTCATATACTTGATTTCAAATACAAAAAATAATGTGTGACCTGTTGGAAGAATGAAATGAATTTTTCACTCACTTCTTGGTCTGTAGGAGGTTGGGACATGGTCTCAACACTTGGCGTCTGAAACAAAAGACAACAATATAATGTCAAACATTCTGTACTATAAATCCTGACTAGTTCATTAACTACAGATCATACTTGTTTCAGTGAATATTATTCACAGAAGAATCTGAGTTCCTTATATCAGACTGTATAGAAACTATTAACACTGTACAGTTCTGCTACCCAACAATATGAGGACAGTGTAACACACACACTACAGTTGTTGGTCCAACCATATGAGGACCTATTCTGAAACACACATCTCCTTCACAGCTTGAAACAATATGAGGACATGACGACTGAACACATGTAGAGTTCATGTTCCTGACTTCTAGCTTCTCCTGCTGTTGTCAATAAAAGCTCTAAACCCAACACTGACGTAAAGCTATCTATTTCCCCAGAAATCCAATCATATTAACTGATCAGCTTCAGGTTAAATGGAGAAAAACATGTGTAAAAGGACAAAAATATTAAATTTAGTTAGAATAAAGATCAAGCAAATGCTTAAAGGGAAAGTTTGGACTAACAAATGGTATAGACAATTTCTTTCTCCTAATGCTAATGTTGATTTGGGGAAACTTTCACTCAAACTGATTGTTTTAACACAATCAAAGTGCATTTCATTTATGCACTAGGCCCAACTGACTCATATACTTGATTCCAAACACAAAAATTAATGTGTGACCTGTTGGAAGAATGAAGTGGATTTTTCACTCACTTCTTGGTCTGTAGGAGTTTGGGACATGGTCTCAACACTTGGTGTCTGAAACAAAAGACAACAATGTAAATCCTGACTAGTTCATTAGCTACAGATCATTCTTATTTCAGTGAATATAATTCACAGAAGAATCTGAGTTCCTTATATCAGACTGTATAGAAACTATTAACACTGTACAGTTCTGCTACCCAAAAATATGAGGACAGTGTAACACACACACTACAGTTGTTGGTCCAACCATATGAGGACGTATTCTGAAACACACACATCTCCTTCACAGCTTGAAACAATACGAGGACATGACGACTGAACACATGTAAAGTTCATGTTCCTGACTTCTAACATCTGCTGTTGTCAATAAAAGCTCTAAACCCAACACTGATGTAAAGCCATCTATTTCCCCAGAAATCCAATCATGTAAACTGATCAGCTTCAGGTTAAATGGACAAAAACATGTGTAAAAGGGCAAAAATATTAAATTTAGACAGAATAAAGATCAAGCAAATGCTTAAAGGGGAAGTTTGGACTAACAAATGGTATAGACAATTTCTTTCTCTTAATGCGTTTGTTGATTTGGGGAAACTTTCACTCAAACTGATTGTTTTAATACAATCAACGTGCATTTCATTCATGCACTAGGCCCAACTGACTCATATACTTGATTCCAAATACAAAAAATAATGTGTGACCTGTTGGAAGAATGAAGATCTATTGAGTTGTAAGTGATCTGAACGTTTCATGATGATAGCCCCAAGCACAATTTCACATTATTCTGGGTCCAGTTCACTGAAAAAATCTTCAATCAGGCTGAAAAATCACAGGAAAGTAGAATCTATTGAGTTATAAGTGATTCCAACGTTTCATGATGATAGCTCAGTCCTAATGGGGTCAAATGATGTCACAAAGGTCACCGGATCACTTATGCCTTAAAGGCCTGCTTACAAAAACAGCTTTGGGGGCTTATAACTTGGCTTCTGAATGTCCTAGAGAGATCAGCTTGGTTTTAAATTACTCCAATTAACAGCCCCTATTAGCTCTTATGGTTTTAAAATGGGACACAGAATTATGTTGCACCAAGCACAATTTCACATATTTCTGGTTGCATATCTGTGATACAAGCTCCAATCTGTCTGAAATTAACATATGTTGGACATGTGAGGTCAAGGAGCATATCAGTTGCAAGTCTGTAGGTTGAAGAGAACCCTGTTTTTCAGCTGAAATCCATCATTTTTTCTGACCTCTGACCCAGAACAGCACCAGAACAATGAGCTACGGCTACCAAACTGCCTGGGCTAGCTCGGGGTGACGGCGGCGTGCCAAATCGACGTTTGTTTGGTGAAAATCGGTTGAGAAATGCCACTTTGCCGAGCACGGCAAAAAAGGCGAGAAAAGTGCCATCCGGCCCCAAACGGACACTTAACACGATGCGACCGACACAAATTTGAAATCTATGGTTCGGACCAGCACTGGGGTAAAACAAAAAAATGTTCGTGAGCCTCGGATCAACGATGGCCGAACGGCAGCCAAAAAGGGGCTCAAATCTTGGCCAGGCTTCATTTGGGGCCTAGGGTTTTGTCCGTTGCTTTTAATTAATTAAAAATAGTTAAATTCTACGTAGGGACATGAAATTCACATATGTTGTAAATAAGCACATGCCGAATCATAATTTCTAAGATGCGTCACGCTACGTCGCTCACTGACCGAGTTCGGCCACTAGGGGGCGCAGTCAAAAAAAATTCACTCTCTGGTTCGGAAGTCCGGTACGAGAGCAAAAATCTACTCGCCTTTTTGATAGCCCTCACGGCGCTAGAATTGCGCCATTGCAAACTTGCAAAAATCGCGCGCTTTGGGGGGGCTATATCTCCGGAACCACAAAATATTTTGCCACCAAACCACCTCGGGTGGACTAGTGCTTGGCCCCCGAACCACATATCCGAAGATGGCGCCGCTGGCACCAGCAGAACTTTTTTTTTCCACTTTGTAACAGCAAAACACAAGTCCTCTTTGAGGCATTACGTCTCAGAGGACATTTTTTGGCCTAACTCGGAAGCGACTTTTTTTTTCTTTTCAATTTTGACAGCGGATTATGATTGCTTGGCACCACGGGGACCACCTCTCCAAAAACGGGACGGATCGGGCGTTTGCTTGAGGAGCTGTGGCCAAAAAAGAGCGTGACCTCTGGCGACCTAGGGTTCAGAAAAGCACCGGAACAACGAGCTACGGCTACCAAACTGCCTGGGCTAGTTCGGGGTGACGGCGGCATGCCAAATCAATGTTTGTTTTGTTAAAATCGGTTGAGAAATGCCACTTTGCCGAGCACATGGCAAAAAAGGAGGGAACACTGCCGTCCGGCCCCAAACGGACGCTTTACACGATGCGACCGGCACAAATTCAAATTCTGTGGTTCGGGCCAGTGGTGGGATGCACCAGAAGAATTTTCGGGCGCCTCGGACCAACGTGGGCTGAACGGCAGACGAAAAGGGTCTCAAGTGACAGAAGGCCGCAAACAAAGCCTGAGCTAAATTTTCACACTTTCGGGCCGCCGTTTGAATTCAGTCAGGCGTAGCCGCACGAAATTGTTTGTGGTGCATCCCGGCTACCATCTCATCGAAGCACGTCGAAATTGCGGCCGTCGGACCTTTTCGAGGGCCCTTTCGGGACGCGTGTCCAATTGGATATAGTCAGGTAGTGTCCGGTTACACCTTTGTGGGCTTATAACTTGGCTTCAGAATATCCTAAAGAGGTCAGGTTGATTTTAAAATACTCCAAGTAATGGTCTATATCTGGAACAGAAGGAATGGAGTCATTACCACTTATGGGTTTTAAATGGCACCCAGAATTATGTCGCACAAAGCACAAATTCACATATTTCAGGGTTCAGTTCTCTGACAAAGCTTCAATCAGGCTGAAACATCACAGGAAGGTAGAATCTATTGAGTTATAAGTGATTCCAACGGTTCATGATGATAGCTCATTCCTAATGTGGTCAAATGATGTCACAAAGGTCATCGGATCACTTGTTCTTTAAAGGCGTGGTTCCTAACACACATTTGCGGGCTTATAACTTTTCTTCTGAATGTCCTAGAGAGCTCAGATCTGGTTTTTAAATGGCACCCAGAATTATGTCGCACAAAGCCCAATTTCACATACTTCTGGGTCCATTTGTGTGAAAACAAGGTCCAATCAGGCTGAAACATCACGTGAAAGTATAATCTATGGAGTTGTAAGTGATCTGAACGTTTCATGATGATAGCACATTCCTAAGGGGGTCAAACCATGTCCCAAAGGTCACCGGGCGTGGTTTCACTTGAAGGCCGGTTTCCAAAAACAGCTTTGGTGGCTCATAACTTTTCTTCCAATTTTTCACTCACTTCTTGGTCTGTAGGAGTTTGGGACAATGTCTCAACACTTGGTGTCTGCAACAAAAGACAACAATATAATGTCAGAAACATTCTGTACTATGAATCCTGTCTAGTTCATTAACTACAGATCATACTTGTTTCAGTGAATATTATTCACAGAAGAATCTGAGTTCCTTATATCAGACTGTATAGAAACGATTAACACTGTACAGTTCTGCTACCCAACACTATGAGGACAGTGTAACACACACACTACAGTTGTTGGTCCAACCATATGAGGACGTATTCTGAAACACACACATCTCCTTCACAGCTTGAAACAATATGAGGACATGACGACTGAACACATGTAGAGTTCATGTTCCTGACTTCTAGCTTCTCCTGCTGTTGTCAATAAAAGCTCTAAACCCAACACTGATGTAAAGCCATCTAATTCCCCAGAAATCCAATCATATTAACTGATCAGCTTCAGGTTAAATGGACAAAAATGTGTAAAAGGACAAAAATATTAAATTTAGTCAGAATAAAGATCAAGCAAATGCTTAAAGGGAAAGCTTGGACTAACAAATGGTATAGACAATTTCTTTCTCCTAATGCAAATGTTGATTTGGGGAAACTTTCACTCATACTGATTGTTTTAAAACAATCAAAGTGCATTTCATTTATGCACTAGGCCCAACTGACTCATATACTTGATTTCAAATACAAAAAATAATGTGTGACCTGTTGGAAGAATGAAATGAATTTTTCACTCACTTCTTGGTCTGTAGGAGGTTGGGACATGGTCTCAACACTTGGCGTCTGAAACAAAAGACAACAATATAATGTCAAACATTCTGTACTATGAATCCTGACTAGTTAATTAACTACAGATCATACTTGTTTCAGTGAATATTATTCACAGAAGAATCTGAGTTCCTTATATCAGACTGTATAGAAACTATTAACACTGTACAGTTCTGCTACCCAACAATATGAGGACAGTGTAACACACACACACTACAGTTGTTGGTCCAACCATATGAGAACGTATTCTGAAACACACACATCTCCTTCACAGCTTGAAACAATATGAGGACATGATGACTGAACACATGTAGAGTTCATGTTCCTGACTTCTAGCTTCTCCTGCTGTTGTCAATAAAAGTTCTAAACCCAACACTGATGTAAAGCCATCTATTTCCCCAGAAATCCAATCATGTAAACTGATCAGCTTCAGGTTAAATGGACAAAAACATGTGTAAAGGGACAAAAATGTCAAATTTTGTTAATAAAAGCTCTAAACCCAGCACTGATCTACTCTGGTCTTCATAACTAGAATAACCATCTATGTTTTCATCTACTAATATTTAACATTTCTTGTACTGCACAATCTGTAAAGAGGATTTGCTTACCAGAGCTCGCCATGGCCACATAGATTCTCCATAGTCATGGGTGATTTCACTCTCTGCTTGGATATTGTCAATAGCAAACAAGCAGAGATGAGGTTTATCCTGGACTGCCAGCTCTTTCATCTTGCAGTTTGGGTACTTGTGGTCATCAGTAACCAGCCGGCCAAGTGAGTCGTCTTCACGGGAGGCATCAATGCTAAAAGTGAAGAAAAGAACATATGATTTCTTCACTAAAAACATAATGTTGTGAAGAACAACTGATATTGTATATGCCTTTACTTACCACCATGTGTTATTTTTCCATTTAAAATCAAATAGGAAAGCAGTTTGCTTTTCTGTGTACTTTTTCTGCCGCTTGTCCCGTTCATGTTCTGAGATAAGCTCCCCACTGTACTCGACCACAAAGGATCCCTTTTCAATTGGTTCAGAGGCAAATACACCATGTCCTAATACAAGATGTTCAATAAGTAGTGTTAAGTAATACAATCCAAATCAGGTTTACTGCAGCTGATCAGCCACTGACAAAACATGCAGAACAAACAATCATAAAATGTTTTAATTGTGAGGGGATTATCTAGATGCTTACGTTCATGGATTCAACAAATGAGTTGAAACAATAAATAAATACCAATAATAAAAAAAAATTTAAAATATTTTGCAATAAATTTCAAATACATGGAAATGTAAAACAGTTTTAATCTAGATAGATAACTTTATTGATCAATTTGGGAGGTTCCCTCAGGGAAACTGAAACAATTGTTATATATTACTAAATATTATAATAAACATTAGTTGCAGCTCCGGTAATATTCATGCAGCAGCCATAAGGAACAACATATAACATACCTTTATAGTCATTGATCCATTGGGCCTTTAAACAAGGCTTGTCACTTCCAGATAAAATAAAGTGAGCAGCCTCTGCTTCAGAAAGGTGTCAATGGGAAGAAGTCTTTCAACCAGATGTCATCAAAAACACTGCTCCTGCGTAAGTACCCATTTTAAAATGTTCACACATTTTTCTGGGTCAACAATATGTGCTCCACTACGACAGCTCTTGCCACCAGCCAGTTCATACCTTTGCTATTCACACACTGAGGTATTGTTTCCAGCGTTTCACTTTTTATAAACGCTACACAGCGTCAATATAAACTTGTAGAGCTACTTCTTAAGCTGGTCTAATAAAAGAAGAAATATTATTCAGAGCTTTAGTTGACAAATTATTTTCTGCTTACAGAAAGATATTAGTGGAGATTGTGGCCTGTTACAATAGTAAATTGTGGTGATGGATGATGATTAAAATGTAAATCTGCTTTTGTGATTGCAGATTCTATGAGAAAAAAAATCCCATCTCCCGCAGTTCCACTGACCACGACATATGTAAACATGCTATCCGCTGGTTTAACTTGGCAACAGATCGAGACTGCTCAAGGCGACGTAGTTGTATACAAGAAATTCAACCCGCTGACCAGCATTCATCTTTATAACATAAATTACAGTCTGGTAACAGTTTTTTAATACTGTTTGCATTACTATTATTGTACTTTATACTTTGCTTGCACATGCAACAAACCATTTTTTTATACAGTTTGTATTACTATTATACTTTATACTTGCACATGTAACACAGTTTTTATACAGTTTGTATTACTATTATACTTTATGTATTACTATTATACTTTATACTTGCACATGTAACACAGTTTTTATACAGTTTGTATTACTATTATACTTTATGTATTACTATTATACTTTATACTTGCACATGTAACAGTTTTTTATACAGTTTGTATTACTATTATACTTTGCTTGCACATGTAACACAGTTTTTAATACAGTTTGTATTACTATTATACTTTATACTTCCACATGTAACACAGTTTTTTAATACAGTTTGTATTACTATTATATATATATATATATATATATATATATATATATATAGTTTACAATTTGTAATAGGTAAAACAGCTCCTGTATATATATACTTCCTGTTAAAAGGGAGTTTTTCCTTCCCACTGTCGCCAAAGTGCTTGCTCATAGGTGGTCACATGATTGGGTTTTTCTCGGTACCTATTAAGCGCCTTGAGGTGACTTTGTTTGTTATTTGGCGCTATATAAATAAAATTGAATTGAAATTGAATTGTACTGCTGCATACTGTGATATTTACAGTTGCTTAGTTAATTAAATGACTTAATTACTCACTTTTATCTACTAATTGAATTACTAAATGAAGCTGGAATTGTGCATTCTGCAGTTTTAATAGTGTATTAGTGTTTAAAGAAACAATATGCATTTTATACTATATTGTAAAAAGTATAAGGTAAGTTGAATTTAAAATATAATTAATGAAGAGTTGACTTTTTTCATCAATTTATTTATTAACCTTTATTTAACCAGGAAGATCCCATTGAGGTTAAAAACCTCTTTTTCAAGGGAGACCTGGCCAAGATAGGCAGCAGCAGGTGTCTCACATTTACAGAGGTTACTCAAACACATGCAACAATAAGTGAAAGACTACAAATAAAATAAAATTCAATTAAAAAAATAAAAAGTCAGTTAAAATGACAGTCAATCTAATTGAAACAGTTTCATGTTATGGACTTGGGCTCAATGATTCGTAGTTTAGATTTAAAAGCACTAAATGCAATGAATTCAGTCATCTTCCAGTCCTTCTGCAGTTTGTTCCAAGCCAAGGGTGCTAAATGGACAAAAGCTTTTTTACCAAGTTCAGTTCGGGCAAATAGAGCAGAAAGCAACAAGTAACCATGCGCACAAAGAGAATACCGACCAGCATGTTTCATTGCAAGCAGGGAACATATATAAGAAGGCAGCAACCCAAGTATTGCCTTATATATAAAACTGTATAAATGAGAGTTCCTCCGACTTAACAAAGCAGGTCATCCTACCTGAGAGTATAACTCACAATGGTGAGTCTGAAATTTATGGTTAGTGATGAACCTCAGAGAAGCATGATACACAGAATCAACCATTCAAAGACATTGAGCAGAAGCATTCATATATAGAATATCACCATAATCCAGCACAGGCAAGAATGTTGCAGCAACAAGCAGCTTCTTTGTATTAAAAGAGAAACACAACTTATTTTGAAAGTAAAATCTCAGTTTTAACTTCAGGTTTTTCCACAAGATTCTCTACATGTGGTTTGAAGGTGAGCAAGTCATCAATTAAAATCCCCAGATATTTATATATGTGAACCATCTCTTGTTTTATTACCTTCAAGAGTGGTTACTGATGGGATTATTTGGGCCAAATTCCTTGATTTAGAAAACAGCATGAGCTTTGTTTTGTCTGCGTTGAGAACAAGTTTAAGCAGAAGTAATGAGTGCTGGACAGCAAAAAAGGCTTTCTGCAAGGAGTCAATGGCTTGGACAAGAGTTGAACCACAGCTGTAAATAACAGTATCATCAGCATAGAAGTGCAAGTTTGCATCTGGCACATTTAGACTAAGATTGTTTACGTAAATGATAAATAGAAGTGGTTGATAATATCCACCTTGGATAACAAGCTGCGCACATTAAGATGAACTATCTTCAGCTCAATTTAGGATTTAAATTCAGATGGTGTCTGACTACATTGCAGCTCAGGGCCTGGGTTAGGTTGTACATTACCAGATTAGAGCAGTAGTAAGACGATCAGAAGTCTATGATTTGTAACATTACTTATTGATTTTGACTTGTGAAATGTTGAAACAAAGCAGGATTTTTTATAATTAATTTTGTAATTTTACAAAGCAAGAAGGTTTTGAAGATGAGGTAAATCTTTCTGTAGTTCAAATGATAAATTAATGTCCTGTTTCAAATACATTGGAAATTGTACAGGATGTATAGCAGCAGTGACGCATGTAGATCTGCCATGTCTCGCAGAGTGGGGACACTGTTTAATGTTCTCATCTTAGAGAATTTGAGTGTCCAAAGGCCCCCCACAGCCAATAAGCAAAGTAAAGTTATTTTAAAAAGCCATTATCCAAAACACACAATGATTGTTGATGCTGAATTAAATAGGCTGCACAAACCTAGGATGGCAAGTAAGGCTCCAGCCAGAAGTTCAGGTTCTGGTGGCTTGCTAGCAGTGGGCTTCTGCTAGCACATTTACCAATGTGGTGTAGACGGCTTCAATCAACAGCACAGTACCCGATGTATTGCAGATGAGCTTTTCTAGAAACACAGGCCTTGGTGTGGTGCTGATGTCTTCCACTAGCAACACAGATGCAGTTGGTTTAGCCGGCAGCAAAGGCCCTGGTGTGATGCAGACTGCCCCAGCCAGCAGTACAGGCCCTGATGTGATGCCTATGGGTCCAGCCAGCAGCACATGCCCTGGTGTGGTGCCTATGGGTCCAGCCGGCAGTACAGGCCCTTATGTGATGCCTATGGGTCCAGCCAGCAGTGCAGGCCCTGGTGAGGCTCAGTTGGTTTATGCTAGCAGCACAGGCCCTGGTCTGGTGCAGACAACTTCTGGTAGTAGCATAGGTCCCCAAAAAACCATTTCCCAATGAATTTACAGAATACTTTAGAATACTCTCTAGGAATTCACTGAGTCGAGACTGAGCTTGATGATCATACTGAATCACATGACAGCGGCAGGAATCTCTAAGTTCAACTGTAGATTGCAGATGCATTTATATTAATACAGATGAATATAAACTCTTCAAGGATCAAAATCTGCACACACATCATTCTGCATAGTGAAGATCAGACAATTTGTGCATTGATCTTGAGAAGTAAGACTCATTAAATAATAGTAATATAATTTGACAAATGTTGAAACTTTATATTTTGAGACATTTTGTCAACAACAACAAAAAAAAACCCAAGATGTGCAGGCACTGATAACTGAATCTAAAGTGAATCTAAACTGAATCTTCATTTTTGTCAAGATTTGCTTGATTTAATTGTTGTTACCCTTGCTTAAGCCCCAAGAAGGGTATAACCTGGGTCAAATGTGTTATTGTGTCTGACACACATACAAAATGAGGACTCGCAGAGTGACGTCACTGAAAGTGTGTTTAAAGTGTGTTTTGTTCCAAAACTGGCCAGTAGGCGGCGAAACTGAAAGTGAGCAAAAACGCTAAACACACTTAAACACACTTTTTCAAAAAATTGTGATATTTCAGGACATTCGAGATTTTTGGTTTGGGAGCATGTTGGGGGCCTCTAGAACACTTTAGAAGGCTCAGAAAAATGAGGACCTCAAAAATGTCCTCATTTTTCCGAGCGTCCTCATTTTGTGAGTGTGTTATCATAAAATTGTCCTCAGATGTCATGAAAACAAGTGCACGCACACACACACACACACACACAGGCCCTTGCGTGCAAACCCCGGTCAGTTCTGCAGTGTACACATCAGAGACATGATGTTCTTTCACAGAACTGAGGTTGTTCATTACTAAATGACTTTTACAGGAATATTGTTATTATACTATTCAACAGGTTGATCATAATGATGTGTATTAAACCCACAACCTAGCACTGAGGACAGAGGGACTTTATTTAAATTAGTACTTAATGGAAATGATACATAATGATACATAAGAGCCATGTCATACATTCAGCCTAGGAATAGTAGCAATGTGCACTATTAAAAATATACACCACACACACACACACACACACACACACACACACACACACACACACACACACACACACACACACACACACACACACGCACACACACACACACACACACACAGGCCCTTGCGTGCAAACCCCGGTCAGTTCTGCAGTATACACATCAGAGACATGATGTTCTTTCACAGAACTGAGGTTGTTCATTACTAAATGACTTTTACAGGAGTATTGTTATTATACTATTCAACAGGTTGATCATAATGATGTGTATTAAACCCACAACCTAGCACTGAGGACAGAGGGACTTTATTTAAATTAGTACTTAATGGAAATGATACATAATGATACATAAGAGCCATGTCATACATTCAGCCAAGGAATAGTAGCAATGTGCACTATTAAAAATATACACCACACACACACACACACACACACACACACACACACACACACACACACACACACACACACACACAGGCCCTTGCGTGCAATCCCCGGTCAGGCCTGCAGTGTACACATCAGAGACATGATGTTCTTTCACAGAACTGAGGTTGTTCATTACTAAATGACTTTTACAGGAATATTGTTATTATACTATTCAACAGGTTGATCATAATAATGTGTATTAAACCCACAACCTAGCACTGAGGACAGAGGGACTTTATTTAAATTAGTACTTAATGGAAACGATACATAATGATACATAAGAGCCATGTCATACATTCAGCCTAGGAATAGTAGCATTGTGCAGTATTAAAAATATACACATCAATTGCTCGAATCCCATTGTTGCAAAGTAAAACTCTAATAAAACTCTAGTCTGACATCAACAGAGAAGACTAAGTGTATGTACTACAAATACAGCATTAGGATTTCGAGTGGACCATGCACCTTGTGAACCATCAGAGGCTTATGACGCAACATATCTTCCAGTTGCTATTAGACAAGTTATAATTCTCAACCATTTTTCGGAACTGGTTTCTTGGGTCCGTGAGTAAATGCCAAATGAGATGATAGTCCTTAAGTAAGTTCCTGGCGATCCCATGTCACGCTCTTGCCCATCAGCCGGTGAACGCTGAGACGGAACTCGATGAGAGCGATGTATTTTTAAGTGCTCCGAATGTACTTCTAACAAGCGTGCGATTCACTTCGTGAGTAAACCGCAGCTGCAGCTGATTCAAACAGTCGAGCCAACTTTCTACATCACAATATGCGTTTTGTAGTTAGTCGAGTTACCTTTTGTGTGGCACATGCACGGGTTGTTAGCGTCCAGCTCCCAGCTTAGAGAGTCCTGTATTGACACAGACGTCAATACATCTCGATGTCATGCAACACACAAAGTCTGTCGCATACAGGTGGGTTAACACATGTACGATACCTTTTGTGTGGCGCATGCATGGGTTGTTAGCGTCCAGCTCCCGGCTTATAGAGAGTCCTGTATTGACACAGACGTCAATACATCTCGATGTCATGCAACACTCAAAGTCTGTCGCATACAGGTGGGTTAACACACATGTACGATGTGTGCGATGGCGCGCCCATTTACAATGGAACACGACGATGATCATTGTTAACCAAACTCTAGTTTCTCACGACAGGTGGTAGCGTTGTCTCCTGCACCTGGTCTTCGTGCACAGAGGGTGTTGTAATGTGCTCGTCATAGTCGCGATCGTTGTCACTCGAATCCGTTGTTCTCACGACAGGTGGTAGCGTTGTCTCCTGCATGTTGTCTTTGCGTGCGGCAAGCGTTGTGCTGTGCTCGTTATAATGGTTGTCTTCGTACAAAGGGGGTGTTGAATACTCCTTCGCGAGTAGTCTAGGAGGTGGTGTGATGGGACGTATCTCAGAGGCGTTATGTGAGCGTATCACCATGGCCTGAGCAACTGCGACTACTGAGAGTACACCCAGTACAGACAGCGAGATCATTTTTTTTCTTGCGTGTTGTACGTGTGGGTACAGCCGCTTTAATGGCAGTGAGAGCAAGTGGGTATATGTATTTATAGGTCACTAGCAGAAACTAAGGCACGTGGTCATAGTGTAATCGTAACCACCTAAAGTAGCTCTTGTCATAATTTAATATACATAGAAATCAGAAACGGGCATGTCAGGATAGACATCACGAGTGATAATGCGGCCAGTATCTGTGTGCGCTTGAGAGCACCTTGTTGTTCTACTGTGGTATCCATGCCGCCGGGTCTGTAAATGTCATCAACCTTCTTTATATACGCATACGCTAAAGACTGTATATTCTCTATGGATTTGAACACGTCCTTTGTTTCGCATAACGCTTGAGCTGTCTCGAGCGTGATGTTGTGAGCGTACGCCAGAGTTTCGCGTGCACCGAGGTCCGAAAGGGCGTGCGCTACAACTATTAACCTTGGTTTGGGAGTGTGGCGAAACGCTCGCTCCGCTGTAATGGGCGGTTGCAATGTTATCACCTGGTACGTTTCGTTAGCTGGGTCGTAACACACCGGTCCGTGTCACGGACCGTCACATTGTATGGGGCAAAGTAAGGACAACACGCCGCCGAGCGTGACTTCGCAGTCAACCGCGGTGGTGTTGTCGATTTGCAAAGGATCACATACGCTTCTCCAGTCGCAATGAGGCACATTGTAGTCGACGCGATCGTCGGTCACCATAGCTTTCGTCAGCCAACACACTCAATTGCCCTTCGAAACATCGGCGATCAACGTGAGCGTAGAGGTCGCCGTCGCTTTACTGTACGCCAGGATATCCGTGTGTGAGTGCACGCTCGACGTCGATTGACAACCGGTCATGTCAGACCTGATCAGACCTTCCAAACACATGACCATTAGTTGTTGTGCGGCCGAGAGTATCGCGATCATACTGTTGAGATGTGTAGAAAGCGCGTACACGCCAGCCTTCCACGTTTCCAAAGTTTCCAGCAGTCTAGAGGGACTTGTCTTAGCGCTACGGCTGTGCTGAATTTGCGTTGAGTAGACACAACGGCTTCGACCTCGCTTAGGATCTGTGGGCTCATGTACTCGTGGTAGGCCAAGACGTGTATAGTCGAGCGCGGTGACGCCCTGAACACTTGACCCGGTTTTTTTGTTGCGATATGCGTGTCCAGTAACGCGGCAAAGTCCGCGTGTCTAGCGTGTATTGAATTTACAGCTCGCTCATACCCCAATAGTACGTTCGGTAGAAGTTTGTTAACTTGTTTCCATGCGCTCGTGGTACACAGGACATCGCAACCTCTGTGATACTCAAGTAAAGCGTCACACACCAGCTGCTTGCACGTTGGAAATACAATCGGTAGTAACTTCTTACTCCACTCTATGTTGAACTCGTATAGTATGTATATGGGCGGTTGCGGCGGTTTGCGCATTTTCTATCTACCCTCCGCTAATATGACTCTGTGGTCTGTCTCCTGAGATGGTGCGGTTGGAACTTGCGAGAGTGCGCTATCGACGGTCGGCGTTTCCATTTCGTCAACTGTGCCATTTTCAGCCGCTGGCAAACGGCCGTCGACGGTCGATGCGAGACACCAACATAACGTTAGACCGCGACCCTCATGCCAGTCTTCTGTAGTACTGGTTGTAGTTTCTGGTGCACACTCGAAACACCATTACGATCACAATTACGTTGATTAATAAATCCAGTGTTGTAGCGACTGCAGCCAGCACCGTCGCGCAACTCGTGTCGGTGTTATCTCTCGATACTTTCATTCGTATCCGAGCGTATGCAGAATCTACGGATCTGGTGAAGTTGCTTGTCACTAGCTTGCGCACATTTGATATGGCACTTTGCGCGAGACTCACACAACCTGCAGTGGCGACCGTCGCGTCAGTGCAAAGTTTTTCCGATATATCGCTCGCAACATCGTTTGTCATTTGCTGTACACTGCGCACACTGGCCGCGAGGTCGCGGAGAGGGTCTTCGTTACGAGTTGTGTAATATCCGCTGACTTGCCAATTCAATTCTGGTGGCGCTGACCTAAACGAGAACGCTTTTAAGGCGCATGTCGTGGTAACTCTGGTAGCGCCGTGGTTGACGAAGACGATCATCTTTAGCAATAGTTCATCTCGAAGCGCAACGATGGTGAGGGCGACGGGTTGGCCGGTTCCGCCTTCAGGCCACTCGGTTGCCGCTAGATTGCCCAATGCCACACACGCAGACGAACCCTGTACACACTCAATGACCCGTGTGCGATCGTTGATTTCTGCTAGTACGTTTGCTAGTTCTACGTGCTTCCACGGATCGGGCGTGGGCACGCGCTTGTTTTAGAGGTGTTTGCGCGCAGCCTCTACCCTGCACGACCGCTCGTGGCCGCACTAGCTATTTTTATCTTTATTTGTTTCACACACACACACACACACACACACACACACACACACACACACACACACACACACACACACACACACACACACACACAGGCCCTTGCGTGCAAACCCCGGTCAGGCCTGCAGTGTACACATCAGAGACATGATGTTCTTTCACAGAACTGAGGTTGTTCATTACTAAATGACTTTTACAGGAATATTGTTATTATACTATTCAACAGGTTGATCATAATAATGTGTATTAAACCCACAACCTAGCACTGAGGACAGAGGGACTTTATTTAAATTAGTACTTAATGGAAATGATACATAATGATACATAAGAGCCATGTCATACATTCAGCCTAGGAATAGTAGCAATGTGCACTATTAAAAATATACACATTAATTGCTCGAATCCCATTGTTGCAAAGTAAAACTCCAATAAAACTCTAGTCTGACATCAACAGAGAAGACTTAGTGTATGTACTACAAAAACAGCATTAGGATTTCGAGTGGACCGTGCACCTTGTGAACCATCAGAGGCTTATGACGCAACATATCTTCCAGTTGCTGTTAGACAAGTTATAATTCTCGACCATTTTTCGGAACTGGTTTCTTGGGTCCGTGAGTAAATGCCAAATGAGATGATAGTCCTTAAGTAAGTTCCTGGCGATCCCATGTCACGCTCTGGCCCATCAGCCGGTGAACGCTGAGACGGAACTCGATGAGAGCGATGTATTTTTTAAGTGCTCCGAATGTACTTCTAACAAGCGTGCGATTCACTTCGTGAGTAAACCGCAGCTGCAGCTGATTCAAACAGTCGAGCCAACTTTCTACATCACAATATGCGCTTTGTAGTTAGTCGAGTTACCTTTTGTGTGGCGCATGCACGGGTCGTTAGCGTCCAGCTCCCAGCTTAGAGAGTCCTGTATTGACACAGATGTCAATACATCTCGATGTCATGCAACACACAAAGTCTGTCGCATACAGGTGGGTTAACACATGTACGATACCTTTTGTGTGGCGCATGCACGGGTCGTTAGCGTCCAGCTCCCGGATTATAGAGAGTCCTGTATTGACACAGACGTCAATACATCTCGATGTCATGCAACACACAAAGTCTGTTGCATACAGGTGGGTTAACACACATGTACGACGTCTGCGATGGCGCGCCCGTTTACAATGGGACACGACGATGATCATTGTTAACCAAACTCTTGTTTCTCACGACAGGTGGTCTGGAAACGCCGACCGTCGATAGTGCACTCTCGCAAGGTCCAACCGCACCATCTCAGGAGACAGACCACAGAGTCATATTAGCGAAGGGTAGATAGAAAATGCACAAACCGCCGCAATCGCCCATATACATACTATACGAGTTCAACATAGAGTGGAGTAAGAAGTTACTACCGATTGTATTTCCAACGTGCAAGCAGCTGGTGTGTCATGCTTTACTTGAGTATCACAGAGGTTGCGATGTCCTGTGTTCCACGAGCGCATGGAAACAAGTGAACGAACTTCTACGGACCGTACTGTTGGGGTATGAGCGAGCTGTAAAATCAATACACGCTAGACACGCGGACTTTGCTGCGTTACTGGACACGCATATCGCCACAACAAAACCGGGTCAAGTGTTCGGGGCGTCACCGCGCTCGACTATACACGTCTTGGCCTACCACGAGTTCATGAGCCCACAGATCCTAAGCGAGGTCGAAGCCCTCGTGTCTACCCAACGCAAATTCAGCACAGCCGTGCGCGCTAAGACAAGTCCCTCTAGACTGCTGGAAACTTTGGAAACGTGGAAGGCTGGCGTGTACGTGCTTTCTACACATCTCAACGGTATGATCGCGATACTCTCGGCCGCACAACAACTAACGGTCATGTGTTCGGAAGGTCTGATCAGGTCTGACATGACCGGTTTTCAATCGACGTCAAGCGTGCACTCACACACGGATATCCTGGCGTACAGTAAAGCGACGGCGACCTCTACGCTCACGTTGATCGCCGATGTTTCGAAGGGCAATCGAGTGTGTTGGCTGACGAAAGCTATGGTGACCGACGGTCGCGTCGACTACAATGTGCCTCATTGCGACTGGAGAGGCGTATGTGATCCTTTGCAAATCGACAACACCACCGCGGTCAAGTGCGAAGTCACGGTCGGCGGCGTGTTGTCCTTACTGTGCCCCATACAATGTGACGGTCCGTGTGACGGACCAGTGTGTTACGACCCGACTAACGAAACGTACCAGGTGATAACATTGCATCCGCCCATTACAGCGGAGCGAGCGTTTCGCCACACTCCCAAACCAAGGTTAATAGTTGTAGCGCACGCCCTTTCGGACCTCGGTGCACGCGAAACACTGGCGTACACTCACAACATCACGCTCGAGACAGCTCAAGCGTTACGTGAAACAAAGGACGTGTTCAAATCCATAGAGAATATACGGTCTTTAGCGTATGCGTATATAAAGAAGGTCGATGACATTTACAGACCCGGCGGCGTGGGCACCACAGTAGAACAACAAGGTGCTCTCAAGCACACACAGATACTGGCCGCATTATCACTCGCGATGTCTATCCTGACATGCCCGTTTCTGATTTCTATGTATACTAAATTATGACAAGAGCTACGGTGGTTACGATTACACTCTGACCACGTGCCTTAGTTTCTGCTAGGGACCTATAAATACATTTGACCACTTGCTCTCACTGCCATTAAAGCGGCTGTACCCACACGTACAACACCCAAGAAAAAAAATGATCTCGCTGTCTGTACTGGGTGTACTCTCAGTAGTCGCAGTTGCTCAGGCCATGGTGGTACGCTCACATAACGCCTCTGAGATACGTCCCAGCACACCACCTCCTAGACTATTCGCGAAGGAGTATTCAACACCCCCTTTGTACGAAGACAACCATTATAACGAGCACAGCACAACGCTTGCCGCACGCGAAGACAACATGCAGGAGACAACGCTACGACCTGTCGTGAGAACAACGGATTCGAGTGACAACGATCGCGACTATGACGAGCACATTACAACACCCTCTGTGCACGAAGACCAGGTGCAGGAGACAACGCTACCACCTTTCGTGAGAAACAAGAGTTTGGTTAACAATGATCATCGTCGTGTCCCATTGTAAATGGGCGCGCCATTGCACACATCGTACATGTGTGTTAACCCACCTGTATGCGACAGACTTTGTGTGTTGCATGACATCGAGATGTATTGACGTCTGTGTCAATACAGGACTCTCTATAAGCCGGGAGCTGGACGCTAACGACCCGTGCATGCACCACACAAAAGATATAGTACATGTGTTAACCCACCTGTATGCGACAGACTTTGTGTGTTGCATGACATCGAGATTCTACGGATTCGAGTGACAACGATCGCGACTATGACGAGCACATTACAACACCCTCTGTGCACGAAGACCAGGTGCAGGAGACAATGCTACCACTTGTCGTGAGAAACAAGAGTTTGGTTAACAATGATCATCGTCGTGTCCCATTGTAAACGGGCGTGCCATTGCACACATCGTACATGTGTGTTAACCCACCTGTATGCAACAGACTTTGTGTGTTGCATGACATCGAGATGTATTGACGTCTGTTTCAATACAGGACTCTCTATAAGCCGGGAGCTGGACGCTAACGACCTGTGCATGCGCCACACAAAAGGTATCGTACATGTGTTAACCCACCTGTATGCGACAGACTTTGTGTGTTGCATGACATCGAGATGTATTGACGTCTGTGTCAATACAGGACTCTCTAAGCTGGGAGCTGGACTCTAACGACCCGTGCATGCGCCACACAAAAGGTAACTCGACTAACTACAAAACGAATATTGTGATGTAGAAAGTTGGCTCGACTGTTTGAATCAGCTGCAGCTGCGGTTTACTCACGAAGTGAATCGCACGCTTGTTAGAAGTACATTCGGAGCACTTAAAAAATACATCGCTCTCATCGAGTTCCGTCTCAGCGTTCACCGGCTGATGGGCAAGAGCGTGACATGGGATCGCCAGGAACTTACTTAAGGACTATCATCAGTGTACAGCAAATGACAAATGATGTTGCGAGCGATATATCGGAAAAACTTTGCACTGACGCGACGGTCACCACTGCAGGTTGTGTGAGTCTCGCGCAAAGTGCCATATCAAACGTGCGCAAGCTAGTGACAAGCAACTTCACCAGATCCGTAGATTCTGCATACGCTCGGATACGAATGAAAGTATCGAGAGATAACACTGACACGAGTTGCGCGACGGCGCTGGCTGCAGTCGCCACAACACTGGATTTATTAATCAACGTAATTGTGATCATAATGGCGTTTCGAGTGTGCACCAGAAACTACAACTAGTACTACAGAAAACTGGCATGAGGGTCGCGGTCTAACGTTATGTTGGTGTCTCGCATCGACCGTCGACGGCCGTTTGCCAGCGGCAAAAATGGCACAGTTGACGAAATGGAAACGCCGACCGTCGATAGTGCACTCTCGCAAGTTCCAACCGCACCATCTCAGGAGACAGACCACAGAGTCATATTAGCGGAGGGTAGATAGAAAATGCGCAAACCGCCGCAACCGTCCATATACATACTATACGAGTTCAACATAGAGTGGAGTAAGAAGTTACTACCGATTGTATTTCCAACGTGCAAGCAGCTGGTGTGTGACGCTTTACTTGAGTATCACAGAGGTTGCGATGTCCTGTGTTCCACGAGCGCATGGAAACAAGTGAACGAACTTCTACGGACCGTACTGTTGGGGTATGAGCGAGCTGTAAAATCAATACACGCTAGACACGCGGACTTTGCCGCGTTACTGGACACGCATATCGCCACAACAAAACCGGGTCAAGTGTTCACGGGCGTCACCGCGCTCGAGTATACACGTCTTGGCCTACCACGAGTACATGAGCCCACAGATCCTAAGCGAGGTCGAAGCCGTTGTGTCTACCAAACGCAAATTCAGCACAGCCGTGCGCGCTAAGACAAGTCCCTCTAGACTGCTGGAAACTTTGGAAACGTGGAAGGCTGGCGTGTACGCGCTTTCTACACATCTCAACGGTATGATCGCGATACTCTCGGCCGCACAACAACTAACGGTCATGTGTTCGGAAGGTCTGATCAGGTCTGACATGACCGGTTGTCAATCGACGTCGAGCGTGCACTCACACACGGATATCCTGGCGTACAGTAAAGCGACGGCGACCTCTACGCTCACGTTGATCGCCGATGTTTCGAAGGGCAATCGAGTGTGTTGGCTGACGAAAGCTATGGTGACCGACGGTCGGGTCGACTACAATGTGCCTCAATGCGACTGGAGAGGCGTATGTGATCCTTTGCAAATCGATAACACCACCGCGGTCGAGTGCGAAGTCACGGTCGGCGGCGTGTTGTCCTTACTGTGCCCCATACAATGTGATGGTCCGTGTGACGGACCGGTGTGTTACAACACGACTAACGAAACGTACCAGGTGATAACATTGCATCCGCCCATTACAGCGGAGCGAGCGTTTCGCCACACTCCCAAACCAAGGTTAATAGTTGTAGCGCACGCCCTTTCGGACCTAGGTGCACGTGAAACACTGGCGTACACTCACAACATCACGCTCGAGACAGCTCAAGAGTTACGCGAAACAAAGGACGTGTTCAAATCCATAGAGAATATACGGTCTTTAGCGTATGCGTATATAAAGAAGGTCGATGACATTTACAGACCCGGCGGCGTGGGCACCACAGTAGAACAACAAGGTGCTCTCAAGCGCACACAGATACTGGCCGCATTATCACTCGCGATGTTTATCCTGACATGCCCGTTTCTGATTTCTATGTATATTAAATTATGACAAGAGCTACGGTGGTTACGATTACACTCTGACCACGTGCCTTAGTTTCTGCTAGTGACCTATAAATACATTTGCCCACTTGCTCTCACTGCCATTAAAGCGGCTGTACCCACACGTACAAAACCCAAGAAGAAAAATGATCTCGCTGTCTGTACTGGGTGTACTCTCAGTAGTCGCAGTTGCTAAGGCCATGGTGGTACGCTCACATAACGCCTCTGAGATACGTCCCATCACACCACCTCCTACACTACTCGCGAAGGAGTATTCAACACCCCCTTTGTACGAAGGCAACCATTATAATGAGCACAGCACAACGCTTGCCGCACGCGAAGACAACATGCAGGAGACAACGCTACCACCTGTCGTGAGAACAACGGATTCGAGTGACAACGATCGCGACTATGATGAGCACATTACAACAACCTCTGTGCACGAAGACCAGGTGCAGGAGACAACGCTACCACCTGTCGTGAGAAACAAGAGTTTGGTTAACAATGATCATCGTCGTGTCCCATTGTAAACGGGCGTGCCATCGCACACATCGTACATGTGTGTTAACCCACCTGAATGCGACAGACTTTGTGTGTTGCATGACATCGAGATGTATTGACGTCTGTGTCAATACAGGACTCTCTAAGCTGGGAGCTGGACGCTAACGACCCGTGCATGCGCCACACAAAAGGTAACTCGACTAACTACAAAACGAATATTGTGATGTAGAAAGTTGGCTCGACTGTTTGAATCAGCTGCAGCTGCGGTTTACTCACGAAGTGAATCGCACGCTTGTTAGAAGTACATTCGGAGCACTTAAAAAATACATCGCTCTCATCGAGTTCCGTCTCAGCGTTCACCGGCTGATGGACAAGAGCGTGACATGGGATCGCCAGGAACTTACTTAAGGACTATCATCTCATTTGGCATTTACTCACGGACCCAAGAAACCAGTTCCGAAAAATGGTCGAGAATTATAACTTGTCTAATAGCAACTGGAAAATATGTTGCGTCATAAGCCTCTGATGGTTCACAAGGTGCACGGTCCACTCGAAATCCTAATGCTGTATTTGTAGTGCATACACTAAGTCTTCTCTGTTGATGTCAGACTAGAGTTTTATTAGAGTTTTACTTTGCAACAATGGGATTCGAGCAATTGATGTGTATATTTTTATAAGTGCACAATGCAACTATTCCTAGGCTGAATGTATGACATGGCTCTTATGTATCTTTATGTATCGGTTCCATTAAGTACTAATTTAAATAAAGTCCCTCTGTCCTCAGTGCTAGGTTGTGGGTTTAATACACATTATTATGATCAACCTGTTGAATAGTATAATAACAATATTGCTCTAAAAGTCATTTAGTAATGAACAACCTCAGTTCTGTGAAAGAACATCATGTCTCTGATGTGTACACTGCAGGCCTGACCGGTCTTGCTGGGGCCTCTCTCCTGGAGGCGCTCAATCAGACCCAGTAGTGACACGTGGCAGGACGCTCCTAGGGGCGCGTCTTGCTTGGGCCGCTCTCCTGGAGGCGCTCAGTCAGACCCAGTGGTGACACGTGGCAAGAAGCTCCTCGGGGCGCATCTTGCTTGGGCCTCTCTCCCGGAGGCGCTCAGTCAGACCCATTGTTGACATGTGGCAAGACGCTCCTCGGGGCGCGTCTTGCTTGGGCCTCTCTCCAGAAGGCCCTCAATCAGACCCAGTGTTGACACGTGGCAAGACGCTCCTCGGGGCGCGTCTTGCTTGGGCCTCTCTCCTGGAGGCGCTCAGTCAGACTGAGTAGTGACATGTGGCCTGACGCTCCTCGGGGCACGTCTTGCTTGGGCCTCTCTCCTGGAGGCGCTCAGTCAGACCCAGTGGTGACATGTGGCAAGACACTCCTCGGGGCGCGTCTTGCTTGGGCCTCTCTCCTGGAGGCGCTCGGTCAGACCGATTGCTGACATGTGGCAAGACGCTCCTCGGGCCGCGTCTTGCTTGGGCTTCTTTCCTGGAGGCCCTCAGTCAGACCCATTGTTGACATGTGGCAAGACGCTCCTCGGGGCGCGTCTTGCTTGGGCCTCTCTCCTGGAGGCGCTCAGTCAGACTGAGTAGTGACATGTGGCCTGACGCTCTTCGGGGCGCGTCTTGCTTGGGCCTCTCTCCTGGAGGCGCTCAGTCAGACCCAGTGTTGACATGTGGCAAGACGCTCCTCGGGGCGCGTCTTGCTTGGGCTTCTCTCCTGGAGGCCCTCAGTCAGACCCATTGTTGACATGTGGCAAGACGCTCCTCGGGGCACGTCTTGCTTGGGCCTCTCTCCTGGAGGCGCTCACTCAGACCGAGTAGTGACATGTGGCAAGACGCTCCTCGGGGCGCGTCTTGCTTGGACCTCTCTCCTGGAGGCGCTCAGTTAGACCGAGTAGTGACATGTCGCAAGACGCTCCTCGGGGCGCGTCTTGCTTGGGCCTCTCTCCTGGAGGCGCTCAGTCAGACCCAGTGGTGACACGTGGCAAGACGCTCCTCGGGGCGCGTCTTGCTTGGGCCTCTCTCCTGGAGGCGCTCAGTCAGACCCAGTGGTGACATGTGGCAAGACGCTCCTCGGGGCGCGTCTTGCTTGGGCCTCTCTCCTGGAGGCGCTCAGTCAGATCGAGTGCTGACATGTGGCAAGACGCTCCTCGGGGCGCGTCGTGCTTGGGCCTCTCTCCTGGAGGCGCTCAGTCAGACCGAGTGCTGACATGTGGCAAGACGCTCCTCGGGGCGCGTTGTGCTTGGACTTCTCTCCTGGAGGCGCTCAGAAAGACCCAGTGTTGACATGTGACAAGACGCTCCTCGGGGCGCGTTTGCTTGGGCCTCTCTCCTGGAGGCCCTCTGTCAGACCCAGTGTTGACATGTGGCAATACGCTCCTCCGGGCGCATCTTGCTTGGGCCTCTCTCCTGGAGGCCCTCAGTCAGACCCATTGTTGACATGTGGCAAGACGCTCCTCGGGGCGCGTCTTGCTTGGGCCTCTCTCCTGGAGGCGCTCAGTCAGACCGAGTGCTGACATAAGGCAAGACGCTCCTCGGGGCGCGTCTTGCTTTGGCCTCTCTCCTGGAGGCGCTCAGTCAGACCGAGTGCTGACATGTGGCAAGAAGCTCCTCGGGGCGCGTCTTGCTTGGGCTTCTCTCCTGGAGGCCCTCAGTAAGACCCATTGTTGACATGTGGCAAGACGCTCCTCGGGGCGCGTCTTGCTTGTGCCTCTCTCCAGAAGGCCCTCAATCAGACCCAGTGTTAACACGTGGCAAGACGCTCCTCGGGGCGCGTCTTGCTTGGGCCTCTCTCCTGGAGGCGCTCAGTCAGACTGAGTAGTGACATGTGGCCTGACGCTCCTCGGGGCGCGTGTTGCTTGGGCGTGTCTCCTGGAGGCGCTCAGTCAGACCAAGTGGTGACATGTGGCAAGACACTCCTCGGGGCGCGTCTTGCTGGGGCTTCTCTCATGGAGGCATTCAGTCAGACCCAGTGTTGACATGTGGCAAGACGCTCCTCGGGGCGCGTCTTGCTTGGACCTCTCTCCCTGAGGCAATCAGTCAGACCCAGTGTTGACATTTTGCAAGACACTCCTCGGGGCGCGTCTTGCTTGGGCGTCTCTCATGGAGGCCCTCTGTCAGACCGAGTGCTGACATGTGGCAAGAAGCTCCTCGGGGCACGTCTTGCTTGGGCTTCTCTCCTGGAGGCCCTCAGTAAGAACCATTGTTGACATGTGGCAAGACGCTCCTCGGGGCGCGTCTTGCTTGGGCCTCTCTCCAGAAGGCCCTCAATCAGACCCAGTGTTGACACGTGGCAATACGCTCCTCGGGGCGCGTCTTACTTGGGCCTCTCTCCTGGAGGCGCTCAGTCAGACTGAGTAGTGACATGTGGCCTGACGCTCCTCGGGGCGCGTGTTGCTTGGGCCTCTCTCCTGGAGGCGCTCAGTCAGACCGAGTAGTGACATGTGGCAAGACTCTCCTCGGGCCGCGTCTTGCTTGGACCTCTCTCCCTGAGGCAATCAGTGAGACCCAGTGTTGACATTTGGCAAGACACTCCTCGGGGCGCATCTTGCTTGGGCGTCTCTCATGGAGGCCCTCTGTCAGACCGAGTGCTGACATGTGGCAAGAAGCTCCTCGGGGCGCGTCTTGCTTGGGCCTCTCTCCAGAAGGCCCTCAATCAGACCCAGTGTTGACACGTGGCAATACGCTCCTCGGGGCGCGTCTTACTTGGGCCTCTCTCCTGGAGGCGCTCAGTCAGACTGAGTAGTGACATGTGGCCTGACGCTCCTCGGGGCGCGTGTTGCTTGGGCCTCTCTCCTGGAGGCGCTCAGTCAGACCAAGTGGTGACATGTGGCAAGACACTCCTCGGGGCGCGTCTTGCTTGGGCCTCTCTCCTGGAGGCCCTCTGTCAGACAAAGTGTTGGCATGTGTCAAGACACTCCTCGGGGCGCGTCTTGCTTGGGCCTCTCTCCTGGAGGCGCTCAGTCAGACCGAGTGCTGACATGTGGCAAGACGCTCCTCGGGCCGCGTGTTGCTTGGGCTTCTCTCCTGGAGGCCCTCAGTCAGACCCATTGTTGACATGTGGCAAGACGCTTCTCGGGGCGCGTCTTGCTTGGGCCTCTCTCCTGGAGGCTCTCAGTCAGATCGAGTGCTGACATGTGGCAAGACGCTCCTCGGGGCGCGTCGTGCTTGGGCCTCTCTCCTGGAGGCGCTCAGTAAGACCGAGTGCTGACATGTGGCAAGACGCTCCTCGGGGCGCGTCTTGCTTGGGCTTCTCTCCTGGAGGCGCTCAGAAAGACCCAGTGTTGACATGTGACAAGACGCTCCTCGGGGCGCGTCTTGCTTGGGCCTCTCTCCTGGAGGCCCTCTGTCAGACCCAGTGTTGACATGTGGCAATACGCTCCTCCGGGCGCATCTTGCTTGGGCCTCTCTCCTGGAGGCACTCTGTCAGACCCAGTGTTGACATGTGTCAAGACGCTCCTCGGGGCGCAGTCTTGCTTGGGCTTCTCTCCTGGAGGCCCTCAGTCAGACCCATTGTTGACATTTGGCAAGACGCTCCTCGGGGCTCGTCTTGCTTGGGCTTCTCTCCTGAAGGCGCTCAGTCAGAACCAGAGGTGACATGTGGCAAGACACTCCTCGGGGCGCGTCTTGCTTGGGCATCTCTCCTGGAGGCCCTCTGTCAGACCCAGTGTTGACATGTGGAAAGACGCTCCTCCGGGCGCATCTTGCTTGGGCCTCTCTCCTGGAGGCCCTCAGTCAGACCCATTGTTGACATGTGGCAAGACGCTCCTCGGGGCGCGTCTTGCTTGGGCCTCTCTCCTGGAGGCGCTCAGTCAGACCCAGTGTTGACATGTGGCAAGACGCTCCTCGGGGCGCGTCTTGCTTGGGCCTCTCTCCTGGAGGCGCTCAGTCAGACCCAGTGGTGACACGTGGAAAGACGCTCCTCGGGGCGCATCTTGCTTGGGCCTCGCTCCTGGAGGCGCTCAGTCAGACCCAGTGTTGACACGTGGCAAGACGCTCCTCGGGGCGCGTCTTGCTTGGGCCTCTCTCCTGGAGGCGCTCAGTCAGACCCAGTGTTGGCATGTGGCAAGACACTCCTCGGGGCGCGTCTTGGTTGGGCCTCTCTCCTGGAGGCGCTCATTCAGACCCAGTGGTGTCATGTGGCAAGACACCCTCGGGGCGCGTATTGCTTGGGCCTCTCTCCTGAATGCCCTCTGTCAGACCGAGTGTTGACATGTGGCAAGACTCTCCTCGGGGCGCGTCTTACTTGGGCTTCTCTCATGGAGGCCCTCAGTCCGACCCAGTGTTGACATGTGTCAAGACGCTCCTCGGGGCGTGTCTTGCTTGGGCCTATCTCCTCGAGGCGCTCAGTCAGACCCAGTGTTGACATGTGGCAAGACGCTCCTCGGGGCAAGTCTTGCTTGGGCCTCTCTCCTGGAGGTGCTCAGTTAGACCGAGTAGTGACATGTGGCAAGACGCTCCTCGGGGCGCGTCTTGCTTGGGCCTCTCTCCTGGAGGCCCTCTGTCATACCCAGTGTTGACATGTGGCAATACGCTCCTCCGGGCGCATCTTGCTTGGGCCTCTCTCCTGGAGGCCCTCAGTCAGACCCATTGTTGACATGTGGTAAGACGCTCCTCGGGGCGCGTCTTGCTTGGGCCTCTCTCCTGGAGGCGCTCAGTCAGACCGAGTGCTGACATAAGGCAAGACGCTCCTCGGGGCGCGTCTTGCTTTGGCCTCTCTCCTGGAGGCGCTCAGTCAGACCGAGTGCTGACATTTGGCAAGAAGCTCCTCGGGGCGCGTCTTGCTTGGGCTTCTCTCCTGGAGGCCCTCAGTAAGACCCATTGTTGACATGTGGCAAGATGCTCCTCGGGGCGCGTCTTGCTTGTGCCTCTCTCCAGAAGGCCCTCAATCAGACCCAGTGTTAACACGTGGCAAGACGCTCCTCGGGGCGCATCTTGCTTGGGCCTCTCTCCTGGAGGCGCTCAGTCAGACTGAGTAGTGACATGTGGCCTGACGCTCCTCGGGGCGCGTGTTGCTTGGGCCTCTCTCCTGGAGGCGCTTAGTCAGACCAAGTGGTGACATGTGGCAAGACTCTCCTCGGGGCGCGTCTTGCTTGGACCTCTCTCCCTGAGGCAATCAGTCAGACCCAGTGTTGACATTTGGCAAGACACTCCTCGGGGCGCGTCTTGCTTGGGCGTCTCTCATGGAGGCCCTCTGTCAGACCGAGTGCTGACATGTGGCAAGAAGCTCCTCGGGGCGCGTCTTGCTTGGGCCTCTCTCCAGAAGGCCCTCAATCAGACCCAGTGTTGACACGTGGCAATACGCTCCTCGGGGCACGTCTTACTTGGGCCTCTCTCCTGGAGGCGCTCAGTCAGACTGAGTAGTGACATGTGGCCTGACGCTCCTCGGGGCGCGTGTTGCTTGGGCCTCTCTCCTGGAGGCGCTCAGTCAGACCAAGTGGTGACATGTGGCAAGACACTCCTCGGGGCGCGTCTTGCTTGGGCCTCTCTCCTGGAGGCCCTCTGTCAGACAAAGTGTTGACATGTGTCAAGACACTCCTCGGGGCACGTCTTGCTTGGGCCTCTCTCATGGAGGCCCTCTGTCAGACCCAGTGTTGACATGTGGTAAGACGCTCCTTGGGGCGCGTCTTGCTTGGGCCTCTCTCCTGGAGGCGCTCAGTCAGACTGAGTAGTGACATGTGGCCTGACGCTCCTCGGGGCGCGTCTTGCTTGGGCCTCTCTCCTGGAGGCGCTCAGTCAGACCCAGTGGTGACATGTGGCAAGACACTCCTCGGGGCGCGTCTTGCTTGGGCCTCTCTCCTGGAGGCACTCTGTCAGACCCAGTGTTGACATGTGTCAAGACGCTCCTCGGGGCGCAGTCTTGCCTGGGCTTCTCTCCTGGAGGCCCTCAGTCAGACCCATTGTTGACATTTGGCAAGACGCTCCTCGGGGCTCGTCTTGCTTGGGCTTCTCTCCTGAAGGCGCTCAGTCAGAACCAGAGGTGACATGTGGCAAGACGCTCCTCGGGGCGCGTCTTGCTTGGGCATCTCTCCTGGAGGCCCTCTGTCAGACCCAGTGTTGACATGTGGAAAGACGCTCCTCCGGGCGCGTCTTAGTTGGGCCTCTCTCCTGGAGGCCCTCAGTCAGACCCATTGTTGACATGTGGCAAGACGCTCCTCGGGGCGCGTCTTGCTTGGGCCTCTCTCCTGGAGGCGCTCAGTCAGACCCAGTGTTGACATGTGGCAAGACGCTCCTCGGGGCGCGTCTTGCTTGGGCCTCTCTCCTGGAGGCGCTCAGTCAGACCCAGTGGTGACACGTGGAAAGACGCTCCTCGGGGCGCATCTTGCTTGGGCCTCGCTCCTGGAGGCGCTCAGTCAGACCCAGTGTTGACACGTGGCAAGACGCTCCTCGGGGCGCGTCTTGCTTGGGCCTCTCTCCTGGAGGCGCTCAGTCTGACCCAGTGTTGGCATGTGGCAAGACACTCCTCGGGGCGCGTCTTGGTTGGGCCTCTCTCCTGGAGGCGCTCATTCAGACCCAGTGGTGACATGTGGCAAGACACCCTCGGGGCGCGTATTGCTTGGGCCTCTCTCCTGAATGCCCTCTGTCAGACCGAGTGTTGACATGTGGCAAGACTCTCCTCGGGGCGCGTCTTGCTTGGGCTTCTCTCATGGAGGCCCTCAGTCCGACCCAGTGTTGACATGTGTCAAGACGCTCCTCGGGGCGTGTCTTGCTTGGGCCTATCTCCTCGAGGCGCTCAGTCAGACCCAGTGTTGACATGTGGCAAGACGCTCCTCGGGGCAAGTCTTGCTTGGGCCTCTCTCATGGAGGCCCTCTGTCAGACCCAGTGTTGACATGTGTCAAGACGCTCCTCGGGGCGCGTCTTGCTTTGGCCTCTCTCCTGGAGGCGCTCAGTCAGACCGAGTGCTGACATGTAGCAAGAAGCTCCTCGGGGTGCGTCATGCTTGGGCTTCTATCCTGGAGGCCCTCAGTCAGACCCAGTGTTGACATGTGGCAAGACGCTCCTCCGGGCGCGTATTGCTTGGGCCTCTCTCCTGGATGCCCTCCGTCAGACCCAGTGTTGACATGTGGCAAGACTCTCCTCGGGGCCCGTCACTGGGTCTTTCTGAGCGCCTCCAGGAGAGAAGCCCAAGCAAGACGCGCCCCGAGGAGCGTCTTTCCTCATGTCAGCACTCGGTCTGACTGAGCGCCTCCAGGAGAGAGGCCCAAGCAAGACGCGAACCGAGGAGCGTCTTGCCACATGTCAACAATGGGTCTGACTGAGGGCCTCCAGGAGAGAAGCCCAAGCAACACGCGGCCCGAGGAGCGTCTTGCCACATGTCAGCACTCGGTCTGACTGAGCGCCTCCAGGAGAGAGGCCAAAGCAAGACGCGCCCCGAGGAGCGTCTTGCCTCATGTCAACAATGGGTCTGACTGAGGGCCTCCAGGAGAGAAGCCCAAGCAAGACGCGCCCCGAGGAGCGTCTTGTCACATATCAACACTGGGTCTGACTGAGCGCCTCCAGGAGAGAGGCCCAAGCAAGCCGCGCCCCGAGGAGCGTCAGGCCACATGTCACTACTCAGTCTGACTGAGCGCCTCCAGGAGAGAGGCCCCAGCAAGACGCGCCCCGAGGAGCGTCTTGCCACATGTCAGCACTGGGTCTGACTGAGCGCCTCCAGGAGAGAGGCCCAAGCAAGACGCGCCCCGAGGAGCGTCTTGCCTTATGTCAGCACTCGGTCTGACTGAGCGCCTCCAGGAGAGAGGCCCAAGCAAGACGCGCCCCTAGGAGCGTCTTGCCACATGTCAACAATGGGTCTGACTGAGGGCCTCCAGGAGAGAGGCCCAAGCAAGATGCGCCCGCAGGAGCGTCGTGCCACATGTCAACACTGGGTCTGACTGAGCGCCTCAGGGAGAGAGGTCCAAGCAAGACGCGCCCCGAGGAGCTTCTTGCCACATGTCACTACTCGGTCTGACTGAGCGCCTCAGTGAGAAAGGTCCAAGCAAGACGCGCCCCGAGGAGCGTCTTGCCACATGTCAACACTGGGTCTGACTGAGTGCCTCCATGAGAGAAGCCCCAGCAAGACGCGCCCCGAGGAGCGTCTTGCCACATGTCACTACTCGGTCTGTTTGAGCGCCTCCAGGAGAGAGGCCCAAGCAAGACGTGCCCCGAGGAGCGTCTTGCCACATGTCAACAATGGGTCTGACTGAGGGACTCCAGGAGAGAAGCCCAAGGAAGACGCGCCCCGAGGAGCGTCTTGCCACATGTCAGCACTGGGTCAGACTGAGCGCCTCCAGGAGAGAGGCCCAAGCAAGACACGCCCCGAGGAGCGTCTTGACACATGTCAACACTGGGTCTGACTGAGGGCCTCCATGAGAGAAGCCCAAGCAAGACGCGCCCCGAGGAGAGTCTTGCCACATGTCAACACTCGGTCTGACAGAGGGCCTCCAGGAGAGAGGCCCAAGCAAGACGCGCCCCGAGGAGTGTCTTGCCACATGTCACCACTGGGTCTGACAGAGCGCCTCCAGGAGAGAGGCCCAAGCAAGACGCGCCCCGAGGAGCGTCTTGTCACATGTCAACACTGGGTCTTTCTGAGCGCCTCCAGGAGAGAAGCCCAAGCAAGACGCGACCCGAGGAGCGTCTTTCCTCATGTCAGCACTCGGTCTGACTGAGCGCCTCCAGGAGAGAGGCCCAAGCAAGACGCGCCCCGAGGAGCCTCTTGCCACATGTCAACAATGGGTCTGACTGAGGGCCTCCAGGAGAGAAGCCCAAGCAACACGCGGCCCGAGGAGCGTCTTGCCACATGTCAGCACTCGGTCTGACTGAGCGCCTCCAGGAGAGAGGCCAAAGCAAAACGCGCCCCGAGGAGCGTCTTGCCACATGTCAACAATGGGTCTGACTGAGGGCCTCCAGGAGAGAAGCCCAAGCAAGACGCGCCCCGAGGAGCGTCTTGTCACATGTCAACACTGGGTCTGACTGAGCGCCTCCAGGAGAGAGGCCCAAGCAAGATGCGCCCCGAGGAGCGTCTTGACACATGTCAACACTGGGTCTGACTGAGGGCCTCCATGAGAGAAGCCCAAGCAAGACGCGCCCCGAGGAGAGTCTTGCCACATGTCAACACTCGGTCTGACAGAGGGCCTCCAGGAGAGAGGCCCAAGCAAGACGCGCCCCGAGGAGTGTCTTGCCACATGTCACCACTGGGTCTGACTGAGCGCCTCCAGGAGAGAGGCCCAAGCAAGACGCGCCCCGAGGAGCGTCTTGTCACATGTCAACACTGGGTCTTTCTGAGCGCCTCCAGGAGAGAAGCCCAAGCAAGACGCGCCCCGAGGAGCGTCTTTCCTCATGTCAGCACTCGGTCTGACTGAGCGCCTCCAGGAGAGAGGCCCAAGCAAGACGCGCCCCGAGGAGCGTCTTGCCACATGTCAACAATGGGTCTGACTGAGGGCCTCCAGGAGAGAAGCCCAAGCAACACGCGGCCCGAGGAGCGTCTTGCCACATGTCAGCACTCGGTCTGACTGAGCGCCTCCAGGAGAGAGGCCAAAGCAAGACGCGCCCCGAGGAGCGTCTTGCCTCATGTCAACAATGGGTCTGACTGAGGGCCTCCAGGAGAGAAGCCCAAGCAAGACGCGCCCCGAGGAGCGTCTTGTCACATGTCAACACTGGGTCTGACTGAGCGCCTCCAGGAGAGAGGCCCAAGCAAGCCGCGCCCCGAGGAGCGTCAGGCCACATGTCACTACTCAGTCTGACTGAGCGCCTCCAGGAGAGAGGCCCCAGCAAGACGCGCCCCGAGGAGCGTCTTGCCACATGTCAGCACTGGGTCTGACTGAGCGCCTCCAGGAGAGAGGCCCAAGCAAGACGCGCCCCGAGGAGCGTCTTGCCTTATGTCAGCACTCGGTCTGACTGAGCGCCTCCAGGAGAGAGGCCCAAGCAAGACGCGCCCCTAGGAGCGTCTTGCCACATGTCAACAATGGGTCTGACTGAGGGCCTCCAGGAGAGAGGCCCAAGCAAGATGCGCCCGCAGGAGCGTCGTGCCACATGTCAACACTGGGTCTGACAGAGGGCCTCCAGGAGAGAGGCCCAAGCAAGACGCGCCCCGAGGAGCGTCTTGCCACATGTCACCTCTGGTTCTGACTGAGCGCCTCCAGGAGAGAGGCCCAAGCAAGATGCGCCCCGAGGAGCGTCTTGTCACATGTCAACACTGGGTCTTTCTGAGCGCCTCCAGGAGAGAAGCCCAAGCAAGACGCGCCCCGAGGAGCGTCTTGCCACATGTCAGCACTAGGTCTGACTGAGCGCCTCCAGGAGAGAGGCCCAAGCAAGACGCGCCCCGAGGAGCGTCTTGCCACATGTCAACAATGGGTCTGACTGAGGGCCTCCAGGAGAGAAGCCCAAGCAAGACGCGCCCCGAGGAGCGTCTTGACACATGTCAACACTGGGTCTGACAGAGGGCCTCCAGGAGAGAGGCCCAAGCAAGACGCGCCCCGAGGAGCGTCTTGCCACATGTCACGACTTGGTCTGACTGAGCGCCTCCAGGAGAGAGGCCCAAGCAACACGCGCCCCGAGGAGCGTCAGGCCACATGTCACTACTCAGTCTGACTGAGCGCCTCCAGGAGAGAAGCCCAAGTAAGACGCGCCCCGAGGAGCGTCTTGCCACGTGTCAACACTGGGTCTGATTGAGGGCCTTCTGGAGAGAGGCCCAAGCAAGACGCGCCCCGAGGAGCGTCTTGCCACATGTCAACAATGGTTCTTACTGAGAGCCTCCAGGAGAGAAGCCCAAGCAAGACGCGCCCCGAGGAGCTTCTTGCCACATGTCAGCAATCGGTCTGACAGAGGGCCTCCATGAGAGAGACCCAAGCAAGACGCGCCCCGAGGAGTGTCTTGCCAAATGTCAACACTGGGTCTGACTGAGCGCCTCAGGGAGAGAGGTCCAAGCAAGACGCGCCCCGAGGAGCGTCTTGCCACATGTCACTACTCGGTCTGACTGAGCGCCTCAGTGAGAGAGGTCCAAGCAAGACGCGCCCCGAGGAGCGTCTTGCCACATGTCAACACTGGGTCTGACTGAGTGCCTCCATGAGAGAAGCCCCAGCAAGACGCGCCCCGAGGAGCGTCTTGCCACATGTCACTACTCGGTCTGTTTGAGCGCCTCCAGGAGAGAGGCCCAAGCAAGACGTGCCCCGAGGAGCGTCTTGCCACATGTCAACAATGGGTCTGACTGAGGGCCTCCATGAGAGAAGCCCAAGCAAGACACGCCCCGAGGAGAGTCTTGCCACATGTCAACACTCGGTCTGACAGAGGGCCTCCAGGAGAGAGGCCCAAGCAAGACGCGCCCCGAGGAGTGTCTTGCCACATGTCACCACTGGGTCTGACTGAGCCTCTCCAGGAGAGAGGCCCAAGCAAGACGCGCCCCGAGGAGCGTCTTGTCACATGTCAACACTGGGTCTTTCTGAGCGCCTCCAGGAGAGAAGCCCAAGCGAGACGCGCCCCGAGGAGCGTCTTTCCACATGTCAGCACTCGGTCTGACTGAGCGCCTCCAGGAGAGAGGCCCAAGCAAGACGCGCCCCGAGGAGCGTCTTGCCACATGTCAACAATGGGTTTGACTGAGGGCCTCCAGGAGAGAAGCCTAAGCAACACGCGCCCCGAGGAGCGTCTTGCCACATGTCAACAATGGGTCTGACTGAGGGCCTCCAGGAGAGAAGCCCAAGCAAGACGCGCCCCGAGGAGCGTCTTGACACATGTCAACACTGGGTCTGACAGAGGGCCTCCAGGAGAGAGGCCCAAGCAAGACGCGCCCCGAGGAGTGTCTTGCCACATGTCACCACTTGGTCTGACTGAGCGCCTCCAGGAGAGAGGCCCAAGCAACACGCGCCCCGAGGAGCGTCAGGCCACATGTCACTACTCAGTCTGACTGAGCGCCTCCAGGAGAGAGGCCCAAGCAAGACGCGCCCTGAGGAGCGTCTTGCCACATGTCAACACTGGGTCTGATTGAGCGCCTCCAGGAGAGAGGCCCAAGCAAGACACGCCCCGAGGAGCGTCTTGACACATGTCAACACTGGGTCTGACTGAGGGCCTCCATTAGAGAAGCCCAAGCAAGAAGGGCCCCGAGGAGAGTCTTGCCACATGTCAACACTGGGTCTGACAGAGGGCATCCAGGAGAGAGGCCCAAGCAATACGCGCCCAGAGGAGCGTCTTGCCACATGTCAATAATGGGTCTGACTGAGGGCCTCCAGGAGAGAAGCCCAAGCATGACGCACCCCGAGGAGCTTCTTGCTACATGTCAGCACTCGTTCTGACTGAGCGCCTCCAGGAGAGAGGCCAAAGCAAGACGCGCCCCGAGGAGCGTCTTGACACATGTCAACACTGGGTCTGACAGAGGGCCTCCATGAGAGAGGCCCAAGCAAGACGCGCCCCGAGGAGTGTCTTGCCACATGTCAACACTGTGTCTGACTGAGCGCCTCCAGGAGAGAGGCCCAAGCAAGACGCGCCCCGAGGAGCGTCTTGCCACATGTCACTACTCGGTCTGACTGAGCGCCTCCAGGAGGGAGGTCCAAGCAAGACGCGCCCCGAGGAACGTCTTGCCACATGTCACTACTCGGTCTGACTGAGCGCCTCCAGGAGAGAGGCCCAAGTAAGATGCGCCCCGAGGAGCGTCTTGCCACGTGTCAACACTGGGTCTGATTGAGGGCCTTCTGGAGAGAGGCCCAAGCAAGATGCGCCCCGAGGAGTGTCTTGCCAAATGCCAACACTGGGTCTGACTGAGGGCCTCAGGGAGAGAGGTCCAAGCAAGACGCGCCCCGAGGAGCGTCTTGCCACATGTCACTACTCGGTCTGACTGAGCGCCTCAGTGAGAGCGGTCCAAGCAAGAACGCGCTCCGAGGAGCGTCTTGCCACATGTCAACACTGGGTCTGACTGAGTGCCTCCATGAGAGAAGCCCCAGCAAGACGCGCCCCGAGGAGCGTCTTGCCACATGTCACTACTCGGTCTGTTTGAGCGCCTCCAGGAGAGAGGCCCAAGCAAGACGTGCCCCGAGGAGCGTCTTGCCACATGTCAACACTGGGTCTGACTGAGGGCCTCCATGAGAGAAGCCCAAGCAAGACACGCCCCGAGGAGAGTCTTGCCACATGTCAACACTCGGTCTGACAGAGGGCCTCCAGGAGAGAGGCCCAAGCAAGACGCGCCCCGAGGAGTGTCTTGCCACATGTCACCACTGGGTCTGACTGAGCCTCTCCAGGAGAGAGGCCCAAGCAAGACGCGCCCCGAGGAGCGTCTTGTCACATGTCAACACTGGGTCTTTCTGAGCGCCTCCAGGAGAGAAGCCAAGCGAGACGCGCCCCGAGGAGCGTCTTTCCACATGTCAGCACTCGGTCTGACTGAGCGCCTCCAGGAGAGAGGCCCAAGCAAGACGCGCCCCGAGGAGCGTCTTGCCACATGTCAACAATGGGTCTGACTGAGGGCCTCCAGGAGAGAAGCCCAAGCAAGACGCGCCCCGAGGAGCGTCTTGACACATGTCAACACTGGGTCTGACAGAGGGCCTCCAGGAGAGAGGCCCAAGCAAGACGCGCCCCGAGGAGTGTCTTGCCACATGTCACCACTTGGTCTGACTGAGCGCCTCCAGGAGAGAGGCCCAAGCAACACGCGCCCCGAGGAGCGTCAGGCCACATGTCACTACTCAGTCTGACTGAGCGCATCCAGGAGAGAGGCCCAAGCAAGACGCGCCCTGAGGAGCGTCTTCCCACGTGTCAACACTGGGTCTGATTGAGGGCCTTCTGGAGAGAGGCCCAAGCAAGACGCGCCCCGAGGAGCGTCTTGCCACATGTCAACAATGGGTTTTACTGAGGGCCTCCAGGAGAGAAGCCCAAGCAAGACGCGCCCCGAGGAGCTTCTTTTCACATGTCAGCACTGGGTCTGACTGAGCGCCTCCAGGAGAGAGGCCCAAGCAAGACGCGCCCCGAGGAGCGTCTTGCCACATGTCACTACTGGGTCTGACTGAGGGCCTCCAGGAGAGAGGTCCAAGCAACACGCGCCCCGAGGAGCGTCTTGCCACATGTCAACACTGGGTCTGACTGAGTGCCTCCATGAGAGAAGCCCCAGCAAGATGCACCCCGAGGAGCTTCTTGCCACATGTCACTACTCGGTCTGACTGAGCGCCTCCAGGAGAGAGGCCCAAGCAAGACATGCCCCGAGGAGCGTCTTGCCACATGTCAACAATGGGTCTGACTGAGGGCCTCCAGGAGAGAAGCCCAAGCAAGAAGCGCCCCGAGGAGCGTCTTGCCACATGTCAACACTGGGTCTGACTGAGCGCCTCCAGGAGAGAGGCCCAAGCAAGATACGCCCCGAGGAGCGTCTTGACACATGTCAACACTGGGTCTGACTGAGGGCCTCCATTAGAGAAGCCCAAGCAAGAAGGGCCCCGAGGAGAGTCTTGCCACATGTCAACACTGGGTCTGACAGAGGGCATCCAGGAGAGAGGCCCAAGCAATACGCGCCCAGAGGAGCGTCTTGCCACATGTCAATAATGGGTCTGACTGAGGGCCTCCAGGAGAGAGGCCAAAGCAAGACGCGCCCCGAGGAGCGTCTTGACACATGTCAACACTGGGTCTGACAGAGGGCCTCCATGAGAGAGGCCCAAGCAAGACGCGCCCCGAGGAGTGTCTTGCCACATGTCAACACTGTGTCTGACTGAGCGCCTCCAGGAGAGAGGCCCAAGAAAGACGCGCCCCGAGGAGCGTCTTGCCACATGTCACTACTCGGTCTGACTGAGCGCCTCCAGGAGGGAGGTCCAAGCAAGACGCGCCCTGAGGAACGTCTTGCCACATGTCACTACTCGGTCTGACTGAGCGCCTCCAGGAGAGAGGCCCAAGTAAGACGCGCCCCGAGGAGCGTCTTGCCACGTGTCAACACTGGGTCTGATTGAGGGCCTTCTGGAGAGAGGCCCAAGCAAGACGCGCCCCGAGGAGTGTCTTGCCAAATGTCAACACTGGGTCTGACTGAGCGCCTCAGGGAGAGAGGTCCAAGCAAGACGCGCCCCGAGGAGCGTCTTGCCACATGTCACTACTCGGTCTGACTGAGCTTCTCAGTGAGAGAGGTCCAAGCAAGATGCGCCCCGAGGAGCGTCTTGCCACATGTCAACACTGGGTCTGACTGAGTGCCTCCATGAGAGAAGCCCCAGCAAGACGCGCCCCGAGGAGCGTCTTGCCACATGTCACTACTCGGTGTGTTTGAGCGCCTCCAGGAGAGAGGCCCAAGCAAGACGTGCCCCGAGGAGCGTCTTGCCACATGTCAACAATGGGTCTGACTGAGGGCCTCCAGGAGAGAAGCCCAAGCAAGACGCGCCCCGAGGAGCGTCTTGCCACATGTCAGCACTGGGTCAGACTCAGCGCCTCCAGGAGAGAGGCCCAAGCAAGACACGCCCCGAGGAGCGTCTTGACACATGTCAACACTGGGTCTGACTGAGGGCCTCCATGAGAGAAGCCCAAGCAAGACGCGCCCCGAGGAGAGTCTTGCCACATGTCAACACTCGGTCTTACAGAGGGCCTCCAGGAGAGAGGCACAAGCAAGACGCGCCCCGACGAGTGTCTTGCCACATGTCACCACTGGGTCTGACTGAGCGCCTACAGGAGAGAGGCCCAAGCAAGACGCGCCCCGAGGAGCGTCTTGTCACATGTCAACACTGGGTCTTTCTGAGCGCCTCCGGGAGAGAAGCCCAAGCAAGACGCGCCCCGAGGAGCGTCTTTCCTCATGTCAGCACTCGGTCTGACTGAGCGCCTCCAGGAGAGAGGCCAAAGCAAGACGCGCCCCGAGGAGCGTCTTGCCACATGTCAACAATGGGTCTGACTGAGGGCCTCCATGAGAGAAGCCCAAGCAAGACGCGCCCCGAGGAGAGTCTTGCCACATGTCAACACTCGGTCTGACAGAGGGCCTCCAGGAGAGAGGCCCAAGCAAGACGCGCCCCGAGGAGTGTCTTGCCACATGTCACCACTGGGTCTGACTGAGCGCCTCCAGGAGAGAGGCCCAAGCAAGACGCGCCCCGAGGAGCATCTTGTCACATGTCAACACTGGGTCTTTCTGAGCGCCTCCAGGAGAGAAGCCCAAGCAAGACGCGCCCCGAGGAGCTTCTTTCCTCATGTCAGCACTCGG
This sequence comes from Nothobranchius furzeri, assembly GCF_043380555.1. Classification (NCBI taxonomy): domain Eukaryota; kingdom Metazoa; phylum Chordata; class Actinopteri; order Cyprinodontiformes; family Nothobranchiidae; genus Nothobranchius; species Nothobranchius furzeri. Next base: position 13,973,784 of record NC_091747.1, on the reverse strand, counting down.
TCTGACTGAGCGCCTCCAGGAGAGAGGCCCAAGCAAGACGCGCCCCGAGGAGCGTCTTGCCACATGTCAACAATGGGTCTGACTGAGGGCCTCCAGGAGAGAAGCCCAAGCAACATGCGGCCAGAGGAGCGTCTTGCCACATGTCAGCACTCGGTCTGACTGAGCGCCTCCAGGAGAGAGGCCAAAGCAAGACGCGCCCCGAGGAGCGTCTTGCCTCATGTCAACAATGGGTCTGACTGAGGGCCTCCAGGAGAGAAGCCCAAGCAAGACGCGCCCCGAGGAGCGTCTTGTCACATGTCAACACTGGGTCTGACTGAGCGCCTCCAGGACAGAGGCCCAAGCAAGCCGCGCCCCGAGGAGCGTCAGGCCACATGTCACTACTCAGTCGGACTGAGCGCCTCCAGGAGAGAGGCCCCAGCAAGACGCGCCCCGAGGAGCGTCTTGCCACATGTCAGCACTGGGTCTGACTGAGCGCCTCCAGGAGAGAGGCCCAAGCAAGACGCGCCCCGAGGAGCGTCTTGCCTTATGTCAGCACTCGGTCTGACTGAGCGCCTCCAGGAGAGAGGCCCAAGCAAGATGCGCCCCTAGGAGCGTCTTGCCACATGTCAACAATGGGTCTGACTGAGGGCCTCCAGGAGAGAGGCCCAAGCAAGATGCGCCCGCAGGAGCGTCGTGCCACATGTCAACACTGGGTCTGACTGAGCGCCTCAGGGAGAGAGGTCCAAGCAAGACGCGCCCCGAGGAGCGTCTTGCCACATGTCAACACTGGGTCTGACTGAGTGCCTCCATGAGAGAAGCCCCAGCAAGACGCGCCCCGAGGAGCGTCTTGCCACATGTCACTACTCGGTCTATTTGAGCGCCTCCAGGAGAGAGGCCCAAGCAAGACGTGCCCCGAGGAGCGTCTTGCCACATGTCAACAATGGGTCTGACTGAGGGCCTCCAGGAGAGAAGCCCAAGCAAGACGCGCCCCGAGGAGCGTCTTGCCACATGTCAGCACTGGGTCAGACTGAGCGCCTCCAGGAGAGAGGCCCAAGCAAGACACGCCCCGAGGAGCGTCTTGACACATGTCAACACTGGGTCTGACTGAGGGCCTCCATGAGAGAAGCCCAAGCAAGACGCGCCCCGAGGAGAGTCTTGCCACATGTCAACACTCGGTCTGACAGAGGGCCTCCAGGAGAGAGGCCCAAGCAAGACGCGCCCCGAGGAGTGTCTTGCCACATGTCACCACTGGGTCTGACTGAGCGCCTCCAGGAGAGAGGCCCAAGCAAGACGCGCCCCGAGGAGCGTCTTGTCACATGTCAACAATGGGTCTTTCTGAGCGCCTCCAGGAGAGAAGCCCAAGCAAGACGCGCCCCGAGGAGCGTCTTTCCTCATGTCAGCACTCGGTCTGACTGAGCGCCTCCAGGAGAGAGGCCCAAGCAAGACGCGCCCCGAGGAGCGTCTTGCCACATGTCAACAATGGGTCTGACTGAGGGCCTCCAGGAGAGAAGCCCAAGCAACACGCGGCCCGAGGAGCGTCTTGCCACATGTCACCACTCGGTCTGACTGAGCGCCTCCAGGAGAGAGGCCAAAGCAAGACGCGCCCCGAGGAGCGTCTTGCCACATGTAAACAATGGGTCTGACTGAGGGCCTCCAGGAGAGAAGCCCAAGCAAGACGCGCCCCGAGGAGCGTCTTGTCACATGTCAACACTGGGTCTGACTGAGCGCCTCCAGGAGAGAGGCCCAAGCAAGATGCGCCCCGAGGAGCGTCTTGACACATGTCAACACTGGGTCTGACTGAGGGCCTCCATGAGAGAAGCCCAAGCAAGACGCGCCCCGAGGAGAGTCTTTCCACATGTCAACACTCGGTCTGGCAGAGGGCCTCCAGGAGAGAGGCCCAAGCAAGACGCGCCCCGAGGAGTGTCTTGCCACATGTCACCACTGGGTCTGACTGAGCGCCTCCAGGAGAGAGGCCCAAGCAAGACGCGCCCCGAGGAGCGTCTTGTCACATGTCAACACTGGGTCTTTCTGAGCGCCTCCAGGAGAGAGGCCAAAGCAAGACGCGCCCCGAGGAGCGTCTTGCCACATGTCAACAATGGGTCTGACTGAGGGCCTCCAGGAGAGAAGCCCAAGCAAGACGCGCCCCGAGGAGCGTCTTGTCACATGTCAACACTGGGTCTGACTGAGCGCCTCCAGGAGAGAGGCCCAAGCAAGATGCGCCCCGAGGAGCGTCTTGACACATGTCAACACTGGGTCTGACTGAGGGCCTCCATGAGAGAAGCCCAAGCAAGACGCGCCCCGAGGAGAGTCTTTCCACATGTCAACACTCGGTCTGGCAGAGGGCCTCCAGGAGAGAGGCCCAAGCAAGACGCGCCCCGAGGAGTGTCTTGCCACATGTCACCACTGGGTCTGACTGAGCGCCTCCAGGAGAGAGGCCCAAGCAAGACGCGCCCCGAGGAGCGTCTTGTCACATGTCAACACTGGGTCTTTCTGAGCGCCTCCAGGAGAGAAGCCCAAGCAAGACGCGCCCCGAGGAGCGTCTTTCCTCATGTCAGCACTCGGTCTGATTGAGCGCCTCCAGGAGAGAGGCCCAAGCAAGACGCGCCCCGAGGAGCGTCTTGCCACATGTCAACAATGGGTCTGACTGAGGGCCTCCAGGAGAGAAGTCCAAGCAACACGCGGCCCGAGGAGCGTCTTGCCACATGTCAGCACTCGGTCTGACTGAGCGCCTCCTTGAGAGAGGCCAAAGCAAGACGCGCCCCGAGGAGCGTCTTGCCTCATGTCAACAATGGGTCTGACTGAGGGCCTCCAGGAGAGAAGCCCAAGCAAGACGCGCCCCGAGGAGCGTCTTGTCACATGTCAACACTGGGTCTGACTGAGCGCCTCCAGGAGAGAGGCCCAAGCAAGCCGCGCCCCGAGGAGCGTCAGGCCACATGTCACTACTCAGTCTGACTGAGCGCCTCCAGGAGAGAGGCCCCAGCAAGACGCGCCCCGAGGAGCGTCTTGCCACATGTCAGCACTGGGTCTGACTGAGCGCCTCCAGGAGAGAGGCCCAAGCAAGACGCGCCCCGAGGAGCGTCTTGCCTTATGTCAGCACTCGGTCTGACTGAGCGCCTCCAGGAGAGAGGCCCAAGCAAGACGCGCCCCTAGGAGCGTCTTGCCACATGTCAACAATGGGTCTGACTGAGGGCCTCCAGGAGAGAGGCCCAAGCAAGATGCGCCCGCAGGAGATTCGTGCCACATGTCAACACTGGGTCTGACAGAGGGCCTCCAGGAGAGAGGCCCAAGCAAGACGCGCCCCGAGGAGCGTCTTGCCACATGTCACCTCTGGTTCTGACTGAGCGCCTCCAGGAGAGAGGCCCAAGCAAGACGCGCCCCGAGGAGCGTCTTGTCACATGTCAACACTGGGTCTTTCTGAGCGCCTCCAGTAGAGAAGCCCAAGCAAGACGCGCCCCGAGGAGCGTCTTGCCACATGTCAGCACTAGGTCTGACTGAGCGCCTCCAGGAGAGAGGCCCAAGTAAGACGCGCCCCGAGGAGCGTCTTGCCACATGTCAACAATGGGTCTGACTGAGTGCCTCCAGGAGAGAAGCCCAAGCAAGACGCGCCCCGAGGAGCGTCTTGACACATGTCAACACTGGGTCTGACAGAGGGCCTCCAGGAGAGAGGCCCAAGCAAGACGCGCCCCGAGGAGTGTCTTGCCACATGTCACCAATTGGTCTGACTGAGCGCCTCCAGGAGAGAGGCCCAAGCAACACGCGCCCCGAGGAGCGTCAGGCCACATGTCACTACTCAGTCTGACTGAGCGCCTCCAGGAGAGAGGCCCAAGCAAGACGCGCCCCGAGGAGCGTCTTGCCAAGTGTCAACACTGGGTCTGATTGAGGGCCTTCTGGAGAGAGGCCCAAGCAAGACGCGCCCCGAGGAGCGTCTTGCCACATGTCAACAATGGGTCTTACTGAGGGCCTCCAGGAGAGAAGCCCAAGCAAGACGCGCCCCGAGGAGCTTCTTTCCACATGTCAGCACTCGGTCTGACTGAGCACCTCCAGGAGAGAGGCCAAAGCAAGACGCGCACCGAGGAGGGTCTTGACACATGTCACTACTCAGTCTGACTGAGCGCCTCCAGGAGAGAGGCCCAAGCAAGACGCGCCCCGAGGAGTGTCTTGCCAAGTGTCAGCACTCGGTCTGACTGAGCGCCTCCAGGAGAGAGGCCCAAGCAAGACGCGCCCCGAGGAGCGTCTTGCCACATGTCAACAATGGGTCTGACTGAGGGCCTCCAGGAGAGAAGCCCAAGCAACACGCGGCCCGAGGAGCGTCTTGCCACATGTCACCACTCGGTCTGACTGAGCGCCTCCAGGAGAGAGGCCAAAGCAAGACGCGCCCCGAGGAGCGTCTTGCCACATGTCAACAATGGGTCTGACTGAGGGCCTCCAGGAGAGAAGCCCAAGCAAGACGCGCCCCGAGGAGCGTCTTGTCACATGTCAACACTGGGTCTGACTGAGCGCCTCCAGGAGAGAGGCCCAAGCAAGATGCGCCCCGAGGAGCGTCTTGACACATGTCAACACTGGGTCTGACTGAGGGCCTCCATGAGAGAAGCCCAAGCAAGACGCGCCCCGAGGAGAGTCTTGCCACATGTCAACACTCGGTCTGGCAGAGGGCCTCCAGGAGAGAGGCCCAAGCAAGACGCGCCCCGAGGAGTGTCTTGCCACATGTCACCACTGGGTCTGACTGAGCGCCTCCAGGAGAGATGCCCAAGCAAGACGCGCCCCGAGGAGCGTCTTGTCACATGTCAACACTGGGTCTTTCTGAGCGCCTCCAGGAGAGAAGCCCAAGCAAGACGCGCCCCGAGGAGCGTCTTTCCTCATGTCAGCACTCGGTCTGACTGAGCGCCTCCAGGAGAGAGGCCCAAGCAAGACGCGCCCCGAGGAGCGTCTTGCCACATGTCAACAATGGGTCTGACTGAGGGCCTCCAGGAGAGAAGCCCAAGCAAGACGCGCCCCGAGGAGCGTCTTGTCACATGTCAACACTGGGTCTGACTGAGCGCCTCCAGGAGAGAGGCCCAAGCAAGCCGCGCCCCGAGGAGCGTCAGGCCACATGTCACTACTCAGTCTGACTGAGCGCCTCCAGGAGAGAGGCCCCAGCAAGACGCGCCCCGAGGAGCGTCTTGCCACATGTCAGCACTGGGTCTGACTGAGCGCCTCCAGGAGAGAGGCCCAAGCAAGACGCGCCCCGAGGAGCGTCTTGCCTTATGTCAGCACTCGGTCTGACTGAGCGCCTCCAGGAGAGAGGCCCAAGCAAGACGCGCCCCTAGGAGCGTCTTGCCACATGTCAACAATGGGTCTGACTGAGGGCCTCCAGGAGAGAGGCCCAAGCAAGATGCGCCCGCAGGAGATTCGTGCCACATGTCAACACTGGGTCTGACAGAGGGCCTCCAGGAGAGAGGCCCAAGCAAGACGCGCCCCGAGGAGCGTCTTGCCACATGTCACCTCTGGTTCTGACTGAGCGCCTCCAGGAGAGAGGCCCAAGCAAGACGCGCCCCGAGGAGCGTCTTGTCACATGTCAACACTGGGTCTTTCTGAGCGCCTCCAGTAGAGAAGCCCAAGCAAGACGCGCCCCGAGGAGCGTCTTGCCACATGTCAGCACTAGGTCTGACTGAGCGCCTCCAGGAGAGAGGCCCAAGCAAGACGCGCCCCGAGGAGCGTCTTGCCACATGTCAACAATGGGTCTGACTGAGGGCCTCCAGGAGAGAAGCCCAAGCAAGACGCGCCCCGAGGAGCGTCTTGACACATGTCAACACTGGGTCTGACAGAGGGCCTCCAGGAGAGAGGCCCAAGCAAGACGCGCCCCGAGGAGTGTCTTGCCACATGTCACCAATTGGTCTGACTGAGCGCCTCCAGGAGAGAGGCCCAAGCAACACGCGCCCCGAGGAGCGTCTTGCCACATGTCAGCACTAGGTCTGACTGAGCGCCTCCAGGAGAGAGGCCCAAGCAAGACGCGCCCCGAGGAGCGTCTTGCCACATGTCAACAATGGGTCTGACTGAGGGCCTCCAGGAGAGAAGCCCAAGCAAGACGCGCCCCGAGGAGCGTCTTGACACATGTCAACACTGGGTCTGACAGAGGGCCTCCAGGAGAGAGGCCCAAGCAAGACGCGCCCCGAGGAGTGTCTTGCCACATGTCACCAATTGGTCTGACTGAGCGCCTCCAGGAGAGAGGCCCAAGCAACACGCGCCCCGAGGAGCGTCAGGCCACATGTCACTACTCAGTCTGACTGAGCGCCTCCAGGAGAGAGGCCCAAGCAAGACGCGCCCCGAGGAGCGTCTTGCCAAGTGTCAACACTGGGTCTGATTGAGGGCCTTCTGGAGAGAGGCCCAAGCAAGACGCGCCCCGAGGAGCGTCTTGCCACATGTCAACAATGGGTCTTACTGAGGGCCTCCAGGAGAGAAGCCCAAGCAAGACGCGCCCCGAGGAGCTTCTTTCCACATGTCAGCACTCGGTCTGACTGAGCACCTCCAGGAGAGAGGCCAAAGCAAGACGCGCACCGAGGAGGGTCTTGACACATGTCACTACTCAGTCTGACTGAGCGCCTCCAGGAGAAAGGCCCAAGCAAGACGCGCCCCGAGGAGTGTCTTGCCAAGTGTCAGCACTCGGTCTGACTGAGCGCCTCCAGGAGAGAGGCCCAAGCAAGACGCGCCCCGAGGAGCGTCTTGCCACATGTCAACAATGGGTCTGACTGAGGGCCTCCAGGAGAGAAGCCCAAGCAACACGCGGCCCGAGGAGCGTCTTGCCACATGTCACCACTCGGTCTGACTGAGCGCCTCCAGGAGAGAGGCCAAAGCAAGACGCGCCCCGAGGAGCGTCTTGCCACATGTCAACAATGGGTCTGACTGAGGGCCTCCAGGAGAGAAGCCCAAGCAAGACGCGCCCCGAGGAGCGTCTTGTCACATGTCAACACTGGGTCTGACTGAGCGCCTCCAGGAGAGAGGCCCAAGCAAGATGCGCCCCGAGGAGCGTCTTGACACATGTCAACACTGGGTCTGACTGAGGGCCTCCATGAGAGAAGCCCAAGCAAGACGCGCCCCGAGGAGAGTCTTGCCACATGTCAACACTCGGTCTGGCAGAGGGCCTCCAGGAGAGAGGCCCAAGCAAGACGCGCCCCGAGGAGTGTCTTGCCACATGTCACCACTGGGTCTGACTGAGCGCTTCCAGGAGAGATGCCCAAGCAAGACGCGCCCCGAGGAGCGTCTTGTCACATGTCAACACTGGGTCTTTCTGAGCGCCTCCAGGAGAGAAGCCCAAGCAAGACGCGCCCCGAGGAGCGTCTTTCCTCATGTCAGCACTCGGTCTGACTGAGCGCCTCCAGGAGAGAGGCCCAAGCAAGACGCGCCCCGAGGAGCGTCTTGCCACATGTCAACAATGGGTCTGACTGAGGGCCTCCAGGAGAGAAGCCCAAGCAACACGCGGCCCGAGGAGCGTCTTGCCACATGTCAGCACTCGGTCTGACTGAGCGCCTCCTTGAGAGAGGCCAAAGCAAGACGCGCCCCGAGGAGCGTCTTGCCTCATGTCAACAATGGGTCTGACTGAGGGCCTCCAGGAGAGAAGCCCAAACAAGACGCGCCCCGAGGAGCGTCTTGTCACATGTCAACACTGGGTCTGACTGAGCGCCTCCAGGAGAGAGGCCCAAGCAAGCCGCGCCCCGAGGAGCGTCAGGCCACATGTCACTACTCAGTCTGACTGAGCGCCTCCAGGAGAGAGGCCCCAGCAAGACGCGCCCCGAGGAGCGTCTTGCCACATGTCAGCACTGGGTCTGACTGAGCGCCTCCAGGAGAGAGGCCCAAGCAAGACGCGCCCCGAGGAGCGTCTTGCCTTATGTCAGCACTCGGTCTGACTGAGCGCCTCCAGGAGAGAGGCCCAAGCAAGACGCGCCCCTAGGAGCGTCTTGCCACATGTCAACAATGGGTCTGACTGAGGGCCTCCAGGAGAGAGGCCCAAGCAAGATGCGCCCGCAGGAGCGTCGTGCCACATGTCAACACTGGGTCTGACAGAGGGCCTCCAGGAGAGAGGCCCAAGCAAGACGCGCCCCGAGGAGCGTCTTGCCACATGTCACCTCTGGTTCTGACTGAGCGCCTCCAGGAGAGAGGCCCAAGCAAGACGCGCCCCGAGGAGCGTCTTGTCACATGTCAACACTGGGTCTTTCTGAGCGCCTCCAGGAGGGAAGCCCAAGCAAGACGCGCCCCTAGGAGCGTCTTGCCACATGTCAGCACTAGGTCTGACTGAGCGCCTCCAGGAGAGAGGCCCAAGCAAGACGCGCCCCGAGGAGCGTCTTGCCACATGTCAACAATGGGTCTGACTGAGGGCCTCCAGGAGAGAAGCCCAAGCAAGACGCGCCCCGAGGAGCGTCTTGACACATGTCAACACTGGGTCTGACAGAGGGCCTCCAGGAGAGAGGCCCAAGCAAGACGCGCCCCGAGGAGTGTCTTGCCACATGTCACCAATTGGTCTGACTGAGCGCCTCCAGGAGAGAGGCCCAAGCAACACGCGCCCCGAGGAGCGTCAGGCCACATGTCACTACTCAGTCTGACTGAGCGCCTCCAGGAGAGAGGCCCAAGCAAGACGCGCCCCGAGGAGCGTCTTGCCAAGTGTCAACACTGGGTCTGATTGAGGGCCTTCTGGAGAGAGGCCCAAGCAAGACGCGCCCCGAGGAGCGTCTTGCCACATGTCAACAATGGGTCTTACTGAGGGCCTCCAGGAGAGAAGCCCAAGCAAGACGCGCCCCGAGGAGCTTCTTTCCACATGTCAGCACTCGGTCTGACTGAGCACCTCCAGGAGAGAGGCCAAAGCAAGACGCGCACCGAGGAGGGTCTTGACACATGTCAACACTGGGTCTGACAGAGGGCCTCCATGAGAGAGGCCCAAGCAAGACGTGCCCCGAGGAGTGTCTTGCCACATGTCAACACTCGGTCTGACTGAGGGCCTCCATGAGAGAGGCCCAAGCAAGACGCGCCCCGAGGAGTGTCTTGCCACATGTCACCACTTGGTCTGACTGAGCGCCTCCAGGAGAGAGGCCCAAGCAACACGCGCCCCGAGGAGCGTCAGGCCACATGTCACTACTCAGTCTGACTGAGCGCCTCCAGGAGAGAAGCCCAAGTAAGACGCGCCCCGAGGAGCGTCTTGCCACGTGTCAACACTGGGTCTGATTGAGGGCCTTCTGGAGAGAGGCCCAAGCAAGACGCGCCCCGAGGAGCGTCTTGCCACATGTCAACAATGGTTCTTACTGAGAGCCTCCAGGAGAGAAGCCCAAGCAAGACGCGCCCCGAGGAGCTTCTTGCCACATGTCAGCAATTGGTCTGACAGAGGGCCTCCATGAGAGAGGCCCAAGCAAGACGCGCCCGTGGAGTGTCTTGCCAAATGTCAACACTGGGTCTGACTGAGCGCCTCAGGGAGAGACGTCCAAGCAAGACGCGCCCCGAGGAGCGTCTTGCCACATGTCAACACTGGGTCTGACTGAGTGCCTCCATGAGAGAAGCCCCAGCAAGACGCACCCCGAGGAGCGTCTTGCCACATGTCACTACTCGGTCTGTTTGAGCGCCTCCAGGAGAGAGGCCCAAGCAAGACGTGCCTCGAGGAGCGTCTTGCCACATGTCAACAATGGGTCTGACTGAGGGCCTCCAGGAGAGAAGCCCAAGCAAGACGCGCCCCGAGGAGCGTCTTGACACATGTCAACACTGGGTCAGACTGAGCGCCTCCAGGTGAGAGGCCCAAGCAAGACACGCCCCGAGGAGCGTCTTGACACATGTCAACACTGGGTCTGACTGAGGGCCTCCATGAGAGAAGCCCAAGCAAGACGCGCCCCGAGGAGAGTCTTGCCACATGTCAACACTCGGTCTGACAGAGGGCCTCCAGGAGAGAGGCCCAAGCAAGACGCGCCCCGAGGAGTGTCTTGCCACATTTCACCACTGGGTCTGACTGAGCCTCTCCAGGAGAGAGGCCCAAGCAAGACGCGCCCCGAGGAGCGTCTTGTCACATGTCAACACTGGGTCTTTCTGAGCGCCTCCAGGAGAGAAGCCCAAGCAACACGCGGCCCGAGGAGCGTCTTGCCACATGTCAGCACTCGGTCTGACTGAGCGCCTCCAGGAGAGAGGCCAAAGCAAGACGCGCCCCGAGGAGCGTCTTGACACATGTCAACACTGGGTCTGACAGAGAGCCTCCAGGAGAGAGGCCCAAGCAAGACGCGCCCCGAGGAGTGTCTTGCCACATGTCACCACTTGGTCTGACTGAGCGCCTCCAGGAGAGAGGCCCAAGCCAGACGCGCCCTGAGGAGCGTCTTGCCACGTGTCAAACCTGGGTCTGATTGAGGGCCTTCTGGAGAGAGGCCCAAGCAAGACGCGCCCCGAGGAGAGTCTTGCCACATGTCAACAATGGGTCTTACTGAGGGCCTCCAGGAGAGAAGCCCAAGCAAGACGCGCCCCGAGGAGCTTCTTTTCACATGTCAGCACTGGGTCTGACTGAGCGCCTCCAGGAGAGAGGCCCAAGCAAGACGCGCCCTGAGGAGCGTCTTGCCACATGTCACTACTCGGTCTGACTGAGCGCCTCCAGGAGAGAGGTTCAAGCAACACGCGCCCCGAGGAGCGTCTTGCCACATGTCAACACTGGGTCTGACTGAGTGCCTCAATGAGAGAAGCCCCAGCAAGACGCGCCCCGAGGAGCGTCTTGCCACATGTCACTACTCGGTCTGACTGTGCGCCTCCAGGAGAGAGGCCCAAGCAAGACGTGCCCCGAGGAGCGTCTTGCCACATGTCAACAATGGGTCTGACTGAGGGCCTCCAGGAGAGAGGCCCTAGCAAGAAGCGCCCCGAGGAGCGTCTTGCCACAAATCAACACTGGGTCTGACTGAGCGCCTCCAGGAGAGAGGCCCAAGCAAGACACGCCCCGAGGAGCGTCTTGACACATGTCAACACTGGGTCTGACTGAGGGCCTCCATGAGAGAGGCCCAAGCAAGACGCGCCCCGAGGAGCTTCTTGCCAAATGTCAGCAATTGGTCTGACAGAGGGCCTCCATGAGAGAGGCCCAAGCAAGACGCGCCCGTGGAGTGTCTTGACAAATGTCAACACTGGGTCTGACTGAGCGCCTCAGGGAGAGACGTCCAAGCAAGACGCGCCCCGAGGAGCGTCTTGCCAAATGTCACTACTCGGTCTGACTGAGCGCCTCAGTGAGAGAGGTCCAAGCAAGACGCGCCCCGAGGAGCGTCTTGCCACATGTCAACACTGGGTCTGACTGAGTGCCTCCATGAGAGAAGCCCCAGCAAGACGCGCCCCGAGGAGCGTCTTGCCACATGTCACTACTCGGTCTGTTTGAGCGCCTCCAGGAGAGAGGCCCAAGCAAGACGTGCCCCGAGGAGCGTCTTGCCACATGTCAACAATGGGTCTGACTGAGGGCCTCCAGGAGAGAAGCCCAAGCAAGACGCGCCCCGAGGAGCGTCTTGACACATGTCAACACTGGGTCAGACTGAGCGCCTCCAGGTGAGAGGCCCAAGCAAGACACGCCCCGAGGAGCGTCTTGACACATGTCAACACTGGGTCTGACTGAGGGCCTCCATGAGAGAAGCCCAAGCAAGACGCGCCCCGAGGAGAGTCTTGCCACATGTCAACACTCGGTCTGACAGAGGGCCTCCAGGAGAGAGGCCCAAGCAAGACGCGCCCCGAGGAGTGTCTTGCCACATGTCACCACTGGGTCTGACTGAGCCTCTCCAGGAGAGAGGCCCAAGCAAGACGCGCCCCGAGGAGCGTCTTGTCACATGTCAACACTGGGTCTTTCTGAGCGCCTCCAGGAGAGAAGCCCAAGCGAGACGCGCCCCGAGGAGCGTCTTTCCACATGTCCGCACTCGGTCTGACTGAGCGCCTCCAGGAGAGAGGCCCAAGCAAGACGCGCCCCGAGGAGCGTCTTGCCACATGTCAACAATGGGTCTGACTGAGGGCCTCCAGGAGAGAAGCCCAAGCAACACGCGGCCCGAGGAGCGTCTTGCCACATGTCAGCACTCGGTCTGACTGAGCGCCTCCAGGAGAGAGGCCAAAGCAAGACGCGCCCCGAGGAGCGTCTTGACACATGTCAACACTGGGTCTGACAGAGAGCCTCCAGGAGAGAGGCCCAAGCAAGACGCGCCCCGAGGAGTGTCTTGCCACATGTCACCACTTGGTCTGACTGAGCGCCTCCAGGAGAGAGGCCCAAGCCAGACGCGCCCTGAGGAGCGTCTTGCCACGTGTCAAACCTGGGTCTGATTGAGGGCCTTCTGGAGAGAGGCCCAAGCAAGACGCGCCCCGAGGAGAGTCTTGCCACATGTCAACAATGGGTCTTACTGAGGGCCTCCAGGAGAGAAGCCCGAGCAAGACGCGCCCCGAGGAGCTTCTTTTCACATGTCAGCACTGGGTCTGACTGAGCGCCTCCAGGAGAGAGGCCCAAGCAAGACGCGCCCTGAGGAGCGTCTTGCCACATGTCACTACTCGGTCTGACTGAGCGCCTCCAGGAGAGAGGTTCAAGCAACACGCGCCCCGAGGAGCGTCTTGCCACATGTCAACACTGGGTCTGACTGAGTGCCTCAATGAGAGAAGCCCCAGCAAGACGCGCCCCGAGGAGCGTCTTGCCACATGTCACTACTCGGTCTGACTGTGCGCCTCCAGGAGAGAGGCCCAAGCAAGACGTGCCCCGAGGAGCGTCTTGCCACATGTCAACAATGGGTCTGACTGAGGGCCTCCAGGAGAGAGGCCCTAGCAAGAAGCGCCCCGAGGAGCGTCTTGCCACAAATCAACACTGGGTCTGACTGAGCGCCTCCAGGAGAGAGGCCCAAGCAAGACACGCCCCGAGGAGCGTCTTGACACATGTCAACACTGGGTCTGACTGAGGGCCTCCATGAGAGAAGCCCAAGCAAGAAGGGCCCCGAGGAGAGTCTTGCCACATGTCAACACTGGGTCTGACAGTGGGCATCCAGGAGAGAGGCCCAAGCAATACGCGCCCAGAGGATCGTCTTGCCACATGTCAATAATGGGTCTGACTGAGGGCCTCCAGGAGAGAAGCCCAAGCATGACGCACCCCGAGGAGCTTCTTGCTACATGTCAGCACTCGGTCTGACTGAGCGCCTCCAGGAGAGAGGCCAAAGCAAGACGCGCCCCGAGGAGCGTCTTGACACATGTCAACACTGGGTCTGACAGAGGGCCTCCATGAGAGAGGCCCAAGCAAGACGCGCCCCGAGGAGTGTCTTGCCACATGTCAACACTGTGTCTGACTGAGCGCCTCCAGGAGAGAGGCCCAAGCAAGACGCGCCCCGAGGAGCGTCTTGCCACATGTCACTACTCGGTCTGACTGAGCGCCTCCAGGAGGGAGGTCCAAGCAAGACGCGCCCCGAGGAACGTCTTGCCACATGTCACTACTCGGTCTGACTGAGCGCCTCCAGGAGAGAGGCCCAAGCAAGACGTGCCCCGAGGAGCATCTTGCCACGTGTCAACACTGGGTCTGACTTAGCGCCTCCAGGAGAGAGGCCCAAGCAAGATGCGCCCCGAGGAGCGTCTTGCCACGTGTCACCACTGGGTCTGACTGAGCTCCTCCAGGAGAGAGGCCCAAGCAAGACGCGCCCCGAGGAGCGTCTTGCCACGTGTCACCACTGGGTCTGATTGAGCACCTCCAGGAGAGAGGCCCCAGCAAGACGCCCCCCGAGGAGCATCTTGCCACATGTCACTACTCGGTCTAACTGAGCGCCTCCAGGAGAGAGGTCCAAGCAAGATGCGCCCCGAGGAGCGTCTTGCCACATGGCACTATTCGGTCTGACTGAGCGCCTCCAGGAGGGAGGTCCAAGCAAGACGTGCCCCGAGGAGCGTCTTGCCACATGTCAACAATGGGTCTGACTGAGGTTCTCCAGGAGAGAAGCCCAAGCAAGACGCGCCCAGAGGAGCGTCTTGCCACATGTCAACACTGGGTCTGACTGAGCGCCTCCAGGAGAGAGGCCCAAGCAAGACACGCCCCGAGGAGCGTCTTGACACATGTCAACACTGGGTCGGACTGAGGGCCTCCATGAGAGAAGCCCAAGCAAGACGGGCCCCGAGGAGAGTCTTGCCACATGTTGACACTCGGTCTGACAGTGGGCATTCAGGAGAGAGGCCCAAGCAATACTCGCCCCGAGGAGCGTCTTGCCACATGTCACCACTGGGTCTGAATGAGCACCTCCAGGAGAGAGGCCCAAGCAAGACACGCCCCGAGGAGCGTCTTTCCACGTGTCACCACTGGGTCTGACTGAGCGCCTCCAGGAGAGAGGCCCAAGCAAGACGCGCCCCGAGGAGCGTCTTGCCACATGTCAACACTGGGTCTGACTGAGCGCCTCCAGGAGAGAGGCCCAAGCAAGACGCGCCCCGAGGAGCGTCTTGCCACATGGCAACAATGGGTCTGACTGAGGGCCTCCAGGAGAGAGGCCCAAGCAAGATGCACCCGGAGGAGCGTCTTGCCACATGTCACCTCTGGTTCTGACTGAGCGCCTCCAGGAGAGAGGCCCAAGCAAGACGCGCCCCGAGGAGCGTCTTGTCACATGTCAACACTAGGTCTGTCCGAGCGCCTCCAGGAGAGAAGCCCAAGCAAGACGCGCCCCGAGGAGCGTCTTGCCACATGTCAACAATGGGTCTGACTGAGGGCCTCCAGGAGAGAAGCCCAAGCAAGACTGCGCCCCGAGGAGCGTCCTGACACATGTCAACACTGTGTCTGACAGAGGGCCTCCAGGAGAGAGGCCCAAGCAAGACACGCCCCGAGGAGTGTCTTGCCACATGTCACCACTGGGTCTGACTGAGCGCCTCCAGGAGAGAGGCCAGAGCAAGACGCGCCCCGAGGAGCGTCAGGCCACATGTCACTACTCAGTCTGACTGAGCGCCTCCAGGAGAGAGGCCCAAGCAAGACTGCGCCCCGAGGAGCGTCCTGACACATGTCAACAATGGGTCTGACTGAGCGCCTCCAGGAGAGAGGCCCAAGCAAGATGCGCCCGGAAGAGCGTCTTGCCACATGTCAACACTGGGTCTGACAGAGGGCCTCCAGGAGAGAGGCCCAAGCAACACGCGGCCCGAGGAGCGTCTTGCCACATGTCAGCACTCGGTCTGACTGAGCGCCTCCAGGAGAGAGGCCCAAGCAAGACGCGCCCCGAGGAGCGTCTTGCCACATGTCAACAATGGGTCTGACTGAGGGCCTCCAGGAGAGAATCCCAAGCAAGACTGCGCCCCGAGGAGCGTCTTGACACATGTCAACACTGGGTCTGACAGAGCGCCTCCAGGAGAGAGGCCCAAGCAAGACGCGCCCCGAGGAGTGTCTTGCCACATGTCACCACTGGGTCTGACTGAGCGCCTCCAGGAGAGAGGCCCAAGCAAGCCGTGCCCCGAGGAGCGTCAGGCCACATGTCACCACTCAGTCTGACTGAGCGCCTCCAGGGGAGAGGCCCAAGCAAGACACCCCCCGAGGAGCGTCTTGCCACATGTCAGCACTGGGTCTGACTGAGCGCCTCCAGGAGAGAGGCCCCAGCAAGACACGCCCCGAGGAGCGTCTTGCCTTATGTCAGCACTCGGTCTGACTGAGCGCCTCCAGGAGAGAGGCCCCAGCAAGACGCGCCCCGAGGAGCGTCTTGCCACATGTCAACAATGGGTCTGACTGAGGGCCTCCAGGAGAGAGGCCCAAGCAAGATGCGCCCGGAGGAGCGTCTTGCCACATGTCAACACTGGGTCTGACAGAGGGCCTCCAGGAGAGAGGCCCAAGCAAGACGCGCCCCGAGGAGCGTATTGCCACATGTCACCTCTGGTTCTGACTGAGCGCCTCCAGGAGAGAGTCCCAAGAGAGACGCGCCCCGAGGAGCGTGTTGTCACATGTCAACACTGGGTCTTTCTGAGCGCCTCCAGGAGAGAAGCCCAAGCAAGACGCGCCCCGAGGAGCGTCTTGCCACATGTCAACAATGGGTCTGACTGAGGGCCTCCAGGAGAGAAGCCCAAGCAACACGCGGCCCGAGGAGCGTCTTGCCACATGTCAGCACTCGGTCTGACTGAGCGCCTCCAGGAGAGAGGCCCAAGCAAGACGCACCCCGAGGAGCGTCTTGCCACATGTCAACAATGGGTCTGACTGAGGGCCTCCAGGAGAGAAGCCCAAGCAAGACGCGCCCCGAGGAGCATCTTGACACATGTCAACACTGGGTCTGACAGAGGGCCTCCAGGAGAGAGGCCAAAGCAAGACGCGCCCCGAGGAGTGTCTTGCCACATGTCACCACTTGGTCTGACTGAGCGCCTCCAGGAGAGAGGCCCAAGCAACACGCGCCCTGAGGAGCGTCTTGCCACGTGTCAACACTGGGTCTGATCGAGGGCCTTCTGG
This sequence comes from Nothobranchius furzeri, assembly GCF_043380555.1. Taxonomy (NCBI): domain Eukaryota; kingdom Metazoa; phylum Chordata; class Actinopteri; order Cyprinodontiformes; family Nothobranchiidae; genus Nothobranchius; species Nothobranchius furzeri. Next base: position 13,957,439 of record NC_091747.1, on the reverse strand, counting down.
AGAGAGGCCCAAGCAAGACGCGCCCCGAGGAGCGTCTTGCCACATGTCAACAATGGGTCTTACTGAGGGCCTCCAGGAGAGAAGCCCAAGCAAGACGCGCCCCGAGGAGCTTCTTTCCACATGTCAGCACTCGGTCTGTCTGAGCGCCTCCAGGAGAGAGGCCAAAGCAAGACGCGCCCCGAGGAGCGTCTTGACACATGTCAACACTGGGTCTGACAGAGGGCCTCCATGAGAGAGGCCCAAGCAAGACGCGCCCCAAGGAGTGTCTTGCCACATGTCAACACTGGGTCTGACAGAGGGCCTCCATGAGAGAGGCCCAAGCAAGACGCGCCCCAAGGAGTGTCTTGCCACATGTCACCACTTGGTCTGACTGAGCGCCTCCAGGAGAGAGGCTCAAGCAACACGCGCCCCGAGGAGCGTCAGGCCACATGTCACTACTCAGTCTGACTGAGCGCCTCCAGGAGAGAGGCCCAAGTAAGACGCGCCCCGAGGAGCGTCTTGCTACGTGTCAACACTGGGTCTGATTGAGGGCCTTCTGGAGAGAGGCCCAAGCAAGATGCGCCCCGAGGAGCGTCTTGCCACATGTCAACAATGGTTCTTACTGAGGGCCTCCAGGAGAGAAGCCCTAGCAAGACGCGCCCCGAGAAGCTTCTTGCCACTTGTCAGCACTCGGTCTGACAGAGGGCCTCCATGAGAGAGGCCCAAGCAAGACGCGCCCCGAGGAGTGTCTTGCCAAATGTCAACACTGGGTCTGACTGAGCGCCTCAGGGAGAGAGGTCCAAGCAAGACGCACCCCGAGGAGCGTCTTGCCACAAGTCAACAATGGGTCTTACTGAGGGCCTCCAGGAGAGAAGCCCAAGCAAGACGCGCCCCGAGGAGCTTCTTGCCACATGTCAGCACTGGGTCTGACTGAGCGCCTCCAGGAGAGAGGCCCAAGCAAGACGCACCCCGAGGAGCGTCTTGCCACATGTCAACACTGGGTCTTACTGAGGGCCTCCAGGAGAGAAGCCCAAGCAAGACGCGCCCCGAGGAGCTTCATGCCACATGTCAACAATGGGTCTTACTGAGGGCCTCCAGGAGAGAAGCCCAAGAAAGACGCGCCCCGAGGAGCTTCTTGCCACATGTCAACAATGGGTCTTACTGAGGGCCTCCAGGAGAGAAGCCCAAGCAAGACGCGTCCCGAGGAGCTTCTTGCCACATGTCAGCACTGGGTCTGACTTAGCGCCTCCAGGAGAGAGGCCCAAGAAAGATGCGCCCCGAGGAGCGTCTTGCCATGTGTCACCACTGGGTCTGACTGAGCTCCTCCAGGAGAGAGGCCCAAGCAAGACGCGCCCCGAGGAGCGTCTTGCAACGTGTCACCACTGGGTCTGATTGAGCACCTCCAGGAGAGAGGCCCCAGCAAGACGCGCCCCGAGGAGCGTCTTGCCACATGTCACTACTGGGTCTAACTGAGCGCCTCCAGGAGAGATGTCCAAGCAAGATGCGCCCAGAGGAGCGTCTTGCCACATGTCACTATTCGGTCTGACTGAGCGCCTCCAGGAGGGAGGTCCAAGCAAGACGCGCCCCGAGGAGCGTCTTGCCACATGTCACTACTCGGTCTGACTAAGCGCCTCCAGGAGAGAGGCCCAAGCAAGACGTGCCCCGAGGAGCGTTTTGCCACATGTCAACAATGGGTCTGACTGAGGTTCTCCAGGAGAGAAGCCCAAGCAAGACGCGCCCAGAGGAGCGTCTTGCCACATGTCAACACTGGGTCTGACTGAGCGCCTCCAGGAGAGAGGCCCAAGCAAGACACGCCCCGAGGAGCGTCTTGACACATGTCAACACTGGGTCGGACTGAGGGCCTCCATGAGAGAAGCCCAAGTAAGACGCGCCCCGAGGAGAGTCTTGCCACATGTTAACACTCGGTCTGACAGTGGGCATTCAGGAGAGAGGCCCAAGCAATACTCGCCCCGAGGAGCGTCTTTCCACATGTCACCACTGGGTCTGAATGAGCACCTCCAGCAGAGAGGCCCAAGCAAGACGCGCCCCGAGGAGCGTCTTTCCACGTGTCACCACTGGGTCTGACTGAGCGCCTCCAGGAGAGAGGCCCAAGCAAGACGCGCCCCGAGGAGCGTCTTGCCACATGTCAACACTGGGTCTGACTGAGCGCCTCAAGGAGAGAGGCCCAAGCAAGACGCGCCCCGAGGAGCGTCTTGCCACATGTCAACAATGGGTCTGACTGAGGGCCTCCAGGAGAGAGGCCCAAGCAAGACGCGCCCCAAGGAGTGTCTTGCCACATGTCAACACTGGGTCTGACAGAGGGCCTCCATGAGAGAGGCCCAAGCAAGACGCGCCCCAAGGAGTGTCTTGCCACATGTCACCACTTGGTCTGACTGAGCGCCTCCAGGAGAGAGGCTCAAGCAACACGCGCCCCGAGGAGCGTCAGGCCACATGTCACTACTCAGTCTGACTGAGCGCCTCCAGGAGAGAGGCCCAAGTAAGACGCGCCCCGAGGAGCGTCTTGCTACGTGTCAACACTGGGTCTGATTGAGGGCCTTCTGGAGAGAGGCCCAAGCAAGATGCGCCCCGAGGAGCGTCTTGCCACATGTCAACAATGGTTCTTACTGAGGGCCTCCAGGAGAGAAGCCCTAGCAAGACGCGCCCCGAGAAGCTTCTTGCCACTTGTCAGCACTCGGTCTGACAGAGGGCCTCCATGAGAGAGGCCCAAGCAAGACGCGCCCCGAGGAGTGTCTTGCCAAATGTCAACACTGGGTCTGACTGAGCGCCTCAGGGAGAGAGGTCCAAGCAAGACGCACCCCGAGGAGCGTCTTGCCACAAGTCAACAATGGGTCTTACTGAGGGCCTCCAGGAGAGAAGCCCAAGCAAGACGCGCCCCGAGGAGCTTCTTGCCACATGTCAGCACTGGGTCTGACTGAGCGCCTCCAGGAGAGAGGCCCAAGCAAGACGCACCCCGAGGAGCGTCTTGCCACATGTCAACACTGGGTCTTACTGAGGGCCTCCAGGAGAGAAGCCCAAGCAAGACGCGCCCCGAGGAGCTTCATGCCACATGTCAACAATGGGTCTTACTGAGGGCCTCCAGGAGAGAAGCCCAAGCAAGACGCGCCCCGAGGAGCTTCTTGCCACATGTCAACAATGGGTCTTACTGAGGGCCTCCAGGAGAGAAGCCCAAGCAAGACGCGTCCCGAGGAGCTTCTTGCCACATGTCAGCACTGGGTCTGACTTAGCGCCTCCAGGAGAGAGGCCCAAGCAAGATGCGCCCCGAGGAGCGTCTTGCCATGTGTCACCACTGGGTCTGACTGAGCTCCTCCAGGAGAGAGGCCCAAGCAAGACGCGCCCCGAGGAGCGTCTTGCCACGTGTCACCACTGGGTCTGATTGAGCACCTCCAGGAGAGAGGCCCCAGCAAGACGCGCCCCGAGGAGCGTCTTGCCACATGTCACTACTCGGTCTAACTGAGCGCCTCCAGGAGAGAGGTCCAAGCAAGATGCGCCCCGAGGAGCGTCTTGCCACATGTCACTATTCGGTCTGACTGAGCGCCTCCAGGAGGGAGGTCCAAGCAAGACGCGCCCCGAGGAGCGTCTTGCCACATGTCACTACTCGGTCTGACTAAGCGCCTCCAGGAGAGAGGCCCAAGCAAGACGTGCCCCGAGGAGCGTTTTGCCACATGTCAACAATGGGTCTGACTGAGGTTCTCCAGGAGAGAAGCCCAAGCAAGACGCGCCCAGAGGAGCGTCTTGCCACATGTCAACACTGGGTCTGACTGAGCGCCTCCAGGAGAGAGGCCCAAGCAAGACACGCCCCGAGGAGCGTCTTGACACATGTCAACACTGGGTCGGACTGAGGGCCTCCATGAGAGAAGCCCAAGTAAGACGCGCCCAGAGGATCGTCTTGCCACATGTCAATAATGGGTCTGACTGAGGGCCTCCAGGAGAGAAGCCCAAGCATGACGCACCCCGAGGAGCTTCTTGCTACATGTCAGCACTCGGTCTGACTGAGCGCCTCCAGGAGAGAGGCCAAAGCAAGACGCGCCCCGAGGAGCGTCTTGACACATGTCAACACTGGGTCTGACAGAGGGCCTCCATGAGAGAGGCCCAAGCAAGACGCGCCCCGAGGAGTGTCTTGCCACATGTCAACACTGTGTCTGACTGAGCGCCTCCAGGAGAGAGGCCCAAGCAAGACGCGCCCCGAGGAGCGTCTTGCCACATGTCACTACTCGGTCTGACTGAGCGCCTCCAGGAGGGAGGTCCAAGCAAGACGCGCCCCGAGGAACGTCTTGCCACATGTCACTACTCGGTCTGACTGAGCGCCTCCAGGAGAGAGGCCCAAGCAAGACGTGCCCCGAGGAGCATCTTGCCACGTGTCAACACTGGGTCTGACTTAGCGCCTCCAGGAGAGAGGCCCAAGCAAGATGCGCCCCGAGGAGCGTCTTGCCACGTGTCACCACTGGGTCTGACTGAGCTCCTCCAGGAGAGAGGCCCAAGCAAGACGCGCCCCGAGGAGCGTCTTGCCACGTGTCACCACTGGGTCTGATTGAGCACCTCCAGGAGAGAGGCCCCAGCAAGACGCCCCCCGAGGAGCATCTTGCCACATGTCACTACTCGGTCTAACTGAGCGCCTCCAGGAGAGAGGTCCAAGCAAGATGCGCCCCGAGGAGCGTCTTGCCACATGGCACTATTCGGTCTGACTGAGCGCCTCCAGGAGGGAGGTCCAAGCAAGACGTGCCCCGAGGAGCGTCTTGCCACATGTCAACAATGGGTCTGACTGAGGTTCTCCAGGAGAGAAGCCCAAGCAAGACGCGCCCAGAGGAGCGTCTTGCCACATGTCAACACTAGGTCTGACTGAGCGCCTCCAGGAGAGAGGCCCAAGCAAGACACGCCCCGAGGAGCGTCTTGACACATGTCAACACTGGGTCGGACTGAGGGCCTCCATGAGAGAAGCCCAAGCAAGACGGGCCCCGAGGAGAGTCTTGCCACATGTTGACACTCGGTCTGACAGTGGGCATTCAGGAGAGAGGCCCAAGCAATACTCGCCCCGAGGAGCGTCTTGCCACATGTCACCACTGGGTCTGAATGAGCACCTCCAGGAGAGAGGCCCAAGCAAGACACGCCCCGAGGAGCGTCTTTCCACGTGTCACCACTGGGTCTGACTGAGCGCCTCCAGGAGAGAGGCCCAAGCAAGACGCGCCCCGAGGAGCGTCTTGCCACATGTCAACACTGGGTCTGACTGAGCGCCTCCAGGAGAGAGGCCCAAGCAAGACGCGCCCCGAGGAGCGTCTTGCCACATGGCAACAATGGGTCTGACTGAGGGCCTCCAGGAGAGAGGCCCAAGCAAGATGCACCCGGAGGAGCGTCTTGCCACATGTCACCTCTGGTTCTGACTGAGCGCCTCCAGGAGAGAGGCCCAAGCAAGACGCGCCCCGAGGAGCGTCTTGTCACATGTCAACACTAGGTCTGTCCGAGCGCCTCCAGGAGAGAAGCCCAAGCAAGACGCGCCCCGAGGAGCGTCTTGCCACATGTCAACAATGGGTCTGACTGAGGGCCTCCAGGAGAGAAGCCCAAGCAAGACTGCGCCCCGAGGAGCGTCCTGACACATGTCAACACTGTGTCTGACAGAGGGCCTCCAGGAGAGAGGCCCAAGCAAGACACGCCCCGAGGAGTGTCTTGCCACATGTCACCACTGGGTCTGACTGAGCGCCTCCAGGAGAGAGGCCCAAGCAAGACGCGCCCCGAGGAGCGTCAGGCCACATGTCACTACTCAGTCTGACTGAGCGCCTCCAGGAGAGAGGCCCAAGCAAGACTGCGCCCCGAGGAGCGTCCTGACACATGTCAACAATGGGTCTGACTGAGCGCCTCCAGGAGAGAGGCCCAAGCAAGATGCGCCCGGAAGAGCGTCTTGCCACATGTCAACACTGGGTCTGACAGAAGGCCTCCAGGAGAGAGGCCCAAGCAACACGCGGCCCGAGGAGCGTCTTGCCACATGTCAGCACTCGGTCTGACTGAGCGCCTCCAGGAGAGAGGCCCAAGCAAGACGCGCCCCGAGGAGCGTCTTGCCACATGTCAACAATGGGTCTGACTGAGGGCCTCCAGGAGAGAATCCCAAGCAAGACTGCGCCCCGAGGAGCGTCTTGACACATGTCAACACTGGGTCTGACAGAGCGCCTCCAGGAGAGAGGCCCAAGCAAGACGCGCCCCGAGGAGTGTCTTGCCACATGTCACCACTGGGTCTGACTGAGCGCCTCCAGGAGAGAGGCCCAAGCAAGCCGTGCCCCGAGGAGCGTCAGGCCACATGTCACCACTCAGTCTGACTGAGCGCCTCCAGGGGAGAGGCCCAAGCAAGACACCCCCCGAGGAGCGTCTTGCCACATGTCAGCACTGGGTCTGACTGAGCGCCTCCAGGAGAGAGGCCCCAGCAAGACACGCCCCGAGGAGCGTCTTGCCTTATGTCAGCACTCGGTCTGACTGAGCGCCTCCAGGAGAGAGGCCCCAGCAAGACGCGCCCCGAGGAGCGTCTTGCCACATGTCAACAATGGGTCTGACTGAGGGCCTCCAGGAGAGAGGCCCAAGCAAGATGCGCCCGGAGGAGCGTCTTGCCACATGTCAACACTGGGTCTGACAGAGGGCCTCCAGGAGAGAGGCCCAAGCAAGACGCGCCCCGAGGAGCGTATTGCCACATGTCACCTCTGGTTCTGACTGAGCGCCTCCAGGAGAGAGTCCCAAGAGAGACGCGCCCCGAGGAGCGTCTTGTCACATGTCAACACTGGGTCTTTCTGAGCGCCTCCAGGAGAGAAGCCCAAGCAAGACGCGCCCCGAGGAGCGTCTTGCCACATGTCAACAATGGGTCTGACTGAGGGCCTCCAGGAGAGAAGCCCAAGCAACACGCGGCCCGAGGAGCGTCTTGCCACATGTCAGCACTCGGTCTGACTGAGCGCCTCCAGGAGAGAGGCCCAAGCAAGACGCACCCCGAGGAGCGTCTTGCCACATGTCAACAATGGGTCTGACTGAGGGCCTCCAGGAGAGAAGCCCAAGCAAGACGCGCCCCGAGGAGCATCTTGACACATGTCAACACTGGGTCTGACAGAGGGCCTCCAGGAGAGAGGCCAAAGCAAGACGCGCCCCGAGGAGTGTCTTGCCACATGTCACCACTTGGTCTGACTGAGCGCCTCCAGGAGAGAGGCCCAAGCAACACGCGCCCTGAGGAGCGTCTTGCCACGTGTCAACACTGGGTCTGATCGAGGGCCTTCTGGAGAGAGGCCCAAGCAAGACGCGCCCCGAGGAGCGTCTTGCCACATGTCAACAATGGGTCTTACTGAGGGCCTCCAGGAGAGAAGCCCAAGCAAGACGCGCCCCGAGGAGCTTCTTTCCACATGTCAGCACTCGGTCTGTCTGAGCGCCTCCAGGAGAGAGGCCAAAGCAAGACGCGCCCCGAGGAGCGTCTTGACACATGTCAACACTGGGTCTGACAGAGGGCCTCCATGAGAGAGGCCCAAGCAAGACGCGCCCCAAGGAGTGTCTTGCCACATGTCAACACTGGGTCTGACAGAGGGCCTCCATGAGAGAGGCCCAAGCAAGACGCGCCCCAAGGAGTGTCTTGCCACATGTCACCACTTGGTCTGACTGAGCGCCTCCAGGAGAGAGGCTCAAGCAACACGCGCCCCGAGGAGCGTCAGGCCACATGTCACTACTCAGTCTGACTGAGCGCCTCCAGGAGAGAGGCCCAAGTAAGACGCGCCCCGAGGAGCGTCTTGCTACGTGTCAACACTGGGTCTGATTGAGGGCCTTCTGGAGAGAGGCCCAAGCAAGATGCGCCCCGAGGAGCGTCTTGCCACATGTCAACAATGGTTCTTACTGAGGGCCTCCAGGAGAGAAGCCCTAGCAAGACGCGCCCCGAGAAGCTTCTTGCCACTTGTCAGCACTCGGTCTGACAGAGGGCCTCCATGAGAGAGGCCCAAGCAAGACGCGCCCCGAGGAGTGTCTTGCCAAATGTCAACACTGGGTCTGACTGAGCGCCTCAGGGAGAGAGGTCCAAGCAAGACGCACCCCGAGGAGCGTCTTGCCACAAGTCAACAATGGGTCTTACTGAGTGCCTCCAGGAGAGAAGCCCAAGCAAGACGCGCCCCGAGGAGCTTCTTGCCACATGTCAGCACTGGGTCTGACTGAGCGCCTCCAGGAGAGAGGCCCAAGCAAGACGCACCCCGAGGAGCGTCTTGCCACATGTCAACACTGGGTCTTACTGAGGGCCTCCAGGAGAGAAGCCCAAGCAAGACGCGCCCCGAGGAGCTTCATGCCACATGTCAACAATGGGTCTTACTGAGGGCCTCCAGGAGAGAAGCCCAAGCAAGACGCGCCCCGAGGAGCTTCTTGCCACATGTCAACAATGGGTCTTACTGAGGGCCTCCAGGAGAGAAGCCCAAGCAAGACGCGTCCCGAGGAGCTTCTTGCCACATGTCAGCACTGGGTCTGACTTAGCGCCTCCAGGAGAGAGGCCCAAGCAAGATGCGCCCCGAGGAGCGTCTTGCCATGTGTCACCACTGGGTCTGACTGAGCTCCTCCAGGAGAGAGGCCCAAGCAAGACGCGCCCCGAGGAGCGTCTTGCCACGTGTCACCACTGGGTCTGATTGAGCACCTCCAGGAGAGAGGCCCCAGCAAGACGCGCCCCGAGGAGCGTCTTGCCACATGTCACTACTCGGTCTAACTGAGCGCCTCCAGGAGAGAGGTCCAAGCAAGATGCGCCCAGAGGAGCGTCTTGCCACATGTCACTATTCGGTCTGACTGAGCGCCTCCAGGAGGGAGGTCCAAGCAAGACGCGCCCCGAGGAGCGTCTTGCCACATGTCACTACTCGGTCTGACTAAGCGCCTCCAGGAGAGAGGCCCAAGCAAGACGTGCCCCGAGGAGCGTTTTGCCACATGTCAACAATGGGTCTGACTGAGGTTCTCCAGGAGAGAAGCCCAAGCAAGACGCGCCCAGAGGAGCGTCTTGCCACATGTCAACACTGGGTCTGACTGAGCGCCTCCAGGAGAGAGGCCCAAGCAAGACACGCCCCGAGGAGCGTCTTGACACATGTCAACACTGGGTCGGACTGAGGGCCTCCATGAGAGAAGCCCAAGTAAGACGCGCCCCGAGGAGAGTCTTGCCACATGTTAACACTCGGTCTGACAGTGGGCATTCAGGAGAGAGGCCCAAGCAATACTCGCCCCGAGGAGCGTCTTTCCACATGTCACCACTGGGTCTGAATGAGCACCTCCAGCAGAGAGGCCCAAGAAAGACGCGCCCCGAGGAGCGTCTTTCCACGTGTCACCACTGGGTCTGACTGAGCGCCTCCAGGAGAGAGGCCCAAGCAAGACGCGCCCCGAGGAGCGTCTTGCCACATGTCAACACTGGGTCTGACTGAGCGCCTCAAGGAGAGAGGCCCAAGCAAGACGCGCCCCGAGGAGCGTCTTGCCACATGTCAACAATGGGTCTGACTGAGGGCCTCCAGGAGAGAGGCCCAAGCAAGACGCGCCCCAAGGAGTGTCTTGCCACATGTCAACACTGGGTCTGACAGAGGGCCTCCATGAGAGAGGCCCAAGCAAGACGCGCCCCAAGGAGTGTCTTGCCACATGTCACCACTTGGTCTGACTGAGCGCCTCCAGGAGAGAGGCTCAAGCAACACGCGCCCCGAGGAGCGTCAGGCCACATGTCACTACTCAGTCTGACTGAGCGCCTCCAGGAGAGAGGCCCAAGTAAGACGCGCCCCGAGGAGCGTCTTGCTACGTGTCAACACTGGGTCTGATTGAGGGCCTTCTGGAGAGAGGCCCAAGCAAGATGCGCCCCGAGGAGCGTCTTGCCACATGTCAACAATGGTTCTTACTGAGGGCCTCCAGGAGAGAAGCCCTAGCAAGACGCGCCCCGAGAAGCTTCTTGCCACTTGTCAGCACTCGGTCTGACAGAGGGCCTCCATGAGAGAGGCCCAAGCAAGACGCGCCCCGAGGAGTGTCTTGCCAAATGTCAACACTGGGTCTGACTGAGCGCCTCAGGGAGAGAGGTCCAAGCAAGACGCACCCCGAGGAGCGTCTTGCCACAAGTCAACAATGGGTCTTACTGAGGGCCTCCAGGAGAGAAGCCCAAGCAAGACGCGCCCCGAGGAGCTTCTTGCCACATGTCAGCACTGGGTCTGACTGAGCGCCTCCAGGAGAGAGGCCCAAGCAAGACGCACCCCGAGGAGCGTCTTGCCACATGTCAACACTGGGTCTTACTGAGGGCCTCCAGGAGAGAAGCCCAAGCAAGACGCGCCCCGAGGAGCTTCATGCCACATGTCAACAATGGGTCTTACTGAGGGCCTCCAGGAGAGAAGCCCAAGCAAGACGCGCCCCGAGGAGCTTCTTGCCACATGTCAACAATGGGTCTTACTGAGGGCCTCCAGGAGAGAAGCCCAAGCAAGACGCGTCCCGAGGAGCTTCTTGCCACATGTCAGCACTGGGTCTGACTTAGCGCCTCCAGGAGAGAGGCCCAAGCAAGATGCGCCCCGAGGAGCGTCTTGCCATGTGTCACCACTGGGTCTGACTGAGCTCCTCCAGGAGAGAGGCCCAAGCAAGACGCGCCCCGAGGAGCGTCTTGCCACGTGTCACCACTGGGTCTGATTGAGCACCTCCAGGAGAGAGGCCCCAGCAAGACGCGCCCCGAGGAGCGTCTTGCCACATGTCACTACTCGGTCTAACTGAGCGCCTCCAGGAGAGAGGTCCAAGCAAGATGCGCCCCGAGGAGCGTCTTGCCACATGTCACTATTCGGTCTGACTGAGCGCCTCCAGGAGGGAGGTCCAAGCAAGACGCGCCCCGAGGAGCGTCTTGCCACATGTCACTACTCGGTCTGACTAAGCGCCTCCAGGAGAGAGGCCCAAGCAAGACGTGCCCCGAGGAGCGTTTTGCCACATGTCAACAATGGGTCTGACTGAGGTTCTCCAGGAGAGAAGCCCAAGCAAGACGCGCCCAGAGGAGCGTCTTGCCACATGTCAACACTGGGTCTGACTGAGCGCCTCCAGGAGAGAGGCCCAAGCAAGACACGCCCCGAGGAGCGTCTTGACACATGTCAACACTGGGTCGGACTGAGGGCCTCCATGAGAGAAGCCCAAGTAAGACGCGCCCCGAGGAGAGTCTTGCCACATGTTAACACTCGGTCTGACAGTGGGCATTCAGGAGAGAGGCCCAAGCAATACTCGCCCCGAGGAGCGTCTTTCCACATGTCACCACTGGGTCTGAATGAGCACCTCCAGCAGAGAGGCCCAAGCAAGACGCGCCCCGAGGAGCGTCTTTCCACGTGTCACCACTGGGTCTGACTGAGCGCCTCCAGGAGAGAGGCCCAAGCAAGACGCGCCCCGAGGAGCGTCTTGCCACATGTCAACACTGGGTCTGACTGAGCGCCTCAAGGAGAGAGGCCCAAGCAAGACGCGCCCCGAGGAGCGTCTTGCCACATGTCAACAATGGGTCTGACTGAGGGCCTCCAGGAGAGAGGCCCAAGCAAGATGCACCCGGAGGAGCGTCTTGCCACATGTCACCTCTGGTTCTGACTGAGCGCCTCCAGGAGAGAGGCCCAAGCAAGACGTGCCCCGAGGAGCGTCTTGTCACATGTCAACACTGGGTCTGTCTGAGCGCCTCCAGGAGAGAAGCCCAAGCAAGACGCGCCCCGAGGAGCGTCTTGCCACATGTCAACACTGTGTCTGACAGAGGGCCTCCAGGAGAGAGGCCCAAGCAAGACACGCCCCGCGGAGTGTCTTGCCACATGTCACCACTGGGTCTGACTGAGCGCCTCCAGGAGAGAGGCCCAAGCAAGACGCGCCCCGAGGAGCGTCAGGCCTCATGTCACTACTCAGTCTGACTGAGCGCCTCCAGGAGAGAGGCCCAAGCAAGACGCGCCCCGAGGAGCGTCAGGCCTCATGTCACTACTCAGTCTGACTGAGCGCCTCCAGGAGAGAGGCCCAAGCAAGACGCGCCCCGAGGAGCGTCTTGCCACATGTGAGCACTGGGTCTGACTGAGCGCCTCCAGGAGAGAGGCCCCAGCAAGTTGCGCCCCGAGGAGCGTCAGGCCACATGTCACTACTCAGTCTGACTGAGCGCCTCCAGGAGAGAGGCCCAAGTAAGACGCGCCCCGAGGAGCGTCTTGCCACATGTCAACAATGGGTCTGACTGAGGGCCTCCAGCAGAGAGGCCCAAGCAAGATGCGCCCGGAGGAGCGTCTTGCCACATGTCAACACTGGGTCTGACAGAGGGCCTCCAGGAGAGAGGCCCAAGCAACACGCGGCCCGAGGAGCGTCTTGCCACATGTCAGCACTCGGTCTGACTGAGCGCCTCCAGGAGAGAGGCCCAAGCAAGACGTGCCCCGAGGAGCGTCTTGCCACATGTCAACAATGGGTCTGACTGAGGGCCTCCAGGAGAGAAGCCCAAGCAAGACTGCGCCCCGAGGAGCGTCTTGACACATGTCAACACTGGGTCTGACAGAGCGCCTCCAGGAGAGAGGCCCAAGCAAGACGCGCCCCGAGGAGCATCTTGACACATGTCAACACTGGGTCTGACAGAGGGCCTCCAGGAGAGAGGCCCAAGCAAGACGCGCCCCGAGGAGTGTCTTGCCACATGTCACCACTTGGTCTGACTGAGCGCCTCCAGGAGAGAGGCCCAAGCAACACGCGCCCTGAGGAGCGTCTTGCCACGTGTCAACACTGGGTCTGATTGAGGGCCTTCTGGAGAGAGGCCCAAGCAAGACGCGCCCCGAGGAGCGTCTTGCCACATGTCAACAATGGGTCTTACTGAGGGCCTCCAGGAGAGAAGCCCAAGCAAGACGCGCCCCGAGGAGCGTCTTGACACATGTCAACACTGGGTCTGACAGAGGGCCTCCATGAGAGAGGCCCAAGCAAGACGCGCCCCGAGGAGTGTCTTGCCACATGTCAACACTGGGTCTGACAGAGGGCCTCCATGAGAGAGGCCCAAGCAAGACGCGCCCCAAGGAGTGTCTTGCCACATGTCACCACTTGGTCTGACTGAGCGTCTCCAGGAGAGAGGCCCAAGCAACACGCGCCCCGAGGAGCGTCAGGCCACATGTCACTACTCAGTCTGACTGAGCGCCTCCAGGAGAGAGGCCCAAGTAAGACGCGCCCCGAGGAGCGTCTTGCCACGTGTCAACACTGGGTCTGATTGAGGGCCTTCTGGAGAGAGGCCCAAGCAAGACGCGCCCCGAGGAGCGTCTTGCCACATGTCAACAATGGTTCTTACTGAGGGCCTCCAGGAGAGAAGCCCTAGCAAGACGCGCCCCGAGAAGCTTCTTGCCACATGTCAGCACTCGGTCTGACAGAGGGCCTCCATGAGAGAGGCCCAAGCAAGACGCGCCCCGAGGAGTGTCTTGCAAAATGTCAACACTGGGTCTGACTGAGCGCCTCAGGGAGAGAGGTCCAAGCAAGACGCACCCCGAGGAGCGTCTTGCCACAAGTCAACAATGGGTCTTACTGAGGGCCTCCAGGAGAGAAGCCCAAGCAAGACGCGCCCCGAGGAGCTTCTTGCCACATGTCAGCACTGGGTCTGACTGAGCGCCTCCAGGAGAGAGGCCCAAGCAAGACGCACCCGAGGAGCTTCTTGCCACATGTCAACACTGGGTCTTACTGAGGGCCTCCAGGAGAGAAGCCCAAGCAAGACGCGCCCCGAGGAGCTTCTTGCCACATGTCAACAATGGGTCTTACTGAGGGCCTCCAGGAGAGAAGCCCAAGCAAGACGCGTCCCGAGGAGCTTCTTGCCACATGTCAGCACTGGGTCTGACTTAGCGCCTCCAGGAGAGAGGCCCAAGCAAGATGCGCCCCGAGGAGCGTCTTGCCACGTGTCACCACTGGGTCTGACTGAGCTCCTCCAGGAGAGAGGCCCAAGCAAGACGCGCCCCGAGGAGCGTCTTGCCACGTGTCACCACTGGGTCTGATTGAGCACCTCCAGGAGAGAGGCCCCAGCAAGACGCGCCCCGAGGAGCGTCTTGCCACATGTCACTACTCGGTCTAACTGAGCGCCTCCAAGAGAGAGGTCCAAGCAAGATGCGCCCCGAGGAGCGTCTTGCCACATGTCACTATTCGGTCTGACTGAGCGCCTCCAGGAGGGAGGTCCAAGCAAGACGCGCCCCGAGGAGCGTCTTGCCACATGTCACTACTCGGTCTGACTAAGCGCCTCCAGGAGAGAGGCCCAAGCAAGACGTGCCCCGAGGAGCGTCTTGCCACATGTCAACAATGGGTCTGACTGAGGGCCTCCAGGAGAGAAGCCCAAGCAAGACGCGCCCAGAGGAGCGTCTTGCCACATGTCAACACTGGGTCTGACTGAGCGCCTCCAGGAGAGAGGCCCAAGCAATACACGCCCCGAGGAGCGTCTTGACACATGTCAACACTGGGTCGGACTGAGGGCCTCCATGAGAGAAGCCCAAGCAAGACGCGCCCCGAGGAGAGTCTTGCCACATGTTAACACTCGGTCTGACAGTGGGCATTCAGGAGAGAGGCCCAAGCAATACTCGCCCTGAGGAGCGTCTTGCCACATGTCACCACTGGGTCTGAATGAGCACCTCCAGGAGAGAGGCCCAAGCAAGACGCGCCCCGAGGAGCGTCTTTCCACGTGTCACCACTGGGTCTGACTGAGCGCCTCCAGGAGAGAGGCCCAAGCAAGATGCGCCCCGAGGAGCGTCTTGCCACATGTCAACACTGGGTCTGACTGAGCGCCTCAAGGAGAGAGGCCCAAGCAAGACGCGCCCCGAGGAGCGTCTTGCCACATGTCAACAATGGGTCTGACTGAGGGCCTCCAGGAGAGAGGCCCAAGCAAGATGCACCCGGAGGAGCGTCTTGCCACATGTCACCTCTGGTTCTGACTGAGCGCCTCCAGGAGAGAGGCCCAAGCAAGACGTGCCCCGAGGAGCGTCTTGTCACATGTCAACACTGGGTCTGTCTGAGCGCCTCCAGGAGAGAAGCCCAAGCAAGACGCGCCCCGAGGAGCGTCTTGCCACATGTCAACAATGGGTCTGACTGAGGGCCTCCAGGAGAGAAGCCCAAGCAAGACTGCGCCCCGAGGAGCGTCCTGACACATGTCAACACTGTGTCTGACAGAGGGCCTCCAGGAGAGAGGCCCAAGCAAGACACGCCCCGTGGAGTGTCTTGCCACATGTCACCACTGGGTCTGACTGAGCGCCTCCAGGAGAGAGGCCCAAGCAAGACGCGCCCCGAGGAGCGTCAGGCCTCATGTCACTACTCAGTGTGACTGAGCGCCTCCAGGAGAGAGGCCCAAGCAAGACGCGCCCCGAGGAGCGTCTTGCCACATGTGAGCACTGGGTCTGACTGAACGCCTCCAGGAGAGAGGCCCCAGCAAGTTGCGCCCCGAGGAGCGTCTTGCCTTATGTCAGCACTCGGTCTGACTGAGCGCCTCCAGGAGAGAGGCCCAAGCAAGACGCGCCCCGAGGAGCGTCTTGCCACATGTCAACAATGGGTCTGACTGAGGGCCTCCAGCAGAGAGGCCCAAGCAAGATGCGCCCGGAGGAGCGTCTTGCCACATGTCAACACTGGGTCTGACAGAGGGCCTCCAGGAGAGAGGCCCAAGCAACACGCGGCCCGAGGAGCGTCTTGCCACATGTCAGCACTCGGTCTGACTGAGCGCCTCCAGGAGAGAGGCCCAAGCAAGACGTGCCCCGAGGAGCGTCTTGCCACATGTCAACAATGGGTCTGACTGAGGGCCTCCAGGAGAGAAGCCCAAGCAAGACTGCGCCCCGAGGAGTGTCTTGACACATGTCAACACTGGGTCTGACAGAGCGCCTCCAGGAGAGAGGCCCAAGCAAGACGCGCCCCGAGGAGTGCCTTGCCACATGTCACCACTGGGTCTGACTGAGGGCCTCCAGGAGAGAGGCCCAAGCAAGCCGTGCCCCGGGGAGCGTCAGGCCACATGTCACCACTCAGTCTGACTGAGCGCCTCCAGGAGAGAGGTCCAAGCAAGATACCCCCCGAGGAGCGTCTTGCCACATGTCAGCACTGGGTCTGACTGAGCGCCTCCAGGAGAGAGGCCCCAGCAAGACGCGCCCCGAGGAGCGTCTTGCCTTATGTCAGCACTCGGTCTGACTGAGCGCCTCCAGGAGAGAGGCCCCAGCAAGACGCGCCCCGAGGAGCGTCTTGCCACATGTCAACAATGGGTCTGACTGAGGGCCTCCAGGAGAGAGGCCCAAGCAAGATGCGCCCGGAGGAGCGTCTTGCCACATGTCAACACTGGGTCTGACAGAGGGCCTCCAGGAGAGAGGCCCAAGCAAGACGCGCCCCGAGGAGCATCTTGCCACATGTCACCTCTGGTTCTGACTGAGCGCCTCCAGGAGAGAGTCCCAAGAGAGACGCGCCCCGAGGAGCGTCTTGTCACATGTCAACACTGGGTCTTTCTGAGCGCCTCCAGGAGAGAAGCCCAAGCAAGACGCGCCCCGAGGAGCGTCTTGCCACATGTCAACAATGGGTCTGACTGAGGGCCTCCAGGAGAGAAGCCCAAGCAACACGCGGCCCGAGGAGCGTCTTGCCACATGTCAGCACTCGGTCTGACTGAGCGCCTCCAGGAGAGAGGCCCAAGCAAGACGCACCCCGAGGAGCGTCTTGCCACATGTCAACAATGGGTCTGACTGAGGGCCTCCAGGAGAGAAGCCCAAGCAAGACGCGCCCCGAGGAGCATCTTGACACATGTCAACACTGGGTCTGACAGAGGGCCTCCAGGAGAGAGGCCCAAGCAAGACGCGCCC
The DNA here is from genome assembly GCF_043380555.1 of Nothobranchius furzeri. Taxonomy (NCBI): domain Eukaryota; kingdom Metazoa; phylum Chordata; class Actinopteri; order Cyprinodontiformes; family Nothobranchiidae; genus Nothobranchius; species Nothobranchius furzeri. The sequence goes on along the minus strand of NC_091747.1, from coordinate 13,940,700 downwards.
CGAGGAGTGTCTTGCCACATGTCACCACTTGGTCTGACTGAGCGCCTCCAGGAGAGAGGCCCAAGCAACACGCGCCCTGAGGAGCGTCTTGCCACGTGTCAACACTGGGTCTGATTGAGGGCCTTCTGGAGAGAGGCCCAAGCAAGACGCGCCCCGAGGAGCGTCTTGCCACATGTCAACAATGGGTCTTACTGAGGGCCTCCAGGAGAGAAGCCCAAGCAAGACGCGCCCCGAGGAGCTTCTTTCCACATGTCAGCACTCTGTCTGTCTGAGCGCCTCCAGGAGAGAGGCCAAAGCAAGACGCGCCCCGAGGAGCGTCTTGACACATGTCAACACTGGGTCTGACAGAGGGCCTCCATGAGAGAGGCCCAAGCAAGACGCGCCCCGAGGAGTGTCTTGCCACATGTCAACACTGGGTCTGACAGAGGGCCTCCATGAGAGAGGCCCAAGCAAGACGCGCCCCAAGGAGTGTCTTGCCACATGTCACCACTTGGTCTGACTGAGCGCCTCCAGGAGAGAGGCCCAAGCAACACGCGCCCCGAGGAGCGTCAGGCCACTTGTCACTACTCAGTCTGACTGAGCGCCTCCAGGAGAGAGGCCCAAGTAAGACGCGCCCCGAGGAGCGTCTTGCCACGTGTCCACACTGGGTCTGATTGAGGGCCTTCTGGAGAGAGGCCCAAGCAAGACGCGCCCCGAGGATAGTCTTGCCACATGTCAACAATGGTTCTTACTGAGGGCCTCCAGGAGAGAAGCCCTAGCAAGACGCGCCCCGAGGAGCTTCTTGCCACATGTCAGCACTGGGTCTGACTGAGCGCCTCCAGGAGAGAGGCCCAAGCAAGACGCGCCCCGAGGAGCGTCTTGCCACATGTCAACACTGGGTCTTACTGAGGGCCTCCAGGAGAGAAGCCCAAGCAAGACGCGCCCCGAGGAGCTTCTTGCCACATGTCAACAATGGGTCTTACTGAGGGCCTCCAGGAGAGAAGCCCAAGCAAGACGCGCCCCGAGGAGCTTCTTGCCACATGTCAACAATGGGTCTTACTGAGGGCCTCCAGGAGAGAAGCCCAAGCAACACGCGCCCCGAGGAGCGTCTTGCCACATGTCACTACTCGGTCTGACTGAGCGCCTCCAGGAGAGAGGTCCAAGCAACACGCGCCCCGAGGAGCGTCTTGGCACATGCCAACACTGGGTCTGACTGAGTGCCTCAATGAGAGAAGCCCCTGCAAGACGCGCCCCGAGGAGCGTCTTGCCACATGTCACTACTCGGTCTGACTGAGCGCCTCCAGGAGAGAGGCCCAAGCAAGACGTGCCCCGAGGAGCGTCTTGCCACATGTCAACAATGGGTCTGACTGAGGGCCTCCAGGAGAGAAGCCCAAGCAAGAAGCGCCCCGAATGCGTCTTGCCACATGTCAACACTGGGTCTGACTGAGCGCCTCCAGGAGAGAGGCCAAAGCAAGACGCGCCCCGAGGAGCGTCTTGACACATGTCAACACTGGGTCTGACAGAGGGCCTCCATGAGAGAGGCCCAAGCAAGACGCGCCCCGAGGAGTGTCTTTCCACATGTCAACACTGTGTCTGACTGAGCGCCTCCAGGAGAGTGGCCCAAGCAAGACGCGCCCCGAGGAGCGTCTTGCCACGTGTCAACACTGGGTCTGACTTTGCGCCTCCAGGAGAGAGGCCCAAGCAAGATGCGCCTCGAGGAGCGTCTTGCCACGTGTCACCACTGGGTCTGACTGAGCTCCTCCAGGAGAGAGGCCCAAGCAAGACGCGCCCCGAGGAGCGTCTTGCCACGTGTCAACACTGGGTCTGACTTTGCGCCTCCAGGAGAGAGGTCCAAGCAAGATACCCCCCGAGGAGCGTCTTGCCACATGTCAGCACTGGGTCTGACTGAGCGCCTCCAGGAGAGAGGCCCCAGCAAGACGCGCCCCGAGGAGCGTCTTGCCACATGTCACCTCTGGTTCTGACTGAGCGCCTCCAGGAGAGAGTCCCAAGAGAGACGCGCCCCGAGGAGCGTCTTATCACATGTCAACACTGGGTCTTTCTGAGCGCCTCAAGGAGAGAAGCCCAAGCAAGACGCGCCCCGAGGAGCGTCTTGCCACATGTCAACAATGGGTCTGACTGAGGGCCTCCAGGAGAGAAGCCCAAGCAACACGCGGCCCGAGGAGCGTCTTGCCACATGTCAGCACTCGGTCTGACTGAGCGCCTCCAGGAGAGAGGCCCAAGCAAGACGCACCCCGAGGAGCGTCTTGCCACATGTCAACAATGGGTCTGACTGAGGGCCTCCAGGAGAGAAGCCCAAGCAAGACGCGCCCCGAGGAGCATCTTGACACATGTCAACACTGGGTCTGACAGAGGGCCTCCAGGAGAGAGGCCCAAGCAAGACGCGCCCCGAGGAGTGTCTTGCCACATGTCACCACTTGGTCTGACTGAGCGCCTCCAGGAGAGAGGCCCAAGCAACACGCGCCCTGAGGAGCGTCTTGCCACGTGTCAACACTGGGTCTGATTGAGGGCCTTCTGGAGAGAGGCCCAAGCAAGACGCGCCCCGAGGAGCGTCTTGCCACATGTCAACAATGGGTCTTACTGAGGGCCTCCAGGAGAGAAGCCAAAGCAAGACGCGCCCCGAGGAGCTTCTTTCCACATGTCAGCGCTCGGTCTGTCTGAGCGCCTCCAGGAGAGAGGCCAAAGCAAGACGCGCCCCGAGGAGCGTCTTGACACATGTAAACACTGGGTCTGACAGAGCGCCTCCATGAGAGAGGCCCAAGCAAGACGCGCCCCGAGGAGTGTCTTGCCACATGTCAACACTGGGTCTGACAGAGGGCCTCCATGAGAGAGGCCCAAGCAAGACGCGCCCCAAGGAGTGTCTTGCCACATGTCACCACTTGGTCTGACTGAGCGCCTCCAGGAGAGAGGCCCAAGCAACACGCGCCCCGAGGAGCGTCAGGCCACATGTCACTACTCAGTCTGACTGAGCGCCTCCAGGAGAGAGGCCCAAGTAAGACGCGCCCCGAGGAGCGTCTTGCCACATGTCAACAATGGTTCTTACTGAGGGCCTCCAGGAGAGAAGCCCTAGCAAGACGCGCCCCGAGAAGCTTCTTGCCACATGTCAGCACTCGGTCTGACAGAGGGCCTCCATGAGAGAGGCCCAAGCAAGACGCGCCCCGAGGAGTGTCTTGCCAAATGTCAACACTGGGTCTGACTGAGCGCCTCAGGGAGAGAGGTCCAAGCAAGACGCGCCCCGAGGAGCGTCTTGCCACAAGTCAACAATGGGTCTTACTGAGGGCCTCCAGGAGAGAAGCCCAAGCAAGACGCGCCCCGAGGAGCTTCTTGCCACATGTCAGCACTGGGTCTGACTGAGCGCCTCCAGGAGAGAGGCCCAAGCAAGACGCGCCCCGAGGAGCGTCTTGCCACATGCCAACACTGGGTCTTACTCAGGGCCTCCAGGAGAGAAGCCCAAGCAGGACGCGCCCCGAGGAGCTTCTTGCCACATGTCAACAATGGGTCTTACTGAGGGCCTCCAGGAGAGAAGCCCAAGCAAGACGCGCCCCGAGGAGCTTCTTGCCACATGTCAACAATGGGTCTTACTGAGGGCCTCCAGGAGAGAAGCCCAAGCAAGACGCGCCCCGAGGAAGGTCTTGTCACATGTCACTACTCGGTCTGACTGAGCGCCTCCAGGAGAGAGGTCCAAGCAACACGCGCCCCGAGGAGCGTCTTGGCACATGTCAACACTGGGTCTGACTGAGTGCCTCCATGAGAGAAGCCCCTGCAAGACGCGCCCCGAGGAGCGTCTTGCCACATGTCACTACTCGGTCTGACTGAGCGCCTCCAGGAGAGAGGCCCAAGCAAGACGCGCCCCGAGGAGCGTCTTGACACATGTCAACAATGGGTCTGACTGAGGGCCTCCAGGAGAGAAGCCCAAGCAAGAAGCGCCCCGAGGGGCGTCTTGCCACATGTCAACACTGGGTCTGACTGAGCGCCTCCAGGAGAGAGGCCAAAGCAAGACGCGCCCCGAGGAGCGTCTTGACACATGTCAACACTGGGTCTGACTGAGGGCCTCCATGAGAGAGGCCCAAGCAAGACGCGCCCCGAGGAGTGTCTTTCCACATGTCAACACTGTGTCTGACTGAGCGCCTCCAGGAGAGTGGCCCAAGCAAGACGCGCCCCGAGGAGCGTCTTGCCACGTGTCAACACTGGGTCTGACTTTGCGCCTCCAGGAGAGAGGCCCAAGCAAGATGCGCCTCGAGGAGCGTCTTGCCACGTGTCACCACTGGGTCTGACTGAGCTCCTCCAGGAGAGAGGCCCAAGCAAGACACGCCCCGAGGAGCGTCTTGACACATGTCAACACTGGGTCTGACTGAGGGCCTCCATGAGAGAAGCCCAAGCAAGACAGGCCCCGAGGAGAGTCTTGCCACATGTCAACACTGGGTCTGACAGAGGGCATCCAGGAGAGAGGCCCAAGCAATACGCGCCCCGAGGAGCGTCTTGCCAAATGTCAACAATGGGTCTGACTGAGGGCCTCCAGGAGAGAAGCCCAAGCATGACGCACCCCGAGGAGCTTCTTGCTACATGTCAGCACTCGGTCTGACTGAGCGCCTCCAGGAGAGAGGCCAAAGCAAGACGCGCCCCGAGGAGCGTCTTGACACATGACAACACTGGGTCTGACAGAGGGCCTCCATGAGAGAGGCCCAAGTAAGACGCGCCCCGAGGAGTGTCTTTCCACATGTCAACACTGTGTCTGACTGAGCGCCTCCAGGAGAGAAGCCCAAGCAAGACGCGTCCCGAGGAGCTTCTTGCCACATGTCAGCACTGGGTCTGACTTAGCGCCTCCAGGAGAGAGGCCCAAGCAAGATGCGCCCCGAGGAGCGTCTTGCCACGTGTCACCACTGGGTCTGACTGAGCTCCTCCAGGAGAGAGGCCCAAGCAAGACGCGCCCCGAGGAGCGTCTTGCCACGTGTCACCACTGGGTCTGATTGAGCACCTCCAGGAGAGAGGCCCCAGCAAGACGCGCCCCGAGGAGCGTCTTGCCACATGTCACTACTCGGTCTAACTGAGCGCCTCCAGGAGAGAGGTCCAAGCATGATGCGCCCCGAGGAGCGTCTTGCCACATGTCACTATTCGGTCTGACTGAGCGCCTCCAGGAGGGAGGTCCAAGCAAGACGCGCCCCGAGGAGCGTCGTGCCACATGTCACTACTCGGTCTGACTAAGCGCCTCCAGGAGAGAGGCCCAAGCAAGACGTGCCCCGAGGAGCGTCTTGCCACATGTCAACAATGGGTCTGACTGAGGTTCTCCAGGAGAGAAGCCCAAGCAAGACGCGCCCAGAGGAGCGTCTTGCCACATGTCAACACTGGGTCTGACTGAGCGCCTCCAGGAGAGAGGCCCAAGCAAGACACGCCCCGAGGAGCGTCTTGACACATGTCAACACTGGGTCGGACTGAGGGCCTCCATGAGAGAAGCCCAAGCAAGACGCGCCCCGAGGAGAGTCTTGCCACATGTTAACACTCGGTCTGACAGTGGGCATTCAGGAGAGAGGCCCAAGCAATACTCGCCCCGAGGAGCGTCTTGCAACATGTCACCACTGGGTCTGAATGAGCACCTCCAGGAGAGAGGCCCAAGCAAGACGCGCCCCGAGGAGCGTCTTTCCACGTGTCACCACTGGGTGTGACTGAGCGCCTCCAGGAGAGAGGCCCAAGCAAGATGCACCCGGAGGAGCGTCTTGCCACATGTCACCTCTGGTTCTGACTGAGCGCCTCCAGGAGAGAGGGCCAAGCAAGACGCGCCCCGAGGAGCGTCTTGTCACATGTCAACACTGGGTCTGTCTGAGCGCCTCCAGGAGAAAAGCCCAAGCAAGACGCGCCCCGAGGAGCGTCTTGCCACATGTCAACAATGGGTCTGACTGAGGGCCTCCAGGAGAGAAGCCCAAGCAAGACTGCGCCCCGAGGAGCGTCCTGACACATGTCAACACTGTGTCTGACAGAGGGCCTCCAGGAGAGAGGCCCAAGCAAGACACGCCCCGCGGAGTGTCTTGCCACATGTCACCACTGGGTCTGACTGAGCGCCTCCAGGAGAGAGGCCCAAGCAAGACGCGCCCCGAGGAGCGTCAGGCCTCATGTCACTACTCAGTCTGACTGAGCGCCTCCAGGAGAGAGGCCCAAGCAAGACGCGCCCCGAGGAGCGTCTTGCCACATGTCAGCACTGGGTCTGACTGAGCGCCTCCAGGAGAGAGGCCCCAGCAAGTTGCGCCCCGAGGAGCGTCTTGCCTTATGTCAGCACTCGGTCTGACTGAGCGCCTCCAGGAGAGAGGCCCAAGCAAGACGCGCCCCGAGGAGCGTCTTGCCACATGTCAACAATGGGTCTGACTGAGGGCCTCCAGGAGAGAGGCCCAAGCAAGATGCGCCCGGAGGAGCGTCTTGCCACATGTCAACACTGGGTCTGACAGAGGGCCTCCAGGAGAGAGGCCCAAGCAACTCGCGGCCCGAGGAGCGTCTTGCCACATGTCAGCACTCGGTCTCACAGAGCGCCTCCAGGAGAGAGGCCCAAGCAAGACGCGCCCCGAGGAGTGTCTTGCCACATGTCACCACTGGGTCTGACTGAGCGCCTCCAGGAGAGAGGCCCAAGCAAGCCGTGCCCCGGGGAGCATCAGGCCACATGTCACCACTCAGTCTGACTGAGCGCCTCCAGGAGAGAGGTCCAAGCAAGATACCCCCCGAGGAGCGTCTTGCCACATGTCAGCACTGGGTCTGACTGAGCGCCTCCAGGAGAGAGGCCCCAGCAAGACGCGCCCCGAGGAGCGTCTTGCCTTATGTCAGCACTCGGTCTGACTGAGCGCCTCCAGGAGAGAGGCCCCAGCAAGACGCGCCCCGAGGAGCGTCTTGCCACATGTTACCAATGGGTCTGACTGAGGGCCTCCAGGAGAGAGGCCCAAGCAAGACGCGCCCCGAGGAGCGTCTTGCCACGTGTCACCACTGGGTCTGATTGAGCACCTCCAGGAGAGAGGCCCCAGCAAGACGCGCCCCGAGGAGCGTCTTGCCACATGTCACTACTCGGTCTAACTGAGCGCCTCCAGGAGAGAGGTCCAAGCAAGATGCGCCCCGAGGAGCGTCTTGCCACATGTCACTATTCGGTCTGACTGAGCGCCTCCAGGAGGGAGGTCCAAGCAAGACGCGCCCCGAGGAGCGTCGTGCCACATGTCACTACTCGGTCTGACTAAGCGCCTCCAGGAGAGAGGCCCAAGCAAGACGTGCCCCGAGGAGCGTCTTGCCACATGTCAACAATGGGTCTGACTGAGGTTCTCCAGGAGAGAAGCCCAAGCAAGACGCGCCCAGAGGAGCGTCTTGCCACATGTCAACACTGGGTCTGACTGAGCGCCTCCAGGAGAGAGGCCCAAGCAAGACACGCCCCGAGGAGCGTCTTGACACATGTCAACACTGGGTCGGACTGAGGGCCTCCATGAGAGAAGCCCAAGCAAGACGCGCCCCGAGGAGAGTCTTGCCACATGTTAACACTCGGTCTGACAGTGGGCATTCAGGAGAGAGGCCCAAGCAATACTCGCCCCGAGGAGCGTCTTGCCACATGTCACCACTGGGTCTGAATGAGCACCTCCAGGAGAGAGGCCCAAGCAAGACACGCCCCGAGGAGCGTCTTTCCACGTGTCACCACTGGGTGTGACTGAGCGCCTCCAGGAGAGAGGCCCAAGCAAGATGCACCCGGAGGAGCGTCTTGCCACATGTCACCTCTGGTTCTGACTGAGCGCCTCCAGGAGAGAGGGCCAAGCAAGACGCGCCCCGAGGAGCGTCTTGTCACATGTCAACACTGGGTCTGTCTGAGCGCCTCCAGGAGAAAAGCCCAAGCAAGACGCGCCCCGAGGAGCGTCTTGCCACATGTCAACAATGGGTCTGACTGAGGGCCTCCAGGAGAGAAGCCCAAGCAAGACTGCGCCCCGAGGAGCGTCCTGACACATGTCAACACTGTGTCTGACAGAGGGCCTCCAGGAGAGAGGCCCAAGCAAGACGCGCCCCGAGGAGTGTCTTGCCACATGTCAACACTGGGTCTGACTGAGCGCCTCCAGGAGAGAGGCCCAAGCAAGACGCGCCCCGAGGAGCGTCTTGACACATGTCAACACTGGGTCTGACAGAGGGCCTCCATGAGAGAGGCCCAAGCACGACGCGCCCCGAGGAGTGTCTTGCCACATGTCAACACTGGGTCTGACAGAGGGCCTCCATGAGAGAGGCCCAAGCAAGACGCGCCCCAAGGAGTCTCTTGCCACACGTCACCACTTGGTCTGACTGAACGCCTCCAGGAGAGAGGCCCAAGCAACACGCGCCCCGAGGAGCGTCAGGCCACATGTCACTACTCAGTCTGACTGAGCGCCTCCAGGAGAGAGGCCCAAGTAAGACGCGCCCCGAGGAGCGTCTTGCCACGTGTCAACACTGGGTCTGATTGAGGGCCTTCTGGAGAGAGGCCCAAGCAAGACGCGCCCCGAGGAGCGTCTTGCCACATGTCAACAATGGTTCTTACTGAGGGCCTCCAGGAGAGAAGCCCTAGCAAGACGCGCCCCGAGGAGCGTCTTGCCACAAGTCAACAATGGGTCTTACTGAGGGCCTCCAGGAGAGAAGCCCAAGCAAGACGCGCCCCGAGGAGCTTCTTGCCACATGTCAGCACTGGGTCTGACTGAGCGCCTCCAGGAGAGAGGCCCAAGCAAGACGCGCCCCGAGGAGCGTCTTGCCACATGTCAACACTGGGTCTTACTGAGGGCCTCCAGGAGAGAAGCCCAAGCAAGACGCGCCCTGAGGAGCTTCTTGCCACATGTCAACAATGGGTCTTACTGAGGGCCTCCAGTAGAGAAGCCCAAGCAAGACGCGCCCCGAGGAGCTTCTTGCCACATGTCAACAATGGGTCTTACTGAGGGCCTCCAGGAGAGAAGCCCAAGCAAGAAGCGCCCCGAGGAGCGTCTTGCCACATGTCACTACTCGGTCTGACTGAGCGCCTCCAGGAGAGAGGTCCAAGCAACACGCGCCCCGAGGAGCGTCTTGGCACATGCCAACACTGGGTCTCACTGAGTGCCTCCATGAGAGAAGCCCCTGCAAGACGCGCCCCAAGGAGCTTCTTGCTACATGTCAGCACTCGGTCTGACTGAGCGCCTCCAGGAGAGAGGCCAAAGCAAGACGCGCCCCGAGGAGCGTCTTGACACATGTCAACACTGGGTCTGACAGAGGGCCTCCATGAGAGAGGCCCAAGTAAGACGCGCCCCGAGGAGTGTCTTTCCACATGTCAACACTGTGTCTGACTGAGCGCCTCCAGGAGAGTGGCCCAAGCAAGACGCGCCCCGAGGAACGTCTTACCACGTGTCAACACTGGGTCTGACTTAGCGCCTCCAGGAGAGAGGCCCAAGCAAGATGCGCCTCGAGGAGCATCTTGCCACGTGTCACCACTGGGTCTGACTGAGCTCCTCCAGGAGAGAGGCCCAAGCAAGACGCGCCCCGAGGAGCGTCTTGCCACGTGTCACCACTGGGTCTGATTGAGCACCTCCAGGAGAGAGGCCCCAGCAAGACGCGCCCCGAGGAGCGTCTTGCCACATGTCACTACTCGGTCTAACTGAGCGCCTCCAGGAGAGAGGTCCAAGCAAGATGCGCCCCGAGGAGCGTCTTGCCACATGTCACTACTCAGTCTGACTGAGCGCCTCCAGGAGGGAGGTCCAAGCAAGACGCGCCCCGAGGAGCGTCTTGCCACATGTCACTACTCGGTTTGACTGAGCGCCTCCAGGAGAGAGGCCCAAGCAAGACGTGCCCCGAGGAGCGTCTTGCCACATGTCAACACTGGGTCGGACTGAGGGCCTCCATGAGAGAAGCCCAAGCAAGACGCGCCCCGAGAAGCGTCTTGCCACGTGTCAACACTCGGTCTGACAGAGGTCATTCAGGAGAGAGGCCCAAGCAATACTTGCCCCGAGGAGCGTCTTGCCAAATGTCACCACTGGGTCTGAATGAGCGCCTCCAGGATAGAGGCTCAACCAAGACGCGCCCCGAGGAGTGTCTTGCCACATGCCAACACTGGGTCTGACTGAGCGCCTCCAGGAGAGAGGCCCAGGCAAGACGCGCCCCGAGAAGTGTCTTGCCACGTGTCAACACTGGGTCTGACTGAGCGCCTCCAGGAGAGAGGCCCAAGCAACACGCGCCCCGAGGAGCGTCTTTCCACGTGTCACCACTGGGTCTGACTGAGCGCCTCCAGGAGAGAGGCCCAAGCAAGACGCACCCCGAGGAGCGTCTTGCCACATGTCAACACTGGGTCTGACTGAGCGCCTCCAGGAGAGAGGCCCAAGCAAGAAGCGCCCCGAGGAGCGTCTTGCCACATGTCAACAATGGGTCTGACTGAGGGCCTCCAGGAGAGAGGCCCAAGCAAGATGCGCCCGGAGGAGCGTCTTGCCACATGTCACCTCTGGTTCTGACTGAGCGCCTCCAGGAGAGAGGCCCAAGCAAGACGCGCCCCAAGGAGCGTCTTGTCACATGTCAACACTGGGTCTGTCTGAGCGCCTCCAGGAGAGAAGCCCAAGCAAGACGCGCCCCGAGGAGCGTCTTGCCACATGTCAACAATGGGTCTGACTGAAGGCCTCCAGGAGAGAAGCCCAAGCAAGACTGCGCCCCGAGGAGCGTCTTGACACATGTCCACACTGGGTCTGACAGAGGGCCTCCAGGAGAGAGGCCCAAGCAAGACGCGCCCCGAGGAGCGTCAGGCCACATGTCACTACTCAGTCTGAGTGAGCGCCTCCAGGAGAGAGGCACAAGCAAGACGCGCCCCGAGGAGAGTCTTGCCACATGTCAGCACTGGGTCTGACTGAGCGCCTCCAGGAGAGAGGCCCCAGCAAGACGCGCCCCGAGGAGCATCTTGCCTTATGTCAGCACTCGGTCTGACTGAGCGCCTCCAGGAGAGAGGCCCAAGCAAGACGCGCCCCGAGGAGCGTCTTGCCACATGTCAACAATGGGTCTGACTGAGGGCCTCCAGGAGAGAGGCCCAAGCAAGATGCGCCCGGAGGAGCGTCTTGCCACATGTCACCACTGGGTCTGATTGAGCACCTCCAAGAGAGAGGCCCCAGCAAGACGCGCCCCGAGGAGCGTCTTGCCACATGTCACTACTCGGTCTAACTGAGCGCCTCCAGGAGAGAGGTCCAAGCAAGATGCGCCCCGAGGAGCGTCTTGCCACATGTCACTACTCGGTCTGACTGAGCGCCTCCAGGAGGGAGGTCCAAGCAAGACGCGCCCCGAGGAGCGTCTTGCCACATGTCACTACTCGGTCTGACTGAGCGCCTCCAGGAGAGAGGCCCAAGCAAGACGTGCCCCGAGGAGCGTCTTGACACATGTCAACAATGGGTCTGACTGAGGGCCTCCAGGAGAGAAGCCGAAGCAAGACGCGCCCAGAGGAGCGTCTTGCCACATGTCAACACTGGGTCTGACTGAGCGCCTCCAGGAGAGAGGCCCAAGCAAGACGCGCCCCGAGGAGCGTCTTGCCACGTGTCAACACTGGGTCTGACTGAGCGCCTCCAGGAGAGAGGCCCAAGCAACACGCGCCCCGAGGAGCGTCTTTCCACGTGTCACCACTGGGTCTGACTGAGCGCCTCCAGGAGAGAGGCCCAAGCAAGACGCGCCCCGAGGAGCGTCTTGCCACATGTCAACACTGGGTCTGACTGAGCGCCTCCAGGAGAGAGGCCCAAGCAAGACGCGCCCCGAGGAGCGTCTTGCCACATGTCAACAATGGGTCTGACTGAGGGCCTCCAGGAGAGAGGCCCAAGCAAGATGCGCCCGGAGGAGCGTCTTGCCACATGTCACCTCTGGTTCTGACTGAGCGCCTCCAGGAGAGAGGCCCAAGCAAGACGCGCCCCAATAAGTGTCTTGTCACATGTCAACACTGGGTCTGTCTGAGCGCCTCCAGGAGAGAAGCCCAAGCAAGACGCGCCCAGGGGAGAGTCTTGCCACATGTCAACACTGGGTCTGACTGAGCGCCTCCAGGAGAGAGGCCCAAGCAAGACGCGCCCCGAGGAGCGTCTTGCCACGTGTCAACACTGGGTCTGACTGAGCGCCTCCAGGAGAGAGGCCCAAGCAACACGCGCCCCGAGGAGCGTCTTTCCACGTGTCACCACTGGGTCTGACTGAGCGCCTCCAGGAGAGAGGCCCAAGCAAGACGCGCCCCGAGGAGCGTCTTGCCACATGTCAACACTGGGTCTGACTGAGCGCCTCCAGGAGAGAGGCCCAAGCAAGACGCGCCCCGAGGAGCGTCTTGCCACATGTCAACAATGGGTCTGACTGAGGGCCTCCAGGAGAGAGGCCCAAGCAAGATGCGCCCGGAGGAGCGTCTTGCCAAATGTCACCTCTGGTTCTGACTGAGCGCCTCCAGGAGAGAGGCCCAAGCAAGACGCGCCCCAATAAGTGTCTTGTCACATGTCAACACTGGGTCTGTCTGAGCGCCTCCAGGAGAGAAGCCCAAGCAAGACGCGCCCCGAGGAGCGTCTTGCCACATGTCAACAATGGGTCTGACTGAAGGCCTCCAGGAGAGAAGCCCAAGCAAGACTGCCCCCCGAGGAGTGTCTTGACACATGTCCACACTGGGTCTGACAGAGGGCCTCCAGGAGAGAGGCCCAAGCAAGACGCGCCCCGAGGAGCATCAGGCCACATGTCACTACTCAGTCTGACTGAGCGCCTCCAGGAGAGAGGCCCAAGCAAGACGCGCCCCGAGGAGAGTCTTGCCACATGTCAGCACTGGGTCTGACTGAGCGCCTCCAGGAGAGAGGCCCCAGCAAGACGCGCCCCGAGGAGCATCTTGCCTTATGTCAGCACTCGGTCTGACTGAGCGCCTCCAGGAGAGAGGCCCAAGCAAGACGCGCCCCGAGGAGCGTCTTGCCACATGTCAACAATGGGTCTGACTGAGGGCCTCCAGGAGAGAGGCCCTAGCAAGATGCGCCCAGAAGAGCGTCTTGCCACATGTCAACACTGGTTCTGACAGAGGGCCTCCAGGAGAGAGGCCCAAGCAAGACGCGCCCCGAGGAGCGTCTTGCCACATGTCACCTCTGGTTCTGACTGAGCGCCTCCAGGAGAGAGGCCCAAGCAAGACGCGCCCCGAGGAGCGTCTTGTCACATGTCAACACTGGGTCTTTCTGAGCGCCTCCAGGAGAGAAGCCCAAGCAAGACGCGCCCCGAGGAGCGTCTTGCCACATGTCAGCACTCGGTCTGACTGAACGCCTCCAGGAGAGAGGCCCAAGCACGACGCGCCCCGAGGAGCGTCTTGCCACATGTCAACAATGGGTCTGACTGAGGACCTCCAGGAGAGAAGCCCAAGCAACACGCGGCCCGAGGAGCGTCTTGCCACATGTCAGCACTCGGTCTGACTGAGCGCCTCCAGGAAAGAGGCCCAAGCAAGACGCGCCCCGAGGAGCGTCTTGCCACATGTCAAATATGGGTCTGACTGAGGGCCTCCAGGAGAGAAGCCCAAGCAAGACTGCGCCCCGAGGAGCGTCTTGACACATGTCAACACTGGGTCTGACAGAGCGCCTCCAGGAGAGAGGCCCAAGCAAGACGCGCCCCGAGGAGTGTCTTGCCACATGTCAACACTGGGTCTGACTGAGCGCCTCCAGGAGAGAGGCCCAAGCAAGCCGCGCCCCGAGGAGCGTCAGGCCACATGTCACTACTCAGTCCGACTGAGCGCCTCCAGGAGAGAGGCCCAAGCTAGACGCGCCCCGAGGAGCGTCTTGCCACATGTCAACAATGGGTCTGACTGAGGGCCTCCAGGAGAGAGGCCCAAGCAAGATGCGCCAAGGAGGAGCGTCTTGCCACATGTCAACACTGGGTCTGACAGAGGGCCTCCAGGAGAGAGGCCCAAGCAAGACGCGCCCCGAGGAGCGTCTTGCCACATGTCACCTCTGGTTCTGACTGAGCGCCTCCAGGAGAGAGGCCAAAGCAAGATGCGCCCCGAGGAGCGTCTTGCCACATGTCAACACTGGGTCTGACTGAGTGCCTCCATGAGAGAAGCCCCAGCAAGACGCGCCCCGAGGAGCGTCTTGCCACATGTCACTACTCGGTCTGTTTGAGCGCCTCCAGGAGAGAGGCCCAAGCAAGACGTGCCCCGAGGAGCGTCTTGCCACATGTCAACAATGGGTCTGACTGAGGGCCTCCAGGAGAGAAGCCCAAGCAAGACGCGCCCCGAGGAGCGTCTTGCCACATGTCAACACTGGTTCTGACTGAGCGCCTCCAGGAGAGAGGCCCAAGCAAGACACGCCCCGAGGAGCGTCTTGACACATGTCAACACTGGGTCTGACTGAGGGCCTCCATGAGAGAAGCCCAAGCAAGACGCGCCCCGAGGAGAGTCTTGCCACATGTCAACACTCGGTCTGACAGAGGGCCTCCAGGAGAGAGGCCCAAGCAAGACGCGCCCCGAGGAGCGTCTTGCCACATGTCAACAATGGGTCTGACTGAGGGCCTCCAGGAGAGAAGCCCAAGCAAGACGCGCCCCGAGAAGCGTCTTGACACATGTCAACACTGGGTCTGACAGAGGGCCTTCAGGAGAGAGGCCCAAGCAAGACGCGCCCCGAGGAGTGTCTTGCCACATGTCACCACTTGGTCTGACTGAGCGCCTCCAGGAGAGAGGCCCAAGCAACACGCGCCCCGAGGAGCGTCAGGCCACATGTCACTACTCAGTCTGACTGAGCGCCTCCAGGAGAGAGGCCCAAGCAAGACGCGCCCCGAGGAGCGTCTTGCCACGTGTCAAAACTGGGTCTGATTGAGGGCCTTCTGGAGAGAGGCCCAAGCAAGACGAGCCCCGAGGAGCGTCTTGCCACATGTCAACAATGGGTCTTACTGAGGGCCTCCAGGAGAGAAGCCCAAGCAAGACGCGCCCCGAGGAGCTTCTTGCCACATGTCAGCACTCGGTCTGACTGAGCGCCTCCAGGAGAGAGGCCAAAGCAAGACGCGCCCCGAGGAGCGTCTTGACACATCTCAACACTGGGTCTGACAGACGGCCTCCAGTAGAGAGGCCCAAGCAAGACGTGCCCCGAGGAGCGTCTTGCCACATGTCAACACTGGGTCTGACTGAGCGCCTCCAGGAGAGAGGCCAAAGCAAGACGCGCCCCGAGGAGCGTCAGGCCACATGTCAACACTGGGTCTGACAGAGGGCCTCCATGAGAGAGGCCCAAGCAAGACGCGCCAGGAGGAGTGTCTTTCCACATGTCAACACTGTGTCTGACTGAGCGCCTCCAGGAGAGTGGCCCAAGCAAGACGCGCCCCGAGGAGCGTCTTGCCACGTGTCAACACTGGGTCTGACTTAGCGCCTCCAGGAGAGAGGCCCAAGCAAGACACGCCCCGAGGAGCGTCTTGACACATGTCAACACTGGGTCTGACTGAGGGCCTCCATGAGAGAAGCCCAAGCAAGACAGGCCCCGAGGAGAGTCTTGCCACATGTCAACACTGGGTCTGACAGAGGGCATCCAGGAGAGAGGCCCAAGCAATACGCGCCCCGAGGAGCGTCTTGCCAAATGTCAACAATGGGTCTGACTGAGGGCCTCCAGGAGAGAAGCCCAAGCATGACGCACCCCGAGGAGCTTCTTGCTACATGTCAGCACTCGGTCTGACTGAGCGCCTCCAGGAGAAAGGCCAAAGCAAGACGCGCCCCGAGGAGCGTCTTGACACATGTCAACACTGGGTCTGACAGAGGGCCTCCATGAGAGAGGCCCAAGTAAGACGCGCCCCGAGGAGTGTCTTTCCACATGTCAACACTGTGTCTGACTGAGCGCCTCCAGCAGAGTGGCCCAAGCAAGACGCGCCCCGAGGAGCGTCTTGCCACGTGTCACCACTGGGTCTGACTGAGCTCCCCCAGGAGAGAGGCCCAAGCAAGACGCGCCCCGAGGAGCGTCTTGCCAAGTGTCACCACTGGGTCTGATTGAGCACCTCCAGGAGAGAGGCCCCAGCAAGACGCGCCCCGAGGAGCGTCTTGCCACATGTCACTACTCGGTCTAACTGAGCGCCTCCAGGAGAGAGGTCCAAGCAAGATGCGCCCCGAGGAGCGTCTTGCCACATGTCACTACTCAGTCTGACTGAGCGCCTCCAGGAGGGAGGTCCAAGCAAGACGCGCCCCGAGGAGCGTCTTGCCACATGTCACTACTCGGTCTGACTGAGCGCCTCCAGGAGAGAGGCCCAAGCAAGACGTGCCTCGAGGAGCATCTTGCCACATGTCAACAATGGGTCTGACTGAGGGCCTCCAGGAGAGAAGCCCAAGCAAGACGCGCCCAGAGGAGCGCCTTGCCACATGTCAACACTGGGTCTGACTGAGCGCCTCCAGGAGAGAGGCCCAAGCAAGACACGCCCCGAGGAGCGTCTTGACACATGTCAACACTGGGTCGGACTGAGGGCCTCCATGAGAGAAGCCCAAGCAAGACGCGCCCTGAGGAGAGTCTTGCCACATGTCAACACTCGGTCTGACAGAGGGCATTCAGGAGAGAGGCCCAAGCAATACTCGCCCCGAGGAGCGTCTTGCCAAATGTCACCACTGGGTCTGAATGAGCGCCTCCAGGAGAGAGGCCCAACCAAGACGCGCCCCGAGGAGTGTCTTGCCACATGCCAACACTGGGTCTGACTGAGCGCCTCCAGGAGAGAGGCCCAAGCAAGACGCGCCCCGAGGAGCGTCTTGCCATGTGTCAACACTGGGTCTGACTGAGCGCCTCCAGGACAGAGGCCCAAGCAACACGCGCCCCGAGGAGCGTCTTTCCACGTGTCATCACTGGGTCTGACTGAGCGCCTCTAGGAGAGAGGCCCAAGCAAGACGCGCCCCGAGGAGCGTCTTGCCACATGTCAACACTGGGTCTGACTGAGCGCCTCCAGGAGAGAGGCCCAAGCAAGACGTGCCCCGAGGAGCGTCTTGCCACATGTCAACAATGGGTCTGACTGAGGGCCTCCAGGAGAGAGGCCCAAGCAAGATTCGCCCGGAGGAGCGTCTTGCCACATGTCACCTCTGGTTCTGACTGAGCGCCTCCAGGAGAGAGGCCCAAGCAAGACGCGCCCCAAGGAGCGTCTTGTAACATGTCAACACTGGGTCTGTCTGAGCGCCTCCAGGAGAGAAGCCCAAGCAAGACGCGCCCCGAGGAGCGTCTTGCCACATGTCAACAATGGGTCTGACTGAAGGCCTCCAGGAGAGAAGCCCAAGCAAGACTGCGCCCCGAGGAGTGTCTTGACACATGTCCACACTGGGTCTGACAGAGGGCCTCCAGGAGAGAGGCCCAAGCAAGACGCGCCCCGAGGAGCGTCGGGCCACATGTCACTACTCAGTCTGACTGAGCGCCTCCAGGAGAGAGGCCCAAGCAAGACGCGCCCCGAGGAGAGTCTTGCCACGTGTCACCACTGGGTCTGACTGAGCGCCTCCAGGAGAGAGGCCCCAGCAAGACGCGCCCCGAGGAGCATCTTGCCTTATGTCAGCACTCGGTCTGACTGAGCGCCTCCAGGAGAGAGGCCCAAGCAAGACGCGCCCCGAGGAGCGTCTTGCCACATGTCAACAATGGGTCTGACTGAGGGCCTCCAGGAGAGAGGCCCAAGCAAGATGCACCCGGAGGAGCGTCTTGCCACATGTCAACACTGGGTCTGACAGAGGGCCTCCAGGAGAGAGGCCCAAGCAAGACGCGCCCCGAGGAGCGTCTTGCCACTTGTCACCACTGGGTCTGATTGAGCACCTCCAGGAGAGAGGCCCCAGCAAGACGCGCCCCGAGGAGCGTCTTGCCACATGTCACTACTCGGTCTAACTTAGCGCCTCCAGGAGAGAGGTCCAAGCAAGATGCGCCCCGAGGAGCGTCTTGCCACATGTCACTACTCGGTCTGACTGAGCGCCTCCAGGAGGGAGGTCCAAGCAAGACGCGCCCCGAGGAGCGTCTTGCCACATCTCACTACTCGGTCTGACTGAGCGCCTCCAGGAGAGAGGACAAAGCAAGACGTGCCCCGAGGAGTGTCTTGCCACATGTCAACAATGGGTCTGACTGAGGGCCTCCAGGAGAGAAGCCCAAGCAAGACGCGCCCAGAGGAGCGTCTTGCCACGTGTCAACACTGGGTCTGACTGAGCGCCTCCAGGAGAGAGGCCCAAGCAACACGCGCCCCGAGGAGCGTCTTTCCACGTGTCACCACTGGGTCTGACTGAGCACCTCCAGGAGAGAGGCCCAAGCAAGACGCGCCCCGAGGAGCGTCTTGCCACATGTCAACACTGGGTCTGACTGAGCGCCTCCAGGAGAGAGGCCCAAGCAAGACGCGCCCCGAGGAGCGTCTTGCCACATGTCAACAATGGGTCTGACTGAGGGCCTCCAGGAGAGAGGCCCAAGCAAGATGCGCCCGGAGGAGCGTCTTGCCACATGTCACCTCTGGTTCTGACTGAGCGCCTCCAGGAGAGAGGCCCAAGCAAGACGCGCCCCAAGGAGCGTCTTGTCACATGTCAGCACTCGGTCTGACTGAACGCCTCCAGGAGAGAGGCCCAAGCACGACGCGCCCCGAGGAGCGTCTTGCCACATGTCAACAATGGGTCTGACTGAGGACCTCCAGGAGAGAAGCCCAAGCAACACGCGGCCCGAGGAGCGTCTTGCCACATGTCAGCACTCGGTCTGACTGAGCGCCTCCAGGAGAGAGGCCCAAGCAAGACGCGCCCCGAGGAGCGTCTTGCCACATGTCAACAATGGGTCTGACTGAGGGCCTCCAGGAGAGAAGCCCAAGCAAGACTGCGCCCCGAGGAGCGTCTTGACACATGTCAACACTGGGTCTGACAGAGCGCCTCCAGGAGAGAGGCCCAAGCAAGACGCGCCCCGAGGAGTGTCTTGCCACATGTCAACACTGGGTCTGACTGAGCGCCTCCAGGAGAGAGGCCCAAGCAAGCCGCGCCCCGAGGAGCGTCAGGCCACATGTCACTACTCAGTCTGACTGAGCGCCTCCAGGAGAGAGGCCCAAGCAAGACGCGCCCCGAGGAGCGTCTTGCCACATGTCAGCACTGGGTCTGACTGAGCGCCTCCAGGAGAGAGGCCCCAGCAAGACGCGCCCCGAGGAGCGTCTTGCCTTATGTCAGCACTCGGTCTGACTGAGCGCCTCCAGGAGAGAGGCCCAAGCTAGACGCGCCCCGAGGAGCGTATTGCCACATGTCAACAATGGGTCTGACTGAGGGCCTCCAGGAGAGAGGCCCAAGCAAGATGCGCCAAGGAGGAGCGTCTTGCCACATGTCAACACTGGGTCTGACAGAGGGCCTCCAGGAGAGAGGCCCAAGCAAGACGCGCCCCGAGGAGCGTCTTGCCACATGTCACCTCTGGTTCTGACTGAGCGCCTCCAGGAGAGAGGCCCAAGCAAGACGCGCCCCGAGGAGCGTCTTGCCACATGTCAACACTGGGTCTGACTGAGTGCCTCCATGAGAGAAGCCCCAGCAAGACGCGCCCCGAGGAGCGTCTTGCCACATGTCACTACTCGGTCTGTTTGAGCGCCTCCAGGAGAGAGGCCCAAGCAAGACGTGCCCCGAGGAGCGTCTTGCCACATGTCAACAATGGGTCTGACTGAGGGCCTCCAGGAGAGAAGCCCAAGCAAGACGCGCCCCGAGGAGCGTCTTGCCACATGTCAACACTGGGTCTGACTGAGCGCCTCCAGGAGAGAGGCCCAAGCAAGACACGCCCCGAGGAGCGTCTTGACACATGTCAACACTGGGTCTGACTGAGGGCCTCCATGAGAGAAGCCCAAGCAAGACGCGCCCCGAGGAGAGTCTTGCCACATGTCAACACTCGGTCTGACAGAGGGCCTCCAGGAGAGAGGCCCAAGCAAGACGCGCCCCGAGGAGTGTCTTGCCACATGTCAGCACTCGGTCTGACTGAGCGCCTCCAGGAGAGAGGCCAAAGCAAGACGCGCCCCGAGGAGCGTCTTGCCACATGTCAACAATGGGTCTGACTGAGGGCCTCCAGGAGAGAAGCCCAAGCAAGACGCGCCCCGAGAAGCGTCTTGACACATGTCAATACTGGGTCTGACAGAGGGCCTCCAGGAGAGAGGCCCAAGCAAGACGCGCCCCGAGGAGTGTCTTGCCACATGTCACCACTTGGTCTGACTGAGCGCCTCCAGGAGAGAGGCCCAAGCAACACGCGCCCCGAGGAGCGTCAGGCCACATGTCACTACTCAGTCTGACTGAGCGCCTCCAGGAGAGAGGCCCAAGCAAGACGAGCCCCGAGGAGCGTCTTGCCACATGTCAACACTGGGTCTGATTGAGGGCCTTCTGGAGAGAGGCCCAAGCAAGACGAGCCCCGAGGAGCGTCTTGCCACATGTCAACAATGGGTCTTACTGAGGGCCTCCAGGAGAGAAGCCCAAGCAAGACGCGCCCCGAGGAGCTTCTTGCCACATGTCAGCACTCGGTCTGACTGAGCGCCTCCAGGAGAGAGGCCAAAGCAAGACGCGCCCCGAGGAGCGTCTTGACACATCTCAACACTGGGTCTGACAGACGGCCTCCAGTAGAGAGGCCCAAGCAAGACGTGCCCCGAGGAGCGTCTTGCCACATGTAAACAATGGGTCTGACTGAGGGCCTCCAGGAGAGAAGCCCAAGCAAGAAGCGCCCCGAGGAGCGTCTTGCCACATGTCAACACTGGGTCTGACTGAGCGCCTCCAGGAGAGAGGCCAAAGCAAGACGCGCCCCGAGGAGCGTCTTGACACATGTCAACACTGGGTCTGACAGAGGGCCTCCATGAGAGAGGCCCAAGCAAGACGCGCCAGGAGGAGTGTCTTTCCACATGTCAACACTGTGTCTGACTGAGCGCCTCCAGGAGAGTGGCCCAAGCAAGACGCGCCCCGAGGAGCGTCTTGCCACGTGTCAACACTGGGTCTGACTTAGCGCCTCCAGGAGAGAGGCCCAAGCAAGATGCGCCTCGAGGAGCGTCTTGCCACGTGTCACCACTGGGTCTGACTGAGCTCCTCCAGGAGAGAGGCCCAAGCAAGACACGCCCCGAGGAGCGTCTTGACACATGTCAACACTGGGTCTGACTGAGGGCCTCCATGAGAGAAGCCCAAGCAAGACAGGCCCCGAGGAGAGTCTTGCCACATGTCAACACTGGGTCTGACAGAGGGCATCCAGGAGAGAGGCCCAAGCAATACGCGCCCCGAGGAGCGTCTTGCCAAATGTCAACAATGGGTCTGACTGAGGGCCTCCAGGAGAGAAGCCCAAGCATGACGCACCCCGAGGAGCTACTTGCTACATGTCAGCACTCGGTCTGACTGAGCGCCTCCAGGAGAGAGGCCAAAGCAAGACGCGCCCCGAGGAGCGTCTTGACACATGTCAACACTGGGTCTGACAGAGGGCCTCCATGAGAGAGGCCCAAGTAAGACGCGCCCCGAGGAGTGTCTTTCCACATGTCAACACTGTGTCTGACTGAGCGCCTCCAGGAGAGTGGCCCAAGCAAGACGCGCCCCGAGGAGCGTCTTGCCACGTGTCAACACTGGGTCTGACTTAGCGCCTCCAGGAGAGAGGCCCAAGCAAGATGCGCCTCGAGGAGCCTCTTGCCACGTGTCACCACTGGGTCTGACTGAGCTCCCCCAGGAGAGAGGCCCAAGCAAGACGCGCCCCGAGGAGCGTCTTGCCAAGTGTCACCACTGGGTCTGATTGAGCACCTCCAGGAGAGAGGCCCCAGCAAGACGCGCCCCGAGGAGCGTCTTGCCAAATGTCACTACTCGGTCTAACTGAGCGCCTCCAGGAGAGAGGTCCAAGCAAGATGCGCCCCGAGGAGCGTCTTGCCACATGTCACTACTCAGTCTGACTGAGCGCCTCCAGGAGGGAGGTCCAAGCAAGACGCGCCCCGAGGAGCGTCTTGCCACATGTCACTACTCGGTCTGACTGAGCGCCTCCAGGAGAGAGGCCCAAGCAAGACGTGCCTCGAGGAGCGTCTTGCCACATGTCAACAATGGGTCTGACTGAGGGCCTCCAGGAGAGAAGCCCAAGCAAGACGCGCCCAGAGGAGCGCCTTGCCACATGTCAACACTGGGTCTGACTGAGCGCCTCCAGGAGAGAGGCCCAAGCAAGACACGCCCCGAGGAGCGTCTTGACACATGTCAACACTGGGTCGGACTGAGGGCCTCCATGAGAGAAGCCCAAGCAAGACGCGCCCTGAGGAGAGTCTTGCCACATGTCAACACTCGGTCTGACAGAGGGCATTCAGGAGAGAGGCCCAAGCAATACTCGCCCCGAGGAGCGTCTTGCCAAATGTCACCACTGGGTCTGAATGAGCGCCTCCAGGAGAGAGGCCCAACCAAGACGCGCCCCGAGGAGTGTCTTGCCACATGCCAACACTGGGTCTGACTGAGCGCCTCCAGGAGAGAGGCCCAAGCAAGACGCGCCCCGAGGAGCGTCTTGCCACGTGTCAACACTGGGTCTGACTGAGCGCCTCCAGGAGAGAGGCCCAAGCAACACGCGCCCCGAGGAGCGTCTTTCCACGTGTCATCACTGGGTCTGACTGAGCGCCTCTAGGAGAGAGGCCCAAGCAAGACGCGCCCCGAGGAGCGTCTTGCCACATGTCAACACTGGGTCTGACTGAGCGCCTCCAGGAGAGAGGCCCATGCAAGACACGCCCCGAGGAGCGTCTTGCCACATGTCAACAATGGGTCTGACTGAGGGCCTCCAGGAGAGAGGCCCAAGCAAGATTCGCCCGGAGGAGCGTCTTGCCACATGTCACCTCTGGTTCTGACTGAGCGCCTCCAGGAGAGAGGCCCAAGCAAGACGCGCCCCAAGGAGCGTCTTGTAACATGTCAACACTGGGTCTGTCTGAGCGCCTCCAGGAGAGAAGCCCAAGCAAGACGCGCCCCGAGGAGCGTCTTGCCACATGTCAACAATGGGTCTGACTGAAGGCCTCCAGGAGAGAAGCCCAAGCAAGACTGCGCCCCGAGGAGCGTCTTGACACATGTCCACACTGGGTCTGACAGAGGGCCTCCAGGAGAGAGGCCCAAGCAAGACGCGCCCCGAGGAGCGTCAGGCCACATGTCACTACTCAGTCTGACTGAGCGCCTCCAGGAGAGAGGCCCAAGCAAGACGCGCCCCGAGGAGAGTCTTGCCACATGTCAGCACTGGGTCTGACTGAGCGCCTCCAGGAGAGAGGCCCCAGCAAGACGCGCCCCGAGGAGCATCTTGCCTTATGTCAGCACTCGGTCTGACTGAGCGCCTCCAGGAGAGAGGCCCAAGCAAGACGCGCCCCGAGGAGCGTCTTGCCACATGTCAACAATGGGTCTGACTGAGGGCCTCCAGGAGAGAGGCCCAAGCAAGATGCGCCCGGAGGAGCGTCTTGCCACATGTCAACACTGGGTCTGACAGAGGGCCTCCAGGAGAGAGGCCCAAGCAAGACGTGCCCCGAGGAGCGTCTTGCCACTTGTCACCACTGGGTCTGATTGAGCACCTCCAGGAGAGAGGCCCCAGCAAGACGCGCCCCGAGGAGCGTCTTGCCACATGTCACTACTCGGTTTAACTGAGCGCCTCCAGGAGAGAGGTCCAAGCAAGATGCGCCCCGAGGAGCGTCTTGCCACATGTCACTACTCGGTCTGACTGAGCGCCTCCAGGAGGGAGGTCCAAGCAAGACGCGCCCCGAGGAGCGTCTTGCCACATGTCACTACTCGGTCTGACTGAGCGCCTCCAGGAGAGAGGACAAAGCAAGACGTGCCCCGAGGAGCGTCTTGCCACATGTCAACAATGGGTCTGACTGAGGGCCTCCAGGAGAGAAGCCCAAGCAAGACGCGTTCAGAGGAGCGTCTTGCCACATGTCAACACTGGGTCTGACTGAGCGCCTCCAGGCGAGAGGCCCAAGCAAGACGCGCCCCGAGGAGCGTCTTGCCACGTGTCAACACTGGGTCTGACTGAGCGCCTCCAGGAGAGAGGCCCAAGCAACACGCGCCCCGAGGAGCGTCTTTCCACGTGTCACCACTGGGTCTGACTGAGCGCCTCCAGGAGAGAGGCCCAAGCAAGACGCGCCCCGAGGAGCGTCTTGCCACATGTCAACAATGGGTCTGACTGAGGGCCTCCAGGAGAGAGGCCCAAGCAAGATGCGCCCGGAGGAGCGTCTTGCCACAAGTCACCTCTGGTTCTGACTGAGCGCCTCCAGGAGAGAGGCCCAAGCAAGACGCGCCCCAAGGAGCGTCTTGTCACATGTCAACACTGGGTCTGTCTGAGCGCCTCCAGGAGAGAAGCCCAAGCAAGACGCGCCCCGAGGAGCGTCTTGCCACATGTCAACAATGGGTCTGACTGAAGGCCTCCAGGAGAGAAGCCCAAGCAAGACTGCCCCCCGAGGAGTGTCTTGACACATGTCCACACTGGGTCTGACAGAGGGCCTCCAGGAGAGAGGCCCAAGCAAGACGCGCCCCGAGGAGCTTCTTGCCACATGTCAGCACTCGGTCTGACTGAGCGCCTCCAGGAGAGAGGCCAAAGCAAGACGCGCCCCGAGGAGCGTCTTGACACATCTCAACACTGGGTCTGACAGACGGCCTCCAGTAGAGAGGCCCAAGCAAGACGTGCCCCGAGGAGCGTCTTGCCACATGTAAACAATGGGTCTGACTGAGGGCCTCCAGGAGAGAAGCCCAAGCAAGAAGCGCCCCGAGGAGCGTCTTGCCACATGTCAACACTGGGTCTGACTGAGCGCCTCCAGGAGAGAGGCCAAAGCAAGACGCGCCCCGAGGAGCGTCTTGACACATGTCAACACTGGGTCTGACAGAGGGCCTCCATGAGAGAGGCCCAAGCAAGACGCGCCAGGAGGAGTCTCTTTCCACATGTCAACACTGTGTCTGACTGAGCGCCTCCAGGAGAGTGGCCCAAGCAAGACGCGCCCCGAGGAGCGTCTTGCCACGTGTCAACACTGGGTCTGACTTAGCGCCTCCAGGAGAGAGGCCAAAGCAAGACGCGCCCCGAGGAGCGTCTTGACACATGTCAACACTGGGTCCGACAGAGGGCCTCCATGAGAGAGGCCCAAGTAAGACGCGCCCCGAGGAGCGTCTTGCCACGTGTCAACACTGGGTCTGACTTAGCGCCTCCAGGAGAGAGGCCCAAGCAAGATGCGCCTCGAGGAGCGTCTTGCCACGTGTCACCACTGGGTCTGACTGAGCTCCCCCAGGAGAGAGGCCCAAGCAAGACGCGCCCCGAGGAGCGTCTTGCCAAGTGTCACCACTGGGTCTGATTGAGCACCTCCAGGAGAGAGGCCCCAGCAAGACGCGCCCCGAGGAGCGTCTTGCCACATGTCACTACTCGGTCTAACTGAGCGCCTCCAGGAGAGAGGTCCAAGCAAGATGCGCCCCGAGGAGCGTCTTGCCACATGTCACTACTCAGTCTGACTGAGCGCCTCCAGGAGGGAGGTCCAAGCAAGACGCGCCCCGAGGAGCGTCTTGCCACATGTCACTACTCGGTCTGACTGAGCGCCTCCAGGAGAGAGGCCCAAGCAAGACGTGCCTCGAGGAGCGTCTTGCCACATGTCAACAATGGGTCTGACTGAGGGCCTCCAGGAGAGAAGCCCAAGCAAGACGCGCCCAGAGGAGCGCCTTGCCACATGTCAACACTGGGTCTGACTGAGCGCCTCCAGGAGAGAGGCCCAAGCAAGACACGCCCCGAGGAGCGTCTTGACACATGTCAACACTGGGTCGGACTGAGGGCCTCCATGAGAGAAGCCCAAGCAAGACGCGCCCTGAGGAGAGTCTTGCCACATGTCAACACTGGGTCTGACTGAGGGCATTCAGGAGAGAGGCCCAAGCAAGACGAGCACTGAGGAGCGTCTTGCCACGTGTCAACACTGGGTCTGATTGAGGGCCTTCTGGAGAGAGGCCCAAGCAAGACGAGCCCCGAGGAGCGTCTTGCCACATGTCAACAATGGGTCTTACTGAGGGCCTCCAGGAGAGAAGCCCAAGCATGACGCACCCCGAGGAGCTTCTTGCTACATGTCAGCACTCGGTCTGACTGAGCGCCTCCAGGAGAGAGGCCAAAGCAAGACGCGCCCCGAGGAGCGTCTTGACACATGTCAACACTGGGTCTGACAGAGGGCCTCCATGAGAGAGGCCCAAGTAAGACGCGCCCCGAGGAGTGTCTTTCCACATGTCAACACTGTGTCTGACTGAGCGCCTCCAGGAGAGTGGCCCAAGCAAGACGCGCCCCGAGGAGCGTCTTGCCACATGTCAACACTGGGTCTGACTTAGCGCCTCCAGGAGAGAGGCCCAAGCAAGATGCGCCTCGAGGAGCGTCTTGCCACGTGTCACCACTGGGTCTGACTGAGCTCCCCCAGGAGAGAGGCCCAAGCAAGACGCGCCCCGAGGAGCGTCTTGCCAAGTGTCACCACTGGGTCTGATTGAGCACCTCCAGGAGAGAGGCCCCAGCAAGACACGCCCCGAGGAGCGTCTTGCCACATGTCACTACTCGGTCCAACTGAGCGCCTCCAGGAGAGAGGTCCAAGCAAGATGCGCCCCGAGGAGCGTCTTGCCACATGTCACTACTCAGTCTGACTGAGCGCCTCCAGGAGGGAGGTCCAAGCAAGACGCGCCCCGAGGAGCGTCTTGCCACATGTCACTACTCGGTCTGACTGAGCGCCTCCAGGAGAGAGGCCCAAGCAAGACGTGCCTCGAGGAGCGTCTTGCCACATGTCAACAATGGGTCTGACTGAGGGCCTCCAGGAGAGAAGCCCAAGCAAGACACGCCCTGAGGAGAGTCTTGCCACATGTCAACACTCGGTCTGACAGAGGGCATTCAGGAGAGAGGCCCAAGCAATACTCGCCCCGAGGAGCGTCTTGCCAAATGTCACCACTGGGTCTGAATGAGCGCCTCCAGGAGAGAGGCCCAACCAAGACGCGCCCCGAGGAGTGTCTTGCCACATGCCAACACTGGGTCTGACTGAGCGCCTCCAGGAGAGAGGCCCAAGCAAGACGCGCCCCGAGGAGCGTCTTGCCACGTGTCAACACTGGGTCTGACTGAGCGCCTCCAGGAGAGAGGCCCAAGCAACACGCGCCCCGAGGAGCGTCTTTCCACGTGTCATCACTGGGTCTGACTGAGCGCCTCTAGGAGAGAGGCCCAAGCAAGACGCGCCCCGAGGAGCGTCTTGCCACATGTCAACACTGGGTCTGACTGAGCGCCTCCAGGAGAGAGGCCCAAGCAAGACACGCCCCGAGGAGCGTCTTGCCACATGTCAACAATGGGTCTGACTGAGGGCCTCCAGGAGAGAGGCCCAAGCAAGATTCGCCCGGAGGAGCGTCTTGCCACATGTCACCTCTGGTTCTGACTGAGCGCCTCCAGGAGAGAGGCCCAAGCAAGACGCGCCCCAAGGAGCGTCTTGTAACATGTCAACACTGGGTCTGTCTGAGCGCCTCCAGGAGAGAAGCCCAAGCAAGATGCGCCCCGAGGAGCGTCTTGCCACATGTCAACAATGGGTCTGACTGAAGGCCTCCAGGAGAGAAGCCCAAGCAAGACTGCGCCCCGAGGAGCGTCTTGACACATGTCCACCCTGGGTCTGACAGAGGGCCTCCAGGAGAGAGGCCCAAGCAAGACGCGCCCCGAGGAGCGTCAGGCCACATGTCACTACTCAGTCTGACTGAGCGCCTCCAGGAGAGAGGCCCAAGCAAGACGCGCCCCGAGGAGAGTCTTGCCACATGTCAGCACTGGGTCTGACTGAGCGCCTCCAGGAGAGAGGCCCCAGCAAGACGCGCCCCGAGGAGCATCTTGCCTTATGTCAGCACTCGGTCTGACTGAGCGCCTCCAGGAGAGAGGCCCAAGCAAGACGCGCCCCGAGGAGCGTCTTGCCACATGTCAACAATGGGTCTGACTGAGGGCCTCCAGGAGAGAGGCCCAAGCAAGATGCGCCCGGAGGAGCGTCTTGCCACATGTCAACACTGGGTCTGACAGAGGGCCTCCAGGAGAGAGGCCCAAGCAAGACGTGCCCCGAGGAGCGTCTTGCCACTTGTCACCACTGGGTCTGATTGAGCACCTCCAGGAGAGAGGCCCCAGCAAGACGCGCCCCGAGGAGCGTCTTGCCACATGTCACTACTCGGTCTAACTGAGCGCCTCCAGGAGAGAGGTCCAAGCAAGATGCGCCCCGAGGAGCGTCTTGCCACATGTCACTACTCGGTCTGACTGAGCGCCTCCAGGAGGGAGGTCCAAGCAAGACGCGCCCCGAGGAGCGTCTTGCCACATGTCACTACTCGGTCTGACTGAGCGCCTCCAGGAGAGAGGACAAAGCAAGACGTGCCCCGAGGAGCGTCTTGCCACATGTCAACAATGGGTCTGACTGAGGGCCTCCAGGAGAGAAGCCCAAGCAAGACGCGTTCAGAGGAGCGTCTTGCCACATGTCAACACTGGGTCTGACTGAGCGCCTCCAGGCGAGAGGCCCAAGCAAGACGCGCCCCGAGGAGTGTCTTGCCACGTGTCAACACTGGGTCTGACTGAGCGCCTCCAGGAGAGAGGCCCAAGCAACACGCGCCCCGAGGAGCGTCTTTCCACGTGTCACCACTGGGTCTGACTGAGCGCCTCCAGGAGAGAGGCCCAAGCAAGACGCGCCCCGAGGAGCGTCTTGCCACATGTCAACAATGGGTCTGACTGAGGGCCTCCAGGAGAGAGGCCCAAGCAAGATGCGCCCGGAGGAGTGTCTTGCCACATGTCACCTCTGGTTCTGACTGAGCGCCTCCAGGAGAGAGGCCCAAGCAAGACGCGCCCCAAGGAGCGTCTTGTCACATGTCAACACTGGGTCTGTCTGAGCGCCTCCAGGAGAGAAGTCCAAGCAAGACGCGCCCCGAGGAGCGTCTTGCCACATGTCAACAATGGGTCTGACTGAAGGCCTCCAGGAGAGAAGCCCAAGCAAGACTGCCCCCCGAGGAGTGTCTTGACACATGTCCACACTGGGTCTGACAGAGGGCCTCCAGGAGAGAGGCCCAAGCAAGACGCGCCCCGAGGAGCGTCAGGCCACATGTCACTACTCAGTCTGACTGAGCGCCTCCAGGAGAGAGGCCCAAGCAAGACGCGCCCCGAGGAGTGTCTTGCCACATGTCAGCACTGGGTCTGACTGAGCGCCTCCAGGAGAGAGGCCCCAGCAAGACGCGCCCCGAGGAGCATCTTGCCTTATGTCAGCACTCGGTCTGACTGAGGGCCTCCAGGAGAGAAGCCCAAGCAAGACGCGCCCCGAGAAGCGTCTTGACACATGTCAACACTGGGTCTGACAGAGGGCCTCCAGGAGAGAGGCCCAAGCAAGACGCGCCCCGAGGAGTGTCTTGCCACATGTCACCACTTGGTCTGACTGAGCGCCTCCAGGAGAGAGGCCCAAGCAAGACGCGCCCCGAGGAGCGTCTTGCCACGTGTCAACACTGGGTCTGATTGAGGGCCTTCTGGAGAGAGGCCCAAGCAAGACGAGCCCCGAGGAGCGTCTTGCCACATGTCAACAATGGGTCTTACTGAGGGCCTCCAGGAGAGAAGCCCAAGCAAGACGCGCCCCGAGGAGCTTCTTGCCACATGTCAGCACTCGGTCTGACTGAGCGCCTCCAGGAGAGAGGCCAAAGCAAGACGCGCCCCGAGGAGCGTCTTGACACATCTCAACACTGGGTCTGACAGACGGCCTCCATTAGAGAGGCCCCAGCAAGACGTGCCCCGAGGAGCGTCTTGCCACATGTCAACAATGGGTCTGACTGAGGGCCTCCAGGAGAGAAGCCCAAGCAAGACGCGTTCAGAGGAGCGTCTTGCCACATGTCAACACTGGGTCTGACTGAGCGCCTCCAGGTGAGAGGCCCAAGCAACAAGCGCCCCGAGGAGCGTCTTTCCACGTGTCACCACTGGGTCTGACTGAGCGCCTCCAGGAGAGAGGCCCAAGCAAGATGCGCCCGGAGGAGCGTCTTGCCACATGTCACCTCTGGTTCTGACTGAGCGCCTCCAGGAGAGAGGCCCAAGCAAGACGCGCCCCAAGGAGCGTCTTGTCACATGTCAACACTGGGTCTGTCTGAGCGCCTCCAGGAGAGAAGCCCAAGCAAGACGCGCCCCGAGGAGCGTCTTGCCACATGTCAACAATGGGTCTGACTGAAGGCCTCCAGGAGAGAGGCCCAAGCAAGATGCGCCCGGAGGAGCGTCTTGCCACATGTCACCTCTGGTTCTGACTGAGCGCCTCCAGGAGAGAGGCCCAAGCAAGACGCGCCCCAAGGAGCGTCTTGTCACATGTCAACACTGGGTCTGTCTGAGCGCCTCCAGGAGAGAAGCCCAAGCAAGACGCGCCCCGAGGAGCGTCTTGCCACATGTCAACAATGGGTCTGACTGAAGGCCTCCAGGAGAGAAGCCCAAGCAAGACTGCCCCCCGAGGAGTGTCTTGACACATGTCCACACTGGGTCTGACAGAGGGCCTCCAGGAGAGAGGCCCAAGCAAGACGCGCCCCGAGGAGCGTCAGGCCACATGTCACTACTCAGTCTGACTGAGCGCCTCCAGGAGAGAGGCCCAAGCAAGACGCGCCCCGAGGAGAGTCTTGCCACATGTCAGCACTGGGTCTGACTGAGCGCCTCCAGGAGAGAGGCCCCAGCAAGACGCGCCCCGAGGAGCATCTTGCCTTATGTCAGCACTCGGTCTGACTGAGGGCCTCCAGGAGAGAAGCCCAAGCAAGACGCGCCCCGAGAAGCGTCTTGACACATGTCAACACTGGGTCTGACAGAGGGCCTCCAGGAGAGAGGCCCAAGCAAGACGCGCCCCGAGGAGTGTCTTGCCACATGTCACCACTTGGTCTGACTGAGCGCCTCCAGGAGAGAGGCCCAAGCAAGACGCGCCCCGAGGAGCGTCTTGCCACGTGTCAACACTGGGTCTGATTGAGGGCCTTCTGGAGAGAGGCCCAAGCAAGACGAGCCCCGAGGAGCTTCTTGCCACATGTCAGCACTCGGTCTGACTGAGCGCCTCCAGGAGAGAGGCCAAAGCAAGACGCGCCCCGAGGAGCGTCTTGACACATCTCAACACTGGGTCTGACAGACGGCCTCCATTAGAGAGGCCCCAGCAAGACGTGCCCCGAGGAGCGTCTTGCCACATGTCAACAATGGGTCTGACTGAGGGCCTCCAGGAGAGAAGCCCAAGCAAGAAGCGCCCCGAGGAGCGTCTTGCCACATGTCAACACTGGGTCTGACTGAGCGCCTCCAGGAGAGAGGCCAAAGCAAGACGCGCCCCGAGGAGCGTCTTGACACATGTCAACACTGGGTCTGACAGAGGGCCTCCATGAGAAAGGCCCAAGCAAGACGCGCCAGGAGGAGTGTCTTTCCACATGTCAACACTGTGTCTGACTGAGCGCCTCCAGGAGAGTGGCCCAAGCAAGACGCGCCCCGAGGAGCGTCTTGCCACGTGTCAACACTGGGTCTGACTTAGCGCCTCCAGGAGAGAGGCCCAAGCAAGATGCGCCTCGAGGAGCGTCTTGCCACGTGTCACCACTGGGTCTGACTGAGCTCCTCCAGGAGAGAGGCCCAAGCAAGACACGCCCCGAGGAGCGTCTTGACACATGTCAACACTGGGTCTGACTGAGGGCCTCCATGAGAGAAGCCCAAGCAAGACAGGCCCCGAGGAGAGTCTTGCCACATGTCAACACTGGGTCTGACAGAGGGCATCCAGGAGAGAGGCCCAAGCAATACGCGCCCCAAGGAGCGTCTTGCCAAATGTCAACAATGGGTCTGACTGAGGGCCTCCAGGAGAGAAGCCCAAGCATGACGCACCCCGAGGAGCGTCTTGACACATGTCAACACTGGGTCTGACAGAGGGCCTCCATGAGAGAGGCCCAAGTAAGACGCGCCCCGAGGAGTGTCTTTCCACATGTCAACACTTTGTCTGACTGAGCGCCTCCAGGAGAGTGGCCCAAGCAAGACGCGCCCCGAGGAGTGTCTTGCCACGTGTCAACACTGGGTCTGACTTAGCGCCTCCAGGAGAGAGGCCCAAGCAAGATGCGCCTCGAGGAGCGTCTTGCCACGTGTCACCACTGGGTCTGACTGAGCTCCTCCAGGAGAGAGGCCCAAGCAAGACGCGCCCCGAGGAGCGTCTTGCCACGTGTCACCACTGGGTCTGATTGAGCACCTCCAGGAGAGAGGCCCCAGCAAGACGCGCCCCGAGGAGCGTCTTGCCACATGTCACTACTCGGTCTAACTGAGCGCCTCCAGGAGAGAGGTCCAAGCAAGAAGCGCCCCGAGGAGCGTCTTGCCACATGTAACTACTCAGTCTGACTGAGCTCCTCCAGGAGGTAGGTCCAAGCAAGACGCGCCCCGAGGAGCGTCTTGCCACATGTCACTACTCGGTCTGACTGAGCGCCTCCAGGAGAGAGGCCCAAGCAAGACGTGCCCCGAGGAGCGTCTTGCCACATGTCAACAATGGGTCTGACTGAGGGCCTCCAGGAGAGAAGCCCAAGCAAGACGCGCCCAGAGGAGCGCCTTGCCACATGTCAACACTGGGTCTGACTAAGCGCCTCCAGGAGAGAGGCCCAAGCAAGACACGCCCCGAGGAGCGTCTTGACACATGTCAACACTGGGTCGGACTGAGGGCCTCCATGAGAGAAGCCCAAGCAAGACGCGCACTGAGGACAGTCTTGCCACATGTCAACACTCGGTCTGACAGAGGGCATTCAGGAGAGAGGCCCAAGCAATACTCGCCCCGAGGAGCGTCTTGCCAAATGTCACCACTGGGTCTGAATGAGCGCCTCCAGGAGAGAGGCCCATCCAAGACGCGCCCCGAGGAGTGTCTTGCCACATGCCAACACTGGGTCTGACTGAGCGCCTCCAGGAGAGAGGCCCAAGCAAGACGCGCCCCGAGGAGCGTCTTGCCACGTGTCAACACTGGGTCTGACTGAGCGCCTCCAGGAGAGAGGCCCAAGCAACACGCGCCCCGAGGAGCGTCTTTCCACGTGTCACCACTGGGTCTGACTGAGCGCCTCCAGGAGAGAGGCCCAAGCAAGACGCGCCCCGAGGAGCGTCTTGCCACGTGTCAACACTGGGTCTGACTGAGCGCCTCCAGGAGAGAGGCCCAAGCAAGACGCGCCCCGAGGAGCGTCTTGCCACATATCAACAATGGGTCTGACTGAGGGCCTCCAGGAGAGAGGCCCAAGCAAGATTCGCCCGGAGGAGCGTCTTGCCACATGTCACCTCTGGTTCTGACTGAGCGCCTCCAGGAGAGAGGCCCAAGCAAGACGCGCCCCAAGGAGCGTCTTATCACATGTCAACACTGGGTCTGTCTGAGCGCCTCCAGGAGAGAAGCCCAAGCAAGACGCGCCCCGAGGAGCGTCTTGCCACATGTCAACAATGGGTCTGACTGAAGGCCTCCAGGAGAGAAGCCCAAGCAAGACTGCGCCCCGAGGAGCGTCTTGACACATGTCCACACTGGGTCTGACTGAGGGCCTCCAGGAGAGAGGCCCAAGCAAGACGCGCCCCGAGGAGCGTCAGGCGACATGTCACTACTCAGTCTGACTGAGCGCCTCCAGGAGAGAGGCCCAAGCAATACTCGCCCCGAGGAGCGTCTTGCCAAATGTCACCACTGGGTCTGAATGAGCGCCTCCAGGAGAGAGGCCCAACCAAGACGCGCCCCGAGGAGTGTCTTGCCACATGCCAACACTGGGTCTGACTGAGCGCCTCCAGGAGAGGGGCCCAAGCAAGACGCGCCCCGAGGAGCGTCTTGCCACGTGTCAACACTGGGTCTGACTGAGCGCCTCCAGGAGAGAGGCCCAAGCAAGATTCGCCCGGAGGAGCGTCTTGCCACATGTCACCTCTGGTTCTGACTGAGCGCCTCCAGGAGAGAGGCCCAAGCAAGACGCGCCCCAAGGAGCGTCTTGTCACATGTCAACACTGGGTCTGTCTGAGCGCCTCCAGGAGAGAAGCCCAAGCAAGACGCGCCCCGAGGAGCGTCTTGCCACATGTCAACACTGGGTCTGACTGAAGGCCTCCAGGAGAGAAGCCCAAGCAAGACTGCGCCCCGAGGAGCGTCTTGACACATGTCCACACTGGGTCTGACAGAGGGCCTCCAGGAGAGAGGCCCAAGCAAGACGCGCCCCGAGGAGCGTCAGGCCACATGTCTCTACTCAGTCTGACTGAGCGCCTCCAGGAGAGAGGCCCAAGCAAGACGCGCCCCGAGGAGAGTCTTGCCACATGTCAGCACTGGGTCTGACTGAGCGCCTCCAGGAGAGAGGCCCCAGCAAGACGCGCCCCGAGGAGCATCTTGCCTTATGTCAGCACTCGGTCTGACTGAGCGCCTCCAGGAGAGAGGCCCAAGCAAGACGCGCCCCGAGGAGCGTCTTGCCACATGTCAACAATGGGTCTGACTGAGGGCCTCCAGGAGAGAGGCCCAAGCAAGATGCGCCCAGAGGAGCGTCTTGCCACATGTCAACACTGGGTCTGACAGAGGGCCTCCAGGAGAGAGGCCCAAGCATGACGCGCCCCGAGGAGCGTCTTGCCACATGTCACTACTCGGTCTAACTGAGCGCCTCCAGGAGAGAGGTCCAAGCAAGATGCGCCCCGAGGAGCGTCTTGCCACATGTCACTACTCGGTCTGACTGAGCGCCTCCAGGAGGGAGGTCCAAGCAAGACGCGCCCCGAGGACCGTCTTGCCACATGTCACTACTCGGTCTGACTGAGCGCCTCCAGGAGAGAGGCCCAAGCAAGACGTGCCCCGAGGAGCGTCTTGCCACATGTCAACAATGGGTCTGACTGAGGGCCTCCAGGAGAGAAGCCCAAGCAAGACGCGCCCAGAGGAGCGTCTTGCCACATGTCAACACTCGGTCTGACAGAGGGCATTCAGGAGAGAGGCCCAAGCAATACTCGCCCCGAGGAGCGTCTTGCCAAATGTCACCACTGGGTCTGAATTAGCGCCTCCAGGAGAGAGGCCCAACCAAGACGCGCCCCGAGGAGTGTCTTGCCACATGCCAACACTGGGTCTGACTGAGCGCCTCCAGGAGAGAGGCTCAAGCAAGACGCGCCCCGAGGAGCTTCTTGCCACGTGTCAACACTGGGTCTGACTGAGCGCCTCCAGGAGAGAGGCCCAAGCAACACGCGCCCCGAGGAGCGTCTTTCCACGTGTCACCACTGGGTCTGACTGAGCGCCTCCAGGAGAGAGGCCCAAGCAAGACGCGCCCCGAGGAGCGTCTTGCCACATGTCAACACTGGGTCTGACTGAGCGCCTCCAGGAGAGAGGCCCAAGCAAGACGCGCCCCGAGGAGCGTCTTGCCACATGTCAACAATGGGTCTGACTGAGGGCCTCCAGGAGAGAGGCCCAAGCAAGATGCGCCCGGAGGAGCGTCTTGCCACATGTCACCTCTGGTTCTGACTGAGCGCCTCCAGGAGAGAGGCCCAAGCAAGACGCGTCCCAAGGAGCGTCTTGTCACATGTCAACACTGGGTCTGTCTGAGCGCCTCCAGGAGAGAAGCCCAAGCAAGACGCGCCCCGAGGAGCGTCTTGCCACATGTCAACAATGGGTCTGACTGAAGGCCTCCAGGAGAGAAGCCCAAGCAAGACTGCGCCCCGAGGAGCGTCTTGACACATGTCCACACTGGGTCTGACAGAGGGCCTCCAGGAGAGAGGCCCAAGCAAGACGCGCCCCGAGGAGCGTCAGGCCACATGTCACTACTCAGTCTGACTGAGCGCCTCCAGGAGAGAGGCCCAAGCAAGACGCGCCCCGAGGAGAGTCTTGCCACATGTCAGCACTGGGTCTGACTGAGCGCCTCCAGGAGAGAGGCCCAAGCAAGACACGCCCCGAGGAGCGTCTTGACACATGTCAACACTGGGTCGGACTGAGGGCCTCCATGAGAGAAGCCCAAGCAAGACGCGCCCTGAGGAGAGTCTTGCCACATGTCAGCACTCGGTCTGACAGAGGGCATTCAGGAGAGAGGCCCAAGCAATACTCGCCCCGAGGAGCGTCTTGCCAAATGTCACCACTGGGTCTGAATGAGCGCCTCCAGGAGAGAGGCCCAACCAAGACGTGCCCCGAGGAGTGTCTTGCCACATGCCAACACTGGGTCTGACTGAGCGCCTCCAGGAGAGAGGCCCAAGCAAGACGCGCCCCGAGGAGCGTCTTGCCACGTGTCAACACTGGGTCTGACTGAGCGCCTCCAGGAGAGAGGCCCAAGCAACACGCGCCCCGAGGAGCGTCTTTCCACGTGTCATCACTGGGTCTGACTGAGCGCCTCTAGGAGAGAGGCCCAAGCAAGACGCGCCCCGAGGAGCGTCTTGCCACATGTCAACACTGGGTCTGACTGAGCGCCTCCAGGAGAGAGGCCCAAGCAAGACACGCCCCGAGGAGCGTCTTGCCACATGTCAACAATGGGTCTGACTGAGGGCCTCCAGGAGAGAGGCCCAAGCAAGATTCGCCCGGAGGAGCGTCTTGCCACATGTCACCTCTGGTTCTGACTGAGCGCCTCCAGGAGAGAGGCCCAAGCAAGACGCGCCCCAAGGAGCGTCTTGTAACATGTCAACACTGGGTCTGTCTGAGCGCCTCCAGGAGAGAAGCCCAAGCAAGATGCGCCCCGAGGAGCGTCTTGCCACATGTCAACAATGGGTCTGACTGAAGGCCTCCAGGAGAGAAGCCCAAGCAAGACTGCGCCCCGAGGAGCGTCTTGACACATGTCCACACTGGGTCTGACAGAGGGCCTCCAGGAGAGAGGCCCAAGCAAGACGCGCCCCGAGGAGCGTCAGGCCACATGTCACTACTCAGTCTGACTGAGCGCCTCCAGGAGAGAGGCCCAAGCAAGACGCGCCCCGAGGAGAGTCTTGCCACATGTCAGCACTGGGTCTGACTGAGCGCCTCCAGGAGAGAGGCCCCAGCAAGACGCGCCCCGAGGAGCATCTTGCCTTATGTCAGCACTCGGTCTGACTGAGCGCCTCCAGGAGAGAGGCCCAAGCAAGACGCGCCCCGAGGAGCGTCTTGCCACATGTCAACAATGGGTCTGACTGAGGGCCTCCAGGGGAGAGGCCCAAGCAAGATGCGCCCGGAGGAGCGTCTTGCCACATGTCAACACTGGGTCTGACAGAGGGCCTCCAGGAGAGAGGCCCAAGCAAGACGTGCCCCGAGGAGCGTCTTGCCACTTGTCACCACTGGGTCTGATTGAGCACCTCCAGGAGAGAGGCCCCAGCAAGACGCGCCCCGAGGAGCGTCTTGCCACATGTCACTACTCGGTCTAACTGAGCGCCTCCAGGAGAGAGGTCCAAGCAAGATGCGCCCCGAGGAGCGTCTTGCCACATGTCACTACTCGGTCTGACTGAGCGCCTCCAGGAGGGAGGTCCAAGCAAGACGCGCCCCGAGGAGCGTCTTGCCACATGTCACTACTCGGTCTGACTGAGCGCCTCCAGGAGAGAGGACAAAGCAAGACGTGCCCCGAGGAGCGTCTTGCCACATGTCAACAATGGGTCTGACTGAGGGCCTCCAGGAGAGAAGCCCAAGCAAGACGCGTTCAGAGGAGCGTCTTGCCACATGTCAACACTGGGTCTGACTGAGCGCCTCCAGGCGAGAGGCCCAAGCAAGACGCGCCCCGAGGAGCGTCTTGCCACGTGTCAACACTGGGTCTGACTGAGCGCCTCCAGGAGAGAGGCCCAAGCAACACGCGCCCCGAGGAGCGTCTTTGCACGTGTCACCACTGGGTCTGACTGAGCGCCTCCAGGAGAGAGGCCCAAGCAAGACGCGCCCCGAGGAGCGTCTTGCCACATGTCAACAATGGGTCTGACTGAGGGCCTCCAGGAGAGAGGCCCAAGCAAGATGCGCACGGAGGAGCGTCTTGCCACATGTCACCTCTGGTTCTGACTGAGCGCCTCCAGGAGAGAGGCCCAAGCAAGACGCGCCGCAAGGAGCGTCTTGTCACATGTCAACACTGGGTCAGTCTGAGCGCCTCCAGGAGAGAAGCCCAAGCAAGACGCGCCCCGAGGAGCGTCTTGCCACATGTCAACAA
The DNA here is from genome assembly GCF_043380555.1 of Nothobranchius furzeri. Lineage (NCBI taxonomy): Eukaryota > Metazoa > Chordata > Actinopteri > Cyprinodontiformes > Nothobranchiidae > Nothobranchius > Nothobranchius furzeri. The sequence continues at coordinate 13,902,848 of NC_091747.1, read as the reverse complement.
TGGGTCTGACTGAAGGCCTCCAGGAGAGAAGCCCAAGCAAGACTGCCCCCCGAGGAGTGTCTTGACACATGTCCACACTGGGTCTGACAGAGGGCCTCCAGGAGAGAGGCCCAAGCAAGACGCGCCCCGAGGAGCGTCAGGCCACATGTCACTACTCAGTCTGACTGAGCGCCTCCAGGAGAGAGGCCCAAGCAAGACGCGCCCCGAGGAGAGTCTTGCCACATGTCAGCACTGGGTCTGACTGAGCGCCTCCAGGAGAGAGGCCCCAGCAAGACGCGCCCCGAGGAGCATCTTGCCTTATGTCAGCACTCGGTCTGACTGAGGGCCTCCAGGAGAGAAGCCCAAGCAAGACGCGCCCCGAGAAGCGTCTTGACACATGTCAACACTGGGTCTGACAGAGGGCCTCCAGGAGAGAGGCCCAAGCAAGACGTGCCCCGAGGAGTGTCTTGCCACATGTCACCACTTGGTCTGACTGAGCGCCTCCAGGAGAGAGGCCCAAGCAAGACGCGCCCCGAGGAGCGTCTTGCCACGTGTCAACACTGGGTCTGATTGAGGGCCTTCTGGAGAGAGGCCCAAGCAAGACGAGCCCCGAGGAGCGTCTTGCCACATGTCAACAATGGGTCTTACTGAGGGCCTCCAGGAGAGAAGCCCAAGCAAGACGCGCCCCGAGGAGCTTCTTGCCACATGTCAGCACTCGGTCTGACTGAGCGCCTCCAGGAGAGAGGCCAAAGCAAGACGCGCCCCGAGGAGCGTCTTGACACATCTCAACACTGGGTCTGACAGACGGCCTCCATTAGAGAGGCCCAAGCAAGACGTGCCCCGAGGAGCGTCTTGCCACATGTCAACAATGGGTCTGACTGAGGGCCTCCAGGAGAGAAGCCCAAGCAAGAAGCGCCCCGAGGAGCGTCTTGCCACATGTCAACACTGGGTCTGACTGAGCGCCTCCAGGAGAGAGGCCAAAGCAAGACGCGCCCCGAGGAGCGTCTTGACACATGTCAACACTGGGTCTGACAGAGGGCCTCCATGAGAAAGGCCCAAGCAAGACGCGCCAGGAGGAGTGTCTTTCCACATGTCAACACTGTGTCTGACTGAGCGCCTCCAGGAGAGTGGCCCAAGCAAGACGCGCCCCGAGGAGCGTCTTGCCACGTGTCAACACTGGGTCTGACTTAGCGCCTCCAGGAGAGAGGCCCAAGCAAGATGCGCCTCGAGGAGCGTCTTGCCACGTGTCACCACTGGGTCTGACTGAGCTCCTCCAGGAGAGAGGCCCAAGCAAGACACGCCCCGAGGAGCGTCTTGACACATGTCAACACTGGGTCTGACTGAGGGCCTCCATGAGAGAAGCCCAAGCAAGACAGGCCCCGAGGAGAGTCTTGCCACATGTCAACACTGGGTCTGACAGAGGGCATCCAGGAGAGAGGCCCAAGCAATACGCGCCCCGAGGAGCGTCTTGCCAAATGTCAACAATGGGTCTGACTGAGGGCCTCCAGGAGAGAAGCCCAAGCATGACGCACCCCGAGGAGCTTCTTGCTACATGTCAGCACTCGGTCTGACTGAGCGCCTCCAGGAGAGAGGCCAAAGCAAGACGCGCCCCGAGGAGCGTCTTGACACATGTCAACACTGGGTCTGACAGAGGGCCTCCATGAGAGAGGCCCAAGTAAGACGCGCCCCGAGGAGTGTCTTTCCACATGTCAACACTTTGTCTGACTGAGCGCCTCCAGGAGAGTGGCCCAAGCAAGACGCGCCCCGAGGAGCGTCTTGCCACGTGTCAACACTGGGTCTGACTTAGCGCCTCCAGGAGAGAGGCCCAAGCAAGATGCGCCTCGAGGAGCGTCTTGCCACGTGTCACCACTGGGTCTGACTGAGCTCCTCCAGGAGAGAGGCCCAAGCAAGACGCGCCCCGAGGAGCGTCTTGCCACGTGTCACCACTGGGTCTGATTGAGCACCTCCAGGAGAGAGGCCCCAGCAAGACGCGCCCCGAGGAGCGTCTTGCCACATGTCACTACTCGGTCTAACTGAGCGCCTCCAGGAGAGAGGTCCAAGCAAGAAGCGCCCCGAGGAGCGTCTTGCCACATGTCACTACTCAGTCTGACTGAGCGCCTCCAGGAGGGAGGTCCAAGCAAGACGCGCCCCGAGGAGCGTCTTGCCACATGTCACTACTCGGTCTGACTGAGCGCCTCCAGGAGAGAGGCCCAAGCAAGACGTGCCCCGAGGAGCGTCTTGCCACATGTCAACAATGGGTCTGACTGAGGGCCTCCAGGAGAGAAGCCCAAGCAAGACGCGCCCAGAGGAGCGCCTTGCCACATGTCAACACTGGGTCTGACTGAGCGCCTCCAGGAGAGAGGCCCAAGCAAGACACGCCCCGAGGAGCGTCTTGACACATGTCAACACTGGGTCGGACTGAGGGCCTCCATGAGAGAAGCCCAAGCAAGACGCGCACTGAGGACAGTCTTGCCACATGTCAACACTCGGTCTGACAGAGGGCATTCAGGAGAGAGGCCCAAGCAATACCCGCCCCGAGGAGCGTCTTGCCAAATGTCACCACTGGGTCTGAATGAGCGCCTCCAGGAGAGAGGCCCATTCAAGACGCGCCCCGAGGAGTGTCTTGCCACATGCCAACACTGGGTCTGACTGAGCGCCTCCAGGAGAGAGGCCCAAGCAAGACGCGCCCCGAGGAGCGTCTTGCCACGTGTCAACACTGGGTCTGACTGAGCGCCTCCAGGAGAGAGGCCCAAGCAACACGCGCCCCGAGGAGCGTCTTTCCACGTGTCACCACTGGGTCTGACTGAGCGCCTCCAGGAGAGAGGCCCAAGCAAGACGCGCCCCGAGGAGCGTCTTGCCATGTGTCAACACTGGGTCTGACTGAGCGCCACCAGGAGAGAGGCCCAAGCAAGACGCCCCCCGAGGAGCGTCTTGCCACATATCAACAATGGGTCTGACTGAGGGCCTCCAGGAGAGAGGCCCAAGCAAGATTCGCCCGGAGGAGCGTCTTGCCACATGTCACCTCTGGTTCTGACTGAGCGCCTCCAGGAGAGAGGCCCAAGCAAGACGCGCCCCAAGGAGCGTCTTATCACATGTCAACACTGGGTCTGTCTGAGCGCCTCCAGGAGAGAAGCCCAAGCAAGACGCGCCCCGAGGAGCGTCTTGCCACATGTCAACAATGGGTCTGACTGAAGGCCTCCAGGAGAGAAGCCCAAGCAAGACTGCGCCCCGAGGAGCGTCTTGACACATGTCCACACTGGGTCTGACTGAGGGCCTCCAGGAGAGAGGCCCAAGCAAGACGCGCCCCGAGGAGCGTCAGGCGACATGTCACTACTCAGTCTGACTGAGCGCCTCCAGGAGAGAGGCCCAAGCAATACTCGCCCCGAGGAGCGTCTTGCCAAATGTCACCACTGGGTCTGAATGAGCGCCTCCAGGAGAGAGGCCCAACCAAGACGCGCCCCGAGGAGTGTCTTGCCACATGCCAACACTGGGTCTGACTGAGCGCCTCCAGGAGAGGGGCCCAAGCAAGACGCGCCCCGAGGAGCGTCTTGCCACGTGTCAACACTGGGTCTGACTGAGCGCCTCCAGGAGAGAGGCCCAAGCAAGATTCGCCCGGAGGAGCGTCTTGCCACATGTCACCTCTGGTTCTGACTGAGCGCCTCCAGGAGAGAGGCCCAAGCAAGACGCGCCCCAAGGAGCGTCTTGTCACATGTCAACACTGGGTCTGTCTGAGCGCCTCCAGGAGAGAAGCCCAAGCAAGACGCGCCCCGAGGAGCGTCTTGCCACATGTCAACACTGGGTCTGACTGAAGGCCTCCAGGAGAGAAGCCCAAGCAAGACTGCGCCCCGAGGAGCGTCTTGACACATGTCCACACTGGGTCTGACAGAGGGCCTCCAGGAGAGAGGCCCAAGCAAGACGCGCCCCGAGGAGCGTCAGGCCACATGTCTCTACTCAGTCTGACTGAGCGCCTCCAGGAGAGAGGCCCAAGCAAGACGCGCCCCGAGGAGAGTCTTGCCACATGTCAGCACTGGGTCTGACTGAGCGCCTCCAGGAGAGAGGCCCCAGCAAGACGCGCCCCGAGGAGCATCTTGCCTTATGTCAGCACTCGGTCTGACTGAGCGCCTCCAGGAGAGAGGCCAAAGCAAGACGCGCCCCGAGGAGCGTCTTGCCACATGTCAACAATGGGTCTGACTGAGGGCCTCCAGGAGAGAGGCCCAAGCAAGATGCGCCCAGAGGAGCGTCTTGCCACATGTCAACACTGGGTCTGACAGAGGGCCTCCAGGAGAGAGGCCCAAGCATGACGCGCCCCGAGGAGCGTCTTGCCACATGTCACTACTCGGTCTAACTGAGCGCCTCCAGGAGAGAGGTCCAAGCAAGATGCGCCCCGAGGAGCGTCTTGCCACATGTCACTACTCGGTCTGACTGAGCGCCTCCAGGAGGGAGGTCCAAGCAAGACGCGCCCCGAGGAGCGTCTTGCCACATGTCACTACTCGGTCTGACTGAGCGCCTCCAGGAGAGAGGCCCAAGCAAGACGTGCCCCGAGGAGCGTCTTGCCACATGTCAACAATGGGTCTGACTGAGGGCCTCCAGGAGAGAAGCCCAAGCAAGACGCGCCCAGAGGAGCGTCTTGCCACATGTCAACACTCGGTCTGACAGAGGGCATTCAGGAGAGAGGCCCAAGCAATACTCGCCCCGAGGAGCGTCTTGCCAAATGTCACCACTGGGTCTGAATTAGCGCCTCCAGGAGAGAGGCCCAACCAAGACGCGCACCGAGGAGTGTCTTGCCACATGCCAACACTGGGTCTGACTGAGCGCCTCCAGGAGAGAGGCTCAAGCAAGACGCGCCCCGAGGAGCTTCTTGCCACGTGTCAACACTGGGTCTGACTGAGCGCCTCCAGGAGAGAGGCCCAAGCAACACGCGCCCCGAGGAGTGTCTTTCCACGTGTCACCACTGGGTCTGACTGAGCGCCTCCAGGAGAGAGGCCCAAGCAAGACGCGCCCCGAGGAGCGTCTTGCCACATGTCAACACTGGGTCTGACTGAGCGCCTCCAGGAGAGAGGCCCAAGCAAGACGCGCCCCGAGGAGCGTCTTGCCACATGTCAACAATGGGTCTGACTGAGGGCCTCCAGGAGAGAGGCCCAAGCAAGATGCGCCCGGAGGAGCGTCTTGCCACATGTCACCTCTGGTTCTGACTGAGCGCCTCCAGGAGAGAGGCCCAAGCAAGACGCGTCCCAAGGAGCGTCTTGTCACATGTCAACACTGGGTCTGTCTGAGCGCCTCCAGGAGAGAAGCCCAAGCAAGACGCGCCCCGAGGAGCATCTTGCCACATGTCAACAATGGGTCTGACTGAAGGCCTCCAGGAGAGAAGCCCAAGCAAGACTGCGCCCCGAGGAGCGTCTTGACACATGTCCACACTGGGTCTGACAGAGGGCCTCCAGGAGAGAGGCCCAAGCAAGACGCGCCCCGAGGAGCGTCAGGCCACATGTCACTACTCAGTCTGACTGAGCGCCTCCAGGAGAGAGGCCCAAGCAAGACGCGCCCCGAGGAGAGTCTTGCCACATGTCAGCACTGGGTCTGACTGAGCGCCTCCAGGAGAGAGGCCCCAGCAAGATGCGCCCCGAGGAGCATCTTGCCTTATGTCAGCACTCGGTCTGACTGAGCGCCTCCAGGAGAGAGGCCCAAGCAAGACGCGCCCCGAGGAGCGTCTTGCCACTTGTCACCACTGGGTCTGATTGAGCACCTCCAGGAGAGAGGCCCCAGCAAGACGCGCCCCGAGGAGCGTCTTGCCACATGTCACTACTCGGTCTAACTGAGCGCCTCCAGGAGAGAGGTCCAAGCAAGATGCGCCCCGAGGAGCGTCTTGCCTCATGTCACTACTCGGTCTGACTGAGCGCCTCCAGGAGGGAGGTCCAAGCAAGACGCGCCCCGAGGAGCGTCTTGCCACATGTCACTACTCGGTCTGACTGAGCGCCTCCAGGAGAGAGGCCCAAGCAAGACGTGCCCTGAGGAGCGTCTTGCCACATGTCAACAATGGGTCTGACTGAGGGCCTCCAGGAGAGAAGCCCAAGCAAGACGCGCCCAGAGGAGCGTCTTGCCACATGTCAACACTGGGTCTGACTGAGCGCCTCCAGGAGAGAGGCCCAAGCAAGACGCGCCCCGAGGAGCGTCTTGCCACGTGTCAACACTGGGTCTGACTGAGCGCCTCCAGGAGAGAGGCCCAAGCAACACGCGCCCCGAGGAGCGTCTTTCCACATGTCACCACTGGGTCTGACTGAGCGCCTCCAGGAGAGAGGCCCAAGCAAGACGCGCCCCGAGGAGCGTCTTGCCACATGTCAACACTGGGTCTGACTGAGCGCCTCCAGGAGAGAGGCCCAAGCAAGACGCGCCCCGAGGAGCGTCTTGCCACATGTCAACAATGGGTCTGACTGAGCGCCTCCAGGAGAGAGGCCCAAGCAAGATGCGCCCGGAGGAGCGTCTTGCCACATGTCACCTCTGGTTCTGACTGAGCGCCTCCAGGAGAGAGGCCCAAGCAAGACGCGCCCCAAGGAGCGTCTTGTCACATGTCAACACTGGGTCTGTCTGAGCGCCTCCAGGAGAGAAGCCCAAGCAAGACGCGCCCCGAGGAGCGTCTTGCCACATGTCAACAATGGGTCTGACTGAAGGCCTCCAGGAGAGAAGCCCAAGCAAGACTGCCCCCCGAGGAGTGTCTTGACACATGTCCACACTGGGTCTGACAGAGGGCCTCCAGGAGAGAGGCCCAAGCAAGACTCGCCCCGAGGAGCGTCAGGCCACATGTCACTACTCAGTCTGACTGAGCGCCTCCAGGAGAGAGGCCCAAGCAAGACGCGCCCCGAGGAGAGTCTTGCCACATGTCAGCACTGGGTCTGACTGAGCGCCTCCAGGAGAGAGGCCCCAGCAAGACGCGCCCCGAGGAGCATCTTGCCTTATGTCAGCACTCGGTCTGACTGAGCGCCTCCAGGAGAGAGGCCCAAGCAAGACGCGCCCCGAGGAGCGTCTTGCCACATGTCAACACTGGGTCTGACTGAGGGGCTCCAGGAGAGAGGCCCAAGCAAGATGCGCCCAGAACAGCGTCTTGCCACATGTCAACACTGGGTCTGACAGAGGGCCTCCAGGAGAGAGGCCCAAGCAAGACGCGCCCCGAGGAGCGTCTTGCCACATGTCACCTCTGGTTCTGACTGAGCGCCTCCAGGAGAGAGGCCCAAGCAAGACGCGCCCCGAGGAGCGTCTTGTCACATGTCAACACTGGGTCTTTCTGAGCGCCTCCAGGAGAGAAGCCCAAGCAAGACGCGCCCCGAGGAGCGTCTTGCCACATGTCAGCACTCGGTCTGACTGAACGCCTCCAGGAGAGAGGCCCAAGCACGACGCGCCCCGAGGAGCGTCTTGCCACATGTCAACAATGGGTCTGACTGAGGACCTCCAGGAGAGAAGCCCAAGCAACACGCGGCCCGAGGAGCGTCTTGCCACTTGTCAGCACTCGGTCTGACTGAGCGCCTCCAGGAGAGAGGCCCAAGCAAGACGCGCCCCGAGGAGCGTCTTGCCACATGTCAACAATGGGTCTGACTGAGGGCCTCCAGGAGAGAAGCCCAAGCAAGACTGCGCCCCGAGGAGCGTCTTGACACATGTCAACACTGGGTCTGACAGAGCGCCTCCAGGAGAGAGGCCCAAGCAAGACGCGCCCCGAGGAGTGTCTTGCCACATGTCAACACTGGGTCTGACTGAGCGCCTCCAGGAGAGAGGCCCAAGCAAGCCGCGCCCCGAGGAGCGTCAGGCCACATGTCACTACTCAGTCCGACTGAGCGCCTCCAGGAGAGAGGCCCAAGCAAGACGCGCCCCGAGGAGCGTCTTGCCACATGTCAGCACTGGGTCTGACTGAGCGCCTCCAGGAGAGAGGCCCCAGCAAGACGCGCCCCGAGGAGCGTCTTGCCTTATGTCAGCACTCGGTCTGACTGAGCGCCTCCAGGAGAGAGGCCCAAGCTAGACGTGCCCCGAGGAGCGTCTTGCCACATGTCAACAATGGGTCTGACTGAGGGCCTCCAGGAGAGAGGCCCAAGCAAGATGCGCCAAGGAGGAGCGTCTTGCCACATGTCAACACTGGGTCTGACAGAGGGCCTCCAGGAGAGAGGCCCAAGCAAGACGCGCCCCGAGGAGCGTCTTGCCACATGTCACCTCTGGTTCTGACTGAGCGCCTCCAGGAGAGAGGCCCAAGCAAGAAGCGCCCCGAGGAGCGTCTTGCCACATGTCAACACTGGGTCTGACTGAGTGCCTCCATGAGAGAAGCCCCAGCAAGACGCACCCCGAGGAGCGTCTTGCCACATGTCACTACTCGGTCTGTTTGAGCGCCTCCAGGAGAGAGGCCCAAGCAAGACGTGCCCCATGAGCGTCTTGCCACATGTCAACAATGGGTCTGACTGAGGGCCTCCAGGAGAGAGGCCCAAGCAAGACACGCCCCGAGGAGCGTCTTGCCACATGTAGACACTGGGTCTGACTGAGCGCCTCCAGGAGAGAGGCCCAAGCAAGACACGCCCCGAGGAGCGTCTTGACACATGTCAACACTGGGTCTGACTGAGGGCCTCCATGAGAGAAGCCCAAGCAAGACGCGCCCCGAGGAGAGTCTTGCCACATGTCAACACTCGGTCTGACAGAGGGCCTCCAGGAGAGAGGCCCAAGCAAGACGCGCCCCGAGGAGTGTCTTGCCACATGTCAGCACTCGGTCTGACTGAGCGCCTCCAGGAGAGAGGCCAAAGCAAGACGCGCCCCGAGGAGCGTCTTGCCACATGTCAACAATGGGTCTGACTGAGGGCCTCAAGGAGAGAAGCCCAAGCAAGACGCGCCCCGAGAAGCGTCTTGACACATGTCAACACTGGGTCTGACAGAGGGCCTCCAGGAGAGAGGCCCAAGCAAGACGCGCCCCGAGGAGTGTCTTGCCACATGTCACCACTTGGTCTGACTGAGCGCCTCCAGGAGAGAGGCCCAAGCAACACGCGCCCCAAAGAGCGTCAGGCCACATGTCACTACTCAGTCTGACTGAGCGCCTCCAGGAGAGAGTTCCAAGCAAGACGCGCCCCGAGGAGCGTCTTGCCACATGTAGACACTGGGTCTGACTGAGCGCCTCCAGGAGAGAGGCCCAAGCAAGACACGCCCCGAGGAGCGTCTTGACACATGTCAACACTGGGTCTGACTGAGGGCCTCCATGAGAGAAGCCCAAGCAAGACTCGCCCCGAGGAGAGTCTTGCCACATGTCAACACTCGGTCTGACAGAGGGCCTCCAGGAGAGAGGCCCAAGCAAGACGCGCCCCGAGGAGTGTCTTGCCACATGTCAGCACTCGGTCTGACTGAGCGCCTCCAGGAGAGAGGCCAAAGCAAGACGCGCCCCGAGGAGCGTCTTGCCACATGTCAACAATGGGTCTGACTGAGGGCCTCAAGGAGAGAAGCCCAAGCAAGACGCGCCCCGAGAAGCGTCTTGACACATGTCAACACTGGGTCTGACAGAGGGCCTCCAGGAGAGAGGCCCAAGCAAGACGCGCCCCGAGGAGTGTCTTGCCACATGTCACCACTTGGTCTGACTGAGCGCCTCCAGGAGAGAGGCCCAAGCAACACGCGCCCCGAGGAGCGTCAGGCCACATGTCACTACTCAGTCTGACTGAGCGCCTCCAGGAGAGAGGCCCAAGCAAGACGCGCCCAGAGGAGCGTCTTGCCACGTGTCAACACTGGGTCTGATTGAGGGCCTTCTGGAGAGAGGCCCAAGCGAGACGAGCCCCGAGGAGCGTCTTGCCACATGTCAACAATGGGTCTTACTGAGGGCCTCCAGGAGAGAAGCCCAAGCAAGACGCGCCCCGAGGAGCTTCTTGCCACATGTCAGCACTTGGTCTGACTGAGCGCCTCCAGGAGAGAGGCCAAAGCAAGACGCGCCCCGAGGAGCGTCTTGACACATCTCAACACTGGGTCTGTCTGACGGCCTCCATTAGAGAGGCCCAAGCAAGACGCGCCCCGAGGAGTGTCTTGCCACATGTCAACACTGGGTCTGACTGAGCGCCTCAAGGAGAGAGGCCCAAGCAAGACGCGCCCCGAGGAGCGTCTTGCCACGTGTCACCACTGGGTCTGACTGAGCGCCTCCAGGAGAGAGGCCAAAGCAAGACGCGCCCCGAGGAGCATCTTGCCACATGTCAACAATGGGTCTGACTGAGGGCCTCAAGGAGAGAAGACCAAGCAAGACGCGCCCCGAGAAGCGTCTTGACACATGTCAACACTGGGTCTGACAGAGGGCCTCCAGGAGAGAGGCCCAAGCAAGACGCGCCCCGAGGAGTGTCTTGCCACATGTCACCACTTGGTCTGACTGAGCGCCTCCAGGAGAGAGGCCCAAGCAACACGCGCCCCGAGGAGCGTCAGGCCACATGTCACTACTCAGTCTGACTGAGCGCCTCCAGGAGAGAGGCCCAAGCAAGACGCGCCCCGAGGAGCGTCTTGCCACGTGTCAACACTGGGTCTGATTGAGGGCCTTCTGGAGAGAGGCCCAAGCGAGACGAGCCCCGAGGAGCGTCTTGCCACATGTCAACAATGGGTCTTACTGAGGGCCTCCAGGAGAGAAGCCCAAGCAAGACGCGCCCCGAGGAGCTTCTTGCCACATGTCAGCACTCGGTCTGACTGAGCGCCTCCAGGAGAGAGGCCAAAGCAAGACGCGCCCCGAGGAGCGTCTTGACACATCTCAACACTGGGTCTGACAGACGGCCTCCATTAGAGAGGCCCAAGCAAGACGCGCCCCGAGGAGTGTCTTGCCACATGTCAACACTGGGTCTGACTGAGCGCCTCCAGGAGAGAGGCCCAAGCAAGACGCGCCCCGAGGAGCGTCTTGCCACGTGTCACCACTGGGTCTGACTGAGCGCCTCCAGGAGAGAGGCCCAAGCAAGACGCGCCCCGAGGAGCGTCTTGCCACGTTTCACCACTGGGTCTGATTGAGCGCCTCCAGGAGAGAGGCCCCAGCAAGACGCGCCCCGAGGAGCGTTTGGCCTTATGTCAGCACTCGGTCTGACTGAGCGCCTCCAGGAGAGAGGCCCAAGCAAGACGCGCCCCGAGGAGCGTCTTGCGACATGTCACTACTCGGTCTAACTGAGCGCCTCCAGGAGAGAGGTCCAAGAAAGACGCGCCCCGAGGAGCGTCTTGCCACATGCCACTACTCGGTCTGACTGACCGCCTCCAGGAGAGAGGCCCAAGCAAGACGTGCCCCGAGGAGCGTCTTGCCACATGTCAACTATGGGTCTGACTGAGGGCCTCCAGGAGAGAAGCCCAAGCAAGACGCGCCCCGAGGAGCTTCTTGCCACATGTCAGCACTCGGTCTGACTGAGGGCCTCCAGGAGAGAAGCCCAAGCAAGACGCGCCCCGAGGAGCGTCTTGCCACATGTCAACACTGGGTCTGACTGAGCGCCTCCAGGAGAGAGGCCCAAGCAAGACGCGCCCCGAGGAGCGTCAGGCCACATGTCACTACTCAGTCTGACTGAGCACCTCCAGGAGAGAGGCCCAAGCAAGACGCGCCCCGAGGAGCGTCTTGCCACATGTCAACACTGGGTCTGATTGAGGGCCTTCTGGAGAGAGGCCCAAGCAAGACGCGCCCCGAGGAGCGTCTTGCCAAATGTCACTACTCGGTCTGTTTGAGCGCCTCCAGGAGAGAGGCCCAAGCAAGACGTGCCCCGAGGAGCGTCTTGCCACATGTCAACAATGGGTCTGACTGAGGGCCTCCAGGAGAGAAGCCCAAGCAAGACGCGCCCCGAGGAGCGTCTTGCCACATGTCAACACTGGGTCTGACTGAGCGCCTCCAGGAGAGAGGCCCAAGCAAGACACGCCCCGAGGAGCGTCTTGACACATGTCAACACTGGGTCTGACTGAGGGCCTCCATGAGAGAAGCCCAAGCAAGACGCGCCCCGCGGACAGTCTTGCCACATGTCAACACTCGGTCTGACAAAGGGCCTCCAGGAGAGAGGCCCAAGGAAGACGCGCCCCGAGGAGTGTCTTGCCACATGTCACCACTGGGTCTGACTGAGCGCCTCCAGGAGAGAGGCCCAAGCAAGACGCGCCCCGAGGAGCGTCTTGTCACATGTCAACACTGGGTCTTTCTGAGCGCCTCCAGGAGAGAAGCCCAAGCAAGACGCGCCCCGAGGAGCGTCTTTCCATATGTCAGCACTCGGTCTGACTGAGCGCCTCCAGGAGAGAGGCCCAAGCAAGACGCGCCCCGAGGAGCGTCTTGCCACATGTCAACAATGGGTCTGACTGAGCGCCTCCAGGAGAGAGGCCCAAGCAAGACGCGCCCCGAGGAGCGTCTTGCCACGTGTCACCACTGGGTCTGACTGAGCGCCTCCAGGAGAGAGGCCCAAGCAAGACGCGCCCCGAGGAGCGTCTTGCCACGTTTCACCACTGGGTCTGATTGAGCGCCTCCAGGAGAGAGGCCCAAGCAAGACGCGCCCCGAGGAGTGTCTTGCCACATGTCACCACTTGGTCTGACTGAGCGCCTCCAGGAGAGAGGCCCAAGCAACACGCGCCCCGAGGAGCGTCAGGCCACATGTCACTACTCAGTCTGACTGAGCGCCTCCAGGAGAGAGGCCCAAGCAAGACGCGCCCCGAGGAGCGTCTTGCCACGTGTCAACACTGGGTCTGATTGAGGGCCTTCTGGAGAGAGGCCCAAGCGAGACGAGCCCCGAGGAGCGTCTTGCCACATGTCAACAATGGGTCTTACTGAGGGCCTCCAGGAGAGAAGCCCAAGCAAGACGCGCCCCGAGGAGCTTCTTGCCACATGTCAGCACTCGGTCTGACTGAGCGCCTCCAGGAGAGAGGCCAAAGCAAGACGCGCCCCGAGGAGCGTCTTGACACATCTCAACACTGGGTCTGACAGACGGCCTCCATTAGAGAGGCCCAAGCAAGACGCGCCCCGAGGAGTGTCTTGCCAAATGTCACTACTCGGTCTGTTTGAGCGCCTCCAGGAGAGAGGCCCAAGCAAGACGTGCCCCGAGGAGCGTCTTGCCACATGTCAACAATGGGTCTGACTGAGGGCCTCCAGGAGAGAAGCCCAAGCAAGACGCGCCCCGAGGAGCGTCTTGCCACATGTCAACACTGGGTCTGACTGAGCGCCTCCAGGAGAGAGGCCCAAGCAAGACACGCCCCGAGGAGCGTCTTGACACATGTCAACACTGGGTCTGACTGAGGGCCTCCATGAGAGAAGCCCAAGCAAGACGCGCCCCGCGGACAGTCTTGCCACATGTCAACACTCGGTCTGACAAAGGGCCTCCAGGAGAGAGGCCCAAGGAAGACGCGCCCCGAGGAGTGTCTTGCCACATGTCACCACTGGGTCTGACTGAGCGACTCCAGGAGAGAGGCCCAAGCAAGACGCGCCCCGAGGAGCGTCTTGTCACATGTCAACACTGGGTCTTTCTGAGCGCCTCCAGGAGAGAAGCCCAAGCAAGACGCGCCCCGAGGAGCGTCTTTCCATATGTCAGCACTCGGTCTGACTGAGCGCCTCCAGGAGAGAGGCCCAAGCAACACGCGCCCCGAGGAGCGTCAGGCCACATGTCACTACTCAGTCTGACTGAGCGCCTCCAGGAGAGAGGCCCAAGCAAGATGCGCCCCGAGGAGCGTCTTGCCACTTGTCAACACTGGGTCTGATTGAGGGCCTTCTGGAGAGAGGCCCAAGCAAGACGCGCCCCGAGGAGTGTCTTGCCACATGTCAACAATTGGTCTTACTGAGGGCCTCCAGGAGAGAAGCCCAAGCAAGACGCGCCCCGAGGAGCTTCTTGCCACATGTCAGCACTGGGTCTGACTGAGCACCTCCAGGAGAGAGGTCCAAGCAACACGCGCCCCGAGGAGCGTCTTGCCACATGTCAACACTGGGTATGACTGAGTGCCTCCATGAGAGAAGCCCCAGCAAGACGCGCCCCGAGGAGCGTCTTGCCACATGTCACTACTCGGTCTGACTGAGCGCCTCCAGGAGAGAGGCCCAAGCAAGACGTGCCCCGAGGAGCGTCTTGCCACATGTCAACAATGGGTCTGACTGAGGGCCTCCAGGAGAGAAGCCCAAGCAAGAAGCGCCCCGAGGAGCGTCTTGCCACATGTCAACACTGGGTCTGACTGAGCGCCTCCAGGAGAGAGGCCCAAGCAAGACACGCCCCGAGGAGCGTCTTGTCACATGTCAACACTGGGTCTGACTGAGGGCCTCCATGAGAGAAGCCCAAGCAAGACGGGCCCCGAGGAGAGTCTTGCCACATGTCAACACTGCGTCTGACTGAGGGCCTCCAGGAGAGAAGCCCAAGCATGACGCACCCCGAGGAGCTTCTTGCTACATGTCAGCACTCGGTCTGACTGAGCGCCTCCAGGAGAGAGGCCAAAGCAAGACGCGCCCCGAGGAGCGTCTTGACACATGTCAACACTGGGTCTGACAGAGGGCCTCCATGAGAGAGGCCCAAGCAAGACGCGCCCCGAGGAGTGTCTTGCCACATGTCAACACTGTGTCTGACTGAGCGCCTCCAGGAGAGAGGCCCAAGCAAGACGCGCCCCGAGGAGCGTCTTGCCACATGTCACTACTCGGTCTGACTGAGCACCTCCAGGAGGGAGGTCCAAGCAAGACGCGCCCCGAGTAACGTCTTGCCACATGTCACTACTCGGTCTGACTGAGCGCCTCCAGGAGAGAGGCCCAAGTAAGACGCGCCCCGAGGAGCGTCTTGCCACGTGTCAACACTGGGTCTGATTGAGGGCCTTCTGGAGAGAGGCCCAAGCAAGATGCGCCCCGAGGAGTGTCTTGCCAAATGCCAACACTGGGTCTGACTGAGGGCCTCAGGGAGAGAGGTCCAAGCAAGACGCGCCCCGAGGAGCGTCTTGCCACATGTCACTACTCGGTCTGACTGAGCGCCTCAGTGAGAGCGGTCCAAGCAAGAACGCGCCCCGAGGAGCGTCTTGCCACATGTCAACACTGGGTCTGACTGAGTGCCTCCATGAGAGAAGCCCCAGCAAGACGCGCCCCGAGGAGCGTCTTGCCACATGTCACTACTCGGTCTGTTTGAGCGCCTCCAGGAGAGAGGCCCAAGCAAGACGTGCCCCGAGGAGCGTCTTGCCACATGTCAACACTGGGTCTGACTGAGGGCCTCCATGAGAGAAGCCCAAGCAAGACACGCCCCGAGGAGAGTCTTGCCACATGTCAACACTCGGTCTGACAGAGGGCCTCCAGGAGAGAGGCCCAAGCAAGACGCGCCCCGAGGAGTGTCTTGCCACATGTCACCACTGGGTCTGACTGAGCCTCTCCAGGAGAGAGGCCCAAGCAAGACGCGCCCCGAGGAGCGTCTTGTCACATGTCAACACTGGGTCTTTCTGAGCGCCTCCAGGAGAGAAGCCAAGCGAGACGCGCCCCGAGGAGCGTCTTTCCACATGTCAGCACTCGGTCTGACTGAGCGCCTCCAGGAGAGAGGCCCAAGCAAGACGCACCCCGAGGAGCGTCTTGCCACATGTCAACAATGGGTCTGACTGAGGGCCTCCAGGAGAGAAGCCCAAGCAAGACGCGCCCCGAGGAGCGTCTTGACACATGTCAACACTGGGTCTGACAGAGGGCCTCCAGGAGAGAGGCCCAAGCAAGACGCGCCCCGAGGAGTGTCTTGCCACATGTCACCACTTGGTCTGACTGAGCGCCTCCAGGAGAGAGGCCCAAGCAACACGCGCCCCGAGGAGCGTCAGGCCACATGTCACTACTCAGTCTGACTGAGCGCCTCCAGGAGAGAGGCCCAAGCAAGACGCGCCCTGAGGAGCGTCTTCCCACGTGTCAACACTGGGTCTGATTGAGGGCCTTCTGGAGAGAGGCCCAAGCAAGACGCGCCCCGAGGAGCGTCTTGCCACATGTCAACAATGGGTTTTACTGAGGGCCTCCAGGAGAGAAGCCCAAGCAAGACGCGCCCCGAGGAGCTTCTTTTCACATGTCAGCACTGGGTCTGACTGAGCGCCTCCAGGAGAGAGGCCCAAGCAAGACGCTTCCCGAGGAGCGTCTTGCCACATGTCACTACTCGGTCTGACTGAGGGCCTCCAGGAGAGAGGTCCAAGCAACACGCGCCCCGAGGAGCGTCTTGCCACATGTCAACACTGGGTCTGACTGAGTGCCTCCATGAGAGAAGCCCCAGCAAGATGCACCCCGAGGAGCTTCTTGCCACATGTCACTACTCGGTCTGACTGAGCGCCTCCAGGAGAGAGGCCCAAGCAAGACATGCCCCGAGGAGCGTCTTGCCACATGTCAACAATGGGTCTGACTGAGGGCCTCCAGGAGAGAAGCCCAAGCAAGAAGCGCCCCGAGGAGCGTCTTGCCACATGTCAACACTGGGTCTGACTGAGCGCCTCCAGGAGAGAGGCCCAAGCAAGATACGCCCCGAGGAGCGTCTTGACACATGTCAACACTGGGTCTGACTGAGGGCCTCCATTAGAGAAGCCCAAGCAAGAAGGGCCCCGAGGAGAGTCTTGCCACATGTCAACACTGGGTCTGACAGAGGGCATCCAGGAGAGAGGCCCAAGCAATACGCGCCCAGAGGAGCGTCTTGCCACATGTCAATAATGGGTCTGACTGAGGGCCTCCAGGAGAGAAGCCCAAGCATGACGCACCCCGAGGAGCTTCTTGCTACATGTCAGCACTCGGTCTGACTGAGCGCCTCCAGGAGAGAGGTCAAAGCAAGACGCGCCCCGAGGAGCGTCTTGACACATGTCAACACTGGGTCTGACAGAGGGCCTCCATGAGAGAGGCCCAAGCAAGACGCGCCCCGAGGAGTGTCTTGCCACATGTCAACACTGTGTCTGACTGAGCGCCTCCAGGAGAGAGGCCCAAGAAAGACGCGCCCCGAGGAGCGTCTTGCCACATGTCACTACTCGGTCTGACTGAGCGCCTCCAGGAGGGAGGTCCAAGCAAGACGCGCCCTGAGGAACGTCTTGCCACATGTCACTACTCGGTCTGACTGAGCGCCTCCAGGAGAGAGGCCCAAGTAAGACGCGCCCCGAGGAGCGTCTTGCCACGTGTCAACACTGGGTCTGATTGAGGGCCTTCTGGAGAGAGGCCCAAGCAAGACGCGCCCCGAGGAGTGTCTTGCCAAATGTCAACACTGGGTCTGACTGAGCGCCTCAGGGAGAGAGGTCCAAGCAAGACGCGCCCCGAGGAGCGTCTTGCCACATGTCACTACTCGGTCTGACTGAGCTTCTCAGTGAGAGAGGTCCAAGCAAGACGCGCCCCGAGGAGCGTCTTGCCACATGTCAACACTGGGTCTGACTGAGTGCCTCCATGAGAGAAGCCCCAGCAAGACGCGCCCCGAGGAGCGTCTTGCCACATGTCACTACTCGGTCTGTTTGAGCGCCTCCAGGAGAGAGGCCCAAGCAAGACGTGCCCCGAGGAGCGTCTTGCCACATGTCAACAATGGGTCTGACTGAGGGCCTCCAGGAGAGAAGCCCAAGCAAGACGCGCCCCGAGGAGCGTCTTGCCACATGTCAGCACTGGGTCAGACTCAGCGCCTCCAGGAGAGAGGCCCAAGCAAGACACGCCCCGAGGAGCGTCTTGACACATGTCAACACTGGGTCTGACTGAGGGCCTCCATGAGAGAAGCCCAAGCAAGACGCGCCCCGAGGAGAGTCTTGCCACATGTCAACACTCGGTCTTACAGAGGGCCTCCAGGAGAGAGGCACAAGCAAGACGCGCCCCGACGAGTGTCTTGCCACATGTCACCACTGGGTCTGACTGAGCGCCTACAGGAGAGAGGCCCAAGCAAGACGCGCCCCGAGGAGCGTCTTGTCACATGTCAACACTGGGTCTTTCTGAGCGCCTCCGGGAGAGAAGCCCAAGCAAGACGCGCCCCGAGGAGCGTCTTTCCTCATGTCAGCGCTCGGTCTGACTGAGCGCCTCCAGGAGAGAGGCCCAAGCAAGACGCGCCCCGAGGAGCGTCTTGCCACATGTCAACAATGGGTCTGACTGAGGGCCTCCAGGAGAGAAGCCCAAGCAACACGCGGCCCGAGGAGCGTCTTGCCACATGTCAGCACTCGGTCTGACTGAGCGCCTCCAGGAGAGAGGCCAAAGCAAGACGCGCCCCGAGGAGCGTCTTGCCACATGTCAACAATGGGTCTGACTGAGGGCCTCCAGGAGAGAAGCCCAAGCAAGACGCGCCCCGAGGAGCGTCTTGTCACATGTCAACACTGGGTCTGACTGAGCGCCTCCAGGAGAGAGGCCCAAGCAAGCCGCGCCCCGAGGAGCGTCTTGACACATGTCAACACTGGGTCTGACTGAGGGCCTCCATGAGAGAAGCCCAAGCAAGACGCGCCCCGAGGAGAGTCTTGCCACATGTCAACACTCGGTCTGACAGAGGGCCTCCAGGAGAGAGGCCCAAGCAAGACGCGCCCCGAGGAGTGTCTTGCCACATGTCACCACTGGGTCTGACTGAGCGCCTCCAGGAGAGAGGCCCAAGCAAGACGCGCCCCGAGGAGCATCTTGTCACATGTCAACACTGGGTCTTTCTGAGCGCCTCCAGGAGAGAAGCCCAAGCAAGACGCGCCCCGAGGAGCTTCTTTCCTCATGTCAGCACTCGGTCTGACTGAGCGCCTCCAGGAGAGAGGCCCAAGCAAGACGCGCCCCGAGGAGCGTCTTGCCACATGTCAACAATGGGTCTGACTGAGGGCCTCCAGGAGAGAAGCCCAAGCAACACGCGGCCTGAGGAGCGTCTTGCCACATGTCAGCACTCGGTCTGACTGAGCGCCTCCAGGAGAGAGGCCAAAGCAAGACGCGCCCCGAGGAGCGTCTTGCCTCATGTCAACAATGGGTCTGACTGAGGGCCTCCAGGAGAGAAGCCCAAGCAAGACGCGCCCCGAGGAGCGTCTTGTCACATGTCAACACTGGGTCTGACTGAGCGCCTCCAGGACAGAGGCCCAAGCAAGCCGCGCCCCGAGGAGCGTCAGGCCACATGTCACTACTCAGTCGGACTGAGCGCCTCCAGGAGAGAGGCCCCAGCAAGACGCGCCCCGAGGAGCGTCTTGCCACATGTCAGCACTGGGTCTGACTGAGCGCCTCCAGGAGAGAGGCCCAAGCAAGACGCGCCCCGAGGAGCGTCTTGCCTTATGTCAGCACTCGGTCTGACTGAGCGCCTCCAGGAGAGAGGCCCAAGCAAGATGCGCCCCTAGGAGCGTCTTGCCACATGTCAACAATGGGTCTGACTGAGGGCCTCCAGGAGAGAGGCCCAAGCAAGATGCGCCCGCAGGAGCGTCGTGCCACATGTCAACACTGGGTCTGACTGAGCGCCTCAGGGAGAGAGGTCCAAGCAAGACGCGCCCCGAGGAGCGTCTTGCCACATGTCAACACTGGGTCTGACTGAGTGCCTCCATGAGAGAAGCCCCAGCAAGACGCGCCCCGAGGAGCGTCTTGCCACATGTCACTACTCGGTCTATTTGAGCGCCTCCAGGAGAGAGGCCCAAGCAAGACGTGCCCCGAGGAGCGTCTTGCCACATGTCAACAATGGGTCTGACTGAGGGCCTCCAGGAGAGAAGCCCAAGCAAGACGCGCCCCGAGGAGCGTCTTGCCACATGTCAGCACTGGGTCAGACTGAGCGCCTCCAGGAGAGAGGCCCAAGCAAGACACGCCCCGAGGAGCGTCTTGACACATGTCAACACTGGGTCTGACTGAGGGCCTCCATGAGAGAAGCCCAAGCAAGACGCGCCCCGAGGAGAGTCTTGCCACATGTCAACACTCGGTCTGACAGAGGGCCTCCAGGAGAGAGGCCCAAGCAAGACGCGCCCCGAGGAGTGTCTTGCCACATGTCACCACTGGGTCTGACTGAGCGCCTCCAGGAGAGAGGCCCAAGCAAGACGCGCCCCGAGGAGCGTCTTGTCACATGTCAACAATGGGTCTTTCTGAGCGCCTCCAGGAGAGAAGCCAGAGCAAGACGCGCCCCGAGGAGCGTCTTTCCTCATGTCAGCACTCGGTCTGACTGAGCGCCTCCAGGAGAGAGGCCCAAGCAAGACGCGCCCCGAGGAGCGTCTTGCCACATGTCAACAATGGGTCTGACTGAGGGCCTCCAGGAGAGAAGCCCAAGCAACATGCGGCCCGAGGAGCGTCTTGCCACATGTCACCACTCGGTCTGACTGAGCGCCTCCAGGAGAGAGGCCAAAGCAAGACGCGCCCCGAGGAGCGTCTTGCCACATGTCAACAATGGGTCTGACTGAGGGCCTCCAGGAGAGAAGCCCAAGCAAGACGCGCCCCGAGGAGCGTCTTGTCACATGTCAACACTGGGTCTGACTGAGCGCCTCCAGGAGAGAGGCCCAAGCAAGATGCGCCCCGAGGAGCGTCTTGACACATGTCAACACTGGGTCTGACTGAGGGCCTCCATGAGAGAAGCCCAAGCAAGACGCGCCCCGAGGAGAGTCTTTCCACATGTCAACACTCGGTCTGGCAGAGGGCCTCCAGGAGAGAGGCCCAAGCAAGACGCGCCCCGAGGAGTGTCTTGCCACATGTCACCACTGGGTCTGACTGAGCGCCTCCAGGAGAGAGGCCCAAGCAAGACGCGCCCCGAGGAGCGTCTTGTCACATGTCAACACTGGGTCTTTCTGAGCGCCTCCAGGAGAGAGGCCAAAGCAAGACGCGCCCCGAGGAGCGTCTTGCCACATGTCAACAATGGGTCTGACTGAGGGCCTCCAGGAGAGAAGCCCAAGCAAGACGCGCCCCGAGGAGCGTCTTGTCACATGTCAACACTGGGTCTGACTGAGCGCCTCCAGGAGAGAGGCCCAAGCAAGATGCGCCCCGAGGAGCGTCTTGACACATGTCAACACTGGGTCTGACTGAGGGCCTCCATGAGAGAAGCCCAAGCAAGACGCGCCCCGAGGAGAGTCTTTCCACATGTCAACACTCGGTCTGGCAGAGGGCCTCCAGGAGAGAGGCCCAAGCAAGACGCGCCCCGAGGAGTGTCTTGCCACATGACACCACTGGGTCTGACTGAGCGCCTCCAGGAGAGAGGCCCAAGCAAGACGCGCCCCGAGGAGCGTCTTGTCACATGTCAACACTGGGTCTTTCTGAGCGCCTCCAGGAGAGAAGCCCAAGCAAGACGCGCCCCGAGGAGCGTCTTTCCTCATGTCAGCACTCGGTCTGACTGAGCGCCTCCAGGAGAGAGGCCCAAGCAAGACGCGCCCCGAGGAGCGTCTTGCCACATGTCAACAATGGGTCTGACTGAGGGCCTCCAGGAGAGAAGTCCAAGCAACACGCGGCCCGAGGAGCGTCTTGCCACATGTCAGCACTCGGTCTGACTGAGCGCCTCCTTGAGAGAGGCCAAAGCAAGACGCGCCCCGAGGAGCGTCTTGCCTCATGTCAACAATGGGTCTGACTGAGGGCCTCCAGGAGAGAAGCCCAAGCAAGACGCGCCCCGAGGAGCGTCTTGTCACATGTCAACACTGGGTCTGACTGAGCGCCTCCAGGAGAGAGGCCCAAGCAAGCCGCGCCCCGAGGAGCGTCAGGCCACATGTCACTACTCAGTCTGACTGAGCGCCTCCAGGAGAGAGGCCCCAGCAAGACGCGCCCCGAGGAGCGTCTTGCCACATGTCAGCACTGGGTCTGACTGAGCGCCTCCAGGAGAGAGGCCCAAGCAAGACGCGCCCCGAGGAGCGTCTTGCCTTATGTCAGCACTCGGTCTGACTGAGCGCCTCCAGGAGAGAGGCCCAAGCAAGACGCGCCCCTAGGAGCGTCTTGCCACATGTCAACAATGGGTCTGACTGAGGGCCTCCAGGAGAGAGGCCCAAGCAAGATGCGCCCGCAGGAGATTCGTGCCACATGTCAACACTGGGTCTGACAGAGGGCCTCCAGGAGAGAGGCCCAAGCAAGACGCGCCCCGAGGAGCGTCTTGCCACATGTCACCTCTGGTTCTGACTGAGCGCCTCCAGGAGAGAGGCCCAAGCAAGACGCGCCCCGAGGAGCATCTTGTCACATGTCAACACTGGGTCTTTCTGAGCGCCTCCAGTAGAGAAGCCCAAGCAAGACGCGCCCCGAGGAGCGTCTTGGCACATGTCAGCACTAGGTCTGACTGAGCGCCTCCAGGAGAGAGGCCCAAGCAAGACGCGCCCCGAGGAGCGTCTTGCCACATGTCAACAATGGGTCTGACTGAGGGCCTCCAGGAGAGAAGCCCAAGCAAGACGCGCCCCGAGGAGCGTCTTGACACATGTCAACACTGGGTCTGACAGAGGGCCTCCAGGAGAGAGGCCCAAGCAAGACGCGCCCCGAGGAGTGTCTTGCCACATGTCACCAATTGGTCTGACTGAGCGCCTCCAGGAGAGAGGCCCAAGCAAGACGCGCCCCGAGGAGCGTCTTGCCAAGTGTCAACACTGGGTCTGATTGAGGGCCTTCTGGAGAGAGGCCCAAGCAAGACGCGCCCCGAGGAGCGTCTTGCCACATGTCAACAATGGGTCTTACTGAGGGCCTCCAGGAGAGAAGCCCAAGCAAGACGCGCCCCGAGGAGCTTCTTTCCACATGTCAGCACTCGGTCTGACTGAGCACCTCCAGGAGAGAGGCCAAAGCAAGACGCGCACCGAGGAGGGTCTTGACACATGTCACTACTCAGTCTGACTGAGCGCCTCCAGGAGAGAGGCCCAAGCAAGACGCGCCCCGAGGAGTGTCTTGCCAAGTGTCAGCACTCGGTCTGACTGAGCGCCTCCAGGAGAGAGGCCCAAGCAAGACGCGCCCCGAGGAGCGTCTTGCCACATGTCAACAATGGGTCTGACTGAGGGCCTCCAGGAGAGAAGCCCAAGCAACACGCGGCCCGAGGAGCGTCTTGCCACATGTCACCACTCGGTCTGACTGAGCGCCTCCAGGAGAGAGGCCAAAGCAAGACGCGCCCCGAGGAGCGTCTTGCCACATGTCAACAATGGGTCTGACTGAGGGCCTCCAGGAGAGAAGCCCAAGCAAGACGCGCCCCGAGGAGCGTCTTGTCACATGTCAACACTGGGTCTGACTGAGCGCCTCCAGGAGAGAGGCCCAAGCAAGATGCGCCCCGAGGAGCGTCTTGACACATGTCAACACTGGGTCTGACTGAGGGCCTCCATGAGAGAAGCCCAAGCAAGACGCACCCCGAGGAGAGTCTTGCCACATGTCAACACTCGGTCTGGCAGAGGGCCTCCAGGAGAGAGGCCCAAGCAAGACGCGCCCCGAGGAGTGTCTTGCCACATGTCACCACTGGGTCTGACTGAGCGCCTCCAGGAGAGATGCCCAAGCAAGACGCGCCCCGAGGAGCGTCTTGTCACATGTCAACACTGGGTCTTTCTGAGCGCCTCCAGGAGAGAAGCCCAAGCAAGACGCGCCCCGAGGAGCGTCTTTCCTCATGTCAGCACTCGGTCTGACTGAGCGCCTCCAGGAGAGAGGCCCAAGCAAGACGCGCCCCGAGGAGCGTCTTGCCACATGTCAACAATGGGTCTGACTGAGGGCCTCCAGGAGAGAAGCCCAAGCAAGACGCGCCCCGAGGAGCGTCTTGTCACATGTCAACACTGGGTCTGACTGAGCGCCTCCAGGAGAGAGGCCCAAGCAAGCCGCGCCCCGAGGAGCGTCAGGCCACATGTCACTACTCAGTCTGACTGAGCGCCTCCAGGAGAGAGGCCCCAGCAAGACGCGCCCCGAGGAGCGTCTTGCCACATGTCAGCACTGGGTCTGACTGAGCGCCTCCAGGAGAGAGGCCCAAGCAAGACGCGCCCCGAGGAGCGTCTTGCCTTATGTCAGCACTCGGTCTGACTGAGCGCCTCCAGGAGAGAGGCCCAAGCAAGACGCGCCCCTAGGAGCGTCTTGCCACATGTCAACAATGGGTCTGACTGAGGGCCTCCAGGAGAGAGGCCCAAGCAAGATGCGCCCGCAGGAGATTCGTGCCACATGTCAACACTGGGTCTGACAGAGGGCCTCCAGGAGAGAGGCCCAAGCAAGACGCGCCCCGAGGAGCGTCTTGCCACATGTCACCTCTGGTTCTGACTGAGCGCCTCCAGGAGAGAGGCCCAAGCAAGACGCGCCCCGAGGAGCGTCTTGTCACATGTCAACACTGGGTCTTTCTGAGCGCCTCCAGTAGAGAAGCCCAAGCAAGACGCACCCCGAGGAGCGTCTTGCCACATGTCAGCACTAGGTCTGACTGAGCGCCTCCAGTAGAGAGGCCCAAGCAAGACGCGCCCCGAGGAGCGTCTTGCCACATGTCAACAATGGGTCTGACTGAGGGCCTCCAGGAGAGAAGCCCAAGCAAGACGCGCCCCGAGGAGCGTCTTGACACATGTCAACACTGGGTCTGACAGAGGGCCTCCAGGAGAGAGGCCCAAGCAAGACGCGCCCCGAGGAGTGTCTTGCCACATGTCACCAATTGGTCTGACTGAGCGCCTCCAGGAGAGAGGCCCAAGCAACACGCGCCCCGAGGAGCGTCAGGCCACATGTCACTACTCAGTCTGACTGAGCGCCTCCAGGAGAGAGGCCCAAGCAAGACGCGCCCCGAGGAGCGTCTTGCCAAGTGTCAACACTGGGTCTGATTGAGGGCCTTCTGGAGAGAGGCCCAAGCAAGACGCGCCCCGAGGAGCGTCTTGCCACATGTCAACAATGGGTCTTACTGAGGGCCTCCAGGAGAGAAGCCCAAGCAAGACGCGCCCCGAGGAGCTTCTTTCCACATGTCAGCACTCGGTCTGACTGAGCACCTCCAGGAGAGAGGCCAAAGCAAGACGCGCACCGAGGAGGGTCTTGACACATGTCACTACTCAGTCTGACTGAGCGCCTCCAGGAGAGAGGCCCAAGCAAGACGCGCCCCGAGGAGTGTCTTGCCAAGTGTCAGCACTCGGTCTGACTGAGCGCCTCCAGGAGAGAGGCCCAAGCAAGACGCGCCCCGAGGAGCGTCTTGCCACATGTCAACAATGGGTCTGACTGAGGGCCTCCAGGAGAGAAGCCCAAGCAACACGCGGCCCGAGGAGCGTCTTGCCACATGTCACCACTCGGTCTGACTGAGCGCCTCCAGGAGAGAGGCCAAAGCAAGACGCGCCCCGAGGAGCGTCTTGCCACATGTCAACAATGGGTCTGACTGAGGGCCTCCAGGAGAGAAGCCCAAGCAAGACGCGCCCCGAGGAGCGTCTTGTCACATGTCAACACTGGGTCTGACTGAGCGCCTCCAGGAGAGAGGCCCAAGCAAGATGCGCCCCGAGGAGCGTCTTGACACATGTCAACACTGGGTCTGACTGAGGGCCTCCATGAGAGAAGCCCAAGCAAGACGCGCCCCGAGGAGAGTCTTGCCACATGTCAACACTCGGTCTGGCAGAGGGCCTCCAGGAGAGAGGCCCAAGCAAGACGCGCCCCGAGGAGTGTCTTGCCACATGTCACCACTGGGTCTGACTGAGCGCCTCCAGGAGAGATGCCCAAGCAAGACGCGCCCCGAGGAGCGTCTTGTCACATGTCAACACTGGGTCTTTCTGAGCGCCTCCAGGAGAGAAGCCCAAGCAAGACGCGCCCCGAGGAGCGTCTTTCCTCATGTCAGCACTCGGTCTGACTGAGCGCCTCCAGGAGAGAGGCCCAAGCAAGACGCGCCCCTAGGAGCGTCTTGCCACATGTCAACAATGGGTCTGACTGAGGGCCTCCAGGAGAGAGGCCCAAGCAAGATGCGCCCGCAGGAGCGTCGTGCCACATGTCAACACTGGGTCTGACAGAGGGCCTCCAGGAGAGAGGCCCAAGCAAGACGCGCCCCGAGGAGCGTCTTGCCACATGTCAACACTGGGTCTTTCTGAGCGCCTCCAGGAGAGAAGCCCAAGCAAGACGCGCCCCGAGGAGCGTCTTTCCTCATGTCAGCACTCGGTCTGACTGAGCGCCTCCAGGAGAGAGGCCCAAGCAAGACGCGCCCCGAGGAGCGTCTTGCCACATGTCAACAATGGGTCTGACTGAGGGCCTCCAGGAGAGAAGCCCAAGCAAGACGCGCCCCGAGGAGCGTCTTGTCACATGTCAACACTGGGTCTGACTGAGCGCCTCCAGGAGAGAGGCCCAAGCAAGCCGCGCCCCGAGGAGCGTCAGGCCACATGTCACTACTCAGTCTGACTGAGCGCCTCCAGGAGAGAGGCCCCAGCAAGACGCGCCCCGAGGAGCGTCTTGCCACATGTCAGCACTGGGTCTGACTGAGCGCCTCCAGGAGAGAGGCCCAAGCAAGACGCGCCCCGAGGAGCGTCTTGCCTTATGTCAGCACTCGGTCTGACTGAGCGCCTCCAGGAGAGAGGCCCAAGCAAGACGCGCCCCTAGGAGCGTCTTGCCACATGTCAACAATGGGTCTGACTGAGGGCCTCCAGGAGAGAGGCCCAAGCAAGATGCGCCCGCAGGAGATTCGTGCCACATGTCAACACTGGGTCTGACAGAGGGCCTCCAGGAGAGAGGCCCAAGCAAGACGCGCCCCGAGGAGCGTCTTGCCACATGTCACCTCTGGTTCTGACTGAGCGCCTCCAGGAGAGAGGCCCAAGCAAGACGCGCCCCGAGGAGCGTCTTGTCACATGTCAACACTGGGTCTTTCTGAGCGCCTCCAGTAGAGAAGCCCAAGCAAGACGCACCCCGAGGAGCGTCTTGCCACATGTCAGCACTAGGTCTGACTGAGCGCCTCCAGTAGAGAGGCCCAAGCAAGACGCGCCCCGAGGAGCGTCTTGCCACATGTCAACAATGGGTCTGACTGAGGGCCTCCAGGAGAGAAGCCCAAGCAAGACGCGCCCCGAGGAGCGTCTTGACACATGTCAACACTGGGTCTGACAGAGGGCCTCCAGGAGAGAGGCCCAAGCAAGACGCGCCCCGAGGAGTGTCTTGCCACATGTCACCAATTGGTCTGACTGAGCGCCTCCAGGAGAGAGGCCCAAGCAACACGCGCCCCGAGGAGCGTCAGGCCACATGTCACTACTCAGTCTGACTGAGCGCCTCCAGGAGAGAGGCCCAAGCAAGACGCGCCCCGAGGAGCGTCTTGCCAAGTGTCAACACTGGGTCTGATTGAGGGCCTTCTGGAGAGAGGCCCAAGCAAGACGCGCCCCGAGGAGCGTCTTGCCACATGTCAACAATGGGTCTTACTGAGGGCCTCCAGGAGAGAAGCCCAAGCAAGACGCGCCCCGAGGAGCTTCTTTCCACATGTCAGCACTCGGTCTGACTGAGCACCTCCAGGAGAGAGGCCAAAGCAAGACGCGCACCGAGGAGGGTCTTGACACATGTCACTACTCAGTCTGACTGAGCGCCTCCAGGAGAGAGGCCCAAGCAAGACGCGCCCCGAGGAGTGTCTTGCCAAGTGTCAGCACTCGGTCTGACTGAGCGCCTCCAGGAGAGAGGCCCAAGCAAGACGCGCCCCGAGGAGCGTCTTGCCACATGTCAACAATGGGTCTGACTGAGGGCCTCCAGGAGAGAAGCCCAAGCAACACGCGGCCCGAGGAGCGTCTTGCCACATGTCACCACTCGGTCTGACTGAGCGCCTCCAGGAGAGAGGCCAAAGCAAGACGCGCCCCGAGGAGCGTCTTGCCACATGTCAACAATGGGTCTGACTGAGGGCCTCCAGGAGAGAAGCCCAAGCAAGACGCGCCCCGAGGAGCGTCTTGTCACATGTCAACACTGGGTCTGACTGAGCGCCTCCAGGAGAGAGGCCCAAGCAAGATGCGCCCCGAGGAGCGTCTTGACACATGTCAACACTGGGTCTGACTGAGGGCCTCCATGAGAGAAGCCCAAGCAAGACGCGCCCCGAGGAGAGTCTTGCCACATGTCAACACTCGGTCTGGCAGAGGGCCTCCAGGAGAGAGGCCCAAGCAAGACGCGCCCCGAGGAGTGTCTTGCCACATGTCACCACTGGGTCTGACTGAGCGCCTCCAGGAGAGATGCCCAAGCAAGACGCGCCCCGAGGAGCGTCTTGTCACATGTCAACACTGGGTCTTTCTGAGCGCCTCCAGGAGAGAAGCCCAAGCAAGACGCGCCCCGAGGAGCGTCTTTCCTCATGTCAGCACTCGGTCTGACTGAGCGCCTCCAGGAGAGAGGCCCAAGCAAGACGCGCCCCGAGGAGCGTCTTGCCACATGTCAACAATGGGTCTGACTGAGGGCCTCCAGGAGAGAAGCCCAAGCAACACGCGGCCCGAGGAGCGTCTTGCCACATGTCAGCACTCGGTCTGACTGAGCGCCTCCTTGAGAGAGGCCAAAGCAAGACGCGCCCCGAGGAGCGTCTTGCCTCATGTCAACAATGGGTCTGACTGAGGGCCTCCAGGAGAGAAGCCCAAACAAGACGCGCCCCGAGGAGCGTCTTGTCACATGTCAACACTGGGTCTGACTGAGCGCCTCCAGGAGAGAGGCCCAAGCAAGCCGCGCCCCGAGGAGCGTCAGGCCACATGTCACTACTCAGTCTGACTGAGCGCCTCCAGGAGAGAGGCCCCAGCAAGACGCGCCCCGAGGAGCGTCTTGCCACATGTCAGCACTGGGTCTGACTGAGCGCCTCCAGGAGAGAGGCCCAAGCAAGACGCGCCCCGAGGAGCGTCTTGCCTTATGTCAGCACTCGGTCTGACTGAGCGCCTCCAGGAGAGAGGCCCAAGCAAGACGCGCCCCTAGGAGCGTCTTGCCACATGTCAACAATGGGTCTGACTGAGGGCCTCCAGGAGAGAGGCCCAAGCAAGATGCGCCCGCAGGAGCGTCGTGCCACATGTCAACACTGGGTCTGACAGAGGGCCTCCAGGAGAGAGGCCCAAGCAAGACGCGCCCCGAGGAGCGTCTTGCCACATGTCACCTCTGGTTCTGACTGAGCGCCTCCAGGAGAGAGGCCCAAGCAAGACGCGCCCCGAGGAGCGTCTTGTCACATGTCAACACTGGGTCTTTCTGAGCGCCTCCAGGAGGGAAGCCCAAGCAAGACGCGCCCCTAGGAGCGTCTTGCCACATGTCAGCACTAGGTCTGGCTGAGCGCCTCCAGGAGAGAGGCCCAAGCAAGACGCGCCCCGAGGAGCGTCTTGCCACATGTCAACAATGGGTCTGACTGAGGGCCTCCAGGAGAGAAGCCCAAGCAAGACGCGCCCCGAGGAGCGTCTTGACACATGTCAACACTGGGTCTGACAGAGGGCCTCCAGGAGAGAGGCCCAAGCAAGACGCGCCCCGAGGAGTGTCTTGCCACATGTCACCAATTGGTCTGACTGAGCGCCTCCAGGAGAGAGGCCCGAGCAACACGCGCCCCGAGGAGCGTCAGGCCACATGTCACTACTCAGTCTGACTGAGCGCCTCCAGGAGAGAGGCCCAAGCAAGACGCGCCCCGAGGAGCGTCTTGCCAAGTGTCAACACTGGGTCTGATTGAGGGCCTTCTGGAGAGAGGCCCAAGCAAGACGCGCCCCGAGGAGCGTCTTGCCACATGTCAACAATGGGTCTTACTGAGGGCCTCCAGGAGAGAAGCCCAAGCAAGACGCGCCCCGAGGAGCTTCTTTCCACATGTCAGCACTCGGTCTGACTGAGCACCTCCAGGAGAGAGGCCAAAGCAAGACGCGCACCGAGGAGGGTCTTGACACATGTCAACACTGGGTCTGACAGAGGGCCTCCATGAGAGAGGCCCAAGCAAGACGTGCCCCGAGGAGTGTCTTGCCACATGTCAACACTCGGTCTGACTGAGGGCCTCCATGAGAGAGGCCCAAGCAAGACGCGCCCCGAGGAGTGTCTTGCCACATGTCACCACTTGGTCTGACTGAGCGCCTCCAGGAGAGAGGCCCAAGCAACACGCGCCCCGAGGAGCGTCAGGCCACATGTCACTACTCAGTCTGACTGAGCGCCTCCAGGAGAGAAGCCCAAGTAAGACGCGCCCCGAGGAGCGTCTTGCCACGTGTCAACACTGGGTCTGATTGAGGGCCTTCTGGAGAGAGGCCCAAGCAAGACGCGCCCCGAGGAGCGTCTTGCCACATGTCAACAATGGTTCTTACTGAGAGCCTCCAGGAGAGAAGCCCAAGCAAGACGCGCCCCGAGGAGCTTCTTGCCACATGTCAGCAATTGGTCTGACAGAGGGCCTCCATGAGAGAGGCCCAAGCAAGACGCGCCCGTGGAGTGTCTTGCCAAATGTCAACACTGGGTCTGACTGAGCGCCTCAGGGAGAGACGTCCAAGCAAGACGCGCCCCGAGGAGCGTCTTGCCACATGTCACTACTCGGTCTGACTGAGCGCCTCAGTGAGAGAGGTCCAAGCAAGACGCGCCCCGAGGAGCGTCTTGCCACATGTCAACACTGGGTCTGACTGAGTGCCTCCATGAGAGAAGCCCCAGCAAGACGCGCCCCGAGGAGCGTCTTGCCACATGTCACTACTCGGTCTGTTTGAGCGCCTCCAGGAGAGAGGCCCAAGCAAGACGTGCCTCGAGGAGCGTCTTGCCACATGTCAACAATGGGTCTGACTGAGGGCCTCCAGGAGAGAAGCCCAAGCAAGACGCGCCCCGAGGAGCGTCTTGACACATGTCAACACTGGGTCAGACTGAGCGCCTCCAGGTGAGAGGCCCAAGCAAGACACGCCCCGAGGAGCGTCTTGACACATGTCA
This sequence comes from Nothobranchius furzeri, assembly GCF_043380555.1. Taxonomy (NCBI): domain Eukaryota; kingdom Metazoa; phylum Chordata; class Actinopteri; order Cyprinodontiformes; family Nothobranchiidae; genus Nothobranchius; species Nothobranchius furzeri. The sequence goes on along the minus strand of NC_091747.1, from coordinate 13,872,355 downwards.
ACACTGGGTCTGACTGAGGGCCTCCATGAGAGAAGCCCAAGCAAGACGCGCCCCGAGGAGAGTCTTGCCACATGTCAACACTCGGTCTGACAGAGGGCCTCCAGGAGAGAGGCCCAAGCAAGACGCGCCCCGAGGAGTGTCTTGCCACATGTCACCACTGGGTCTGACTGAGCCTCTCCAGGAGAGAGGCCCAAGCAAGACGCGCCCCGAGGAGCGTCTTGTCACATGTCAACACTGGGTCTTGCTGAGCGCCTCCAGGAGAGAAGCCCAAGCAACACGCGGCCCGAGGAGCGTCTTGCCACATGTCAGCACTCGGTCTGACTGAGCGCCTCCAGGAGAGAGGCCAAAGCAAGACGCGCCCCGAGGAGCGTCTTGACACATGTCAACACTGGGTCTGACAGAGAGCCTCCAGGAGAGAGGCCCAAGCAAGACGCGCCCCGAGGAGTGTCTTGCCACATGTCACCACTTGGTCTGACTGAGCGCCTCCAGGAGAGAGGCCCAAGCCAGACGCGCCCTGAGGAGCGTCTTGCCACGTGTCAAACCTGGGTCTGATTGAGGGCCTTCTGGAGAGAGGCCCAAGCAAGACGCGCCCCGAGGAGAGTCTTGCCACATGTCAACAATGGGTCTTACTGAGGGCCTCCAGGAGAGAAGCCCAAGCAAGACGCGCCCCGAGGAGCTTCTTTTCACATGTCAGCACTGGGTCTGACTGAGCGCCTCCAGGAGAGAGGCCCAAGCAAGACGCGCCCCGAGAAGCGTCTTGACACATGTCAACACTGGGTCTGACAGAGGGCCTTCAGGAGAGAGGCCCAAGCAAGACGCGCCCCGAGGAGAGTCTTGCCACATGTCAACACTCAGTCTTACAGAGGGCCTCCAGGAGAGAGGCACAAGCAAGACGCGCCCCGACGAGTGTCTTGCCACATGTCACCACTGGGTCTGACTGAGCGCCTACAGGAGAGAGGCCCAAGCAAGACGCGCCCCGAGGAGCGTCTTGTCACATGTCAACACTGGGTCTTTCTGAGCGCCTCCGGGAGAGAAGCCCAAGCAAGACGCGCCCCGAGGAGCGTCTTTCCTCATGTCAGCACTCGGTCTGACTGAGCGCCTCCAGGAGAGAGGCCCAAGCAAGACGCGCCCCGAGGAGCGTCTTGCCACATGTCAACAATGGGTCTGACTGAGGGCCTCCAGGAGAGAAGCCCAAGCAACACGCGGCCCGAGGAGCGTCTTGCCACATGTCAGCACTCGGTCTGACTGAGCGCCTCCAGGAGAGAGGCCAAAGCAAGACGCGCCCCGAGGAGCGTCTTGCCACATGTCAACAATGGGTCTGACTGAGGGCCTCCAGGAGAGAAGCCCAAGCAAGACGCGCCCCGAGGAGCGTCTTGTCACATGTCAACACTGGGTCTGACTGAGCGCCTCCAGGAGAGAGGCCCAAGCAAGCCGCGCCCCGAGGAGCGTCTTGACACATGTCAACACTGGGTCTGACTGAGGGCCTCCATGAGAGAAGCCCAAGCAAGACGCGCCCCGAGGAGAGTCTTGCCACATGTCAACACTCGGTCTGACAGAGGGCCTCCAGGAGAGAGGCCCAAGCAAGACGCGCCCCGAGGAGTGTCTTGCCACATGTCACCACTGGGTCTGACTGAGCGCCTCCAGGAGAGAGGCCCAAGCAAGACGCGCCCCGAGGAGCATCTTGTCACATGTCAACACTGGGTCTTTCTGAGCGCCTCCAGGAGAGAAGCCCAAGCAAGACGCGCCCCGAGGAGCTTCTTTCCTCATGTCAGCACTCGGTCTGACTGAGCGCCTCCAGGAGAGAGGCCCAAGCAAGACGCGCCCCGAGGAGCGTCTTGCCACATGTCAACAATGGGTCTGACTGAGGGCCTCCAGGAGAGAAGCCCAAGCAACACGCGGCCTGAGGAGCGTCTTGCCACATGTCAGCACTCGGTCTGACTGAGCGCCTCCAGGAGAGAGGCCAAAGCAAGACGCGCCCCGAGGAGCGTCTTGCCTCATGTCAACAATGGGTCTGACTGAGGGCCTCCAGGAGAGAAGCCCAAGCAAGACGCGCCCCGAGGAGCGTCTTGTCACATGTCAACACTGGGTCTGACTGAGCGCCTCCAGGACAGAGGCCCAAGCAAGCCGCGCCCCGAGGAGCGTCAGGCCACATGTCACTACTCAGTCGGACTGAGCGCCTCCAGGAGAGAGGCCCCAGCAAGACGCGCCCCGAGGAGCGTCTTGCCACATGTCAGCACTGGGTCTGACTGAGCGCCTCCAGGAGAGAGGCCCAAGCAAGACGCGCCCCGAGGAGCGTCTTGCCTTATGTCAGCACTCGGTCTGACTGAGCGCCTCCAGGAGAGAGGCCCAAGCAAGATGCGCCCCTAGGAGCGTCTTGCCACATGTCAACAATGGGTCTGACTGAGGGCCTCCAGGAGAGAGGCCCAAGCAAGATGCGCCCGCAGGAGCGTCGTGCCACATGTCAACACTGGGTCTGACTGAGCGCCTCAGGGAGAGAGGTCCAAGCAAGACGCGCCCCGAGGAGCGTCTTGCCACATGTCAACACTGGGTCTGACTGAGTGCCTCCATGAGAGAAGCCCCAGCAAGACGCGCCCCGAGGAGCGTCTTGCCACATGTCAATACTCGGTCTATTTGAGCGCCTCCAGGAGAGAGGCCCAAGCAAGACGTGCCCCGAGGAGCGTCTTGCCACATGTCAACAATGGGTCTGACTGAGGGCCTCCAGGAGAGAAGCCCAAGCAAGACGCGCCCCGAGGAGCGTCTTGCCACATGTCAGCACTGGGTCAGACTGAGCGCCTCCAGGAGAGAGGCCCAAGCAAGACACGCCCCGAGGAGCGTCTTGACACATGTCAACACTGGGTCTGACTGAGGGCCTCCATGAGAGAAGCCCAAGCAAGACGCGCCCCGAGGAGAGTCTTGCCACATGTCAACACTCGGTCTGACAGAGGGCCTCCAGGAGAGAGGCCCAAGCAAGACGCGCCCCGAGGAGTGTCTTGCCACATGTCACCACTGGGTCTGACTGAGCGCCTCCAGGAGAGAGGCCCAAGCAAGACGCGCCCCGAGGAGCGTCTTGTCACATGTCAACAATGGGTCTTTCTGAGCGCCTCCAGGAGAGAAGCCAGAGCAAGACGCGCCCCGAGGAGCGTCTTTCCTCATGTCAGCACTCGGTCTGACTGAGCGCCTCCAGGAGAGAGGCCCAAGCAAGACGCGCCCCGAGGAGCGTCTTGCCACATGTCAACAATGGGTCTGACTGAGGGCCTCCAGGAGAGAAGCCCAAGCAACACGCGGCCCGAGGAGCGTCTTGCCACATGTCACCACTCGGTCTGACTGAGCGCCTCCAGGAGAGAGGCCAAAGCAAGACGCGCCCCGAGGAGCGTCTTGCGACATGTCAACAATGGGTCTGACTGAGGGCCTCCAGGAGAGAAGCCCAAGCAAGACGCGCCCCGAGGAGCGTCTTGTCACATGTCAACACTGGGTCTGACTGAGCGCCTCCAGGAGAGAGGCCCAAGCAAGATGCGCCCCGAGGAGCGTCTTGACACATGTCAACACTGGGTCTGACTGAGGGCCTCCATGAGAGAAGCCCAAGCAAGACGCGCCCCGAGGAGAGTCTTTCCACATGTCAACACTCGGTCTGGCAGAGGGCCTCCAGGAGAGAGGCCCAAGCAAGACGCGCCCCGAGGAGTGTCTTGCCACATGTCACCACTGGGTCTGACTGAGCGCCTCCAGGAGAGAGGCCCAAGCAAGACGCGCCCCGAGGAGCGTCTTGTCACATGTCAACACTGGGTCTTTCTGAGCGCCTCCAGGAGAGAGGCCCAAGCAAGACGCGCCCCGAGGAGCGTCTTGCCACATGTCAACAATGGGTCTGACTGAGGGCCTCCAGGAGAGAAGCCCAAGCAACACGCGGCCTGAGGAGCGTCTTGCCACATGTCAGCACTCGGTCTGACTGAGCGCCTCCAGGAGAGAGGCCAAAGCAAGACGCGCCCCGAGGAGCGTCTTGCCTCATGTCAACAATGGGTCTGACTGAGGGCCTCCAGGAGAGAAGCCCAAGCAAGACGCGCCCCGAGGAGCGTCTTGTCACATGTCAACACTGGGTCTGACTGAGCGCCTCCAGGACAGAGGCCCAAGCAAGCCGCGCCCCGAGGAGCGTCAGGCCACATGTCACTACTCAGTCGGACTGAGCGCCTCCAGGAGAGAGGCCCCAGCAAGACGCGCCCCGAGGAGCGTCTTGCCACATGTCAGCACTGGGTCTGACTGAGCGCCTCCAGGAGAGAGGCCCAAGCAAGACGCGCCCCGAGGAGCGTCTTGCCTTATGTCAGCACTCGGTCTGACTGAGCGCCTCCAGGAGAGAGGCCCAAGCAAGATGCGCCCCTAGGAGCGTCTTGCCACATGTCAACAATGGGTCTGACTGAGGGCCTCCAGGAGAGAGGCCCAAGCAAGATGCGCCCGCAGGAGCGTCGTGCCACATGTCACCACTGGGTCTGACTGAGCGCCTCCAGGAGAGAGGCCCAAGCAAGACGCGCCCCGAGGAGCGTCTTGTCACATGTCAACAATGGGTCTTTCTGAGCGCCTCCAGGAGAGAAGCCAGAGCAAGACGCGCCCCGAGGAGCGTCTTTCCTCATGTCAGCACTCGGTCTGACTGAGCGCCTCCAGGAGAGAGGCCCAAGCAAGACGCGCCCCGAGGAGCGTCTTGCCACATGTCAACAATGGGTCTGACTGAGGGCCTCCAGGAGAGAAGCCCAAGCAACACGCGGCCCGAGGAGCGTCTTGCCACATGTCACCACTCGGTCTGACTGAGCGCCTCCAGGAGAGAGGCCAAAGCAAGACGCGCCCCGAGGAGCGTCTTGACACATGTCAACACTGGGTCTGACTGAGGGCCTCCATGAGAGAAGCCCAAGCAAGACGCGCCCCGAGGAGAGTCTTTCCACATGTCAACACTCGGTCTGGCAGAGGGCCTCCAGGAGAGAGGCCCAAGCAAGACGCGCCCCGAGGAGTGTCTTGCCACATGTCACCACTGGGTCTGACTGAGCGCCTCCAGGAGAGAGGCCCAAGCAAGACGCGCCCCGAGGAGCGTCTTGTCACATGTCAACACTGGGTCTTTCTGAGCGCCTCCAGGAGAGAGGCCCAAGCAAGACGCGCCCCGAGGAGCGTCTTGCCACATGTCAACAATGGGTCTGACTGAGGGCCTCCAGGAGAGAAGCCCAAGCAACACGCGGCCTGAGGAGCGTCTTGCCACATGTCAGCACTCGGTCTGACTGAGCGCCTCCAGGAGAGAGGCCAAAGCAAGACGCGCCCCGAGGAGCGTCTTGCCTCATGTCAACAATGGGTCTGACTGAGGGCCTCCAGGAGAGAAGCCCAAGCAAGACGCGCCCCGAGGAGCGTCTTGTCACATGTCAACACTGGGTCTGACTGAGCGCCTCCAGGACAGAGGCCCAAGCAAGCCGCGCCCCGAGGAGCGTCAGGCCACATGTCACTACTCAGTCGGACTGAGCGCCTCCAGGAGAGAGGCCCCAGCAAGACGCGCCCCGAGGAGCGTCTTGCCACATGTCAGCACTGGGTCTGACTGAGCGCCTCCAGGAGAGAGGCCCAAGCAAGACGCGCCCCGAGGAGCGTCTTGCCTTATGTCAGCACTCGGTCTGACTGAGCGCCTCCAGGAGAGAGGCCCAAGCAAGATGCGCCCCTAGGAGCGTCTTGCCACATGTCAACAATGGGTCTGACTGAGGGCCTCCAGGAGAGAGGCCCAAGCAAGATGCGCCCGCAGGAGCGTCGTGCCACATGTCAACACTGGGTCTGACTGAGCGCCTCAGGGAGAGAGGTCCAAGCAAGACGCGCCCCGAGGAGCGTCTTGCCACATGTCAACACTGGGTCTGACTGAGTGCCTCCATGAGAGAAGCCCCAGCAAGACGCGCCCCGAGGAGCGTCTTGCCACATGTCACTACTCGGTCTATTTGAGCGCCTCCAGGAGAGAGGCCCAAGCAAGACGTGCCCCGAGGAGCGTCTTGCCACATGTCAACAATGGGTCTGACTGAGGGCCTCCAGGAGAGAAGCCCAAGCAAGACGCGCCCCGAGGAGCGTCTTGCCACATGTCAGCACTGGGTCAGACTGAGCGCCTCCAGGAGAGAGGCCCAAGCAAGACACGCCCCGAGGAGCGTCTTGACACATGTCAACACTGGGTCTGACTGAGGGCCTCCATGAGAGAAGCCCAAGCAAGACGCGCCCCGAGGAGAGTCTTGCCACATGTCAACACTCGGTCTGACAGAGGGCCTCCAGGAGAGAGGCCCAAGCAAGACGCGCCCCGAGGAGTGTCTTGCCACATGTCACCACTGGGTCTGACTGAGCGCCTCCAGGAGAGAGGCCCAAGCAAGACGCGCCCCGAGGAGCGTCTTGTCACATGTCAACAATGGGTCTTTCTGAGCGCCTCCAGGAGAGAAGCCAGAGCAAGACGCGCCCCGAGGAGCGTCTTTCCTCATGTCAGCACTCGGTCTGACTGAGCGCCTCCAGGAGAGAGGCCCAAGCAAGACGCGCCCCGAGGAGCGTCTTGCCACATGTCAACAATGGGTCTGACTGAGGGCCTCCAGGAGAGAAGCCCAAGCAACACGCGGCCCGAGGAGCGTCTTGCCACATGTCACCACTCGGTCTGACTGAGCGCCTCCAGGAGAGAGGCCAAAGCAAGACGCGCCCCGAGGAGCGTCTTGCGACATGTCAACAATGGGTCTGACTGAGGGCCTCCAGGAGAGAAGCCCAAGCAAGACGCGCCCCGAGGAGCGTCTTGTCACATGTCAACACTGGGTCTGACTGAGCGCCTCCAGGAGAGAGGCCCAAGCAAGATGCGCCCCGAGGAGCGTCTTGACACATGTCAACACTGGGTCTGACTGAGGGCCTCCATGAGAGAAGCCCAAGCAAGACGCGCCCCGAGGAGAGTCTTTCCACATGTCAACACTCGGTCTGGCAGAGGGCCTCCAGGAGAGAGGCCCAAGCAAGACGCGCCCCGAGGAGTGTCTTGCCACATGTCACCACTGGGTCTGACTGAGAGCCTCCAGGAGAGAGGCCCAAGCAAGACGCGCCCCGAGGAGCGTCTTGTCACATGTCAACACTGGGTCTTTCTGAGCGCCTCCAGGAGAGAAGCCCAAGCAAGACGCGCCCCGAGGAGCGTCTTTCCTCATGTCAGCACTCGGTCTGACTGAGCGCCTCCAGGAGAGAGGCCCAAGCAAGACGCGCCCCGAGGAGCGTCTTGCCACATGTCAACAATGGGTCTGACTGAGGGCCTCCAGGAGAGAAGTCCAAGCAACACGCGGCCCGAGGAGCGTCTTGCCACATGTCAGCACTCGGTCTGACTGAGCGCCTCCTTGAGAGAGGCCAAAGCAAGACGCGCCCCGAGGAGCGTCTTGCCTCATGTCAACAATGGGTCTGACTGAGGGCCTCCAGGAGAGAAGCCCAAGCAAGACGCGCCCCGAGGAGCGTCTTGTCACATGTCAACACTGGGTCTGACTGAGCGCCTCCAGGAGAGAGGCCCAAGCAAGCCGCGCCCCGAGGAGCGTCAGGCCACATGTCACTACTCAGTCTGACTGAGCGCCTCCAGGAGAGAGGCCCCAGCAAGACGCGCCCCGAGGAGCGTCTTGCCACATGTCAGCACTGGGTCTGACTGAGCGCCTCCAGGAGAGAGGCCCAAGCAAGACGCGCCCCGAGGAGCGTCTTGCCTTATGTCAGCACTCGGTCTGACTGAGCGCCTCCAGGAGAGAGGCCCAAGCAAGACGCGCCCCTAGGAGCGTCTTGCCACATGTCAACAATGGGTCTGACTGAGGGCCTCCAGGAGAGAGGCCCAAGCAAGATGCGCCCGCAGGAGATTCGTGCCACATGTCAACACTGGGTCTGACAGAGGGCCTCCAGGAGAGAGGCCCAAGCAAGACGCGCCCCGAGGAGCGTCTTGCCACATGTCACCTCTGGTTCTGACTGAGCGCCTCCAGGAGAGAGGCCCAAGCAAGACGCGCCCCGAGGAGCGTCTTGTCACATGTCAACACTGGGTCTTTCTGAGCGCCTCCAGTAGAGAAGCCCAAGCAAGACGCGCCCCGAGGAGCGTCTTGCCACATGTCAGCACTAGGTCTGACTGAGCGCCTCCAGGAGAGAGGCCCAAGCAAGACGCGCCCCGAGGAGCGTCTTGCCACATGTCAACAATGGGTCTGACTGAGGGCCTCCAGGAGAGAAGCCCAAGCAAGACGCGCCCCGAGGAGCGTCTTGACACATGTCAACACTGGGTCTGACAGAGGGCCTCCAGGAGAGAGGCCCAAGCAAGACGCGCCCCGAGGAGTGTCTTGCCACATGTCACCAATTGGTCTGACTGAGCGCCTCCAGGAGAGAGGCCCAAGCAACACGCGCCCCGAGGAGCGTCAGGCCACATGTCACTACTCAGTCTGACTGAGCGCCTCCAGGAGAGAGGCCCAAGCAAGACGCGCCCCGAGGAGCGTCTTGCCAAGTGTCAACACTGGGTCTGATTGAGGGCCTTCTGGAGAGAGGCCCAAGCAAGACGCGCCCCGAGGAGCGTCTTGCCACATGTCAACAATGGGTCTTACTGAGGGCCTCCAGGAGAGAAGCCCAAGCAAGACGCGCCCCGAGGAGCTTCTTTCCACATGTCAGCACTCGGTCTGACTGAGCACCTCCAGGAGAGAGGCCAAAGCAAGACGCGCACCGAGGAGGGTCTTGACACATGTCACTACTCAGTCTGACTGAGCGCCTCCAGGAGAGAGGCCCAAGCAAGACGCGCCCCGAGGAGTGTCTTGCCAAGTGTCAGCACTCGGTCTGACTGAGCGCCTCCAGGAGAGAGGCCCAAGCAAGACGCGCCCCGAGGAGCGTCTTGCCACATGTCAACAATGGGTCTGACTGAGGGCCTCCAGGAGAGAAGCCCAAGCAACACGCGGCCCGAGGAGCGTCTTGCCACATGTCACCACTCGGTCTGACTGAGCGCCTCCAGGAGAGAGGCCAAAGCAAGACGCGCCCCGAGGAGCGTCTTGCCACATGTCAACAATGGGTCTGACTGAGGGCCTCCAGGAGAGAAGCCCAAGCAAGACGCGCCCCGAGGAGCGTCTTGTCACATGTCAACACTGGGTCTGACTGAGCGCCTCCAGGAGAGAGGCCCAAGCAAGATGCGCCCCGAGGAGCGTCTTGACACATGTCAACACTGGGTCTGACTGAGGGCCTCCATGAGAGAAGCCCAAGCAAGACGCACCCCGAGGAGAGTCTTGCCACATGTCAACACTCGGTCTGGCAGAGGGCCTCCAGGAGAGAGGCCCAAGCAAGACGCGCCCCGAGGAGTGTCTTGCCACATGTCACCACTGGGTCTGACTGAGCGCCTCCAGGAGAGATGCCCAAGCAAGACGCGCCCCGAGGAGCGTCTTGTCACATGTCAACACTGGGTCTTTCTGAGCGCCTCCAGGAGAGAAGCCCAAGCAAGACGCGCCCCGAGGAGCGTCTTTCCTCATGTCAGCACTCGGTCTGACTGAGCGCCTCCAGGAGAGAGGCCCAAGCAAGACGCGCCCCGAGGAGCGTCTTGCCACATGTCAACAATGGGTCTGACTGAGGGCCTCCAGGAGAGAAGCCCAAGCAAGACGCACCCCGAGGAGCGTCTTGTCACATGTCAACACTGGGTCTGACTGAGCGCCTCCAGGAGAGAGGCCCAAGCAAGCCGCGCCCCGAGGAGCGTCAGGCCACATGTCACTACTCAGTCTGACTGAGCGCCTCCAGGAGAGAGGCCCCAGCAAGACGCGCCCCGAGGAGCGTCTTGCCACATGTCAGCACTGGGTCTGACTGAGCGCCTCCAGGAGAGAGGCCCAAGCAAGACGCGCCCCGAGGAGCGTCTTGCCTTATGTCAGCACTCGGTCTGACTGAGCGCCTCCAGGAGAGAGGCCCAAGCAAGACGCGCCCCTAGGAGCGTCTTGCCACATGTCAACAATGGGTCTGACTGAGGGCCTCCAGGAGAGAGGCCCAAGCAAGATGCGCCCGCAGGAGATTCGTGCCACATGTCAACACTGGGTCTGACAGAGGGCCTCCAGGAGAGAGGCCCAAGCAAGACGCGCCCCGAGGAGCGTCTTGCCACATGTCACCTCTGGTTCTGACTGAGCGCCTCCAGGAGAGAGGCCCAAGCAAGACGCGCCCCGAGGAGCGTCTTGTCACATGTCAACACTGGGTCTTTCTGAGCGCCTCCAGTAGAGAAGCCCAAGCAAGACGCACCCCGAGGAGCGTCTTGCCACATGTCAGCACTAGGTCTGACTGAGCGCCTCCAGGAGAGAGGCCCAAGCAAGACGCGCCCCGAGGAGCGTCTTGCCACATGTCAACAATGGGTCTGACTGAGGGCCTCCAGGAGAGAAGCCCAAGCAAGACGCGCCCCGAGGAGCGTCTTGACACATGTCAACACTGGGTCTGACAGAGGGCCTCCAGGAGAGAGGCCCAAGCAAGACGCGCCCCGAGGAGTGTCTTGCCACATGTCACCAATTGGTCTGACTGAGCGCCTCCAGGAGAGAGGCCCAAGCAACACGCGCCCCGAGGAGCGTCAGGCCACATGTCACTACTCAGTCTGACTGAGCGCCTCCAGGAGAGAGGCCCAAGCAAGACGCGCCCCGAGGAGCGTCTTGCCAAGTGTCAACACTGGGTCTGATTGAGGGCCTTCTGGAGAGAGGCCCAAGCAAGACGCGCCCCGAGGAGCGTCTTGCCACATGTCAACAATGGGTCTTACTGAGGGCCTCCAGGAGAGAAGCCCAAGCAAGACGCGCCCCGAGGAGCTTCTTTCCACATGTCAGCACTCGGTCTGACTGAGCACCTCCAGGAGAGAGGCCAAAGCAAGACGCGCACCGAGGAGGGTCTTGACACATGTCACTACTCAGTCTGACTGAGCGCCTCCAGGAGAGAGGCCCAAGCAAGACGCGCCCCGAGGAGTGTCTTGCCAAGTGTCAGCACTCGGTCTGACTGAGCGCCTCCAGGAGAGAGGCCCAAGCAAGACGCGCCCCGAGGAGCGTCTTGCCACATGTCAACAATGGGTCTGACTGAGGGCCTCCAGGAGAGAAGCCCAAGCAACACGCGGCCCGAGGAGCGTCTTGCCACATGTCACCACTCGGTCTGACTGAGCGCCTCCAGGAGAGAGGCCAAAGCAAGACGCGCCCCGAGGAGCGTCTTGCCACATGTCAACAATGGGTCTGACTGAGGGCCTCCAGGAGAGAAGCCCAAGCAAGACGCGCCCCGAGGAGCGTCTTGTCACATGTCAACACTGGGTCTGACTGAGCGCCTCCAGGAGAGAGGCCCAAGCAAGATGCGCCCCGAGGAGCGTCTTGACACATGTCAACACTGGGTCTGACTGAGGGCCTCCATGAGAGAAGCCCAAGCAAGACGCGCCCCGAGGAGAGTCTTGCCACATGTCAACACTCGGTCTGGCAGAGGGCCTCCAGGAGAGAGGCCCAAGCAAGACGCGCCCCGAGGAGTGTCTTGCCACATGTCACCACTGGGTCTGACTGAGCGCCTCCAGGAGAGATGCCCAAGCAAGACGCGCCCCGAGGAGCGTCTTGTCACATGTCAACACTGGGTCTTTCTGAGCGCCTCCAGGAGAGAAGCCCAAGCAAGACGCGCCCCGAGGAGCGTCTTTCCTCATGTCAGCACTCGGTCTGACTGAGCGCCTCCAGGAGAGAGGCCCAAGCAAGACGCGCCCCGAGGAGCTTCTTTCCACATGTCAGCACTCGGTCTGACTGAGCACCTCCAGGAGAGAGGCCAAAGCAAGACGCGCACCGAGGAGGGTCTTGACACATGTCAACACTGGGTCTGACTGAGGGCCTCCATGAGAGAAGCCCAAGCAAGACGCGCCCCGAGGAGAGTCTTGCCACATGTCAACACTCGGTCTGGCAGAGGGCCTCCAGGAGAGAGGCCCAAGCAAGACGCGCCCCGAGGAGTGTCTTGCCACATGTCACCACTGGGTCTGACTGAGCGCCTCCAGGAGAGATGCCCAAGCAAGACGCGCCCCGAGGAGCGTCTTGTCACATGTCAACACTGGGTCTTTCTGAGCGCCTCCAGGAGAGAAGCCCAAGCAAGACGCGCCCCGAGGAGCGTCTTTCCTCATGTCAGCACTCGGTCTGACTGAGCGCCTCCAGGAGAGAGGCCCAAGCAAGACGCGCCCCGAGGAGCTTCTTTCCACATGTCAGCACTCGGTCTGACTGAGCACCTCCAGGAGAGAGGCCAAAGCAAGACGCGCACCGAGGAGGGTCTTGACACATGTCACTACTCAGTCTGACTGAGCGCCTCCAGGAGAGAGGCCCAAGCAAGACGCGCCCCGAGGAGTGTCTTGCCAAGTGTCAGCACTCGGTCTGACTGAGCGCCTCCAGGAGAGAGGCCCAAGCAAGACGCGCCCCGAGGAGCGTCTTGCCACATGTCAACAATGGGTCTGACTGAGGGCCTCCAGGAGAGAAGCCCAAGAAACACGCGGCCCGAGGAGCGTCTTGCCACATGTCACCACTCGGTCTGACTGAGCGCCTCCAGGAGAGAGGCCAAAGCAAGACGCGCCCCGAGGAGCGTCTTGCCACATGTCAACAATGGGTCTGACTGAGGGCCTCCAGGAGAGAAGCCCAAGCAAGACGCGCCCCGAGGAGCGTCTTGTCACATGTCAACACTGGGTCTGACTGAGCGCCTCCAGGAGAGAGGCCCAAGCAAGATGCGCCCCGAGGAGCGTCTTGACACATGTCAACACTGGGTCTGACTGAGGGCCTCCATGAGAGAAGCCCAAGCAAGACGCGCCCCGAGGAGAGTCTTGCCACATGTCAACACTCGGTCTGGCAGAGGGCCTCCAGGAGAGAGGCCCAAGCAAGACGCGCCCCGAGGAGCGTCTTGCCACATGTCAGCACTGGGTCTGACTGAGCGCCTCCAGGAGAGAGGCCCAAGCAAGACGCGCCCCGAGGAGCGTCTTGCCTTATGTCAGCACTCGGTCTGACTGAGCGCCTCCAGGAGAGAGGCCCAAGCAAGACGCGCCCCTAGGAGCGTCTTGCCACATGTCAACAATGGGTCTGACTGAGGGCCTCCAGGAGAGAGGCCCAAGCAAGATGCGCCCGCAGGAGATTCGTGCCACATGTCAACACTGGGTCTGACAGAGGGCCTCCAGGAGAGAGGCCCAAGCAAGACGCGCCCCGAGGAGCGTCTTGTCACATGTCAACACTGGGTCTTTCTGAGCGCCTCCAGGAGAGAGGCCCAAGCAAGACGCGCCCCGAGGAGCGTCTTGTCACATGTCAACACTGGGTCTTTCTGAGCGCCTCCAGTAGAGAAGCCCAAGCAAGACGCGCCCCGAGGAGCGTCTTGCCACATGTCAGCACTAGGTCTGACTGAGCGCCTCCAGGAGAGAGGCCCAAGCAAGACGCGCCCCGAGGAGCTTCTTTTCACATGTCAACAATGGGTCTGACTGAGGGCCTCCAGGAGAGAGGCCCAAGCAAGACGCGCCCTGAGGAGCGTCTTGCCACATGTCACCAATTGGTCTGACTGAGCGCCTCAATGAGAGAAGCCCCAGCAAGACGCGCCCCGAGGAGCGTCTTGCCACATGTCACTACTCGGTCTGACTGTGCGCCTCCAGGAGAGAGGCCCAAGCAAGACGTGCCCCGAGGAGCGTCTTGCCACATGTCAACAATGGGTCTGACTGAGGGCCTCCAGGAGAGAGGCCCTAGCAAGAAGCGCCCCGAGGAGCGTCTTGCCACAAATCAACACTGGGTCTGACTGAGCGCCTCCAGGAGAGAGGCCCAAGCAAGACACGCCCCGAGGAGCGTCTTGACACATGTCAACACTGGGTCTGACTGAGGGCCTCCATGAGAGAGGCCCAAGCAAGACGCGCCCCGAGGAGCTTCTTGCCAAATGTCAGCAATTGGTCTGACAGAGGGCCTCCATGAGAGAGGCCCAAGCAAGACGCGCCCGTGGAGTGTCTTGCCAAATGTCAACACTGGGTCTGACTGAGCGCCTCAGGGAGAGACGTCCAAGCAAGACGCGCCCCGAGGAGCGTCTTGCCACATGTCACTACTCGGTCTGACTGAGCGCCTCAGTGAGAGAGGTCCAAGCAAGACGCGCCCCGAGGAGCGTCTTGCCACATGTCAACACTGGGTCTGACTGAGTGCCTCCATGAGAGAAGCCCCAGCAAGACGCGCCCCGAGGAGCGTCTTGCCACATGTCACTACTCGGTCTGTTTGAGCGCCTCCAGGAGAGAGGCCCAAGCAAGACGTGCCCCGAGGAGCGTCTTGCCACATGTCAACAATGGGTCTGACTGAGGGCCTCCAGGAGAGAAGCCCAAGCAAGACGCGCCCCGAGGAGCGTCTTGACACATGTCAACACTGGGTCAGACTGAGCGCCTCCAGGTGAGAGGCCCAAGCAAGACACGCCCCGAGGAGCGTCTTGACACATGTCAACACTGGGTCTGACTGAGGGCCTCCATGAGAGAAGCCCAAGCAAGACGCGCCCCGAGGAGAGTCTTGCCACATGTCAACACTCGGTCTGACAGAGGGCCTCCAGGAGAGAGGCCCAAGCAAGACGCGCCCCGAGGAGTGTCTTGCCACATGTCACCACTGGGTCTGACTGAGCCTCTCCAGGAGAGAGGCCCAAGCAAGACGCGCCCCGAGGAGCGTCTTGTCACATGTCAACACTGGGTCTTTCTGAGCGCCTCCAGGAGAGAAGCCCAAGCGAGACGCGCCCCGAGGAGCGTCTTTCCACATGTCCGCACTCGGTCTGACTGAGCGCCTCCAGGAGAGAGGCCCAAGCAAGACGCGCCCCGAGGAGCGTCTTGCCACATGTCAACAATGGGTCTGACTGAGGGCCTCCAGGAGAGAAGCCCAAGCAACACGCGGCCCGAGGAGCGTCTTGCCACATGTCAGCACTCGGTCTGACTGAGCGCCTCCAGGAGAGAGGCCAAAGCAAGACGCGCCCCGAGGAGCGTCTTGACACATGTCAACACTGGGTCTGACAGAGAGCCTCCAGGAGAGAGGCCCAAGCAAGACGCGCCCCGAGGAGTGTCTTGCCACATGTCACCACTTGGTCTGACTGAGCGCCTCCAGGAGAGAGGCCCAAGCCAGACGCGCCCTGAGGAGCGTCTTGCCACGTGTCAAACCTGGGTCCGATTGAGGGCCTTCTGGAGAGAGGCCCAAGCAAGACGCGCCCCGAGGAGAGTCTTGCCACATGTCAACAATGGGTCTTACTGAGGGCCTCCAGGAGAGAAGCCCAAGCAAGACGCGCCCCGAGGAGCTTCTTTTCACATGTCAGCACTGGGTCTGACTGAGCGCCTCCAGGAGAGAGGCCCAAGCAAGACGCGCCCTGAGGAGCGTCTTGCCACATGTCACTACTCGGTCTGACTGAGCGCCTCCAGGAGAGAGGTTCAAGCAACACGCGCCCCGAGGAGCGTCTTGCCACATGTCAACACTGGGTCTGACTGAGTGCCTCAATGAGAGAAGCCCCAGCAAGACGCGCCCCGAGGAGCGTCTTGCCACATGTCACTACTCGGTCTGACTGTGCGCCTCCAGGAGAGAGGCCCAAGCAAGACGTGCCCCGAGGAGCGTCTTGCCACATGTCAACAATGGGTCTGACTGAGGGCCTCCAGGAGAGAGGCCCTAGCAAGAAGCGCCCCGAGGAGCGTCTTGCCACAAATCAACACTGGGTCTGACTGAGCGCCTCCAGGAGAGAGGCCCAAGCAAGACACGCCCCGAGGAGCGTCTTGACACATGTCAACACTGGGTCTGACTGAGGGCCTCCATGAGAGAAGCCCAAGCAAGAAGGGCCCCGAGGAGAGTCTTGCCACATGTCAACACTGGGTCTGACAGTGGGCATCCAGGAGAGAGGCCCAAGCAATACGCGCCCAGAGGATCGTCTTGCCACATGTCAATAATGGGTCTGACTGAGGGCCTCCAGGAGAGAAGCCCAAGCATGACGCACCCCGAGGAGCTTCTTGCTACATGTCAGCACTCGGTCTGACTGAGCGCCTCCAGGAGAGAGGCCAAAGCAAGACGCGCCCCGAGGAGCGTCTTGACACATGTCAACACTGGGTCTGACAGAGGGCCTCCATGAGAGAGGCCCAAGCAAGACGCGCCCCGAGGAGTGTCTTGCCACATGTCAACACTGTGTCTGACTGAGCGCCTCCAGGAGAGAGGCCCAAGCAAGACGCGCCCCGAGGAGCGTCTTGCCACATGTCACTACTCGGTCTGACTGAGCGCCTCCAGGAGGGAGGTCCAAGCAAGACGCGCCCCGAGGAACGTCTTGCCACATGTCACTACTCGGTCTGACTGAGCGCCTCCAGGAGAGAGGCCCAAGCAAGACGTGCCCCGAGGAGCATCTTGCCACGTGTCAACACTGGGTCTGACTTAGCGCCTCCAGGAGAGAGGCCCAAGCAAGATGCGCCCCGAGGAGCGTCTTGCCACGTGTCACCACTGGGTCTGACTGAGCTCCTCCAGGAGAGAGGCCCAAGCAAGACGCGCCCCGAGGAGCGTCTTGCCACGTGTCACCACTGGGTCTGATTGAGCACCTCCAGGAGAGAGGCCCCAGCAAGACGCCCCCCGAGGAGCATCTTGCCACATGTCACTACTCGGTCTAACTGAGCGCCTCCAGGAGAGAGGTCCAAGCAAGATGCGCCCCGAGGAGCGTCTTGCCACATGGCACTATTCGGTCTGACTGAGCGCCTCCAGGAGGGAGGTCCAAGCAAGACGTGCCCCGAGGAGCGTCTTGCCACATGTCAACAATGGGTCTGACTGAGGTTCTCCAGGAGAGAAGCCCAAGCAAGACGCGCCCAGAGGAGCGTCTTGCCACATGTCAACACTGGGTCTGACTGAGCGCCTCCAGGAGAGAGGCCCAAGCAAGACACGCCCCGAGGAGCGTCTTGACACATGTCAACACTGGGTCGGACTGAGGGCCTCCATGAGAGAAGCCCAAGCAAGACGGGCCCCGAGGAGAGTCTTGCCACATGTTGACACTCGGTCTGACAGTGGGCATTCAGGAGAGAGGCCCAAGCAATACTCGCCCCGAGGAGCGTCTTGCCACATGTCACCACTGGGTCTGAATGAGCACCTCCAGGAGAGAGGCCCAAGCAAGACACGCCCCGAGGAGCGTCTTTCCACGTGTCACCACTGGGTCTGACTGAGCGCCTCCAGGAGAGAGGCCCAAGCAAGACGCGCCCCGAGGAGCGTCTTGCCACATGTCAACACTGGGTCTGACTGAGCGCCTCCAGGAGAGAGGCCCAAGCAAGACGCGCCCCGAGGAGCGTCTTGCCACATGGCAACAATGGGTCTGACTGAGGGCCTCCAGGAGAGAGGCCCAAGCAAGATGCACCCGGAGGAGCGTCTTGCCACATGTCACCTCTGGTTCTGACTGAGCGCCTCCAGGAGAGAGGCCCAAGCAAGACGCGCCCCGAGGAGCGTCTTGTCACATGTCAACACTAGGTCTGTCCGAGCGCCTCCAGGAGAGAAGCCCAAGCAAGACGCGCCCCGAGGAGCGTCTTGCCACATGTCAACAATGGGTCTGACTGAGGGCCTCCAGGAGAGAAGCCCAAGCAAGACTGCGCCCCGAGGAGCGTCCTGACACATGTCAACACTGTGTCTGACAGAGGGCCTCCAGGAGAGAGGCCCAAGCAAGACACGCCCCGAGGAGTGTCTTGCCACATGTCACCACTGGGTCTGACTGAGCGCCTCCAGGAGAGAGGCCCAAGCAAGACGCGCCCCGAGGAGCGTAAGGCCACATGTCACTACTCAGTCTGACTGAGCGCCTCCAGGAGAGAGGCCCAAGCAAGACGCGCCCCGAGGAGCGTCTTGCCACAGGTCAGCACTGGGTCTGACTGAGCGCCTCCAGGAGAGAGGCCCCAGCAAGACGCGCCCCGAGGAGCGTCTTGCCTTATGTCAGCACTCGGTCTGACTGAGCACCTCCAGGAGGGAGGCCCAAGCAAGACGCGCCCCGAGGAGCGTCTTGCCACATGTCAACAATGGGTCTGACTGAGCGCCTCCAGGAGAGAGGCCCAAGCAAGATGCGCCCGGAAGAGAGTCTTGCCACATGTCAACACTGGGTCTGACAGAGGGCCTCCAGGAGAGAGGCCCAAGCAACACGCGGCCCGAGGAGCGTCTTGCCACATGTCAGCACTCGGTCTGACTGAGCGCCTCCAGGAGAGAGGCCCAAGCAAGACGCGCCCCGAGGAGCGTCTTGCCACATGTCAACAATGGGTCTGACTGAGGGCCTCCAGGAGAGAATCCCAAGCAAGACTGCGCCCCGAGGAGCGTCTTGACACATGTCAACACTGGGTCTGACAGAGCGCCTCCAGGAGAGAGGCCCAAGCAAGACGCGCCCCGAGGAGTGCCTTGCCACATGTCACCACTGGGTCTGACTGAGCGCCTCCAGGAGAGAGGCCCAAGCAAGCCGTGCCCCGAGGAGCGTCAGGCCACATGTCACCACTCAGTCTGACTGAGCGCCTCCAGGGGAGAGGCCCAAGCAAGACACCCCCCGAGGAGCGTCTTGCCACATGTCAGCACTGGGTCTGACTGAGCGCCTCCAGGAGAGAGGCCCCAGCAAGACACGCCCCGAGGAGCGTCTTGCCTTATGTCAGCACTCGGTCTGACTGAGCGCCTCCAGGAGAGAGGCCCCAGCAAGACGCGCCCCGAGGAGCGTCTTGCCACATGTCAACAATGGGTCTGACTGAGGGCCTCCAGGAGAGAGGCCCAAGCAAGATGCGCCCGGAGGAGCGTCTTGCCACATGTCAACACTGGGTCTGACAGAGGGCCTCCAGGAGAGAGGCCCAAGCAAGACGCGCCCCGGGGAGCGTATTGCCACATGTCACCTCTGGTTCTGACTGAGCGCCTCCAGGAGAGAGTCCCAAGAGAGACGCGCCCCGAGGAGCGTCTTGTCACATGTCAACACTGGGTCTTTCTGAGCGCCTCCAGGAGAGAAGCCCAAGCAAGACGCGCCCCAAGGAGCGTCTTGCCACATGTCAACAATGGGTCTGACTGAGGGCCTCCAGGAGAGAAGCCCAAGCAACACGCGGCCCGAGGAGCGTCTTGCCACATGTCAGCACTCGGTCTGACTGAGCGCCTCCAGGAGAGAGGCCCAAGCAAGACGCACCCCGAGGAGCGTCTTGCCACATGTCAACAATGGGTCTGACTGAGGGCCTCCAGGAGAGAAGCCCAAGCAAGACGCGCCCCGAGGAGCATCTTGACACATGTCAACACTGGGTCTGACAGAGGGCCTCCAGGAGAGAGGCCAAAGCAAGACGCGCCCCGAGGAGTGTCTTGCCACATGTCACCACTTGGTCTGACTGAGCGCCTCCAGGAGAGAGGCCCAAGCAACACGCGCCCTGAGGAGCGTCTTGCCACGTGTCAACACTGGGTCTGATCGAGGGCCTTCTGGAGAGAGGCCCAAGCAAGACGCGCCCCGAGGAGCGTCTTGCCACATGTCAACAATGGGTCTTACTGAGGGCCTCCAGGAGAGAAGCCCAAGCAAGACGCGCCCCGAGGAGCTTCTTTCCACATGTCAGCACTCGGTCTGTCTGAGCGCCTCCAGGAGAGAGGCCAAAGCAAGACGCGCCCCGAGGAGCGTCTTGACACATGTCAACACTGGGTCTGACAGAGGGCCTCCATGAGAGAGGCCCAAGCAAGACGCGCCCCAAGGAGTGTCTTGCCACATGTCAACACTGGGTCTGACAGAGGGCCTCCATGAGAGAGGCCCAAGCAAGACGCGCCCCAAGGAGTGTCTTGCCACATGTCACCACTTGGTCTGACTGAGCGCCTCCAGGAGAGAGGCTCAAGCAACACGCGCCCCGAGGAGCGTCAGGCCACATGTCACTACTCAGTCTGACTGAGCGCCTCCAGGAGAGAGGCCCAAGTAAGACGCGCCCCGAGGAGCGTCTTGCTACGTGTCAACACTGGGTCTGATTGAGGGCCTTCTGGAGAGAGGCCCAAGCAAGATGCGCCCCGAGGAGCGTCTTGCCACATGTCAACAATGGTTCTTACTGAGGGCCTCCAGGAGAGAAGCCCTAGCAAGACGCGCCCCGAGAAGCTTCTTGCCACTTGTCAGCACTCGGTCTGACAGAGGGCCTCCATGAGAGAGGCCCAAGCAAGACGCGCCCCGAGGAGTGTCTTGCCAAATGTCAACACTGGGTCTGACTGAGCGCCTCAGGGAGAGAGGTCCAAGCAAGACGCACCCCGAGGAGCGTCTTGCCACAAGTCAACAATGGGTCTTACTGAGGGCCTCCAGGAGAGAAGCCCAAGCAAGACGCGCCCCGAGGAGCTTCTTGCCACATGTCAGCACTGGGTCTGACTGAGCGCCTCCAGGAGAGAGGCCCAAGCAAGACGCACCCCGAGGAGCGTCTTGCCACATGTCAACACTGGGTCTTACTGAGGGCCTCCAGGAGAGAAGCCCAAGCAAGACGCGCCCCGAGGAGCTTCATGCCACATGTCAACAATGGGTCTTACTGAGGGCCTCCAGGAGAGAAGCCCAAGCAAGACGCGCCCCGAGGAGCTTCTTGCCACATGTCAACAATGGGTCTTACTGAGGGCCTCCAGGAGAGAAGCCCAAGCAAGACGCGTCCCGAGGAGCTTCTTGCCACATGTCAGCACTGGGTCTGACTTAGCGCCTCCAGGAGAGAGGCCCAAGCAAGATGCGCCCCGAGGAGCGTCTTGCAGTGTGTCACCACTGGGTCTGACTGAGCTCCTCCAGGAGAGAGGCCCAAGCAAGACGCGCCCCGAGGAGCGTCTTGCCACGTGTCACCACTGGGTCTGATTGAGCACCTCCAGGAGAGAGGCCCCAGCAAGACGCGCCCCGAGGAGCGTCTTGCCACATGTCACTACTCGGTCTAACTGAGCGCCTCCAGGAGAGAGGTCCAAGCAAGATGCGCCCCGAGGAGCGTCTTGCCACATGTCACTATTCGGTCTGACTGAGCGCCTCCAGGAGGGAGGTCCAAGCAAGACGCGCCCCGAGGAGCGTCTTGCCACATGTCACTACTCGGTCTGACTAAGCGCCTCCAGGAGAGAGGCCCAAGCAAGACGTGCCCCGAGGAGCGTTTTGCCACATGTCAACAATGGGTCTGACTGAGGTTCTCCAGGAGAGAAGCCCAAGCAAGACGCGCCCAGAGGAGCGTCTTGCCACATATCAACACTGGGTCTGACTGAGCGCCTCCAGGAGAGAGGCCCAAGCAAGACACGCCCCGAGGAGCGTCTTGACACATGTCAACACTGGGTCGGACTGAGGGCCTCCATGAGAGAAGCCCAAGCAAGACGCGCCCCGAGGAGAGTCTTGCCACATGTTAACACTCGGTCTGACAGTGGGCATTCAGGAGAGAGGCCCAAGCAATACTCGCCCCGAGGAGCGTCTTTCCACATGTCACCACTGGGTCTGAATGAGCACCTCCAGCAGAGAGGCCCAAGCAAGACGCGCCCCGAGGAGCGTCTTTCCACGTGTCACCACTGGGTCTGACTGAGCGCCTCCAGGAGAGAGGCCCAAGCAAGATGCGCCCCGAGGAGCGTCTTGCCACATGTCAACACTGGGTCTGACTGAGCGCCTCAAGGAGAGAGGCCCAAGCAAGACGCGCCCCGAGGAGCGTCTTGCCACATGTCAACAATGGGTCTGACTGAGGGCCTCCAGGAGAGAGGCCCAAGCAAGATGCACCCGGAGGAGCGTCTTGCCACATGTCACCTCTGGTTCTGACTGAGCGCCTCCAGGAGAGAGGCCCAAGCAAGACGTGCCCCGAGGAGCGTCTTGTCACATGTCAACACT
The DNA here is from genome assembly GCF_043380555.1 of Nothobranchius furzeri. Classification (NCBI taxonomy): domain Eukaryota; kingdom Metazoa; phylum Chordata; class Actinopteri; order Cyprinodontiformes; family Nothobranchiidae; genus Nothobranchius; species Nothobranchius furzeri. Next base: position 13,850,635 of record NC_091747.1, on the reverse strand, counting down.
GGGTCTGTCTGAGCGCCTCCAGGAGAGAAGCCCAAGCAAGACGCGCCCCGAGGAGCGTCTTGTCACATGTCAACAATGGGTCTGACTGAGGGCCTCCAGGAGAGAAGCCCAAGCAAGACTGCGCCCCGAGGAGCGTCCTGACACATGTCAACACTGTGTCTGACAGAGGGCCTCCAGGAGAGAGACCCAAGCAAGACACGCCCCGCGGAGTGTCTTGCCACATGTCACCACTGGGTCTGACTGAGCGCCTCCAGGAGAGAGGCCCAAGCAAGCCGTGCCCCGGGGAGCGTCAGGCCACATGTCACCACTCAGTCTGACTGAGCGCCTCCAGGAGAGAGGTCCAAGCAAGATACCCCCCGAGGAGCGTCTTGCCACATGTCAGCACTGGGTCTGACTGAGCGCCTCCAGGAGAGAGGCCCCAGCAAGACGCGCCCCGAGGAGCGTCTTGCCTTATGTCAGCACTCGGTCTGACTGAGCGCCTCCAGGAGAGAGGCCCCAGCAAGACGCGCCCCGAGGAGCGTCTTGCCACATGTCAACAATGGGTCTGACTGAGGGCCTCCAGGAGAGAGGCCCAAGCAAGATGCGCCCGGAGGAGCGTCTTGCCACATGTCAACACTGGGTCTGACAGAGGGCCTCCAGGAGAGAGGCCCAAGCAAGACGCCGCCCCGAGGAGCATCTTGCCACATGTCACCTCTGGTTCTGACTGAGCGCCTCCAGGAGAGAGTCTCAAGAGAGACGCGCCCCGAGGAGCGTCTTGTCACATGTCAACACTGGGTCTTTCTGAGCGCCTCCAGGAGAGAAGCCCAAGCAAGACGCGCCCCGAGGAGCGTCTTGCCACATGTCACCACTGGGTCTGACTGAGCGCCTCCAGGAGAGAGGCCCAAGCAAGACGCGCCCCGAGGAGCGTCAGGCCTCATGTCAACACTGGGTCTGACAGAGGGCCTCCAGGAGAGAGGCCCAAGCAAGACGCGCCCCGAGGAGTGTCTTGCCACATGTCACCACTTGGTCTGACTGAGCGCCTCCAGGAGAGAGGCCCAAGCAACACGCGCCCTGAGGAGCGTCTTGCCACGTGTCAACACTGGGTCTGATTGAGGGCCTTCTGGAGAGAGGCCCAAGCAAGACGCGCCCCGAGGAGCGTCTTGCCACATGTCAACAATGGGTCTTACTGAGGGCCTCCAGGAGAGAAGCCCAAGCAAGACGCGCCCCGAGGAGCTTCTTTCCACATGTCAGCACTCGGTCTGTCTGAGCGCCTCCAGGAGAGAGGCCAAAGCAAGACGCGCCCCGAGGAGCGTCTTGACACATGTCAACACTGGGTCTGACAGAGGGCCTCCACGAGAGAGGCCCAAGCAAGACGCGCCCCGAGGAGTGTCTTGCCACATGTCAACACTGGGTCTGACAGAGGGCCTCCATGAGAGAGGCCCAAGCAAGACGCGCCCCAAGGAGTGTCTTGCCACATGTCACCACTTGGTCTGACTGAGCGCCTCCAGGAGAGAGGCCCAAGCAACACGCGCCCCGAGGAGCGTCAGGCCACATGTCACTACTCAGTCTGACTGAGCGCCTCCAGGAGAGAGGCCCAAGTAAGACGCGCCCCGAGGAGCGTCTTGCCACGTGTCCACACTGGGTCTGATTGAGGGCCTTCTGGAGAGAGGCCCAAGCAAGACGCGCCCCGAGGAGCGTCTTGCCACATGTCAACAATGGTTCTTACTGAGGGCCTCCAGGAGAGAAGCCCTAGCAAGACGCGCCCCGAGGAGCTTCTTGCCACATGTCAGCACTGGGTCTGACTGAGCGCCTCCAGGAGAGAGGCCCAAGCAAGACGCGCCCCGAGCAGCGTCTTGCCACATGTCAACACTGGGTCTTACTGAGGGCCTCCAGGAGAGAAGCCCAAGCAAGACGCGCCCCGAGGAGCTTCTTGCCACATGTCAACAATGGGTCTTACTGAGGGCCTCCAGGAGAGAAGCCCAAGCAAGACGCGCCCCGAGGAGCTTCTTGCCACATGTCAACAATGGGTCTTACTGAGGGCCTCCAGGAGAGAAGCCCAAGCAAGACGTGCCCCGAGGAGCGTCAGGCCACATGTCACTACTCAGTCTGACTGAGCGCCTCCAGGAGAGAGGCCCAAGTAAGACGCGCCCCGAGGAGCGTCTTGCCACGTGTCAACACTGGGTCTGATTGAGGGCCTTCTGGAGAGAGGCCCAAGCAAGACGTGCCCCGAGGAGCGTCTTGCCACATGTCAACAATGGGTCTGACTGAGGGCCTCCAGGAGAGAAGCCCAAGCAAGACTGCGCCCCGAGGAGCGTCTTGACACATGTCAACACTGGGTCTGACAGAGCGCCTCCAGGAGAGAGGCCCAAGCAAGACGCGCCCCGAGGAGCATCTTGACACATGTCAACACTGGGTCTGACAGAGGGCCTCCAGGAGAGAGGCCCAAGCAAGACGCGCCCCGAGGAGTGTCTTGCCACATGTCACCACTTGGTCTGACTGAGCGCCTCCAGGAGAGAGGCCCAAGCAACACGCGCCCTGAGGAGCGTCTTGCCACGTGTCAACACTGGGTCTGATTGAGGGCCTTCTGGAGAGAGGCCCAAGCAAGACGCGCCCCGAGGAGCGTCTTGCCACATGTCAACAATGGGTCTTACTGAGGGCCTCCAGGAGAGAAGCCCAAGCAAGACGCGCCCCGAGGAGCTTCTTTCCACATGTCAGCACTCGGTCTGTCTGAGCGCCTCCAGGAGAGAGGCCAAAGCAAGACGCGCCCCGAGGAGCGTCTTGACACATGTCAACACTGGGTCTGACAGAGGGCCTCCATGAGAGAGGCCCAAGCAAGACGCGCCCCGAGGAGTGTCTTGCCACATGTCAACACTGGGTCTGACAGAGGGCCTCCATGAGAGAGGCCCAAGCAAGACGCGCCCCAAGGAGTGTCTTGCCACATGTCACCACTTGGTCTGACTGAGCGCCTCCAGGAGAGAGGCCCAAGCAACACGCGCCCCGAGGAGCGTCAGGCCACATGTCACTACTCAGTCTGACTGAGCGCCTCCAGGAGAGAGGCCCAAGTAAGACGCGCCCCGAGGAGCGTCTTGCCACGTGTCAACACTGGGTCTGATTGAGGGCCTTCTGGAGAGAGGCCCAAGCAAGACGCGCCCCGAGGAGCGTCTTGCCACATGTCAACAATGGTTCTTACTGAGGGCCTCCAGGAGAGAAGCCCTAGCAAGACGCGCCCCGAGAAGCTTCTTGCCACATGTCAGCACTCGGTCTGACAGAGGGCCTCCATGAGAGAGGCCCAAGCAAGACGCGCCCCGAGGAGTGTCTTGCAAAATGTCAACACTGGGTCTGACTGAGCGCCTCAGGGAGAGAGGTCCAAGCAAGACGCACCCCGAGGAGCGTCTTGCCACAAGTCAACAATGGGTCTTACTGAGGGCCTCCAGGAGAGAAGCCCAAGCAAGACGCGCCCCGAGGAGCTTCTTGCCACATGTCAGCACTGGGTCTGACTGAGCGCCTCCAGGAGAGAGGCCCAAGCAAGACGCACCCGAGGAGCGTCTTGCCACATGTCAACACTGGGTCTTACTGAGGGCCTCCAGGAGAGAAGCCCAAGCAAGACGCGCCCCGAGGAGCTTCTTGCCACATGTCAACAATGGGTCTTACTGAGGGCCTCCAGGAGAGAAGCCCAAGCAAGACGCGTCCCGAGGAGCTTCTTGCCACATGTCAGCACTGGGTCTGACTTAGCGCCTCGAGGAGAGAGGCCCAAGCAAGATGCGCCCCGAGGAGCGTCTTGCCACGTGTCACCACTGGGTCTGACTGAGCTCCTCCAGGAGAGAGGCCCAAGCAAGACGCGCCCCGAGGAGCGTCTTGCCACGTGTCACCACTGGGTCTGATTGAGCACCTCCAGGAGAGAGGCCCAAGCAAGACGTGCCCCGAGGAGCGTCTTGCCACATGTCAACAATGGGTCTGACTGAGGGCCTCCAGGAGAGAAGCCCAAGCAAGACGCGCCCCGAGGAGTGTCTTGCCACATGTCAACACTGGGTCTGACAGAGGGCCTCCATGAGAGAGGCCCAAGCAAGACGCGCCCCAAGGAGTGTCTTGCCACATGTCACCACTTGGTCTGACTGAGCGCCTCCAGGAGAGAGGCCCAAGAAACACGCGCCCCGAGGAGCGTCAGGCCACATGTCACTACTCAGTCTGACTGAGCGCCTCCAGGAGAGAGGCCCAAGTAAGACGCGCCCCGAGGAGCGTCTTGCCACGTGTCCACACTGGGTCTGATTGAGGGCCTTCTGGAGAGAGGCCCAAGCAAGACGCGCCCCGAGGAGCGTCTTGCCACATGTCAACAATGGTTCTTACTGAGGGCCTCCAGGAGAGAAGCCCTAGCAAGACGCGCCCCGAGGAGCTTCTTGCCACATGTCAGCACTGGGTCTGACTGAGCGCCTCCAGGAGAGAGGCCCAAGCAAGACGCGCCCCGAGGAGCGTCTTGCCACATGTCAACACTGGGTCTTACTGAGAACCTCCAGGAGAGAAGCCCAAGCAAGACGCGCCCCGAGGAGCTTCTTGCCACATGTCAACAATGGGTCTTACTGAGGGCCTCCAGGAGAGAAGCCCAAGCAAGACGCGCCCCGAGGAGCTTCTTGCCACATGTCAACAATGGGTCTTACTGAGGGCCTCCAGGAGAGAAGCCCAAGCAAGACGCGCCCCGAGGAGCGTCTTGCCACATGTCACTACTCGGTCTGACTGAGCGCCTCAAGGAGAGAGGTCCAAGCAACACGCGCCCCGAGGAGTGTCTTGGCACATGCCAACACTGGGTCTGACTGAGTGCCTCCATGAGAGAAGCCCCTGCAAGACGCGCCCCGAGGAGCGTCTTGCCACATGTCACTACTCGGTCTGACTGAGCGCCTCCAGGAGAGAGGCCCAAGCAAGACGTGCCCCGAGGAGCGTCTTGCCACATGTCAACAATGGGTCTGACTGAGGGCCTCCAGGAGAGAAGCCCAAGCAAGAAGCGCCCCGAATGCGTCTTGCCACATGTCAACACTGGGTCTGACTGAGCGCCTCCAGGAGAGAGGCCAAAGCAAGACGCGCCCCGAGGAGCGTCTTGACACATGTCAACACTGGGTCTGACAGAGGGCCTCCATGAGAGAGGCCCAAGCAAGACGCACCCCGAGGAGTGTCTTTCCACATGTCAACACTGTGTCTGACTGAGCGCCTCCAGGAGAGTGGCCCAAGCAAGACGCGCCCCGAGGAGCGTCTTGCCACGTGTCAACACTGGGTCTGACTTTGCGCCTCCAGGAGAGAGGCCCAAGCAAGATGCGCCTCGAGGAGCGTCTTGCCACGTGTCACCACTGGGTCTGACTGAGCTCCTCCAGGAGAGAGGCCCAAGCAAGACGCGCCCCGAGGAGCGTCTTGCCACGTGTCAACACTGGGTCTGACTTTGCACCTCCAGGAGAGAGGTCCAAGCAAGATACCCCCCGAGGAGCGTCTTGCCACATGTCAGCACTGGGTTTGACTGAGCGCCTCCAGGAGAGAGGCCCCAGCAAGACGCGCCCCGAGGAGCGTCTTGCCTTATGTCAGCACTCGGTCTGACTGAGCGCCTCCAGGAGAGAGGCCCCAGCAAGACGCGCCCCGAGGAGCGTCTTGCCACATGTCAACAATGGGTCTGACTGAGGGCCTCCAGGAGAGAGGCCCAAGCAAGATGCGCCCGGAGGAGCGTCTTGCCACATGTCAACACTGGGTCTGACAGAGGGCCTCCAGGAGAGAGGCCCAAGCAAGACGCGCCCCGAGGAGCGTCTTGCCACATGTCACCTCTGGTTCTGACTGAGCGCCTCCAGGAGAGAGTCCCAAGAGAGACGCGCCCCGAGGAGCGTCTTGTCACATGTCAACACTGGGTCTTTCTGAGCGCCTCCAGGAGAGAAGCCCAAGCAAGACGCGCCCCGAGGAGCGTCTTGCCACATGTCAACAATGGGTCTGACTGAGGGCCTCCAGGAGAGAAGCCCAAGCAACACGCGGCCCGAGGAGCGTCTTGCCACATGTCAGCACTCGGTCTGACTGAGCGCCTCCAGGAGAGAGGCCCAAGCAAGACGCACCCCGAGGAGCGTCTTGCCACATGTCAACAATGGGTCTGACTGAGGGCCTCCAGGAGAGAAGCCCAAGCAAGACGCACCCTGAGGAGCGTCTTGCCACGTGTCAACACTGGGTCTGATTGAGGGCCTTCTGGAGAGAGGCCCAAGCAAGACGCGCCCCGAGGAGCGTCTTGCCACATGTCAACAATGGGTCTTACTGAGGGCCTCCAGGAGAGAAGCCCAAGCAAGACGCGCCCCGAGGAGCTTCTTTCCACATGTCAGCGCTCGGTCTGTCTGAGCGCCTCCAGGAGAGAGGCCAAAGCAAGACGCGCCCCGAGGAGCGTCTTGACACATGTAAACACTGGGTCTGACAGAGGGCCTCCATGAGAGAGGCCCAAGCAAGACGCGCCCCGAGGAGTGTCTTGCCACATGTCAACACTGGGTCTGACAGAGGGCCTCCATGAGAGAGGCCCAAGCAAGACGCGCCCCAAGGAGTGTCTTGCCACATGTCACCACTTGGTCTGACTGAGCGCCTCCAGGAGAGAGGCCCAAGCAACACGCGCCCCGAGGAGCGTCAGGCCACATGTCACTACTCAGTCTGACTGAGCGCCTCCAGGAGAGAGGCCCAAGTAAGACGCGCCCCGAGGAGCGTCTTGCCACGTGTCAACACTGGGTCTGATTGAGGGCCTTCTGGAGAGAGGCCCAAGCAAGACGCGCCCCGAGGAGCGTCTTGCCACATGTCAACAATGGTTCTTACTGAGGGCCTCCAGGAGAGAAGCCCTAGCAAGACGCGCCCCGAGAAGCTTCTTGCCACATGTCAGCACTCGGTCTGACAGAGGGCCTCCATGAGAGAGGCCCAAGCAAGACGCGCCCCGAGGAGTGTCTTGCCAAATGTCAACATTGGGTCTGACTGAGCGCCTCAGGGAGAGAGGTCCAAGCAAGACGCGCCCCGAGGAGCGTCTTGCCACATGTCAACACTGGGTCTTACTGAGGGCCTCCAGGAGAGAAGCCCAAGCAAGACGCGCCCCGAGGAGCTTCTTGCCACATGTCAACAATGGGTCTTACTGAGGGCCTCCAGGAGAGAAGCCCAAGCAAGACGCGCCCCGAGGAGCTTCTTGCCACATGTCAACAATGGGTCTTACTGAGGGCCTCCAGGAGAGAAGCCCAAGCAAGACGCGCCCCGAGGAGCGTCTTGCCACATGTCACTACTCGGTCTGACTGAGCGCCTCCAGGAGAGAGGTCCAAGCAACACGCGCCCCGAGGAGCGTCTTGGCACATGTCAACACTGGCTCTGACTGAGTGCCTCCATGAGAGAAGCCCCTGCAAGACGCGCCCCGAGGAGCGTCTTGCCACATGTCACTACTCGGTCTGACTGAGCGCCTCCAGGAGAGAGGCGCAAGCAAGACGTGCCCCGAGGAGCGTCTTGCCACATGTCAACAATGGGTCTGACTGAGGGCCTCCAGGAGAGAAGCCCAAGCAAGAAGCGCCCCGAGGGGCGTCTTGCCACATGTCAACACTGGGTCTGACTGAGCGCCTCCAGGAGAGAGGCCAAAGCAAGACGCGCCCCGAGGAGCGTCTTGACACATGTCAACACTGGGTCTGACTGAGGGCCTCCATGAGAGAGGCCCAAGCAAGACGCACCCCGAGGAGTGTCTTTCCACATGTCAACACTGTGTCTGACTGAGCGCCTCCAGGAGAGTGGCCCAAGCAAGACGCGCCCTGAGGAGCGTCTTGCCACGTGTCAACACTGGGTCTGACTTTGCGCCTCCAGGAGAGAGGCCCAAGCAAGATGCGCCTCGAGGAGCGTCTTGCCACGTGTCACCACTGGGTCTGACTGAGCTCCTCCAGGAGAGAGGCCCAAGCAAGACACGCCCCGAGGAGCGTCTTGACACATGTCAACACTGGGTCTGACTGAGGGCCTCCATGAGAGAAGCCCAAGCAAGACAGGCCCCGAGGAGAGTCTTGCCACATGTCAACACTGGGTCTGACAGAGGGCATCCAGGAGAGAGGCCCAAGCAATACGCGCCCCGAGGAGCGTCTTGCCAAATGTCAACAATGGGTCTGACTGAGGGCCTCCAGGAGAGAAGCCCAAGCATGACGCACCCCGAGGAGCTTCTTGCTACATGTCAGCACTCGGTCTGACTGAGCGCCTCCAGGAGAGAGGCCAAAGCAAGACGCGCCCCGAGGAGCGTCTTGACACATGACAACACTGGGTCTGACAGAGGGCCTCCATGAGAGAGGCCCAAGTAAGACGCGCCCCGAGGAGTGTCTTTCCACATGTCAACACTGTGTCTGACTGAGCGCCTCCAGGAGAGAAGCCCAAGCAAGACGCGTCCCGAGGAGCTTCTTGCCACATGTCAGCACTGGGTCTGACTTAGCGCCTCCAGGAGAGAGGCCCAAGCAAGATGCGCCCCGAGGAGCGTCTTGCCACGTGTCACCACTGGGTCTGACTGAGCTCCTCCAGGAGAGAGGCCCAAGCAAGACGCGCCCCGAGGAGAGTCTTGCCACATGTTAACACTCGGTCTGACAGTGGGCATTCAGGAGAGTGGCCCAAGCAATACTCGCCCCGAGGAGCGTCTTGCCACATGTCACCACTGGGTCTGAATGAGCACCTCCAGGAGAGAGGCCCAAGCAAGACGCGCCCCGAGGAGCGTCTTTCCACGTGTCACCACTGGGTGTGACTGAGCGCCTCCAGGAGAGAGGCCCAAGCAAGATGCACCCGGAGGAGCGTCTTGCCACATGTCACCTCTGGTTCTGACTGAGCGCCTCCAGGAGAGAGGGCCAAGCAAGACGCGCCCCGAGGAGTGTCTTGCCACACGTCACCACTTGGTCTGACTGAGCGCCTCCAGGAGAGAGGCCCAAGCAACACGCGCCCCGAGGAGCGTCAGGCCACATGTCACTACTCAGTCTGACTGAGCGCCTCCAGGAGAGAGGCCCAAGTAAGACGCGCCCCGAGGAGCGTCTTGCCACGTGTCAACACTGGGTCTGATTGAGGGCCTTCTGGTGAGAGGCCCAAGCAAGACGCGCCCCGAGGAGCGTCTTGCCACATGTCAACACTGGGTCTGACTGAGCGCCTCCAGGAGAGAGGCCAAAGCAAGACGCGCCCCGAGGAGCGTCTTGACACATGTCAACACTGGGTCTGACAGAGGGCCTCCATGAGAGAGGCCCAAGCAAGACCCGCCCTGAGGAGCGTCTTGCCACATGTCACTACTCGTTCTGACTGAGCGCCTCCAGGAGGGAGGTCCAAGCAAGACACGCCCCGAGGAGCGTCTTGCCACATGTCACTACTCGGTCTGACTGAGCGCCTCCAGGAGAGAGGCCCAAGCAAGACGTGCCCCGAGGAGCGTCTTGCCACATGTCAACAATGGATCTGACTGAGGGCCTCCAGGAGAGAAGCCCAAGCAAGACGCGCCCCGAGGAGCGTCTTGCCAGATGTCAACACTGGGTCTGACTGAGGGCCCCCAGGAGAGAGGCCCAAATAAGACGCGCCCCGAGGAGCGTCTTGCCACATGTCAACACTGGGTCTGACTGAGGGCCTCCAGGAGAGAAGCCCAAGCAAGATGCGCCCCGAAGAGCGTCTTGCCACATGTCAGCACTCGGTCTGACTGAGCACCTCCAGGAGAGAGGCCCAAGCAATACGCGCCCCGAGGAGCATCTTGACACATGTCTCCTCTGGGTCTGACTGAGCGCCTCCAGTAGAGAGGCCCAAGCAAGACGTGCCCCGAGGAGCATCTTGCCACATGTCACCTCTGGGTCTGACTGAGCGCCTCCAGGAGAGAGGCTCAAGCAAGAAACGCCCGAGGAGCGTCTTGACACATGTCAACACTGGGTCTGACTGAGCGCCTCCAGGAGAGAGGCCCCATTAAGACGCGCCCCGAGGAGCGTCTTGCCACATGTCAACAATGTGTCTGACTGAGGGCCTCCAGGAGAGAAGCCCAAGCAAGACGCGCCCCGAGGAGCGTCTTGCCACATGTCACTACTGGGTCTGACTGAGCGCCTCCAGGAGAGAGGTCCAAGCAACACGCGCCCCGAGGAGCGTCTTGCCACATGTCAACACTGGGTCTGACTGAGTGCCTCCATGAGTGAAGCCCCAGCAAGACGCGCCCCGAGGAGCGTCTTGCCTTATGTCACTACTCGGTCTGACTGAGCGCCTCCAGGAGAGAGGCCCAAGCAAGACGTGTCCCGAGGAGCGTCTTGCCACATGTCAACAATGGGTCTGACTGAGGGCCTCCAGGAGAGAAGCCCAAGCAAGAAGCGCCCCGAGGAGCGTCTTGCCACATGTCAACACTGGGTCTGACTGAGCGCCTCCAGGAGAGAGGCCCAAGCAAGACACGCCCCGAGGAGCGTCTTGACACATGTCAACACTGGGTCTGACTGAGGGCCTCCATGAGAGAAGCCCAAGCAAGACGCGCCCCGAGGAGAGTCTTGCCACATGTCAACACTGGGTCTGACAGAGGGCATCCAGAAGAGAGGCCCAAGCAATACGTGCCCCGAGGAGCGTCTTGCCACATGTCAACAATGGGTCTGACTGAGGGCCTCCAGGAGAGAAGCCAAAGCAAGACGCGCCCCGAGGAGCGTCTTGCCACATGTCACTACTCGGTCTAACTGAGCGCCTCCAGGAGAGAGGTCCAAGCAAGACGCGCCCCGAGGAGCGTCTTGCCACATGTCACTACTCGGTCTGACTGAGCGCCTCCAGGAGAGAGGCCCAAGCAAGACGCGCCCTGAGGAGCGTCTTGCCACATGTCAACACAGGTTCTGACTGAGGGCCTCCAGGAGAGAGGCCTAAATAAGACGCGCCCCGAGGAGCGTCTTGCCACATGTCAACAATGGGTCTGACTGAGGGCCTCCAGGAGAGAGGCCTAAATAAGAAGCGCCCCGAGGAGCGTCTTGCCACATGTCAGCACTCGGTCTGACTGAGCGCCTCCAGGAGAGAGGCCTAAGCAAGACGCGCCCCGAGGAGCGTCTTGCCACATGTCAACACTGGGTCTGACTGAGCGCCTCCAGGAGAGAGGCCCAAGCAAGACGCGCCCCGAGGAGAGTCTTGCCACATGTCAGCACTCGGTCTGACTGAGCGCCTCCAGGGGAGAGGCCCAAGCAAGACGCGCCCCGAGGAGCGTCTTGACACATTTCTCCTCTGGGTCTGACTGAGCGCCTCCAGGAGAGAGGCCCAAGCAAGACGTTCCCCGAGGAGCGTCTTTCCACATGTCAACACTGGGTCTGACTGAGTGCCTCCATGAGAGAAGAACCAGCAAGACGCGCCCCGAGGAGCGTCTTGCCACATGTCAACACTGGGTCTGACTGAGCACCTCCAGGAGAGAGGCTCAAGCAAGACGCGCCCCGAGGAGCGTCTTGCCACATGTCAACACTGGGTCTGACTGAGCGCCTCCAGGAGAGAGGCCCGAGGAGCGTCTTGACACATATCACCTCTGGGTCTGACTGAGCGCCTCCAGGAGAGAGGCCCAAGCAAGACGCGCCCCGAGGAGCGTCTTGTCACATGTCAACACTGGGTCTGACTGAGCACCTCCAGGAGCGAGGCCCAAGCAAGAAACGCCCGAGGAGCGTCTTGACACATGTCAACACTGGGTCTGACTGAGCGCCTCCAGGAGAGAGGTCCAAGCAACACGCGCCCTGAGGAGCGTCTTGCCACATGTCAACACTGGGTCTGACTGAGGGCCTCCATGAGAGAAGCCCAAGCAAGACGCGCCCCGAGGAGCGTCTTGCTAACGTGTCAACATTGGGTCTGACTTAGCGCCTCCAGGAGAGAGGCCCAAGCAAGATGCGCCCCGAGGAGCGTCTTGCCACGTGTCACCACTGGGTCTGACTGAGCTCCTCCAGGAGAGAGGCCCAAGCAAGACGCGCCCCGAGGAGCGTCTTGCCACATGTCACCACTGGGTCTGATTGAGCACCTCCAGGAGAGAGGCCCCAGCAAGACGCGCCGCGAGGAGCATCGTGCCTTATGTCAGCACTCGGTCTGACTGAGCGCCTCCAGGAGAGAGGCCCAAGCAAGACCCGCCCCGAGGAGCGTCTTGCCACATGTCACTACTCGGTCTGACTGAGCGCCTCCAGGAGGGAGGTCCAAGCAAGACGCGCCCCGAGGAGCGTCTTGCCACATGTCACTACTCGGTCTGACTGAGCGCCTCCAGGAGAGAGGCCCAAGCAAGACGTGCCCCGAGGAGAGTCTTGCCACATGTCAACAATGGGTCTGACTGAGGGCCTCCAGGAGAGAAGCCCAAGCAAGACGCGCCCCGAGGAGCGTCTTGCCAGATGTCAACACTGGGTCTGACTGAGGGCCCCCAGGAGAGAGGCCCAAATAAGAAGCGCCCCGAGGAGCGTCTTGCCACATGTCAACACTGGGTCTGACTGAGGGCCTCCAGGAGAGAAGCCCAAGCAAGATGCGCCCCGAGGAGCGTCTTGCCACATGTCAGCACTCGGTCTGACTGAGCGCCTCCAGGAGAGAGGCCCAAGCAAGACGCGCCCCGAGGAGCGTCTTGACACATGTCTCCTCTGGGTCTGACTGAGCGCCTCCAAGAGAGAGGCCCAAGCAAGACGTGCCCCGAGGAGCGTCTTGCCACATGTCAACACTGGGTCTGACTGAGTGCCTCCATGAGAGAAGCCCCAGCAAGACGCGCCCCGAGGAGCGTCTTGCCACATGTCAACACTGGGTCTGACTGAGCGCCTCCAGGAGAGAGGCCCGAGGAGCGTCTTGCCACATGTCACCTCTGGGTCTGACTGAGCGCCTCCAGGAGAGAGGCCCCAGCAAGACGCGCTCCGAGGAGCGTCTTGCCACATGTCAGCACTCGGTCTGACTGAGCACCTCCAGGAGAGAGGCCCAAGCAAGAAGCGCCCCGAGGAGCGTCTTGCCACATGTCAACAATGGGTCTGACTGAGGGCCTCCAGGAGAGAAGCCCAAGCAAGACGCACCCCGAGGAGCGTCTTGCCACATGTCAACACTGGGTCTAATTGAGCGCCTCCAGGAGAGAGGCCCAAGCAAGACGCGCCCCGAGGAGCGTCTTGCCACATGTCACTACTCGGTCTGACTGAGCGCCTCCAGGAGAGAGGTCCAAGCAACACGCGCCCCGAGGAGCGTCTTGCCACATGTCAACACTGGGTCTGACTGAGTGCCTCCATGAGAGAAGCCCCAGCAAGACGCGCCCCGAGGAGCGTCTTGCCACATGTCACTACTCGGTCTGACTGAGCGCCTCCAGGAGAGAGGCCCAAGCAAGACGTGTCCCGAGGAGAGTCTTGCCACATGTCAACAATGGGTCTGACTGAGGGCCTCCAGGAGAGAAGCCCAAGCAAGAAGCGCCCCGAGGAGCGTCTTGCCACATGTCAACAATGGGTCTTACTGAGGGCCTCCAGGAGAGAAGCCCAAGCAAGACGCGCCCCGAGGAGCGTCTTGCCACATGTCACTACTCAGTCTGACTGAGCGCCTCAGTTAGAGAGGTCCAAGCAAGACGCGCCCCGAGGAGCGTCTTGCCACATGTCAACACTGGGTCTGACTGAGTGCCTCCATGAGAGAAGCCCCAGCAAGACGCGCCCCGAGGAGCGTCTTGCCACATGTCAGCACTCGGTCTGACTGAGCGCCTCCAGGAGAGAGGCCCAAGCAAGACGCGCCCCGAGGAGCGTCTTGACACATGTCTCCTCTGGGTCTGACTGAGCGCCTCCAAGAGAGAGGCCCAAGCAAGACGTGCCCCGAGGAGCGTCTTGCCACATGTCAACACTGGGTCTGACTGAGTGCCTCCATGAGAGAAGCCCCAGCAAGACGCGCCCCGAGGAGCGTCTTGCCACATGTCAACACTGGGTCTGACTGAGCGCCTCCAGGAGAGAGGCCCGAGGAGCGTCTTGCCACATGTCACCTCTGGGTCTGACTGAGCGCCTCCAGGAGAGAGGCCCCAGCAAGACGCGCTCCGAGGAGCGTCTTGCCACATGTCAGCACTCGGTCTGACTGAGCACCTCCAGGAGAGAGGCCCAAGCAAGAAGCGCCCCGAGGAGCGTCTTGCCACATGTCAACAATGGGTCTGACTGAGGGCCTCCAGGAGAGAAGCCCAAGCAAGACGCACCCCGAGGAGCGTCTTGCCACATGTCAACACTGGGTCCAATTGAGGACAGTGTAACACACACACTACAGTTGTTGGTCCAACCATATGAGGACGTATTCTGAAACACACATCTCCTTCACAGCTTGAAACAATATGAGGACATGACGACTGAACACATGTAGAGTTCATGTTCCTGACTTCTAGCTTCTCCTGTTGTTGTCAATAAAAGCTCTAAACCCAACATTGATGTAAAGCCATCTATTTCCCCAGAAATCCAATCATATTAACTGATCAGCTTCAGGTTAAATGGACAAAAACATGTGTAAAAGGACAAAAATATTAAACTTAGTCTGAACAAATATCAAGCAAATGCTTAAAGGGAAAGTTTGGACTAACAAATGGTATAGACAATTTCTTTCTCCTAATGCTAATGTTGATTTGGGGAAACTTTCACTGAAACTGATTGTTTTAAAACAATCAAAGTGCATTTCATTTATGCACTAGGCCCAACTGACTCATATACTTGATTTCAAATACAAAAAATAATGTGTGACCTGTTGGAAGAATGGAGTGAATTTTCACTCACTTCTTGGTCTGTAGGAGGTTGGGACATGGTCTCAACACTTGGTGTCTGAAACAAAAGACAACAATGTAAATCCTGACTAGTTCACTAACTACAGATCATACTTGTTTCAGTGAATATAATTCAAAGAAGAATCTGAGTTCCTTATATCAGACTGTATAGAAACTATTAACACTGTACAGTTCTTCTACCCAACAATATGAGGACAGTGTAACACACACACTACAGTTGTTGGTCCAACCATATGAGGACATATTCTGAAACACACATCTCCTTCACAGCTTGAAACAATATGAGGACATGACGACTGAACACATGTAGAGTTCATGTTCCTGACTTCTAGCTTCTGCTGTTGTCAATAAAAGCTCTAAACCCAACACTGATGTAAAGCCATCTATTTCCCCAGAAATCCAATCATATTAACTGATCAGCTTCAGGTTAAATGGACAAAAACATGTGTAAAAAGACAAAAATATTAAATTTAGTCAGAATAAAGATCAAGCAAATGCTTAAAGGGAAAGTTTGGACTAACAAATTGTATAGATAATTTCTTTCTCCTAATGCAAATATTGATTTGGGGAAACTTTCAATCAAACTGATTGTTTTAATACAATCAAAGTGCATTTCATTTATGCACTAGGCCCAACTGACTCATATACTTGATTCCAAACACAAAAATTAATGTGTGACCTGTTGGGAGAATGAAGTGGATTTTTCACTCACTTCTTGGTCTGTAGGAGTTTGGGACATGGTCTCAACACTTGGTGTCTGAAACAAAAGACAACAATATAATGTCAGAAACATTGTGTACTATGAATCCTGACTAGTTCATTAACTACAGATCATACTTGTTTCAGTGAATATTATTCACAGAAGAATCTGAGTTCCTTATATCAGACTGTATAGAAACTATTAACACTGTACAGTTCTGCTACCTAACAATATGAGGACAGTGTAACACACACACTACAGTTGTTGGTCCAACCATATGAGGACGTATTCTGAAACACACATCTCCTTCACAGCTTGAAACCATATGAGGACATGACGACTGAACACATGTAGAGTTCATGTTCCTGACTTCTAGCTTCTCCTGTTGTTGTCAATAAAAGCTCTAAACCCAACACTGATGTAAAGCCATCTATTTCCCCAGCAATCCAATCATATTAACTGATCAGCTTCAGGTTAAATGGACAAAAACATGTGTAAAAGGACAAAAATATTAAACTTAGTCAGAACAAATATCAAGCAAATGCTTAAAGGGAAAGTTTGGACTAACAAATGGTATAGACAATTTCTTTCTCCTAATGCTAATGTTGATTTGGGGAAACTTTCACTCAAACTGATTGTTTTAAAACAATCAAAGTGCATTTCATTTATGCACTAGGCCCAACTGACTCATATACCTGATTTCAAATACAAAAAATAATGTGTGACCTGTTGGAAGAATGAAGTGAATTTTCACTCACTTCTTGGTCTGTAGGAGGTTGGGACGTGGTCTCAACACTTGGTGTCTGAAACAAAAGACAACAATGTAAATCCTGACTAGTTCATTAGCTACAGATCATACTTGTTTCAGTGAACATTATTCACAGAAGAATCTGAGTTCCTCATATCAGACTGTATAGAAACTAATAACACTGTACAGTTCTGCTACCCAACAATATGAGGACAGTGTAACACACACACACTACAGTTGTTGGTCCAACCATATGAGGATGTTTTCTGAAACACACACATCTCCTTTACAGCTTGAATCAATATGAGGACATGACGACTGAACACATGTAGAGTTCATGTTCCTGACTTCTAGCTCCTCCTGCTGTTGTCAATAAAAGCTCTAAACCCACCACTGATGTAAAGCCATCTATTTCCCCAGAAATCCAATCATATTAACTGATCAGCTTCAGGTTAAATGGACTAAAACATGTGTAAAAGGACAAAAATATTAAATTTAGTCAGAATAAAGATCAAGCAAATGCTTACAGGGAAAGCTTGGACTAACAAATGGTATAGACAATTTCTTTCTCCTAATGCTAGTGTTGATTTGGGGAAACTTTCACTCAAACAGATTGTTTTAAAACAATCAAAGTGCATTTCATTTATGCACTAGGCCCAACTGACTCATATACTTGATTTCAAATACAAAAAATAATGTGTGACCTGTTGGAAGAATGAAATGAATTTTTCACTCACTTCTTGGTCTGTAGGAGGTTGGGAAATGGTCTCAACACTTGGCGTCTGAAACAAAAGACAACAATATAATGTCAAACATTCTGTACTATAAATCCTGACTAGTTCATTAACTACAGATCATACTTGTTTCAGTGAATATTATTCACAGAAGAATCTGAGTTCCTTATATCAGACTGTATAGAAACTATTAACACTGTACAGTTCTGCTACCCAACAATATGAGGACAGTGTAACACACACACTACAGTTGTTGGTCCAACCATATGAGGACCTATTCTGAAACACACATCTCCTTCACAGCTTGAAACAATATGAGGACATGACGACTGAACACATGTAGAGTTCATGTTCCTGACTTCTAGCTTCTCCTGCTGTTGTCAATAAAAGCTCTAAACCCAACACTGACGTAAAGCTATCTATTTCCCCAGAAATCCAATCATATTAACTGATCAGCTTCAGGTTAAATGGAGAAAAACATGTGTAAAAGGACAAAAATATTAAATTTAGTTAGAATAAAGATCAAGCAAATGCTTAAAGGGAAAGTTTGGACTAACAAATGGTATAGACAATTTCTTTCTCCTAATGCTAATGTTGATTTGGGGAAACTTTCACTCAAACTGATTGTTTTAACACAATCAAAGTGCATTTCATTTATGCACTAGGCCCAACTGACTCATATACTTGATTCCAAACACAAAAATTAATGTGTGACCTGTTGGAAGAATGAAGTGGATTTTTCACTCACTTCTTGGTCTGTAGGAGTTTGGGACATGGTCTCAACACTTGGTGTCTGAAACAAAAGACAACAATGTAAATCCTGACTAGTTCATTAGCTACAGATCATTCTTATTTCAGTGAATATAATTCACAGAAGAATCTGAGTTCCTTATATCAGACTGTATAGAAACTATTAACACTGTACAGTTCTGCTACCCAAAAATATGAGGACAGTGTAACACACACACTACAGTTGTTGGTCCAACCATATGAGGACGTATTCTGAAACACACACATCTCCTTCACAGCTTGAAACAATACGAGGACATGACGACTGAACACATGTAAAGTTCATGTTCCTGACTTCTAACATCTGCTGTTGTCAATAAAAGCTCTAAACCCAACACTGATGTAAAGCCATCTATTTCCCCAGAAATCCAATCATGTAAACTGATCAGCTTCAGGTTAAATGGACAAAAACATGTGTAAAAGGGCAAAAATATTAAATTTAGACAGAATAAAGATCAAGCAAATGCTTAAAGGGGAAGTTTGGACTAACAAATGGTATAGACAATTTCTTTCTCTTAATGCGTTTGTTGATTTGGGGAAACTTTCACTCAAACTGATTGTTTTAATACAATCAACGTGCATTTCATTCATGCACTAGGCCCAACTGACTCATATACTTGATTCCAAATACAAAAAATAATGTGTGACCTGTTGGAAGAATGAAGATCTATTGAGTTGTAAGTGATCTGAACGTTTCATGATGATAGCCCCAAGCACAATTTCACATTATTCTGGGTCCAGTTCACTGAAAAAATCTTCAATCAGGCTGAAAAATCACAGGAAAGTAGAATCTATTGAGTTATAAGTGATTCCAACGTTTCATGATGATAGCTCAGTCCTAATGGGGTCAAATGATGTCACAAAGGTCACCGGATCACTTATGCCTTAAAGGCCTGCTTACAAAAACAGCTTTGGGGGCTTATAACTTGGCTTCTGAATGTCCTAGAGAGATCAGCTTGGTTTTAAATTACTCCAATTAACAGCCCCTATTAGCTCTTATGGTTTTAAAATGGGACACAGAATTATGTTGCACCAAGCACAATTTCACATATTTCTGGTTGCATATCTGTGATACAAGCTCCAATCTGTCTGAAATTAACATATGTTGGACATGTGAGGTCAAGGAGCATATCAGTTGCAAGTCTGTAGGTTGAAGAGAACCCTGTTTTTCAGCTGAAATCCATCATTTTTTCTGACCTCTGACCCAGAACAGCACCAGAACAATGAGCTACGGCTACCAAACTGCCTGGGCTAGCTCGGGGTGACGGCGGCGTGCCAAATCGACGTTTGTTTGGTGAAAATCGGTTGAGAAATGCCACTTTGCCGAGCACGGCAAAAAAGGCGAGAAAAGTGCCATCCGGCCCCAAACGGACACTTAACACGATGCGACCGACACAAATTTGAAATCTATGGTTCGGACCAGCACTGGGGTAAAACAAAAAAATGTTCGTGAGCCTCGGATCAACGATGGCCGAACGGCAGCCAAAAAGGGGCTCAAATCTTGGCCAGGCTTCATTTGGGGCCTAGGGTTTTGTCCGTTGCTTTTAATTAATTAAAAATAGTTAAATTCTACGTAGGGACATGAAATTCACATATGTTGTAAATAAGCACATGCCGAATCATAATTTCTAAGATGCGTCACGCTACGTCGCTCACTGACCGAGTTCGGCCACTAGGGGGCGCAGTCAAAAAAAATTCACTCTCTGGTTCGGAAGTCCGGTACGAGAGCAAAAATCTACTCGCCTTTTTGATAGCCCTCACGGCGCTAGAATTGCGCCATTGCAAACTGGCAAAAATCGCGCGCTTTGGGGGGGCTATATCTCCGGAACCACAAAATATTTTGCCACCAAACCACCTCGGGTGGACTAGTGCTTGGCCCCCGAACCACATATCCGAAGATGGCGCCGCTGGCACCAGCAGAACTTTTTTTTTCCACTTTGTAACAGCAAAACACAAGTCCTCTTTGAGGCATTACGTCTCAGAGGACATTTTTTGGCCTAACTCGGAAGCGACTTTTTTTTCTTTTCAATTTTGACAGCGGATTATGATTGCTTGGCACCACGGGGACCACCTCTCCAAAAACGGGACGGATCGGGCGTTTGCTTGAGGAGCTGTGGCCAAAAAAGAGCGTGACCTCTGGCGACCTAGGGTTCAGAAAAGCACCGGAACAACGAGCTACGGCTACCAAACTGCCTGGGCTAGTTCGGGGTGACGGCGGCATGCCAAATCAATGTTTGTTTTGTTAAAATCGGTTGAGAAATGCCACTTTGCCGAGCACATGGCAAAAAAGGAGGGAACACTGCCGTCCGGCCCCAAACGGACGCTTTACACGATGCGACCGGCACAAATTCAAATTCTGTGGTTCGGGCCAGTGGTGGGATGCACCAGAAGAATTTTCGGGCGCCTCGGACCAACGTGGGCTGAACGGCAGACGAAAAGGGTCTCAAGTGACAGAAGGCCGCAAACAAAGCCTGAGCTAAATTTTCACACTTTCGGGCCGCCGTTTGAATTCAGTCAGGCGTAGCCGCACGAAATTGTTTGTGGTGCATCCCGGCTACCATCTCATCGAAGCACGTCGAAATTGCGGCCGTCGGACCTTTTCGAGGGCCCTTTCGGGACGCGTGTCCAATTGGATATAGTCAGGTAGTGTCCGGTTACACCTTTGTGGGCTTATAACTTGGCTTCAGAATATCCTAGAGAGGTCAGGTTGATTTTAAAATACTCCAAGTAATGGTCTATATCTGGAACAGAAGGAATGGAGTCATTACCACTTATGGGTTTTAAATGGCACCCAGAATTATGTCGCACAAAGCACAAATTCACATATTTCAGGGTTCAGTTCTCTGACAAAGCTTCAATCAGGCTGAAACATCACAGGAAGGTAGAATCTATTGAGTTATAAGTGATTCCAACGGTTCATGATGATAGCTCATTCCTAATGTGGTCAAATGATGTCACAAAGGTCATCGGATCACTTGTTCTTTAAAGGCGTGGTTCCTAACACACATTTGCGGGCTTATAACTTTTCTTCTGAATGTCCTAGAGAGCTCAGATCTGGTTTTTAAATGGCACCCAGAATTATGTCGCACAAAGCCCAATTTCACATACTTCTGGGTCCATTTGTGTGAAAACAAGGTCCAATCAGGCTGAAACATCACGTGAAAGTATAATCTATGGAGTTGTAAGTGATCTGAACGTTTCATGATGATAGCACATTCCTAAGGGGGTCAAACCATGTCCCAAAGGTCACCGGGCGTGGTTTCACTTGAAGGCCGGTTTCCAAAAACAGCTTTGGTGGCTCATAACTTTTCTTCCAATTTTTCACTCACTTCTTGGTCTGTAGGAGTTTGGGACAATGTCTCAACACTTGGTGTCTGCAACAAAAGACAACAATATAATGTCAGAAACATTCTGTACTATGAATCCTGTCTAGTTCATTAACTACAGATCATACTTGTTTCAGTGAATATTATTCACAGAAGAATCTGAGTTCCTTATATCAGACTGTATAGAAACTATTAACACTGTACAGTTCTGCTACCCAACACTATGAGGACAGTGTAACACACACACTACAGTTGTTGGTCCAACCATATGAGGACGTATTCTGAAACACACACATCTCCTTCACAGCTTGAAACAATATGAGGACATGACGACTGAACACATGTAGAGTTCATGTTCCTGACTTCTAGCTTCTCCTGCTGTTGTCAATAAAAGCTCTAAACCCAACACTGATGTAAAGCCATCTAATTCCCCAGAAATCCAATCATATTAACTGATCAGCTTCAGGTTAAATGGACAAAAATGTGTAAAAGGACAAAAATATTAAATTTAGTCAGAATAAAGATCAAGCAAATGCTTAAAGGGAAAGCTTGGACTAACAAATGGTATAGACAATTTCTTTCTCCTAATGCAAATGTTGATTTGGGGAAACTTTCACTCATACTGATTGTTTTAAAACAATCAAAGTGCATTTCATTTATGCACTAGGCCCAACTGACTCATATACTTGATTTCAAATACAAAAAATAATGTGTGACCTGTTGGAAGAATGAAATGAATTTTTCACTCACTTCTTGGTCTGTAGGAGGTTGGGACATGGTCTCAACACTTGGCGTCTGAAACAAAAGACAACAATATAATGTCAAACATTCTGTACTATGAATCCTGACTAGTTAATTAACTACAGATCATACTTGTTTCAGTGAATATTATTCACAGAAGAATCTGAGTTCCTTATATCAGACTGTATAGAAACTATTAACACTGTACAGTTCTGCTACCCAACAATATGAGGACAGTGTAACACACACACACTACAGTTGTTGGTCCAACCATATGAGAACGTATTCTGAAACACACACATCTCCTTCACAGCTTGAAACAATATGAGGACATGATGACTGAACACATGTAGAGTTCATGTTCCTGACTTCTAGCTTCTCCTGCTGTTGTCAATAAAAGTTCTAAACCCAACACTGATGTAAAGCCATCTATTTCCCCAGAAATCCAATCATGTAAACTGATCAGCTTCAGGTTAAATGGACAAAAACATGTGTAAAGGGACAAAAATGTCAAATTTTGTTAATAAAAGCTCTAAACCCAGCACTGATCTACTCTGGTCTTCATAACTAGAATAACCATCTATGTTTTCATCTACTAATATTTAACATTTCTTGTACTGCACAATCTGTAAAGAGGATTTGCTTACCAGAGCTCGCCATGGCCACATAGATTCTCCATAGTCATGGGTGATTTCACTCTCTGCTTGGATATTGTCAATAGCAAACAAGCAGAGATGAGGTTTATCCTGGACTGCCAGCTCTTTCATCTTGCAGTTTGGGTACTTGTGGTCATCAGTAACCAGCCGGCCAAGTGAGTCGTCTTCACGGGAGGCATCAATGCTAAAAGTGAAGAAAAGAACATATGATTTCTTCACTAAAAACATAATGTTGTGAAGAACAACTGATATTGTATATGCCTTTACTTACCACCATGTGTTATTTTTCCATTTAAAATCAAATAGGAAAGCAGTTTGCTTTTCTGTGTACTTTTTCTGCCGCTTGTCCCGTTCATGTTCTGAGATAAGCTCCCCACTGTACTCGACCACAAAGGATCCCTTTTCAATTGGTTCAGAGGCAAATACACCATGTCCTAATACAAGATGTTCAATAAGTAGTGTTAAGTAATACAATCCAAATCAGGTTTACTGCAGCTGATCAGCCACTGACAAAACATGCAGAACAAACAATCATAAAATGTTTTAATTGTGAGGGGATTATCTAGATGCTTACGTTCATGGATTCAACAAATGAGTTGAAACAATAAATAAATACCAATAATAAAAAAAAATTTAAAATATTTTGCAATAAATTTCAAATACATGGAAATGTAAAACAGTTTTAATCTAGATAGATAACTTTATTGATCAATTTGGGAGGTTCCCTCAGGGAAACTGAAACAATTGTTATATATTACTAAATATTATAATAAACATTAGTTGCAGCTCCGGTAATATTCATGCAGCAGCCATAAGGAACAACATATAACATACCTTTATAGTCATTGATCCATTGGGCCTTTAAACAAGGCTTGTCACTTCCAGATAAAATAAAGTGAGCAGCCTCTGCTTCAGAAAGGTGTCAATGGGAAGAAGTCTTTCAACCAGATGTCATCAAAAACACTGCTCCTGCGTAAGTACCCATTTTAAAATGTTCACACATTTTTCTGGGTCAACAATATGTGCTCCACTACGACAGCTCTTGCCACCAGCCAGTTCATACCTTTGCTATTCACACACTGAGGTATTGTTTCCAGCGTTTCACTTTTTATAAACGCTACACAGCGTCAATATAAACTTGTAGAGCTACTTCTTAAGCTGGTCTAATAAAAGAAGAAATATTATTCAGAGCTTTAGTTGACAAATTATTTTCTGCTTACAGAAAGATATTAGTGGAGATTGTGGCCTGTTACAATAGTAAATTGTGGTGATGGATGATGATTAAAATGTAAATCTGCTTTTGTGATTGCAGATTCTATGAGAAAAAAAATCCCATCTCCCGCAGTTCCACTGACCACGACATATGTAAACATGCTATCCGCTGGTTTAACTTGGCAACAGATCGAGACTGCTCAAGGCGACGTAGTTGTATACAAGAAATTCAACCCGCTGACCAGCATTCATCTTTATAACATAAATTACAGTCTGGTAACAGTTTTTTAATACTGTTTGCATTACTATTATTGTACTTTATACTTTGCTTGCACATGCAACAAACCATTTTTTTATACAGTTTGTATTACTATTATACTTTATACTTGCACATGTAACACAGTTTTTATACAGTTTGTATTACTATTATACTTTATGTATTACTATTATACTTTATACTTGCACATGTAACACAGTTTTTATACAGTTTGTATTACTATTATACTTTATGTATTACTATTATACTTTATACTTGCACATGTAACAGTTTTTTATACAGTTTGTATTACTATTATACTTTGCTTGCACATGTAACACAGTTTTTAATACAGTTTGTATTACTATTATACTTTATACTTCCACATGTAACACAGTTTTTTAATACAGTTTGTATTACTATTATATATATATATATATATATATATATATATATATATATATATATATAGTTTACAATTTGTAATAGGTAAAACAGCTCCTGTATATATATACTTCCTGTTAAAAGGGAGTTTTTCCTTC
This sequence comes from Nothobranchius furzeri, assembly GCF_043380555.1. Classification (NCBI taxonomy): domain Eukaryota; kingdom Metazoa; phylum Chordata; class Actinopteri; order Cyprinodontiformes; family Nothobranchiidae; genus Nothobranchius; species Nothobranchius furzeri. The sequence goes on along the minus strand of NC_091747.1, from coordinate 13,826,269 downwards.
CCACTGTCGCCAAAGTGCTTGCTCATAGGTGGTCACATGATTGGGTTTTTCTCGGTACCTATTAAGCGCCTTGAGGTGACTTTGTTTGTTATTTGGCGCTATATAAATAAAATTGAATTGAAATTGAATTGTACTGCTGCATACTGTGATATTTACAGTTGCTTAGTTAATTAAATGACTTAATTACTCACTTTTATCTACTAATTGAATTACTAAATGAAGCTGGAATTGTGCATTCTGCAGTTTTAATAGTGTATTAGTGTTTAAAGAAACAATATGCATTTTATACTATATTGTAAAAAGTATAAGGTAAGTTGAATTTAAAATATAATTAATGAAGAGTTGACTTTTTTCATCAATTTATTTATTAACCTTTATTTAACCAGGAAGATCCCATTGAGGTTAAAAACCTCTTTTTCAAGGGAGACCTGGCCAAGATAGGCAGCAGCAGGTGTCTCACATTTACAGAGGTTACTCAAACACATGCAACAATAAGTGAAAGACTACAAATAAAATAAAATTCAATTAAAAAAATAAAAAGTCAGTTAAAATGACAGTCAATCTAATTGAAACAGTTTCATGTTATGGACTTGGGCTCAATGATTCGTAGTTTAGATTTAAAAGCACTAAATGCAATGAATTCAGTCATCTTCCAGTCCTTCTGCAGTTTGTTCCAAGCCAAGGGTGCTAAATGGACAAAAGCTTTTTTACCAAGTTCAGTTCGGGCAAATAGAGCAGAAAGCAACAAGTAACCATGCGCACAAAGAGAATACCGACCAGCATGTTTCATTGCAAGCAGGGAACATATATAAGAAGGCAGCAACCCAAGTATTGCCTTATATATAAAACTGTATAAATGAGAGTTCCTCCGACTTAACAAAGCAGGTCATCCTACCTGAGAGTATAACTCACAATGGTGAGTCTGAAATTTATGGTTAGTGATGAACCTCAGAGAAGCATGATACACAGAATCAACCATTCAAAGACATTGAGCAGAAGCATTCATATATAGAATATCACCATAATCCAGCACAGGCAAGAATGTTGCAGCAACAAGCAGCTTCTTTGTATTAAAAGAGAAACACAACTTATTTTGAAAGTAAAATCTCAGTTTTAACTTCAGGTTTTTCCACAAGATTCTCTACATGTGGTTTGAAGGTGAGCAAGTCATCAATTAAAATCCCCAGATATTTATATATGTGAACCATCTCTTGTTTTATTACCTTCAAGAGTGGTTACTGATGGGATTATTTGGGCCAAATTCCTTGATTTAGAAAACAGCATGAGCTTTGTTTTGTCTGCGTTGAGAACAAGTTTAAGCAGAAGTAATGAGTGCTGGACAGCAAAAAAGGCTTTCTGCAAGGAGTCAATGGCTTGGACAAGAGTTGAACCACAGCTGTAAATAACAGTATCATCAGCATAGAAGTGCAAGTTTGCATCTGGCACATTTAGACTAAGATTGTTTACGTAAATGATAAATAGAAGTGGTTGATAATATCCACCTTGGATAACAAGCTGCGCACATTAAGATGAACTATCTTCAGCTCAATTTAGGATTTAAATTCAGATGGTGTCTGACTACATTGCAGCTCAGGGCCTGGGTTAGGTTGTACATTACCAGATTAGAGCAGTAGTAAGACGATCAGAAGTCTATGATTTGTAACATTACTTATTGATTTTGACTTGTGAAATGTTGAAACAAAGCAGGATTTTTCATAATTAATTTTGTAATTTTACAAAGCAAGAAGGTTTTGAAGATGAGGTAAATCTCTCTGTAGTTCAAATGATAAATTAATGTCCTGTTTCAAATACATTGGAAATTGTACAGGATGTATAGCAGCAGTGACGCATGTAGATCTGCCATGTCTCGCAGAGTGGGGACACTGTTTAATGTTCTCATCTTAGAGAATTTGAGTGTCCAAAGGCCCCCCACAGCCAATAAGCAAAGTAAAGTTATTTTAAAAAGCCATTATCCAAAACACACAATGATTGTTGATGCTGAATTAAATAGGCTGCACAAACCTAGGATGGCAAGTAAGGCTCCAGCCAGAAGTTCAGGTTCTGGTGGCTTGCTAGCAGTGGGCTTCTGCTAGCACATTTACCAATGTGGTGTAGACGGCTTCAATCAACAGCACAGTACCCGATGTATTGCAGATGAGCTTTTCTAGAAACACAGGCCTTGGTGTGGTGCTGATGTCTTCCACTAGCAACACAGATGCAGTTGGTTTAGCCGGCAGCAAAGGCCCTGGTGTGATGCAGACTGCCCCAGCCAGCAGTACAGGCCCTGATGTGATGCCTATGGGTCCAGCCAGCAGCACATGCCCTGGTGTGGTGCCTATGGGTCCAGCCGGCAGTACAGGCCCTTATGTGATGCCTATGGGTCCAGCCAGCAGTGCAGGCCCTGGTGAGGCTCAGTTGGTTTATGCTAGCAGCACAGGCCCTGGTCTGGTGCAGACAACTTCTGGTAGTAGCATAGGTCCCCAAAAAACCATTTCCCAATGAATTTACAGAATACTTTAGAATACTCTCTAGGAATTCACTGAGTCGAGACTGAGCTTGATGATCATACTGAATCACATGACAGCGGCAGGAATCTCTAAGTTCAACTGTAGATTGCAGATGCATTTATATTAATACAGATGAATATAAACTCTTCAAGGATCAAAATCTGCACACACATCATTCTGCATAGTGAAGATCAGACAATTTGTGCATTGATCTTGAGAAGTAAGACTCATTAAATAATAGTAATATAATTTGACAAATGTTGAAACTTTATATTTTGAGACATTTTGTCAACAACAACAAAAAAAAAACCCAAGATGTGCAGGCACTGATAACTGAATCTAAAGTGAATCTAAACTGAATCTTCATTTTTGTCAAGATTTGCTTGATTTAATTGTTGTTACCCTTGCTTAAGCCCCAAGAAGGGTATAACCTGGGTCAAATGTGTTATTGTGTCTGACACACATACAAAATGAGGACTCGCAGAGTGACGTCACTGAAAGTGTGTTTAAAGTGTGTTTTGTTCCAAAACTGGCCAGTAGGCGGCGAAACTGAAAGTGAGCAAAAACGCTAAACACACTTAAACACACTTTTTCAAAAAATTGTGATATTTCAGGACATTCGAGATTTTTGGTTTGGGAGCATGTTGGGGGCCTCTAGAACACTTTAGAAGGCTCAGAAAAATGAGGACCTCAAAAATGTCCTCATTTTTCCGAGCGTCCTCATTTTGTGAGTGTGTTATCATAAAATTGTCCTCAGATGTCATGAAAACAAGTGCACGCACACACACACACACACACACACACACACACAGGCCCTTGCGTGCAAACCCCGGTCAGTTCTGCAGTGTACACATCAGAGACATGATGTTCTTTCACAGAACTGAGGTTGTTCATTACTAAATGACTTTTACAGGAATATTGTTATTATACTATTCAACAGGTTGATCATAATGATGTGTATTAAACCCACAACCTAGCACTGAGGACAGAGGGACTTTATTTAAATTAGTACTTAATGGAAATGATACATAATGATACATAAGAGCCATGTCATACATTCAGCCTAGGAATAGTAGCAATGTGCACTATTAAAAATATACACCACACACACACACACACACACACACACACACACACACACACACACACACACACACACACACGCACACACACACACACACACACACAGGCCCTTGCGTGCAAACCCCGGTCAGTTCTGCAGTATACACATCAGAGACATGATGTTCTTTCACAGAACTGAGGTTGTTCATTACTAAATGACTTTTACAGGAGTATTGTTATTATACTATTCAACAGGTTGATCATAATGATGTGTATTAAACCCACAACCTAGCACTGAGGACAGAGGGACTTTATTTAAATTAGTACTTAATGGAAATGATACATAATGATACATAAGAGCCATGTCATACATTCAGCCAAGGAATAGTAGCAATGTGCACTATTAAAAATATACACCACACACACACACACACACACACACACACACACACACACACACACACACACACACACACACACACACACACACAGGCCCTTGCGTGCAATCCCCGGTCAGGCCTGCAGTGTACACATCAGAGACATGATGTTCTTTCACAGAACTGAGGTTGTTCATTACTAAATGACTTTTACAGGAATATTGTTATTATACTATTCAACAGGTTGATCATAATAATGTGTATTAAACCCACAACCTAGCACTGAGGACAGAGGGACTTTATTTAAATTAGTACTTAATGGAAACGATACATAATGATACATAAGAGCCATGTCATACATTCAGCCTAGGAATAGTAGCATTGTGCAGTATTAAAAATATACACATCAATTGCTCGAATCCCATTGTTGCAAAGTAAAACTCTAATAAAACTCTAGTCTGACATCAACAGAGAAGACTAAGTGTATGTACTACAAATACAGCATTAGGATTTCGAGTGGACCATGCACCTTGTGAACCATCAGAGGCTTATGACGCAACATATCTTCCAGTTGCTATTAGACAAGTTATAATTCTCAACCATTTTTCGGAACTGGTTTCTTGGGTCCGTGAGTAAATGCCAAATGAGATGATAGTCCTTAAGTAAGTTCCTGGCGATCCCATGTCACGCTCTTGCCCATCAGCCGGTGAACGCTGAGACGGAACTCGATGAGAGCGATGTATTTTTAAGTGCTCCGAATGTACTTCTAACAAGCGTGCGATTCACTTCGTGAGTAAACCGCAGCTGCAGCTGATTCAAACAGTCGAGCCAACTTTCTACATCACAATATGCGTTTTGTAGTTAGTCGAGTTACCTTTTGTGTGGCACATGCACGGGTTGTTAGCGTCCAGCTCCCAGCTTAGAGAGTCCTGTATTGACACAGACGTCAATACATCTCGATGTCATGCAACACACAAAGTCTGTCGCATACAGGTGGGTTAACACATGTACGATACCTTTTGTGTGGCGCATGCATGGGTTGTTAGCGTCCAGCTCCCGGCTTATAGAGAGTCCTGTATTGACACAGACGTCAATACATCTCGATGTCATGCAACACTCAAAGTCTGTCGCATACAGGTGGGTTAACACACATGTACGATGTGTGCGATGGCGCGCCCATTTACAATGGAACACGACGATGATCATTGTTAACCAAACTCTAGTTTCTCACGACAGGTGGTAGCGTTGTCTCCTGCACCTGGTCTTCGTGCACAGAGGGTGTTGTAATGTGCTCGTCATAGTCGCGATCGTTGTCACTCGAATCCGTTGTTCTCACGACAGGTGGTAGCGTTGTCTCCTGCATGTTGTCTTTGCGTGCGGCAAGCGTTGTGCTGTGCTCGTTATAATGGTTGTCTTCGTACAAAGGGGGTGTTGAATACTCCTTCGCGAGTAGTCTAGGAGGTGGTGTGATGGGACGTATCTCAGAGGCGTTATGTGAGCGTATCACCATGGCCTGAGCAACTGCGACTACTGAGAGTACACCCAGTACAGACAGCGAGATCATTTTTTTTCTTGCGTGTTGTACGTGTGGGTACAGCCGCTTTAATGGCAGTGAGAGCAAGTGGGTATATGTATTTATAGGTCACTAGCAGAAACTAAGGCACGTGGTCATAGTGTAATCGTAACCACCTAAAGTAGCTCTTGTCATAATTTAATATACATAGAAATCAGAAACGGGCATGTCAGGATAGACATCACGAGTGATAATGCGGCCAGTATCTGTGTGCGCTTGAGAGCACCTTGTTGTTCTACTGTGGTATCCATGCCGCCGGGTCTGTAAATGTCATCAACCTTCTTTATATACGCATACGCTAAAGACTGTATATTCTCTATGGATTTGAACACGTCCTTTGTTTCGCATAACGCTTGAGCTGTCTCGAGCGTGATGTTGTGAGCGTACGCCAGAGTTTCGCGTGCACCGAGGTCCGAAAGGGCGTGCGCTACAACTATTAACCTTGGTTTGGGAGTGTGGCGAAACGCTCGCTCCGCTGTAATGGGCGGTTGCAATGTTATCACCTGGTACGTTTCGTTAGCTGGGTCGTAACACACCGGTCCGTGTCACGGACCGTCACATTGTATGGGGCAAAGTAAGGACAACACGCCGCCGAGCGTGACTTCGCAGTCAACCGCGGTGGTGTTGTCGATTTGCAAAGGATCACATACGCTTCTCCAGTCGCAATGAGGCACATTGTAGTCGACGCGATCGTCGGTCACCATAGCTTTCGTCAGCCAACACACTCAATTGCCCTTCGAAACATCGGCGATCAACGTGAGCGTAGAGGTCGCCGTCGCTTTACTGTACGCCAGGATATCCGTGTGTGAGTGCACGCTCGACGTCGATTGACAACCGGTCATGTCAGACCTGATCAGACCTTCCAAACACATGACCATTAGTTGTTGTGCGGCCGAGAGTATCGCGATCATACTGTTGAGATGTGTAGAAAGCGCGTACACGCCAGCCTTCCACGTTTCCAAAGTTTCCAGCAGTCTAGAGGGACTTGTCTTAGCGCTACGGCTGTGCTGAATTTGCGTTGAGTAGACACAACGGCTTCGACCTCGCTTAGGATCTGTGGGCTCATGTACTCGTGGTAGGCCAAGACGTGTATAGTCGAGCGCGGTGACGCCCTGAACACTTGACCCGGTTTTTTTGTTGCGATATGCGTGTCCAGTAACGCGGCAAAGTCCGCGTGTCTAGCGTGTATTGAATTTACAGCTCGCTCATACCCCAATAGTACGTTCGGTAGAAGTTTGTTAACTTGTTTCCATGCGCTCGTGGTACACAGGACATCGCAACCTCTGTGATACTCAAGTAAAGCGTCACACACCAGCTGCTTGCACGTTGGAAATACAATCGGTAGTAACTTCTTACTCCACTCTATGTTGAACTCGTATAGTATGTATATGGGCGGTTGCGGCGGTTTGCGCATTTTCTATCTACCCTCCGCTAATATGACTCTGTGGTCTGTCTCCTGAGATGGTGCGGTTGGAACTTGCGAGAGTGCGCTATCGACGGTCGGCGTTTCCATTTCGTCAACTGTGCCATTTTCAGCCGCTGGCAAACGGCCGTCGACGGTCGATGCGAGACACCAACATAACGTTAGACCGCGACCCTCATGCCAGTCTTCTGTAGTACTGGTTGTAGTTTCTGGTGCACACTCGAAACACCATTACGATCACAATTACGTTGATTAATAAATCCAGTGTTGTAGCGACTGCAGCCAGCACCGTCGCGCAACTCGTGTCGGTGTTATCTCTCGATACTTTCATTCGTATCCGAGCGTATGCAGAATCTACGGATCTGGTGAAGTTGCTTGTCACTAGCTTGCGCACGTTTGATATGGCACTTTGCGCGAGACTCACACAACCTGCAGTGGCGACCGTCGCGTCAGTGCAAAGTTTTTCCGATATATCGCTCGCAACATCGTTTGTCATTTGCTGTACACTGCGCACACTGGCCGCGAGGTCGCGGAGAGGGTCTTCGTTACGAGTTGTGTAATATCCGCTGACTTGCCAATTCAATTCTGGTGGCGCTGACCTAAACGAGAACGCTTTTAAGGCGCATGTCGTGGTAACTCTGGTAGCGCCGTGGTTGACGAAGACGATCATCTTTAGCAATAGTTCATCTCGAAGCGCAACGATGGTGAGGGCGACGGGTTGGCCGGTTCCGCCTTCAGGCCACTCGGTTGCCGCTAGATTGCCCAATGCCACACACGCAGACGAACCCTGTACACACTCAATGACCCGTGTGCGATCGTTGATTTCTGCTAGTACGTTTGCTAGTTCTACGTGCTTCCACGGATCGGGCGTGGGCACGCGCTTGTTTTAGAGGTGTTTGCGCGCAGCCTCTACCCTGCACGACCGCTCGTGGCCGCACTAGCTATTTTTATCTTTATTTGTTTCACACACACACACACACACACACACACACACACACACACACACACACACACACACACACACACACACACACACACACACACACACACACACAGGCCCTTGCGTGCAAACCCCGGTCAGGCCTGCAGTGTACACATCAGAGACATGATGTTCTTTCACAGAACTGAGGTTGTTCATTACTAAATGACTTTTACAGGAATATTGTTATTATACTATTCAACAGGTTGATCATAATAATGTGTATTAAACCCACAACCTAGCACTGAGGACAGAGGGACTTTATTTAAATTAGTACTTAATGGAAATGATACATAATGATACATAAGAGCCATGTCATACATTCAGCCTAGGAATAGTAGCAATGTGCACTATTAAAAATATACACATTAATTGCTCGAATCCCATTGTTGCAAAGTAAAACTCCAATAAAACTCTAGTCTGACATCAACAGAGAAGACTTAGTGTATGTACTACAAAAACAGCATTAGGATTTCGAGTGGACCGTGCACCTTGTGAACCATCAGAGGCTTATGACGCAACATATCTTCCAGTTGCTGTTAGACAAGTTATAATTCTCGACCATTTTTCGGAACTGGTTTCTTGGGTCCGTGAGTAAATGCCAAATGAGATGATAGTCCTTAAGTAAGTTCCTGGCGATCCCATGTCACGCTCTGGCCCATCAGCCGGTGAACGCTGAGACGGAACTCGATGAGAGCGATGTATTTTTTAAGTGCTCCGAATGTACTTCTAACAAGCGTGCGATTCACTTCGTGAGTAAACCGCAGCTGCAGCTGATTCAAACAGTCGAGCCAACTTTCTACATCACAATATGCGTTTTGTAGTTAGTCGAGTTACCTTTTGTGTGGCGCATGCACGGGTCGTTAGCGTCCAGCTCCCAGCTTAGAGAGTCCTGTATTGACACAGATGTCAATACATCTCGATGTCATGCAACACACAAAGTCTGTCGCATACAGGTGGGTTAACACATGTACGATACCTTTTGTGTGGCGCATGCACGGGTCGTTAGCGTCCAGCTCCCGGATTATAGAGAGTCCTGTATTGACACAGACGTCAATACATCTCGATGTCATGCAACACACAAAGTCTGTTGCATACAGGTGGGTTAACACACATGTACGACGTCTGCGATGGCGCGCCCGTTTACAATGGGACACGACGATGATCATTGTTAACCAAACTCTTGTTTCTCACGACAGGTGGTCTGGAAACGCCGACCGTCGATAGTGCACTCTCGCAAGGTCCAACCGCACCATCTCAGGAGACAGACCACAGAGTCATATTAGCGAAGGGTAGATAGAAAATGCACAAACCGCCGCAATCGCCCATATACATACTATACGAGTTCAACATAGAGTGGAGTAAGAAGTTACTACCGATTGTATTTCCAACGTGCAAGCAGCTGGTGTGTCATGCTTTACTTGAGTATCACAGAGGTTGCGATGTCCTGTGTTCCACGAGCGCATGGAAACAAGTGAACGAACTTCTACGGACCGTACTGTTGGGGTATGAGCGAGCTGTAAAATCAATACACGCTAGACACGCGGACTTTGCTGCGTTACTGGACACGCATATCGCCACAACAAAACCGGGTCAAGTGTTCGGGGCGTCACCGCGCTCGACTATACACGTCTTGGCCTACCACGAGTACATGAGCCCACAGATCCTAAGCGAGGTCGAAGCCCTCGTGTCTACCCAACGCAAATTCAGCACAGCCGTGCGCGCTAAGACAAGTCCCTCTAGACTGCTGGAAACTTTGGAAACGTGGAAGGCTGGCGTGTACGTGCTTTCTACACATCTCAACGGTATGATCGCGATACTCTCGGCCGCACAACAACTAACGGTCATGTGTTCGGAAGGTCTGATCAGGTCTGACATGACCGGTTTTCAATCGACGTCAAGCGTGCACTCACACACGGATATCCTGGCGTACAGTAAAGCGACGGCGACCTCTACGCTCACGTTGATCGCCGATGTTTCGAAGGGCAATCGAGTGTGTTGGCTGACGAAAGCTATGGTGACCGACGGTCGCGTCGACTACAATGTGCCTCATTGCGACTGGAGAGGCGTATGTGATCCTTTGCAAATCGACAACACCACCGCGGTCAAGTGCGAAGTCACGGTCGGCGGCGTGTTGTCCTTACTGTGCCCCATACAATGTGACGGTCCGTGTGACGGACCAGTGTGTTACGACCCGACTAACGAAACGTACCAGGTGATAACATTGCATCCGCCCATTACAGCGGAGCGAGCGTTTCGCCACACTCCCAAACCAAGGTTAATAGTTGTAGCGCACGCCCTTTCGGACCTCGGTGCACGCGAAACACTGGCGTACACTCACAACATCACGCTCGAGACAGCTCAAGCGTTACGTGAAACAAAGGACGTGTTCAAATCCATAGAGAATATACGGTCTTTAGCGTATGCGTATATAAAGAAGGTCGATGACATTTACAGACCCGGCGGCGTGGGCACCACAGTAGAACAACAAGGTGCTCTCAAGCACACACAGATACTGGCCGCATTATCACTCGCGATGTCTATCCTGACATGCCCGTTTCTGATTTCTATGTATACTAAATTATGACAAGAGCTACGGTGGTTACGATTACACTCTGACCACGTGCCTTAGTTTCTGCTAGGGACCTATAAATACATTTGACCACTTGCTCTCACTGCCATTAAAGCGGCTGTACCCACACGTACAACACCCAAGAAAAAAAATGATCTCGCTGTCTGTACTGGGTGTACTCTCAGTAGTCGCAGTTGCTCAGGCCATGGTGGTACGCTCACATAACGCCTCTGAGATACGTCCCAGCACACCACCTCCTAGACTATTCGCGAAGGAGTATTCAACACCCCCTTTGTACGAAGACAACCATTATAACGAGCACAGCACAACGCTTGCCGCACGCGAAGACAACATGCAGGAGACAACGCTACGACCTGTCGTGAGAACAACGGATTCGAGTGACAACGATCGCGACTATGACGAGCACATTACAACACCCTCTGTGCACGAAGACCAGGTGCAGGAGACAACGCTACCACCTTTCGTGAGAAACAAGAGTTTGGTTAACAATGATCATCGTCGTGTCCCATTGTAAACGGGCGCGCCATTGCACACATCGTACATGTGTGTTAACCCACCTGTATGCGACAGACTTTGTGTGTTGCATGACATCGAGATGTATTGACGTCTGTGTCAATACAGGACTCTCTATAAGCCGGGAGCTGGACGCTAACGACCCGTGCATGCACCACACAAAAGATATAGTACATGTGTTAACCCACCTGTATGCGACAGACTTTGTGTGTTGCATGACATCGAGATTCTACGGATTCGAGTGACAACGATCGCGACTATGACGAGCACATTACAACACCCTCTGTGCACGAAGACCAGGTGCAGGAGACAATGCTACCACTTGTCGTGAGAAACAAGAGTTTGGTTAACAATGATCATCGTCGTGTCCCATTGTAAACGGGCGTGCCATTGCACACATCGTACATGTGTGTTAACCCACCTGTATGCAACAGACTTTGTGTGTTGCATGACATCGAGATGTATTGACGTCTGTTTCAATACAGGACTCTCTATAAGCCGGGAGCTGGACGCTAACGACCTGTGCATGCGCCACACAAAAGGTATCGTACATGTGTTAACCCACCTGTATGCGACAGACTTTGTGTGTTGCATGACATCGAGATGTATTGACGTCTGTGTCAATACAGGACTCTCTAAGCTGGGAGCTGGACTCTAACGACCCGTGCATGCGCCACACAAAAGGTAACTCGACTAACTACAAAACGAATATTGTGATGTAGAAAGTTGGCTCGACTGTTTGAATCAGCTGCAGCTGCGGTTTACTCACGAAGTGAATCGCACGCTTGTTAGAAGTACATTCGGAGCACTTAAAAAATACATCGCTCTCATCGAGTTCCGTCTCAGCGTTCACCGGCTGATGGGCAAGAGCGTGACATGGGATCGCCAGGAACTTACTTAAGGACTATCATCAGTGTACAGCAAATGACAAATGATGTTGCGAGCGATATATCGGAAAAACTTTGCACTGACGCGACGGTCACCACTGCAGGTTGTGTGAGTCTCGCGCAAAGTGCCATATCAAACGTGCGCAAGCTAGTGACAAGCAACTTCACCAGATCCGTAGATTCTGCATACGCTCGGATACGAATGAAAGTATCGAGAGATAACACTGACACGAGTTGCGCGACGGCGCTGGCTGCAGTCGCCACAACACTGGATTTATTAATCAACGTAATTGTGATCATAATGGCGTTTCGAGTGTGCACCAGAAACTACAACTAGTACTACAGAAAACTGGCATGAGGGTCGCGGTCTAACGTTATGTTGGTGTCTCGCATCGACCGTCGACGGCCGTTTGCCAGCGGCAAAAATGGCACAGTTGACGAAATGGAAACGCCGACCGTCGATAGTGCACTCTCGCAAGTTCCAACCGCACCATCTCAGGAGACAGACCACAGAGTCATATTAGCGGAGGGTAGATAGAAAATGCGCAAACCGCCGCAACCGTCCATATACATACTATACGAGTTCAACATAGAGTGGAGTAAGAAGTTACTACCGATTGTATTTCCAACGTGCAAGCAGCTGGTGTGTGACGCTTTACTTGAGTATCACAGAGGTTGCGATGTCCTGTGTTCCACGAGCGCATGGAAACAAGTGAACGAACTTCTACGGACCGTACTGTTGGGGTATGAGCGAGCTGTAAAATCAATACACGCTAGACACGCGGACTTTGCCGCGTTACTGGACACGCATATCGCCACAACAAAACCGGGTCAAGTGTTCGGGGCGTCACCGCGCTCGAGTATACACGTCTTGGCCTACCACGAGTACATGAGCCCACAGATCCTAAGCGAGGTCGAAGCCGTTGTGTCTACCAAACGCAAATTCAGCACAGCCGTGCGCGCTAAGACAAGTCCCTCTAGACTGCTGGAAACTTTGGAAACGTGGAAGGCTGGCGTGTACGCGCTTTCTACACATCTCAACGGTATGATCGCGATACTCTCGGCCGCACAACAACTAACGGTCATGTGTTCGGAAGGTCTGATCAGGTCTGACATGACCGGTTGTCAATCGACGTCGAGCGTGCACTCACACACGGATATCCTGGCGTACAGTAAAGCGACGGCGACCTCTACGCTCACGTTGATCGCCGATGTTTCGAAGGGCAATCGAGTGTGTTGGCTGACGAAAGCTATGGTGACCGACGGTCGGGTCGACTACAATGTGCCTCAATGCGACTGGAGAGGCGTATGTGATCCTTTGCAAATCGATAACACCACCGCGGTCGAGTGCGAAGTCACGGTCGGCGGCGTGTTGTCCTTACTGTGCCCCATACAATGTGATGGTCCGTGTGACGGACCGGTGTGTTACAACACGACTAACGAAACGTACCAGGTGATAACATTGCATCCGCCCATTACAGCGGAGCGAGCGTTTCGCCACACTCCCAAACCAAGGTTAATAGTTGTAGCGCACGCCCTTTCGGACCTAGGTGCACGTGAAACACTGGCGTACACTCACAACATCACGCTCGAGACAGCTCAAGCGTTACGCGAAACAAAGGACGTGTTCAAATCCATAGAGAATATACGGTCTTTAGCGTATGCGTATATAAAGAAGGTCGATGACATTTACAGACCCGGCGGCGTGGGCACCACAGTAGAACAACAAGGTGCTCTCAAGCGCACACAGATACTGGCCGCATTATCACTCGCGATGTTTATCCTGACATGCCCGTTTCTGATTTCTATGTATATTAAATTATGACAAGAGCTACGGTGGTTACGATTACACTCTGACCACGTGCCTTAGTTTCTGCTAGTGACCTATAAATACATTTGCCCACTTGCTCTCACTGCCATTAAAGCGGCTGTACCCACACGTACAAAACCCAAGAAGAAAAATGATCTCGCTGTCTGTACTGGGTGTACTCTCAGTAGTCGCAGTTGCTAAGGCCATGGTGGTACGCTCACATAACGCCTCTGAGATACGTCCCATCACACCACCTCCTACACTACTCGCGAAGGAGTATTCAACACCCCCTTTGTACGAAGGCAACCATTATAATGAGCACAGCACAACGCTTGCCGCACGCGAAGACAACATGCAGGAGACAACGCTACCACCTGTCGTGAGAACAACGGATTCGAGTGACAACGATCGCGACTATGATGAGCACATTACAACAACCTCTGTGCACGAAGACCAGGTGCAGGAGACAACGCTACCACCTGTCGTGAGAAACAAGAGTTTGGTTAACAATGATCATCGTCGTGTCCCATTGTAAACGGGCGTGCCATCGCACACATCGTACATGTGTGTTAACCCACCTGAATGCGACAGACTTTGTGTGTTGCATGACATCGAGATGTATTGACGTCTGTGTCAATACAGGACTCTCTAAGCTGGGAGCTGGACGCTAACGACCCGTGCATGCGCCACACAAAAGGTAACTCGACTAACTACAAAACGAATATTGTGATGTAGAAAGTTGGCTCGACTGTTTGAATCAGCTGCAGCTGCGGTTTACTCACGAAGTGAATCGCACGCTTGTTAGAAGTACATTCGGAGCACTTAAAAAATACATCGCTCTCATCGAGTTCCGTCTCAGCGTTCACCGGCTGATGGACAAGAGCGTGACATGGGATCGCCAGGAACTTACTTAAGGACTATCATCTCATTTGGCATTTACTCACGGACCCAAGAAACCAGTTCCGAAAAATGGTCGAGAATTATAACTTGTCTAATAGCAACTGGAAAATATGTTGCGTCATAAGCCTCTGATGGTTCACAAGGTGCACGGTCCACTCGAAATCCTAATGCTGTATTTGTAGTGCATACACTAAGTCTTCTCTGTTGATGTCAGACTAGAGTTTTATTAGAGTTTTACTTTGCAACAATGGGATTCGAGCAATTGATGTGTATATTTTTATAAGTGCACAATGCAACTATTCCTAGGCTGAATGTATGACATGGCTCTTATGTATCTTTATGTATCGGTTCCATTAAGTACTAATTTAAATAAAGTCCCTCTGTCCTCAGTGCTAGGTTGTGGGTTTAATACACATTATTATGATCAACCTGTTGAATAGTATAATAACAATATTGCTCTAAAAGTCATTTAGTAATGAACAACCTCAGTTCTGTGAAAGAACATCATGTCTCTGATGTGTACACTGCAGGCCTGACCGGTCTTGCTGGGGCCTCTCTCCTGGAGGCGCTCAATCAGACCCAGTAGTGACACGTGGCAGGACGCTCCTAGGGGCGCGTCTTGCTTGGGCCGCTCTCCTGGAGGCGCTCAGTCAGACCCAGTGGTGACACGTGGCAAGAAGCTCCTCGGGGCGCATCTTGCTTGGGCCTCTCTCCCGGAGGCGCTCAGTCAGACCCATTGTTGACATGTGGCAAGACGCTCCTCGGGGCGCGTCTTGCTTGGGCCTCTCTCCAGAAGGCCCTCAATCAGACCCAGTGTTGACACGTGGCAAGACGCTCCTCGGGGCGCGTCTTGCTTGGGCCTCTCTCCTGGAGGCGCTCAGTCAGACTGAGTAGTGACATGTGGCCTGACGCTCCTCGGGGCACGTCTTGCTTGGGCCTCTCTCCTGGAGGCGCTCAGTCAGACCCAGTGGTGACATGTGGCAAGACACTCCTCGGGGCGCGTCTTGCTTGGGCCTCTCTCCTGGAGGCGCTCGGTCAGACCGATTGCTGACATGTGGCAAGACGCTCCTCGGGCCGCGTCTTGCTTGGGCTTCTTTCCTGGAGGCCCTCAGTCAGACCCATTGTTGACATGTGGCAAGACGCTCCTCGGGGCGCGTCTTGCTTGGGCCTCTCTCCTGGAGGCGCTCAGTCAGACTGAGTAGTGACATGTGGCCTGACGCTCTTCGGGGCGCGTCTTGCTTGGGCCTCTCTCCTGGAGGCGCTCAGTCAGACCCAGTGTTGACATGTGGCAAGACGCTCCTCGGGGCGCGTCTTGCTTGGGCTTCTCTCCTGGAGGCCCTCAGTCAGACCCATTGTTGACATGTGGCAAGACGCTCCTCGGGGCACGTCTTGCTTGGGCCTCTCTCCTGGAGGCGCTCACTCAGACCGAGTAGTGACATGTGGCAAGACGCTCCTCGGGGCGCGTCTTGCTTGGACCTCTCTCCTGGAGGCGCTCAGTTAGACCGAGTAGTGACATGTCGCAAGACGCTCCTCGGGGCGCGTCTTGCTTGGGCCTCTCTCCTGGAGGCGCTCAGTCAGACCCAGTGGTGACACGTGGCAAGACGCTCCTCGGGGCGCGTCTTGCTTGGGCCTCTCTCCTGGAGGCGCTCAGTCAGACCCAGTGGTGACATGTGGCAAGACGCTCCTCGGGGCGCGTCTTGCTTGGGCCTCTCTCCTGGAGGCGCTCAGTCAGATCGAGTGCTGACATGTGGCAAGACGCTCCTCGGGGCGCGTCGTGCTTGGGCCTCTCTCCTGGAGGCGCTCAGTCAGACCGAGTGCTGACATGTGGCAAGACGCTCCTCGGGGCGCGTTGTGCTTGGGCTTCTCTCCTGGAGGCGCTCAGAAAGACCCAGTGTTGACATGTGACAAGACGCTCCTCGGGGCGCGTTTGCTTGGGCCTCTCTCCTGGAGGCCCTCTGTCAGACCCAGTGTTGACATGTGGCAATACGCTCCTCCGGGCGCATCTTGCTTGGGCCTCTCTCCTGGAGGCCCTCAGTCAGACCCATTGTTGACATGTGGCAAGACGCTCCTCGGGGCGCGTCTTGCTTGGGCCTCTCTCCTGGAGGCGCTCAGTCAGACCGAGTGCTGACATAAGGCAAGACGCTCCTCGGGGCGCGTCTTGCTTTGGCCTCTCTCCTGGAGGCGCTCAGTCAGACCGAGTGCTGACATGTGGCAAGAAGCTCCTCGGGGCGCGTCTTGCTTGGGCTTCTCTCCTGGAGGCCCTCAGTAAGACCCATTGTTGACATGTGGCAAGACGCTCCTCGGGGCGCGTCTTGCTTGTGCCTCTCTCCAGAAGGCCCTCAATCAGACCCAGTGTTAACACGTGGCAAGACGCTCCTCGGGGCGCGTCTTGCTTGGGCCTCTCTCCTGGAGGCGCTCAGTCAGACTGAGTAGTGACATGTGGCCTGACGCTCCTCGGGGCGCGTGTTGCTTGGGCCTGTCTCCTGGAGGCGCTCAGTCAGACCAAGTGGTGACATGTGGCAAGACACTCCTCGGGGCGCGTCTTGCTGGGGCTTCTCTCATGGAGGCATTCAGTCAGACCCAGTGTTGACATGTGGCAAGACGCTCCTCGGGGCGCGTCTTGCTTGGACCTCTCTCCCTGAGGCAATCAGTCAGACCCAGTGTTGACATTTTGCAAGACACTCCTCGGGGCGCGTCTTGCTTGGGCGTCTCTCATGGAGGCCCTCTGTCAGACCGAGTGCTGACATGTGGCAAGAAGCTCCTCGGGGCACGTCTTGCTTGGGCTTCTCTCCTGGAGGCCCTCAGTGAGACCCAGTGTTGACATTTGGCAAGACACTCCTCGGGGCGCATCTTGCTTGGGCGTCTCTCATGGAGGCCCTCTGTCAGACCGAGTGCTGACATGTGGCAAGAAGCTCCTCGGGGCGCGTCTTGCTTGGGCCTCTCTCCAGAAGGCCCTCAATCAGACCCAGTGTTGACACGTGGCAATACGCTCCTCGGGGCGCGTCTTACTTGGGCCTCTCTCCTGGAGGCGCTCAGTCAGACTGAGTAGTGACATGTGGCCTGACGCTCCTCGGGGCGCGTGTTGCTTGGGCCTCTCTCCTGGAGGCGCTCAGTCAGACCAAGTGGTGACATGTGGCAAGACACTCCTCGGGGCGCGTCTTGCTTGGGCCTCTCTCCTGGAGGCCCTCTGTCAGACAAAGTGTTGGCATGTGTCAAGACACTCCTCGGGGCGCGTCTTGCTTGGGCCTCTCTCCTGGAGGCGCTCAGTCAGACCGAGTGCTGACATGTGGCAAGACGCTCCTCGGGCCGCGTGTTGCTTGGGCTTCTCTCCTGGAGGCCCTCAGTCAGACCCATTGTTGACATGTGGCAAGACGCTTCTCGGGGCGCGTCTTGCTTGGGCCTCTCTCCTGGAGGCTCTCAGTCAGATCGAGTGCTGACATGTGGCAAGACGCTCCTCGGGGCGCGTCGTGCTTGGGCCTCTCTCCTGGAGGCGCTCAGTAAGACCGAGTGCTGACATGTGGCAAGACGCTCCTCGGGGCGCGTCTTGCTTGGGCTTCTCTCCTGGAGGCGCTCAGAAAGACCCAGTGTTGACATGTGACAAGACGCTCCTCGGGGCGCGTCTTGCTTGGGCCTCTCTCCTGGAGGCCCTCTGTCAGACCCAGTGTTGACATGTGGCAATACGCTCCTCCGGGCGCATCTTGCTTGGGCCTCTCTCCTGGAGGCACTCTGTCAGACCCAGTGTTTACATGTGTCAAGACGCTCCTCGGGGCGCAGTCTTGCTTGGGCTTCTCTCCTGGAGGCCCTCAGTCAGACCCATTGTTGACATTTGGCAAGACGCTCCTCGGGGCTCGTCTTGCTTGGGCTTCTCTCCTGAAGGCGCTCAGTCAGAACCAGAGGTGACATGTGGCAAGACACTCCTCGGGGCGCGTCTTGCTTGGGCATCTCTCCTGGAGGCCCTCTGTCAGACCCAGTGTTGACATGTGGAAAGACGCTCCTCCGGGCGCATCTTGCTTGGGCCTCTCTCCTGGAGGCCCTCAGTCAGACCCATTGTTGACATGTGGCAAGACGCTCCTCGGGGCGCGTCTTGCTTGGGCCTCTCTCCTGGAGGCGCTCAGTCAGACCCAGTGTTGACATGTGGCAAGACGCTCCTCGGGGCGCGTCTTGCTTGGGCCTCTCTCCTGGAGGCGCTCAGTCAGACCCAGTGGTGACACGTGGAAAGACGCTCCTCGGGGCGCATCTTGCTTGGGCCTCGCTCCTGGAGGCGCTCAGTCAGACCCAGTGTTGACACGTGGCAAGACGCTCCTCGGGGCGCGTCTTGCTTGGGCCTCTCTCCTGGAGGCGCTCAGTCAGACCCAGTGTTGGCATGTGGCAAGACACTCCTCGGGGCGCGTCTTGGTTGGGCCTCTCTCCTGGAGGCGCTCATTCAGACCCAGTGGTGACATGTGGCAAGACACCCTCGGGGCGCGTATTGCTTGGGCCTCTCTCCTGAATGCCCTCTGTCAGACCGAGTGTTGACATGTGGCAAGACTCTCCTCGGGGCGCGTCTTACTTGGGCTTCTCTCATGGAGGCCCTCAGTCCGACCCAGTGTTGACATGTGTCAAGACGCTCCTCGGGGCGTGTCTTGCTTGGGCCTATCTCCTCGAGGCGCTCAGTCAGACCCAGTGTTGACATGTGGCAAGACGCTCCTCGGGGCAAGTCTTGCTTGGGCCTCTCTCCTGGAGGTGCTCAGTTAGACCGAGTAGTGACATGTGGCAAGACGCTCCTCGGGGCGCGTCTTGCTTGGGCCTCTCTCCTGGAGGCCCTCTGTCATACCCAGTGTTGACATGTGGCAATACGCTCCTCCGGGCGCATCTTGCTTGGGCCTCTCTCCTGGAGGCCCTCAGTCAGACCCATTGTTGACATGTGGTAAGACGCTCCTCGGGGCGCGTCTTGCTTGGGCCTCTCTCCTGGAGGCGCTCAGTCAGACCGAGTGCTGACATAAGGCAAGACGCTCCTCGGGGCGCGTCTTGCTTTGGCCTCTCTCCTGGAGGCGCTCAGTCAGACCGAGTGCTGACATTTGGCAAGAAGCTCCTCGGGGCGCGTCTTGCTTGGGCTTCTCTCCTGGAGGCCCTCAGTAAGACCCATTGTTGACATGTGGCAAGATGCTCCTCGGGGCGCGTCTTGCTTGTGCCTCTCTCCAGAAGGCCCTCAATCAGACCCAGTGTTAACACGTGGCAAGACGCTCCTCGGGGCGCATCTTGCTTGGGCCTCTCTCCTGGAGGCGCTCAGTCAGACTGAGTAGTGACATGTGGCCTGACGCTCCTCGGGGCGCGTGTTGCTTGGGCCTCTCTCCTGGAGGCGCTTAGTCAGACCAAGTGGTGACATGTGGCAAGACTCTCCTCGGGGCGCGTCTTGCTTGGACCTCTCTCCCTGAGGCAATCAGTCAGACCCAGTGTTGACATTTGGCAAGACACTCCTCGGGGCGCGTCTTGCTTGGGCGTCTCTCATGGAGGCCCTCTGTCAGACCGAGTGCTGACATGTGGCAAGAAGCTCCTCGGGGCGCGTCTTGCTTGGGCCTCTCTCCAGAAGGCCCTCAATCAGACCCAGTGTTGACACGTGGCAATACGCTCCTCGGGGCACGTCTTACTTGGGCCTCTCTCCTGGAGGCGCTCAGTCAGACTGAGTAGTGACATGTGGCCTGACGCTCCTCGGGGCGCGTGTTGCTTGGGCCTCTCTCCTGGAGGCGCTCAGTCAGACCAAGTGGTGACATGTGGCAAGACACTCCTCGGGGCGCGTCTTGCTTGGGCCTCTCTCCTGGAGGCCCTCTGTCAGACAAAGTGTTGACATGTGTCAAGACACTCCTCGGGGCACGTCTTGCTTGGGCCTCTCTCATGGAGGCCCTCTGTCAGACCCAGTGTTGACATGTGGTAAGACGCTCCTTGGGGCGCGTCTTGCTTGGGCCTCTCTCCTGGAGGCGCTCAGTCAGACCGAGTGCTGACATGTGGCAAGACGCTCCTCGGGCCGCGTGTTGCTTGGGCTTCTCTCCTGGAGGCCCTCAGTCAGACCCATTGTTGACATGTGGCAAGACGCTTCTCGGGGCGCGTCTTGCTTGGGCCTCTCTCCTGGAGGCTCTCAGTCAGATCGAGTGCTGACATGTGGCAAGACGCTCCTCGGGGCGCGTCGTGCTTGGGCCTCTCTCCTGGAGGCGCTCAGTCAGACCGAGTGCTGACATGTGGCAAGACGCTCCTCGGGGCGCGTCTTGCTTGGGCTTCTCTCCTGGAGGCGCTCAGAAAGACCCAGTGTTGACATGTGACAAGACGCTCCTCGGGGCGCGTCTTGCTTGGGCCTCTCTCCTGGAGGCCCTCTGTCAGACCCAGTGTTGACATGTGGCAATACGCTCCTCCGGGCGCATCTTGCTTGGGCCTCTCTCCTGGAGGCCCTCAGTCAGACCCATTGTTGACATGTGGCAAGACGCTCCTCGGGGCGCGTCTTGCTTGGGCCTCTCTCCTGGAGGCGCTCAGTCTGACCGAGTGCTGACATAAGGCAAGACGCTCCTCGGGGCGCGTCTTGCTGGGGCCTCTCTCCTGGAGGCGCTCAGTCAGTCCCAGTGCTGACATGTGGCAAGATGCTCCTCGGGGCGCGTCTTGCTTGGGCCTCTCTCCTGGAGGCGCTCAGTCAGACTGAGTAGTGACATGTGGCCTGACGCTCCTCGGGGCGCGTCTTGCTTGGGCCTCTCTCCTGGAGGCGCTCAGTCAGACCCAGTGGTGACATGTGGCAAGACACTCCTCGGGGCGCGTCTTGCTTGGGCCTCTCTCCTGGAGGCACTCTGTCAGACCCAGTGTTGACATGTGTCAAGACGCTCCTCGGGGCGCAGTCTTGCTTGGGCTTCTCTCCTGGAGGCCCTCAGTCAGACCCATTGTTGACATTTGGCAAGACGCTCCTCGGGGCTCGTCTTGCTTGGGCTTCTCTCCTGAAGGCGCTCAGTCAGAACCAGAGGTGACATGTGGCAAGACGCTCCTCGGGGCGCGTCTTGCTTGGGCATCTCTCCTGGAGGCCCTCTGTCAGACCCAGTGTTGACATGTGGAAAGACGCTCCTCCGGGCGCATCTTAGTTGGGCCTCTCTCCTGGAGGCCCTCAGTCAGACCCATTGTTAACATGTGGCAAGACGCTCCTCGGGGCGCGTCTTGCTTGGGCCTCTCTCCTGGAGGCGCTCAGTCAGACCCAGTGTTGACATGTGGCAAGACGCTCCTCGGGGCGCGTCTTGCTTGGGCCTCTCTCCTGGAGGCGCTCAGTCAGACCCAGTGGTGACACGTGGAAAGACGCTCCTCGGGGCGCATCTTGCTTGGGCCTCGCTCCTGGAGGCGCTCAGTCAGACCCAGTGTTGACACGTGGCAAGACGCTCCTCGGGGCGCGTCTTGCTTGGGCCTCTCTCCTGGAGGCGCTCAGTCTGACCCAGTGTTGGCATGTGGCAAGACACTCCTCGGGGCGCGTCTTGGTTGGGCCTCTCTCCTGGACGCGCTCATTCAGACCCAGTGGTGACATGTGGCAAGACACCCTCGGGGCGCGTATTGCTTGGGCCTCTCTCCTGAATGCCCTCTGTCAGACCGAGTGTTGACATGTGGCAAGACTCTCCTCGGGGCGCGTCTTGCTTGGGCTTCTCTCATGGAGGCCCTCAGTCCGACCCAGTGTTGACATGTGTCAAGACGCTCCTCGGGGCGTGTCTTGCTTGGGCCTATCTCCTCGAGGCGCTCAGTCAGACCCAGTGTTGACATGTGGCAAGACGCTCCTCGGGGCAAGTCTTGCTTGGGCCTCTCTCATGGAGGCCCTCTGTCAGACCCAGTGTTGACATGTGTCAAGACGCTCCTCGGGGCGCGTCTTGCTTTGGCCTCTCTCCTGGAGGCGCTCAGTCAGACCGAGTGCTGACATGTAGCAAGAAGCTCCTCGGGGTGCGTCATGCTTGGGCTTCTATCCTGGAGGCCCTCAGTCAGACCCAGTGTTGACATGTGGCAAGACGCTCCTCCGGGCGCGTATTGCTTGGGCCTCTCTCCTGGATGCCCTCCGTCAGACCCAGTGTTGACATGTGGCAAGACTCTCCTCGGGGCCCGTCTTGCTTGGGCTTCTCTCATGGAGGCCCTCAGTCAGACCCAGTGTTGACAGGTGTCAAGACGCTCCTCGGGGCGTGTCTTGCTTGGCCCTCTCTCCTGGAGGTGCTCAGTCAGACCCAGTGTTGTCATGTGGCAAGACGCTCCTCGGGGCGCTTCTTGCTTGGGCTTCTCTCCTAGAGGCCCTCAGTCAGACCCATTGTTGACATGTGGCAAGACGCTCCTCGGGGCACGTCTTGCTTGGGCCTCTCTCCTGGAGGCGCTCAGTCAGACCGAGTAGTGACATGTGGCAAGACGCTCCTCGGGGCGCGTCTTGCTGGGTTTTCTCTCATGGAGGCACTCAGTCAGACCCAGTGTTGACATGTGGCAAGACGCTCCTCAGGGCGCGTGTTGCTTGGACCTCTCTGCTGGAGGCGGTCAGTCAGACCGAGTAGTGACATGTGGCAAGACGCTCCTCGTGGCGCGTCTTGCTTGGGCCTCTCTCCTGGAGGCACTCAGTCAGACCCAGTGTTGACATGTGGCAAGACGCTCCTCGGGGCGCTTCTTGCTTGGGCTTCTCTCCTGGAGGCCCTCAGTCAGACCCATTGTTGACATGTGGCAAGACGCTCCTCGGGGCACGTCTTGCTTGGGCCTCTCTCCTGGAGGCGCTCAGTCAGACTGAGTAGTGACATGTGGCCTGACGCTCCTCGGGGCGCGTGTTGCTTGGGCCTCTCTCCTGGAGGCGCTCAGTAAGACCAAGTGGTGACATGTGGCAAGACACTCCTCGGGGCGTGTCTTGCTTGGGCCTCTCTCCTGGAGGCCCTCTGTCAGACCCAGTGTTGACATGTGTCAAGACGCTCCTCGGGGCGCGTCTTGCTTTGGCCTCTCTCCTGGAGGCGCTCAGTCAGACCGAGTGCTGACATGTGGCAAGACGCTCCTCGGGCCGCGTGTTGCTTGGGCTTCTCTCCTGGAGGCCCTCAGTCAGACCCAGTGTTGACATGTGTCAAGACGCTCCTCGGGGCGCGTCTTGCTTTGGCCTCTCTCCTGGAGGCGCTCAGTCAGACCGAGTGCTGACATGTAGCAAGAAGCTCCTCGGGGTGCGTCATGCTTGGGCTTCTATCCTGGAGGCCCTCAGTCAGACCCAGTGTTGACATGTGGCAAGACGCTCCTCCGGGCGCGTATTGCTTGGGCCTCTCTCCTGGATGCCCTCCGTCAGACCCAGTGTTGACATGTGGCAAGACTCTCCTCGGGGCCCGTCTTGCTTGGGCTTCTCTCATGGAGGCCCTCAGTCAGACCCAGTGTTGACAGGTGTCAAGACGCTCCTCGGGGCGTGTCTTGCTTGGCCCTCTCTCCTGGAGGTGCTCAGTCAGACCCAGTGTTGTCATGTGGCAAGACGCTCCTCGGGGCGCTTCTTGCTTGGGCTTCTCTCCTGGAGGCCCTCAGTCAGACCCATTGTTGACATGTGGCAAGACGCTCCTCGGGGCACGTCTTGCTTGGGCCTCTCTCCTGGAGGCGCTCAGTCAGACCGAGTAGTGACATGTGGCAAGACGCTCCTCGGGGCGCGTCTTGCTGGGTTTTCTCTCATGGAGGCACTCAGTCAGACCCAGTGTTGACATGTGGCAAGACGCTCCTCAGGGCGCGTGTTGCTTGGACCTCTCTGCTGGAGGCGGTCAGTCAGACCGAGTAGTGACATGTGGCAAGACGCTCCTCGTGGCGCGTCTTGCTTGGGCCTCTCTCCTGGAGGCACTCAGTCAGACCCAGTGTTGACATGTGGCAAGACGCTCCTCGGGGCGCTTCTTGCTTGGGCTTCTCTCCTGGAGGCCCTCAGTCAGACCCATTGTTGACATGTGGCAAGACGCTCCTCGGGGCACGTCTTGCTTGGGCCTCTCTCCTGGAGGCGCTCAGTCAGACTGAGTATTGACATGTGGCCTGACGCTCCTCGGGGCGCGTGTTGCTTGGGCCTCTCTCCTGGAGGCGCTCAGTAAGACCAAGTGGTGACATGTGGCAAGACACTCCTCGGGGCGTGTCTTGCTTGGGCCTCTCTCCTGGAGGCCCTCTGTCAGACCCAGTGTTGACATGTGTCAAGACGCTCCTCGGGGCGCGTCTTGCTTTGGCCTCTCTCCTGGAGGCGCTCAGTCAGACCGAGTGCTGACATGTGGCAAGACGCTCCTCGGGCCGCGTGTTGCTTGGGCTTCTCTCCTGGAGGCCCTCAGTCAGACCCATTGTTGACATGTGGCAAGACGCTCCTCGGGGCACGTCTTGCTTGGAACTCTCTCCTGGAGGCGCTCAGTCAGACCGAGTGCTGACATATGGAAAGACGCTCCTCGGGGCGCGTCTTGCTTGGGCTTCTCTCCTGGAGGCGCTCAGAAAGACCCAGTGTTGACATGTGACAAGACGCTCCTCGGGGCGCGTCTTGCTTGGGCCTCTCTCCTGGAGGCGCTCAGTCAGACCCAGTGGTGACATGTGGCAAGACACTCCTCGGGGCGCGTCTTGCTTGGGCCTCTCTCCTGGAGGCCCTTTGTCAGACCGAGTGTTGACATGTGGCAAGACTCTCCTCGGGGCGCGTCTTGCTTGGGCTTCTCTCATGGAGGCCCTCAGTCAGACCCAGTGTTGACATGTGTCAAGACGCTCCTCGGGGCGTGTCTTGCTTGGGCCTCTCTCCTGGAGGCGCTCAGTCAGACCCAGTGTTGACATGTGGCAAGACGCTCCTCGGGGCGTGTCTTGCTTGGGCTTCTCTCCTGGAGGCCCTCAGTCAGACCCATTGTTGACATGTGGCAAGACGCTCCTCGGGGCACGTCTTGCTTGGGCCTCTCTCCTGGAGGCGCTCAAACAGACCGAGTAGTGACATGTGGCAAGACACTCCTCGGGGCGCGTCTTGCTGGGGCTTCTCTCATGGAGGCACTCAGTCAGACCCAGTGTTGACATGTGGCAAGACGCTCCTCGGGGCGCGTCTTGCTTGGACCTCTCTCACTGAGGCGCTCAGTCAGACCGAGTAGTGACATGTGGCAAGACGCTCCTCGGGGCGCGTCTTGCTTGGGCCTCTCTCCAGAAGGCCCTCAATCAGACCCAGTGTTGACATGTGGCAAGACGCTCCTCGGGGCGCGTCTTGCTTGGGCCTCTCTCCTGGAGGCGCTCAGTCAGACTGAGTAGTGACATGTGGCCTGACGCTCCTCGGGGCGCGTCTTGCTTGGGCCTCTCTCCTGGAGGCGCTCAGTCAGACCCAGTGTTGACATGTGGCAAGACGCTCCTCGGGGCGCGTCTTGCTTGGGCTTGTCTCCTGGAGGCCCTCAGTCAGACCCATTGTTGACATGTGGCAAGACGCTCCTCGGGGCACGTCTTGCTTGGGCCTCTCTCCTGGAGGCGCTCAGTCAGACCGAGTAGTGACATGTGGCAAGACACTCCTCGGGGCGCGTCTTGCTTGGACCTCTCTCCTGGAGGCGCTCAGTTAGACCGAGTAGTGACATGTCGCAAGACGCTCCTCGGGGCGCGTCTTGCTTGGGCCTCTTTCCTGGAGGCGCTCAGTCAGACCGAGTGCTGACATAAGGCAAGACGCTCCTCGGGGCGCATCTTGCTGGGGCCTCTCTCCTGGAGGCGCTCAATCAGACCCAGTGGTGACACGTGGCAAGACGCTCCTCGGGGCGCGTCTTCCTTGGGCCTCTCTCCTGGAGGCGCTCAGTCAGACCCAGTGGTGACACGTGGCAAGACGCTCCTCGGGGCGCGTCTTGCTTGGGCCTCTCTCCTGGAGGCGCTCAGTCAGACCCAGTGTTGACATGTGGCAAGACACTCCTCGGGGCGCGTCTTGCTTGGGCCTCTCTCCTGGAGGCCCTCTGTCAGACCGAGTGTTGTCATGTGGCAAGAAGCTCCTCGGGGCGCGTCTTGCTTGGGCTTCTCTCCTGGAGGCCCTCAGTAAGACCCATTGTTGACATGTGGCAAGACGCTCCTCGGGGCTCGTCTTGCTTGGGCCTCTCTCCAGAAGGCCCTCAATCAGACCCAGTGTTGACACGTGGCAAGACGCTCCTCGGGGCGCGTGTTGCTTGGGCCTCTCTCCTGGAGGCGCTCAGTCAGACCAAGTGGTGACATCTGGCAAGACACTCCTTGGGGCGCGTCTTGCTTGGGCCTCTCTCCTGGAGGCCCTCTGTCAGACCCAGTGTTGACATGTGTCAAGACGCTCCTCGGGGCGCGTCTTGCTTGGGCTTCTCTCCGGGAGGCCCTCAGTCAGACCCATTGTTGACATGTGGCAAGACGCTCCTCGGGGCGCAACTTGCTTTGGCCTCTCTCCTGGAGGCGCTCAGTCAGACCGAGTGCTGTCATGTGGCAAGACGCTCCTCGGGCCGCGTGTTGCTTGGGCTTCTCTCCTGGAGGCCCTCAGTCAGACCCATTGTTGACATGTGGCAAGACGCTCCTCGGGGCGCGTCTTGCTTGGGCCTCTCTCCTGGAGGCGCTCAGTCAGACCCAGTGGTGACATGTGGCAAGACACTCCTCGGGGCGTGTCTTGCTTGGGCCTCTCTCCTGGAGGCCCTCTGTCAGACCGAGTGTTGTCATGTGGCAAGACTCTCCTCGGGGCGCGTCTTGCTTGGGCTTATCTCATGGAGGCCCTCAGTCAGACCCAGTGTTGACATGTGTCAAGACGCTCCTCGGGACGTGTCTTGCTTGGGCCTCTCTCCTGGAGGCGCTCAGTCAGACCGAGTAGTGACATGTGGCAAGACGCTCCTCGGGGCGCGTCTTGCTGGGTTTTCTCTCATGGAGGCGCTCAGTCAGACCGAGTGCTGACATAAGGCAAGACGCTCCTCGGGGCGCGTCTTGCTGGGGCCTCTCTCCTGGAGGCGCTCAGTCAGACCCAGTGCTGACATGTGGCAAGACGCTCCTCGGGGCGCGTCTTGCTTGGGCCTCTCTCCTGGAGGCGCTCAGTCAGACTGAGTGCTGACATGTAGCAAGAAGCTCCTCGGGGTGCGTCATGCTTGGGCTTCTCTCCTGGAGGCCCTCAGTCAGACCCATTGTTGACATGTGGCAAGACGCTCCTCCGGGCGCGTATTGCTTGGGCCTCTCTCCTGGATGCCCTCTGTCAGACGCAGTGTTGACATGTGGCAAGACTCTCCTCGGGGCCCGTCTTGCTTGGGCTTCTCTCATGGAGGCCCTCAGTCAGACCCAGTGTTGACATGTGACAAGACGATCCTCGGGGCGTGTCTTGCTTGGGCCTCTCTCCTGGAGGCGCTCAGTCAGACCCAGTGTTGACATGTGGCAAGACGCTCCTCGGGGCGCTTCTTGCTTGGGCTTCTCTCCTGGAGGCCCTCAGTCAGACCCATTGTTGACATGTGGCAAGACGCTCCTCGGGGCACGTCTTGCTTGGGCCTCTCTCCTGGAGGCGCTCAGTCAGACCGAGTAGTGACATGTGGCAAGACGCTCCTCGGGGCGCGTCTTGCTGGGGCTTCTCTCATGGAGGCACTCAGTCATACCCAGTGTTGACATGTGGCAAGACGCTCCTCGGGGCGCGTGTTGCTTGGACCTCTCTCCTGGAGGCGCTCAGTCAGACCCAGTGCTGACATGTGGCAAGAAGCTCCTCGGGGCGCGTCTTGCTTGGGCTTCTCTCCTGGAGGCCCTCAGTAAGACCAATTGTTGACATGTGGCAAGACACTCCTCGGGGCGCGTCTTGCTTGGGCCTCTCTCCAGAAGGCCCTCAATCAGACCCAGTGTTGACAAGTGGCAAGACGCTCCTCGGGGCGCATCTTGCTTGGGCCTCTCTCCTGGAGGCGCTCAGTCAGACTGAGTAGTGACATGTGGCCTGACGCTCCTCGGGGCGCGTGTTGCTTGGGCCTCTCTCCTGGAGGCGCTCAGTCAGACCAAGTGGTGACATGTGGCAAAACACTCCTCGGGGCGCGTCTTGCTTGGGCCTCTCTCCTGGAGGCCCTCTGTCAGACCCAGTGTTGACATGTGTCAAGACGCTCCTCGGGGCGCGTCTTGTTAGGGCTTCTCTCCTGGAGGCCCTCAGTCAGACCCATTGTTGACATGTGGCAACACGCTCCTCTGGGCGCGTCTTGCTTGGGCCTCTCTCCTGGAGGCGCTCAGTCAGACCGAGTGCTGACATATGGAAAGACGCTCCTCGGGGCGCGTCTTGCTTGGGCTTCTCTCCTGGAGGCGCTCAGAAAGACCCAGTGTTGACATGTGACAAGACGCTCCTCGGGGCGCGTCTTGCTTGGGCCTCTCTCCTGGAGTCGCTCAGTCAGACCCAGTGGTGACATGTGGCAAGACACTCCTCGGGGCGCGTCTTCCTTGGGCCTCTCTCCTGGAGGCCCTTTGTCAGACCGAGTGTTGACATGTGGCAAGACTGTCCGCGGGGCGCGTCTTGCTTGGGCTTCTCTCATGGAGGCCCTCAGTCAGACCCAGTGTTGACATGTGTCAAGACGCTCCTCGGGGCGTGTCTTGCTTGGGCCTCTCTCCTGGAGGCGCTCAGTCAGACCCAGTGTTGACATGTGGCAAGACGCTCCTCGGGGCGCGTCTTGCTTGGGCCTCTCTCCTGGAGGCGCTCAGTCAGACCGAGTGCTGACATATGGAAAGACGCTCCTCGGGGCGCGTCTTGCTTGGGCCTCTCTCCAGAAGGCCCTCAATCAGACCCAGTGTTGACACGTGGCAAGACGCTCCTCGGGGCGCGTCTTGCTTGGGCCTCTCTCCTGGAGGCGCTCAGTCAGACTGAGTAGTGACATGTGGCCTGACGCTCCTCGGGGCGCGTGTTGCTTGGGCCTCTCTCCTGGAGGCGCTCAGTCAGACCAAGTGGTGACATGTGGCAAGACACTCCTCGGGGCGCGTCTTGCTTGGGCCTCTCTCCTGGAGGCGCTCAATCAGACCCAGTGGTGAAACGTGGCAAGACGCTCCTCGGGGCGCGTCTTGCTTGGGCCTCTCTCCTGGAGGCGCTCAGTCAGACCCAGTGGTGACACGTGGCAAGACGCTCCTCGGGGCGCGTCTTGCTTGGGCCTCTCTCCTGGAGGCGCTCAGTCAGACCCAGTGGTGACACGTGGCAAGACGCTCCTCGGGGCGCGTCTTGCTTGGGCCTCTCTCCTGGAGGCGCTCAGTCAGACCCAGTGTTGACATGTGGCAAGACACTCCTCGGGGCGCGTCTTGCTTGGGCCTCTCTAATGGAGGCCGTCTGTCAGACCCAGTGTTGAGATGTGTCAAGACGCTCCTCGGGGCGCGTCTTGCTTTGGCCTCTCTCCTGGAGGCGCTCAGTCAGACCCATTGTTGACATGTGGCAAGACGCTCCTCGGGGCGCGTCTTGCTTGGGCCTCTCTCCTGGAGGCGCTCAGTCAGACCGAGTGCTGACATATGGAAAGACGCTCCTCGGGGCGCGTCTTGCTTGGGCTTCTCTCCTGGAGGCGCTCAGAAAGACCCAGTGTTGACATGTGACAAGACGCTCCTCGGGGCGCGTCTTGCTTGGGCCTCTCTCCTGGAGGCGCTCAGTCAGACCCAGTGGTGACATGTGGCAAGACACTCCTCGGGGCGCGTCTTCCTTGGGCCTCTCTCCTGGAGGCCCTTTGTCAGACCGAGTGTTGACATGTGGCAAGACTGTCCGCGGGGCGCGTCTTGCTTGGGCTTCTCTCATGGAGGCCCTCAGTCAGACCCAGTGTTGACATGTGTCAAGACGCTCCTCGGGGCGTGTCTTGCTTGGGCCTCTCTCCTGGAGGCGCTCAGTCAGACCCAGTGTTGACATGTGGCAAGACGCTCCTCGGGGCGCGTCTTGCTTGGGCTTCTCTCCTGGAGGCCCTCAGTCAGACCCATTGTTGACATGTGGCAAGACGCTCCTCGGGGCACGTCTTGCTTGGGCCTCTCTCCTGGAGGCGCTCAAACAGACCGAGTAGTGACATTTGGCAAGACGCTCCTCGGGGCGCGTCTTGCTTGGGCCTCTCTCCAGAAGGCCCTCAATCAGACCCAGTGTTGACATGTGGCAAGACGCTCCTCGGGGCGCGTCTTGCTTGGGCCTCTCTCCTGGAGGTGCTCAGTCAGACTGAGTAGTGACATGTAGCCTGACGCTCCTCGGGGCGCGTCTTGCTTGGGCCTCTCTGCTGGAGGCGCTCAGTCAGACCCAGTGTTGACATGTGGCAAGACGCTCCTCGGGGCGCGTCTTGCTTGGGCTTCTCTCCTGGAGGCCCTCAGTCAGACCGAGTGCTGACATGTGGCAAGAAGCTCCTCGGGGCGCGTCTTGCTTGGGCTTCTCTCCTGGAGGCCCTCAGTCAGACCCATAGTTGACATGTGGCAAGACGCTCCTCGGGGCACGTCTTGCTTGGGCCTCTCTCCTGGAGGCGGTCAGTCAGACCGAGTAGTGGCATGTGGCAAGACGCTCCTCGGGGCGCGTCTTGCTTGGACCTCTCTCCTGGAGGCGCTCAGTTAGACCGAGTAGTGACATGTCGCAAGACGCTCCTCGGGGCGCGTCTTGCTGGGGCCTCTCTCCTGGAGGCGCTCAATCAGACCCAGTGGTGAAACGTGGCAAGACGCTCCTCGGGGCGCGTCTTGCTTGGGCCTCTCTCCTGGAGGCGCTCAGTCAGACCCAGTGGTGACACGTGGCAAGACGCTCCTCGGGGCGCGTCTTGCTTGGGCCTCTCTCCTGGAGGCGCTCAGTCAGACCCAGTGTTGACATGTGGCAAGACACTCCTCGGGGCGCGTCTTGCTTGGGCCTCTCTAATGGAGGCCGTCTGTCAGACCCAGTGTTGAGATGTGTCAAGACGCTCCTCGGGGCGCGTCTTGCTTTGGCCTCTCTCCTGGAGGCGCTCAGTCAGACCGAGTGCTGACATGTGGCAAGAAGCTCCTCGGGGCGCGTCTTGCTTGGGCTTCTCTCCTGGAGGCACTCAGTAAGACCCATTGTTGACATGTGGCAAGACGCTCCTCGGGGCTCGTCTCGCTTGGGCCTCTCTCCAGAAGGCCCTCAATCAGACCCAGTGTTGACACGTGGCAAGACGCTCCTCGGGGCGCGTCTTGCTTGGGCCTCTCTCCTGGAGGCGCTCAGTCAGACTGAGTAGTGACATGTGGCCTGACGCTCCTCGGGGCGCGTGTTGCTTGGGCCTCTCTCCTGGAGGCGCTCAGTCAGACCAAGTGGTGACATGTGGCAAGACACTCCTCGGGGCGCGTCTTGCTTGGGCCTCTCTCCTGGAGGCCCTCTGTCAGACCCAGTGTTGACATGTGTCAAGACGCTTCTCGGGGCGCGTCTTGCTTGGGCTTCTCTCCTTGAGGCCCTCAGTCAGACCCATTGTTGACATGTGGCAAGATGCTCCTCGGGGCGCGTCTTGCTTTGGCCTCTCTCCTGGAGGCGCTCAGTCAGACCCAGTGGTGACACGTGGCAAGACGCTCCTCGGGGCGCGTCTTGCTTGGGCCTCTCTCCTTGAGGCGCTCAGTCAGACCCAGTGTTGACATGTGGCAAGACACTCCTCGGGGCGCGTCTTGCTTGGGCCTCTCTAATGGAGGCCGTCTGTCAGACCCAGTGTTGAGATGTGTCAAGACGCTCCTCGGGGCGCGTCTTGCTTTGGCCTCTCTCCTGGAGGCGCTCAGTCAGACCAAGTGCTGACATGTGGCAAGAAGCTCCTCGGGGCGCGTCTTGCTTGGGCTTCTCTCCTGGAGGCCCTCAGTAAGACCCATTGTTGACATGTGTCAAGACGCTCCTCGGGGCTCGTCTCGCTTGGGCCTCTCTCCAGAAGGCCCTCAATCAGACCCAGTGTTGACACGTGGCAAGACGCTCCTCTGGGCGCGTCTTGCTTGGGCCTCTCTCCTGGAGGCGCTCAGTCAGACTGAGTAGTGACATGTGGCCTGACGCTCCTCGGGGCGCGTGTTGCTTGGGCCTCTCTCCTGGAGGCGCTCAGTCAGACCAAGTGGTGACATGTGGCAAGACACTCCTCGGGGCGCGTCTTGCTTGGGCCTCTCTCCTGGAGGCCCTCTGTCAGACCCAGTGTTGACATGTGTCAAGACGCTTCTCGGGGCGCGTCTTGCTTGGGCTTCTCTCCTTGAGGCCCTCAGTCAGACCCATTGTTGACATGTGGCAAGACGCTCCTCGGGGCGCGTCTTGCTTTGGCCTCTCTCCTGGAGGCGCTCAGTCAGACCGAGTGCTGACATGTGGCAAGACACTCCTCGGGGCGCGTCTTGCTTGGGCCTCTCTCCTGGAGGCCCTCTGTCAGACCGAGTGTTGACATGTGGCAAGACTCTCCTCGGGGCGAGTCTTGCTTGGGCTTCTCTCATGGAGGCCCTCAGTCAGACCCAGTGTTGACATGTGTCAAGACGCTCCTCGGGGCGTGTCTTGCTTGGGCCTCTCTCCTGGAGGCGCTCAGTCAGACCCAGTGTCTACATGTGGCAAGACGCTCCTCGGGGCGCGTCTTGCTTGGGCCTCTCTCCTGGAGGCGCTCAGTCAGACTGAGTAGTGACATGTGGCCTGACGCTCCTCGGGGCGCGTGTTGCTTGGGCCTCTCTCCTGGAGGCGCTCAGTCAGACCAAGTGGTGACATGTGGCAAGACACTCCTCGGGGCGCGTCTTGCTTGGGCCTCTCTCCTGGAGGCCCTCTGTCAGACCCAGTGTTGACATGTGTCAAGACGCTTCTCGGGGCGCGTCTTGCTTGGGCTTCTCTCCTTGAGGCCCTCAGTCAGACCCATTGTTGACATGTGGCAAGACGCTCCTCGGGGCGCGTCTTGCTTTGGCCTCTCTCCTGGAGGCGCTCAGTCAGACCGAGTGCTGACATGTGGCAAGACACTCCTCGGGGCGCGTGTTGCTTGGGCCTCTCTCCTGGAGGCCCTCTGTCAGACCGAGTGTTGACATGTGGCAAGACTCTCCTCGGGGCGCGTCTTGCTTGGGCTTCTCTCATGGAGGCCCTCAGTCAGACCCAGTGTTGACATGTGTCAAGACGCTCCTCGGGGCGTGTCTTGCTTGGGCCTCTCTCCTGGAGGCGCTCAGTCAGACCCAGTGTCTACATGTGGCAAGACGCTCCTCGGGGCGTGTCTTGCTTGGGCCTCTCTCCTGGAGGCCCTCAGTCAGACCCATTGTTGACATGTGGCAAGACGCTCATGGGGCACGTCTTGCTTGGGCCTCTCTCCTGGAGGCGCTCAAACAGACCGAGTAGTGACATGTGGCAAGACGCTCCTCGGGGTGCGTCTTGCTGGGGCTACTCTCATGGAGGCACTCAGTCAGACCCAGTGTTGACATGTGGCAAGACGCTCCTCGGGGCGCTTCTTGCTTGGGCCTCTCTCCTGGAGGCGCTCAGTCAGAACCAGAGGTGACATGTGGCAAGACGCTCCTCGGGGCGCGTCTTGCTTGGGCCTCTCTCCTGGAGGCCCTCTGTCAGACCCAGTGTTGACATGTGGCAAGACGCTCCTCCTTGGCGCATCTTGCTTGGGCCTCTCTCCTGGAGGCCCTCAGTCAGACCCATTGTTGACATGTGGCAAGACGCTCCTCGGGGCACGTCTAGCTTGGGCCTCTCTCCTGGAGGCGCTCAGTCAGACCGAGTGCTGACATAAGGCAAGACGCTCCTCGGGGCGCGTCTTGCTGGGGCCTCTCTCCTGGAGGCGCTCAGTCAGACCCAGTGCTGACATGTGGCAAGACGCTCCTCGGGGCGCGTCTTGCTTGGGCCTCTCTGCTGGAGGCGCTCAGTCGGACTGAGTAGTGACATGTGGCCTGACGCTCCTCGGGGCGCGGCTTGCTTGGGCCTCTCTCCTGGAGGCGCTCAGTCAGACCCAGTGTTGACATGTGGCAAGACACTCCTCGGGGCGCGTCTTGCTTGGGCCTCTCTCCTGGAGGCGCTCTGTCAGACCCAGTGTTGACATGTGTCAAGACGCTCCTCGGGGCGCAGTCTTGCTTGGGCTTCTCTCCTGGAGGCCCTCAGTCAGACCCATTGTTGACATGTGGCAAGACGCTCCTCGGGGCGCGTCTTGCTTGGGCCTCTCTCCTGGAGGCGCTCAGTCAGACCGAGTGCTGACAAGTGGCAAGACGCTCCTCGGGCCGCGTGTTGCTTGGGCTTCTCTCCTGGAGGTCCTCAGTCAGACCCATTGTTGACATGTGGCAAGACGCTCCTCGGGGCGCGTCGTGCTTGGGCCTCTCTCCTGGAGGCGTTCAGTCAGACCGAGTGCTGACATGTGGCAAGACGCTCCTCGGGGCGCGTCTTGCTTGGGCTTCTCTCCTGGAGGCGCTCAGAAAGACCCAGTGTTGACATGTGACAAGACGCTCCTCGGGGCGCGTCTTGCTTGGGCCTCTCTCCTGGAGGCGCTCAGTCAGAACCAGAGGTGACATGTGGCAAGACGCTCCTCGGGGCGCGTCTTGCTTGGGCCTCTCTCCTGGAGGCCCTCTGTCAGACCCAGTGTTGACATGTGGCAAGACGCTCTTCTGGGCGCATCTTGCTTGGGCCTCTCTCCTGGAGGCCCTCAGTCAGACCCAGTGTTGACATGTGGCAAGACGCTCCTCGGGGCGCGTCTTGCTTGGGCCTCTCTCCTGGAGGCGCTCAGTCAGACCGAGTGCTGACATAAGGCAAGATGCTCCTCGGGGCGCGTCTTGCTGGGGCCTCTCTCCTGGAGGCGCTCAGTCAGACTGAGTAGTGACATGTGGCCTGACGCTCCTCGGGGCGAGTCTTGCTTGGGCCTCTCTCCTGGAGGCCCTCTGTCAGACCCAGTGTGGACATGTGTCAAGACACTCCTCGGGGGGCAGTCTTGCTTGGGCTTCTCTCCTGGAGGCCTTCAGTCAGACCCATTGTTGACATGTGGCAAGACGCTCCTCGGGGCGCGTCTTGCTTGGGCTTCTCTCCTGGAGGCGCTCAGACAGACCCAGTGTTGACATGTGACAAGACGCTCCTTGGGGCGCGTCTTGCTTGCGCCTCTCTCCTGGAGGCGCTCAGTCAGAACCAGAGGTGACATGTGGCAAGACGCTCCTCCGGGCGCATCTTGCTTGGGCCTCTCTCCTGGAGGCCCTCAGTCAGACCCATTGTTGACATGTGGCAAGACGCTCCTCGGGGCGCGTCTTGCTTGGGCCTCTCTCCTGGAGGCGCTCAGTCAGACCCAGTGTTGACATGTGGCAAGACGCTCCTCGGGGCGCGTCTTGCTTGGGCCTCTCTCCTGGAGGCGCTCAGTCAGACCCAGTGGTGACATGTGGAAAGACGCTCCTCGGGGCGCGTGTTGCTTGGGCCTCTCTCCTGGAGGCGCTCAGTCAGACCCAGTGTTGACACGTGGCAAGACGCTCCTCGGGGCGCGTCTTGCTTGGGCCTCTCTCCTGGAGGCGCTCAGTCAGACCCAGTGTTGACATGTGGCAAGACGCTCCTCTGGGCGCGTCTTGCTTGGGCTTCTCTCCTGGAGGCCCTCAGTCAGACCCATTGTTGACATGTGGCAAGACGCTCCTCAGGGCACGTCTTGCTTGGGCCTCTCTCCTGGAGGCGCTCAGTCAGACCGAGTAGTGACATGTGGCAAGACGCTCCTCGGGGCGCGTCTTGCTTGGACCTCCCTCCTGGAGGCGCTCAGTCAGACCGAGTAGTGACATGAGGCAAGACGCTCCTCGGGGCGCATCTTGCTTGGACCTCTCTCCTGGAGGCGCTCAGTTAGACCGAGTAGTGACATGTGGCAAGACGCTCCTCGGGGCGCGTCTTGCTGGGGCCTCTCTCCTGGAGGTGCTCAATCAGACCCAGTGGTGACAAGTGGCAAGACGCTCCTCGGGGCGCGTCTTGCTTGGGCCTCTCTCCTGGAGGCCCTCTGTCAGACCCAGTGTTGACATGTGGCAAAACGCTCCTCCGGGCGCATCTTGCTTGGGCCTCTCTCCTGGAGGCCCTCAGTCAGACCCATTGTTGACATGTGGCAAGACGCTCCTCGGGGCGCGTCTTGCTTGGGCCTCTCTCCTGGAGGCGCTCAGTCAGACCGAGTGCTGACATAAGGCAAGATGCTCCTCGGGGCGCATCTTGCTGGGGCCTCTCTCCTGGAGGCGCTCAGTCAGACCCAGTGCTGACATGTGGCAAGACTCTCCTCGGGGCGCGTCTTGCTTGGGCCTCTCTCCTGGAGGCGCTCAGTCAGACTGAGTAGTGACATGTGGCCTGACGCTCCTCGGGGCGCGTCTTGCTTGGGCCTCTCTCCTGGAGGCCCTCTGTCAGACCCAGTGTGGACATGTGTCAAGACGCTCCTCGGGGCGCAGTCTTGCTTGGGCTTCTCTCCTGGAGGCCTTCAGTCAGACCCATTGTTGACATGTGGCAAGACGCTCCTCGGGGCGCGTCTTGCTTGGGCTTCTCTCCTGGAGGCGCTCAGACAGACCCAGTGTTGACATGTGACAAGACGCTCCTTGGGACGCGTCTTGCTTGGGCCTCTCTCCTGGAGGCGCTCAGTCAGAACCAGAGGTGACATGTGGCAAGACGCTCCTCCGGGCGCATCTTGCTTGGGCCTCTCTCCTGGAGGCCCTCAGTTAGACCCATTGTTGACATGTGGCAAGACGCTCCTCGGGGCGCGTCTTGCTTGGGCCTCTCTCCTGGAGGCGCTCAGTCAGACCCAGTGTTGACATGTGGCAAGACGCTCCTCGGGGCGTGTCTTGCTTGGGCCTCTCTCCTGGAGGCGCTCAGTCAGACCCAGTGGTGACACGTGGAAAGACACTCCTCGGGGCGCGTGTTGCTTGGGCCTCTCTCCTGGAGGCGCTCAGTCAGACCCAGTGTTGACACGTGGCAAGAAGCTCCTCGGGGCGCGTCTTGCTTGAGCCTCTCTCCTGGAGGCGCTCAGTCAGACCCAGTGTTGGCATGTGGCAAGACACTCCTCGGGGCGCGTCTTGGTTGGGCCTCTCTCCTGGAGGCGCTAATTCAGACCCAGTGGTGACATTTGGCAAGACGCTCCTCGGGGCGAGTATTGCTTGGGCCTCTCTCCTGAATGCCCTCTGTCAGACCGAGTGTTGACATGTGGCAAGACGCTCCTCTGGGCGCGTCTTGCTTGGGCTTCTCTCCTGGAGGCCCTCAGTCAGACCCATTGTTGACATGTGGCAAGACGCTCCTCGGGGCACGTCTTGCTTGGGCCTCTCTCCTGGAGGCGCTCAGTCAGACCGAGTAGTGACATGTGGCAAGACGCTCCTCGGGGCGCGTCTTGCTTGGACCTCCCTCCTGGAGGCGCTCAGTCAGACCGAGTAGTGACATGTGGCAAGACGCTCCTCGGGGCGCATCTTGCTTGGACCTCTCTCCTGGAGGCGCTCAGTTAGACCGAGTAGTGACATGTGGCAAGACGCTCCTCGGGGCGCGTCATGCTTGGGCCTCTCTCCTGGAGGCCCTCTGTCAGACCCAGTGTTGACATGTGGCAAGACGCTCCTCTGGGCGCATCTTGCTTGGGCCTCTCTCCGGGAGGCCCTCAGTCAGACCCATTGTTGACATGTGGCAAGACGCTCCTCGGGGCGCGTCTTGCTTGGGCCTCTCTCCTGGAGGCGCTCAGTCAGACCGAGTGCTGACATAAGGCAAGATGCTCCTCGGGGCGCGTCTTGCTGGGGCCTCTCTCCTGGAGGCGCTCAGTCAGACACAGTGCTGACATGTGGCAAGACTCTCCTCGGGGCGCGTCTTGCTTGGGCCTCTCTCCTGGAGGCGCTCAGTCAGACTGAGTAGAGACATGTGGCCTGACGCTCCTCGGGGCGCGTCTTGCTTGGGCCTCTCTCCTGGAGGCCCTCTGTCAGACCCAGTGTGGACATGTGTCAAGACGCTCCTCGGGGCGCAGTCTTGCTTGGGCTTCTCTCCTGGAGGCCTTCAGTCAGACCCAGTGTTGACATGTGGCAAGACGCTCCTCGGGGCGCGTCTTGCTTGGGCTTCTCTCCTGGAGGCGCTCAGACAGACCCAGTGTTGACATGTGACAAGACGCTCCTTGGGGCGCGTCTTGCTTGGGCCTCTCTCCTGGAGGCGCTCAGTCAGAACCAGAGGTGACATGTGGCAAGACGCTCCTCCGGGCGAATCTTGCTTGGGCCTCTCTCCTGGAGGCGCTCAGTCAGACCCAGTGTTGACACGTGGCAAGACGCTCCTCGGGGCGCGTCTTGCTTGGGCCCCTCTCCTGGAGGCGCTCAGTCAGACCCAGTGTTGGCATGTGGCAAGACACTCCTCGGGGCACGTCTTGGTTGGGCCTCTCTCCTGGAGGCGCTCATTCAGACCCAGTGGTGACATTTGGCAAGACGCTCCTCGGGGCGAGTATTGCTTGGGCCTCTCTCCTGGAGGCGCTCAGTCAGACTGAGTAGTGACATGTCGCCTGACGCTCCTCGGGGCGCGTCTTGCTTGGGCCTCTCTCCTGGAGGCCCTCAGTCAGACCCAGTGTGGACATGTGTCAAGACGCTCCTCGGGGCGCAGTCTTGCTTGGGCTTCTCTCCTGGAGGCCTTCAGTCAGACCCATTGTTGACATGTGGCAAGACGCTCCTCGGGGCGCGTCTTGCTTGGGCTTCTCTCCTGGAGGCGCTCAGACAGACCCAGTGTTGACATGTGATAAGACGCTCCTTGGGGCGCGTCTTGCTTGGGCCTCTCTCCTGGAGGCGCTCAGTCAGAACCAGAGGTGACATGTGGCAAGACGCTCCTCCGGGCGAATCTTGCTTGGGCCTCTCTCCTGGAGGCCCTCAGTCAGACCCATTGTTGATATGTGGCAAGACGCTCCTCGGGGCGCGTCTTGCTTGGGCCTCTCTCCTGGAGGCGCTCAGTCAGACCCAGTGTTGACACGTGGCAAGACGCTCCTCGGGGCGCGTCTTGCTTGGGCCTCTCTCCTGGAGGCGCTCAGTCAGACCCAGTGGTGACACGTGGAAAGACGCTCCTCGGGGCGCGTGTTGCTTGGGCCTCTCTCCTGGAGGCGCTCAGTCAGACCCAGTGTTGACACGTGGCAAGACGCTCCTCGGGGCGCGTCTTGCTTGGGCCTCTCTCCTGGAGGCGCTCAGTCAGACCCAGTGTTGGCATGTGGCAAGACACTCCTCGGGGCGCGTCTTGAATGGGCCTCTCTCCTGGAGGCGCTCATTCAGACCCAGTGGTGACATTTGGCAAGACGCTCCTCGGGGCGGGTATTGCTTGGGCCTCTCTCCTGAATGCCCTCTGTCAGACCGAGTGTTGACATGTGGCAAGACTGTCCTCAGTGCGCGTCTTGCTTGGGCTTCTCTCATGGAGGCCCTCAGTCCGACCCAGTGTTGACATGTGTCAAGACGCTCCTCGGGGCGTGTCTTGCTTGGGCCTCTCTCCTGGAGGCGCTCAGTCAGACCCAGTGTTGACATGTGGCAAGGCGCTCCTCTGGGCGCGTCTTGCTTGGGCTTCTCTCCTGGAGGCCCTCAGTCAGACCCATTGTTGACATGTGGCAAGACGCTCCTCGGGGCACGTCTTGCTTGGGCCTCTCTCCTGGAGGCGCTCAGTCAGACCGAGTAGTGACATGTGGCAAGACGCTCCTCGGGGCGCGTCTTGCTTGGACCTCCCTCCTGGAGGCGCTCAGTCAGACTGAGTAGTGACATGTGGCAAGACGCTCCTCGGGGCGCTTCTTGCTTGGACCTCTCTCCTGGAGGCGCTCAGTTAGACCGAGTAGTGACATGTGGCAAGACGCTCCTCGGGGCGCGTCTTGCTGGGGCCTCTCTCCTGGAGGTGCTCAATCAGACCCAGTGGTGACACGTGGCAAGACGCTCCTCGGGGCGCGTCTTGCTTGGGCCTCTCTCCTGGAGGAGCTCAGTCAGACCCAGTGGTGACACGTGGCAAGACGCTCCTCGAGGCGCATCTTGCTTGGGCCTCTCTCCTGGAGGCGCTAAGTCAGACCCAGTGTTGACACGTGGCAAGACGCTCCTCGGGGCGCGTCTTGCTTGGGCCACTCTCCTGGAGGCGCTCAGTCAGACAAAGTGTTGACATGTGGAAAGACACTCCTCGGG
This sequence comes from Nothobranchius furzeri, assembly GCF_043380555.1. Taxonomy (NCBI): domain Eukaryota; kingdom Metazoa; phylum Chordata; class Actinopteri; order Cyprinodontiformes; family Nothobranchiidae; genus Nothobranchius; species Nothobranchius furzeri. The sequence goes on along the minus strand of NC_091747.1, from coordinate 13,785,773 downwards.
GCGCGTCTTACTTGGGCCTCTCTCATGGAGGCCCTCTGTCAGACCCAGTGTTGACATGTGTCAAGACGCTCCTCGGGGCGCGTCTTGCTTTGGCCTCTCTCCTGGAGGCGCTCAGTCAGACCGAGTGCTGACATGTAGCAAGAAGCTCCTCGGGGTGCGTCATGCTTGGGCTTCTCTCCTGGAGGCCCTCAGTCAGACCCATTGTTGACATTTGGCAAGACGCTCCTCGGGGCGCGTATTGCTTGGGCCTCTCTCCTGGATGCCCTCTGTCAGACCCAGTGTTGACATGTGGCAAGACTCTCCTCGGGGCCTGTCTTGCTTGGGCTTCTCTCATGGAGGCCCTCAGTCAGACCCAGTGTTGACATGTGTCAAGACGCTCCTCGGGGCGTGTCTTGCTTGGGCCTCTCTCCTGGAGGAGCTCAGTCAGACCCAGTGGTTACACGTGGCAAGACGCTCCTCGAAGCGCATCTTGCTTGGGCCTCTCTCCTGGAGGCGCTAAGTCAGACCCAGTGTTGACACGTGGCAAGACGCTCCTCGGGGCGCGTCTTGCTTGGGCCACTCTCCTGGAGGCGCTCAGTCAGACACAGTGTTGACATGTGGAAAGACACTCCTCCTGGCGCGTCTTGCTTGGGCCTTTCTCATGGAGGCCCTCTGTCAGACCCAGTGTTGACATGTGTCAAGACGCTCCTCGGGGCGCGTCTTGCTTTGGCCTCTCTCCTGGAGGCGCTCAGTCAGACCCAGTGTTGACATGTGGCAAGACGCTCCTCGGGGCGCTTCTTGCTTGGGCTTCTCTCCTGGAGGCCCTCAGTCAGACCCATTGTTGACATGTGGCAAGACGCTCCTCGGGGCACGTCTTGCTTGGGCCTCTCTAATGGAGGCCGTCTGTCAGACCCAGTGTTGAGATGTGTCAAGACGCTCCTCGGGGCGCGTCTTGCTTTGGCCTCTCTCCTGGAGGCGCTCAGTCAGACCGAGTGCTGACATGTGGCAAGAAGCTCCTCGGGGCGCGTCTTGCTTGGGCTTCTCTCCTGGAGGCCCTCAGTAAGACCCATTGTTGACATGTGGCAAGACGCTCCTCGGGGCTCGTCTTGCTTGGGCCTCTCTCCAGAAGGCCCTCAGTCAGACCCAGTGTTGACACGTGGCAAGACGCTCCTCGGGGCGCGTCTTGCTTGGGCCTCTCTCCTGGAGGCGCTCAGTCAGACCAAGTGGTGACATGTGGCAAGACACTCCTCGGGGCGCGTCTTGCTTGGGCCTCTCTCCTGGAGGCCCTCTGTCAGACCCAGTGTTGACATGTGTCAAGACGCTTCTCGGGGCGCGTCTTGCTTGGGCTTCTCTCCTGGAGGCCCTCAGTCAGACCGAGTAGTGACATGTGGCAAGACGCTTCTCGGGGCGCGTCTTGCTTGGGCCTCTCTCCTGGAGGCCCTCTGTCAAACCGAGTGTTGACATGTGGCAAGACTCTCCTCGGGGCGCGTCTTGCTTGGGCTTCTCTCATGGAGGCCCTCAGTCAGACCCAGTGTTGACATGTGTCAAGACGCTCCTCGGGGCGCGGCTTGCTTGGGCCTCTCTCCTGGAGGCGCTCAGTCAGACCCAGTGTTGACATGTGACAAGACGCTCCTCGGGGCGCGTCTTGCTTGGGCTTCTCTCCTGGAGGCCCTCAGTCAGACCCATTGTTGACATGTGGCAAGACGCTCCTCGGGGCGCGTCTTGCTTTGGCCTCTCTCCTGGAGGCGCTCAGTCAGACCGAGTGCTGACATGTGGCAAGACGCTCCTCGGGCCGCGTGTTGCTTGGGCTTCTCTCCTGGAGGCCCTCAGTCAGACCCATTGTTGACATGTGGCAAGACGCTCCTCGGGGCGCGTCTTGCTTGGGCCTCTCTCCTGGAGGCGCTCAGTCAGACCGAGTGCTGACATGAGGAAAGACGCTCCTCGGGGCGCGTCTTGCTTGGGCCTCTCTCCTGGAGGCGCTCAGTCAGACCCAGTGTTGACATGTGTCAAGACGCTCCTCGGGGCGCGGCTTGCTTGGGCCTCTCTCCTGGAGGCGCTCAGTCAGACCCAGTGTTGACATGTGACAAGACGCTCCTCGGGGCGCGTCTTGCTTGGGCTTCTCTCCTGGAGGTCCTCAGTCAGACCCATTGTTGACATGTGGCAAGACGCTCCTCGGGGCGCGTCCTACTTTGGCCTCTCTCCTGGAGGCGCTCAGTCAGACCGAGTGCTGACATGTGGCAAGACGCTCCTCGGGCCGCGTGTTGCTTGGGCTTCTCTCCTGGAGGCCCTCAGTCAGACCCATTGTTGACATGTGGCAAGACGCTCCTCGGGGCGCGTCTTGCTTGGGCCTCTCTCCTGGAGGCGCTCAGTCAGACCGAGTGCTGACATGAGGAAAGACGCTCCTCGGGGCGCGTCTTGCTTGGGCTTCTCTCCCGGAGGCGCTCAGAAAGACCCAGTGTTGACATGTGACAAGACGCTCCTCGGGGCGCGTCTTGCTTGGGCCTCTCTCCTGTAGGCGCTCAGTCAGACCGAGTGGTGACATGTGGCAAGACACTCGTCGGGGCGCGTCTTGCTTGTGCCTCTCTCCTGGAGGCCCTCTGTAAGACCGAGTGTTGACATGTGGCAAGACTCTCCTCGGGGCGCGTCTTGCTTGGGCTTCTCTCATGGAGGCCCTCAGTCAGACCCAGTGTTGACATGTGTCAAGACGCTCCTCGGGGCGTGTCTTGCTTGGGCCTCTCTCCTGGAGGCGCTGAGTCTGACCCAGTGCTGACATGTGGCAAGACGCTCCTCGGGGCGCGTCTTGCTTGGGCTTCTCTCCTGGAGGCCCTCAGTCAGACCCATTGTTGACATGTGGCAAGACGCTCCTCGGGGCACGTCTTGCTTGGGCCTCTCTCCTGGAGGCGCTCAAACAGACCGAGTAGTGACATGTGGCAAGACGCTCCTCGGGGCGCGTCTTGCTGGGGCTTCTCTCATGGAGGCACTCAGTCAGACCCAGTGTTGACATGTGGCAAGACGCTCCTCGGGGCGCGTCTTGCTTGGACCTCTCTCACTGAGAAGCTCAGTCAGACCGAGTAGTGACATGTGGCAAGACGCTCCTCGGGGCGCGTCTTGCTTGGACCTCTCTCCCTGAGGCGCTCAGTCAGACCCAGTGTTGACATTTGGCAAGACACTCCTCGTGGCGCGTCTTGCTTGGGCCTCTCTCCAGAAGGCCCTCAATCAGACCCAGTGTTGACACGTGGCAAGACGCTCCTCGGGGCGCGTCTTACTTGGGCCTCTCTCCTGGAGGCGCTCAGTCAGACCGAGTAGTGACATGTGGCAAGACGTTCCTCAGGGCGCGTCTTGCTTGGACCTCCCTCCTGGAGGCGCTCAGTCAGACCGAGTAGTGACATGTGGCAAGACGCTCCTCGGGGCGCGTCTTTCTTGGGCCTCTCTCCTGGAGGCGCTCAGTCAGACACAGTGTTGACATGTGGCAAGACACTCCTCGGGGCGCGTCTTGCTTGGGCCTCTCTCATGGAGGCCCTCTGTCAGACCCAGTGTTGACATGTGTCAAGACGCTCCTCGGGGCGCGTCTTGCTTTGGCCTCTCTCCTGGAGGCGCTCAGTCAGACCGAGTGCTGACATGTAGCAAGAAGCTCCTCGGGGTGCGTCATGCTTGGGCTTCTCTCCTGGAGGCCCTCAGTCAGACCCATTATTGACATGTGGCAAGACGTTCCTCAGGGCGCGTCTTGCTTGGACCTCCCTCCTGGAGGCGCTCAGTCAGACCCAGTGTTGACATGTGTCAAGACGCTCCTCGGGGCGTATCTTGCTTGGGCCTCTCTCCTGGAGGCGCTCAGTCAGACCCAGTGTTGACATGTGGCAAGACGCTCCTTGGGGCGCTTCTTGCTTGGGATTCTCTCCTGGAGGCCCTCAGTCGCACCCATTGTTGACATGTGGCAAGACGCTCCTCGGGGCATGTCTTGCTTGGGCCTCTCTCCTGGAGGCGCTCAGTCAGACCGAGTAGTGACATGTGGCAAGAAGCTCCTCGGGGTGCATCTTGCTGGGGCTTCTCTCATGGAGGCACTCAGTCAGACCCAGTGTTGACATGTGGCAAGACGCTCCTCGGGGCGCGTGTTGCTTGGACCTCTCTCCTGGAGGCCCTCAGTCAGACCGAGTAGTGACATGTGGCAAGACGCTCCTCGGGGCGCGTCTTGCTTGGGCCTCTCTCCTGGAGGCGCTCAGTCAGACCCAGTGCTGACATGTGAAAAGAAGCTCCTCGGGGCGCGTCTTGCTTGGGCTTCTCTCCTGGAGGCCCTCAGTAAGACCCATTGTTGACATGTGGCAAGACGCTCCTCGGGGCGCGTCTTGCTTGGGCCTCTCTCCAGAAGGCCCTCAATCAGACCCAGTGTTGACACGTGGCAAGACGCTTCTCAGGGCGCGTCTTGCTTGGGCCTCTCTCCTGGAGGCGCTCAGTCAGACTGAGTAGTGACATGTGGCCTGACGCTCCTCGGGGCGCGTGTTGCTTGGGCCTCTCTCCTGGAGGCGCTCAGTCAGACCAAGTGGTGACATGTGGCAAGACGCTCCTCGGGCCGCGTGTTGCTTAGGCTTCTCTCCTGGAGGCCCTCAGTCATACCCATTGTTGACATGTGGCAAGACGCTCCTCGGGGCGCGTCTTGCTTGGGCCTCTCTCCTGGAGGCGCTCAGTCAGACCGAGTGCTGACATGTGGAAAGACGCTCCTCGGGGCGCGTCTCGCTTGGCTTCTCTCCTGGAGGCGCTCAGAAAGACCCAGTGTTGACATGTGACAAGACGCTCCTCGGGGCGCGTCTTGCTTGGGCCTCTCTCCTGGAGAGGCTCAGTCAGACCCAGTGGTGACATGTGGCAAGACACTCCTCGGGGCGCGTCTTGCTTAGGCCTCTCTCCTGGAGGCCCTCTGTCAGACCGAGTGTTGACATGTGGCAAGACTCTCCTCGGGGCGTGTCTTGCTTGGGCTTCTCTCATGGAGGCCCTCAGTCAGACCCAGTGTTGACATGTGGCAAGACGCTCCTCGGGGCACGTCTTGCTTGGGCCTCTCTCCTGGAGGCGCTCAAACAGACCGAGTAGTGACATGTGGCAAGACGCTCCTCGGGGCGCGTTCTTGCTTGGACCGCTCTCACTGAGGCGCTCAGTCAGACCGAGTAGTGACATGTGGCAAGACGCTCCTCGGGGCGCGTCTTGCTTGGACCTCTCTCCCTGAGGCGCTCAGTCAGACCCAGTGTTGGCATTTGGCAAGACGCTCCTCGGGGCGCGTCTTACTTGGGCCTCTCTCCTGGAGGCGCTCAGTCAGACCGAGTAGTGACATGTGGCAAGACGTTCCTCGGGGCGCGTCTTGCTTGGACCTCCCTCCTGGAGGCGCTCAGTCAGACCGAGTAGTGACATGTGGCAAGACGTTCCTCGGGGCGCGTCTTATTTGGACCTCCCTCCTGGAGGCGCTCAGTCAGACCGAGTAGTGACATGTGGCAAGACGCTCCTCGGGGCGCGTCTTGCTTGGGCCTCTCTCCTGGAGGCGCTCAGTCAGACACAGTGTTGACATGTGGCAAGACACTCCTCGGGGCGCGTCTTGCTTGGGCCTCTCTCATGGAGGCCCTCTGTCAGACCCAGTGTTGACATGTGTCAAGACGCTCCTCGGGGCGCGTCTTGCTTTGGCCTCTCTCCTGGAGGCGCTCAGTCAGACCGAGTGCTGACATGTAGCAAGAAGCTCCTCGGGGTGCGTCATGCTTGGGCTTCTCTCCTGGAGGCCCTCAGTCAGACCCATTATTGACATGTGGCAAGACGCTCCTCTGGGCGCGTATTGCTTGGGCCTCTCTCCTGGATGCCCTCTGTCAGACCCAGTGTTGACATGTGGCAAGACTCTCCTCGGGGCCCTTCTTGCTTGGGCTTCTCTAATGGAGGCCCTCAGTCAGACCCAGTGTTGACATGTGTCAAGACGCTCCTCGGGGCGTGTCTTGCTTGGGCCTCTCACCTGGAGGCGCTCAGTCAGACCCAGTCTTGACATGTGGCAAGACGCTCCTCAGGGCGCGTCTTGCTTGGGCCTCTCTCCTGGAGGCGCTCAGTCAGACTGAGTAGTGACATGTGGCCTGACGCTCCTCGGGGCGCGTGTTGCTTGGGCCTCTCTCCTGGAGGCGCTCAGTCAGACCAAGTGGTGACATGTGGAAAGACACTCCTCGGGGCGCGTCTTGCTTGGGCCTCTCTCCTGGAGGCCCTCTGTCAGACCCAGTGTTGACATGTGTCAAGACGCTCCTCGGGGCGCGTCTTGCTTGGGCTTCTCTCCTGGAGGCCCTCAGTCAGACCCATTGTTGACATGTGGCAAGACGCTCCTCGGGGCGCGTGTTGCTTAGGCTTCTCTCCTGGAGGCCCTCAGTCAAACCCATTGTTGACATGTGGCAAGACGCTCCTCGGGGCGCGTCTTGCTTGGGCCTCTCTCCTGGAGGCGCTCAGTCAGACCGAGTGCTGACATGTGGAAAGACGCTCCTCGGGGCGCGTCTCGCTTGGGCTTCTCTCCTGGAGGCGCTCAGAAAGACCCAGTGTTGACATGTGACAAGACGCTCCTCGGGGCGCGTCTTGCTTGGGCCTCTCTCCTGGAGAGGCTCAGTCAGACCCAGTGGTGACATGTGGCAAGACACTCCTCGGGGCGCGTCTTGCTTGGGCCTCTCTCCTGGAGGCCCTCTGTCAGACCGAGTGTTGACATGTGGCAAGACTCTCCTCGGGGCGTGTCTTGCTTGGGCTTCTCTCATGGAGGCCCTCAGTCAGACCCAGTGTTGACATGTGTCAAGACGCTCCTCGGGGCGTGTCTTGCTTGGGCCTCTCTCCTGGAGGCGCTCAGTCTGACCCAGTGTTGACATGTGGCAAGACGCTCATCGGGGCGCGTCTTGCTTGGGCTTCTCTCCTGGAGGCCCTCAGTCAGACCCATTGTTGACATGTGGCAAGACACTCCTCGGGGCACGTCTTGCTTGGGCCTCTCTCCTGGAGGCGCTCAAACAGACCGAGTAGTGACATGTGGCAAGACGCTCCTCGGGGCGCGTCTTGCTGGGGCTTCTCTCATGGAGGCACTCAGTCAGACCCAGTGTTGACATGTGGCAAGACGCTCCTCGGGGCGCGTCTTGCTTGGACCTCTCTCACTGAGGCGCTCAGTCAGACCGAGTAGTGACATGTGGCAAGACGCTCCTCGGGGCGCGTCTTGCTTGGACCTCTCTCCCTGAGGCGCTCAGTCAGACCCAGTGTTGACATTTGGCAAGACACTCCTCGGGGCGCGTCTTGCTTGGGTCTCTCTCATGGAGGCCCTCTGTCAGACCGATTGCTGACATGTGGCAAGAAGCTCCTCGGGGCGCGTCTTGCTTGGGCTTCTCTCCTGGAGGCTCTCAGTAAGAACCATTGTTGACATGTGGAAAGACGCTCCTCGGGGCGCGTCTTGCTTGGGCCTCTCTCCAGAAGGGCCTCAATCAGACCCAGTGTTGACACTTGGCAAGACGCTCCTCGGGGCGCGTCTTACTTGGGCTTCTCTCCTGGAGGCGCTCAGTCAGACTGAGTAGTGACATGTGGCCTGACGCTCCTCGGGGCGCGTGTTGCTTGGGCCTCTCTCCTGGAGGCGCTCAGTCAGACCAAGTGGTGACATGTGGCAAGACGCTCCTCGGGGCGCGTCTTGCTTGGGCCTCTCTCCTGGAGGCCCTCTGTCAGACCCAGTGTTGACATGTGTCAAGACGCTCCTCGGGGCGCGTCTTGCTTGGGCTTCTCTCCTGGAGGCCCTCAGTCAGACCCATTGTTGACATGTGGCAAGACGCTCCTCGGGGCGCGTCTTGCTTGGGCCTCTCTCCTGGAGGCGCTCAGTCAGACCTAGTGCTGACATGTGGCAAGACGCTCCTCGGGGCGCGTCTTGCTTGGGCTTCTCTCCTGGAGGCGCTCAGAAAGACCCAGTGTTGACATGTGACAAGACGCTCCTCGGGGCGCGTCTTGCTTGGGCCTCTCTCCTGGAGGCGCTCAGTCGGAACCAGAGGTGACATGTGGCAAGACGCTCCTCAGAGCGCGTCTTGCTTGGGCCTCTCTCCTGGAGGCCCTCTGTCAGACCCAGTGTTGACATGTGGCACGACGCTCCTGCGGGCGCATCTTGCTTGGGCCTCTCTCCTGGAGGCCCTCAGTCAGACCCATTGTTGACATGTGGCAAGACGCTCCTAGGGGCGCGTCTTGCTTGGGCCTCTCTCCTGGAGGCGCTCAGTCAGACCGAGTGCTGACATAAGGCAAGACGCTCCTCGGGGCGCGTCTTGCTTGGGCCTCTCTCCTGGAGGCGCTCAGTCAGACCCAGTGCTGACATGTGGCAAGACACTCCTCGGGGCGCGTCTTGCTGGGGCCTCTCTCCTGGAGGCGCTCAGTCAGACTGAGTAGTGACATGTGGCCTGACGCTCCTCGGGGCGCGGCTTGCTTGGGCCTCTCTCCTGGAGGCGCTCAGTCAGACCCAGTGTTGACATGTGACAAGACGCTCCTCGGGGCGCGTCTTGCTTGGGCTTCTCTCCTGGAGGCCCTCAGTCAGACCCATTGTTGACATGTGGCAAGACGCTCCTCGGGGCGCGTCTTGCTTGGGCCTCTCTCCTGGAGGCGCTCAGTCAGACCGAGTGCTGACATGAGGAAAGACGCTCCTCGGGGCGCGTCTTGCTTGGGCTTCTCTCCTGGAGGCGCTCAGAAAGACCCAGTGTTGACATGTGACAAGACGCTCCTCGGGGCGCGTCTTGCTTGGGCCTCTCTCCTGGAGGCGCTCAGTCAGACCCAGTGGTGACATGTGGCAAGACACTCCTCGGGGCGCGTCTTGCTTGGGCCTCTCTCCTGGAGGCCCTCTGTCAGACCGAGTGTTGACATGTGGCAAGACTCTCCTCGGGGCGCGTCTTGCTTGGGCTTCTCTCATGGAGGCCCTCAGTCAGACCCAGTGTTGACATGTGTCAAGACGCTCCTCGGGGCGCATCTTGCTTGGGCCTCTCTCCTGGAGGCGCTCAGTCAGACCCAGTGTTGACATGTGACAAGACGCTCCTCGGGGCGCGTCTTGCTTGGGCTTCTCTCCTGGAGGCCCTCAGTCAGACCCATTGTTGACATGTGGCAAGACGCTCCTCGGGGCGCGTCTTGCTTTGGCCTCTCTCCTGGAGGCGCTCAGTCAGACCGAGTGCTGACATGTGGCAAGACGCTCCTCGGGCCGCGTGTTACTTGGGCTTCTCTCCTGGAGGCCCTCAGTCAGACCCATTGTTGACATGTGGCAAGACGCTCCTCGGGGTGCGTCTTGCTTTGGCCTCTCTCCTGGAGGCGCTCAGTCAGACCGAGTGCTGACATGAGGAAAGACGCTCCTCGGGGCGCGTCTTGCTTGGGCTTCTCTCCTGGAGGCGCTCAGAAAGACCCAGTGTTGACATGTGACAAGACGCTCCTCGGGGCGCGTCTTGCTTGGGCCTCTCTCCTGGAGGCGCTCTGTCAGACCCAGTGGTGACATGTGGCAAGACACTCCTCGGGGCGCGTCTTGCTTGGGCCTCTCTCCTGGAGGCCCTCTGTCAGACCGAGTGTTGACATGTGGCAAGACTCTCCTCGGGGCGCGTCTTGCTTGGGCTTCTCTCATGGAGGCCCTCAGTCAGACCCAGTGTTGACATGTGTCAAGACGCTCCTCGGGGCGTGTCTTGCTTGGGCCTCTCTCCTGGAGGCGCTCAGTCTGACCCAGTGCTGACATGTGGCAAGACGCTCCTCGGGGCGCGTCTTGCTTGGGCTTCTCTCCTGGAGGCCCTCAGTCAGACCCATTGTTGACATGTGGCAAGACGCTCCTCGGGGCACGTCTTGCTTGGGCCTCTCTCCTGGAGGCGCTCAAACAGACCGAGTAGTGACATGTGGCAAGACGCTCCTCGGGGCGCGTCTTGCTGGGGCTTCTCTCATGGAGGCACTCAGTGAGACCCAGTGTTGACATGTGGCAAGACGCTCCTCGGGGCGCGTCTTGCTTGGACCTTTCTCACTGAGGCGCTCAGTCAGACCGAGTAGTGACATGTGGCAAGAAGCTCCTCGGGGCGCGTCTTGCTTGGACCTCTCTCCCTGAGGCGCTCAGTCAGACCCAGTGTTGACATGTGGCACGACGCTCCTGCGGGCGCATCTTGCTTGGGCCTCTCTCCTGGAGGCCCTCAGTCAGACCCATTGTTGACATGTGGCAAGACGCTCCTAGGGGCGCGTCTTGCTTGGGCCTCTCTCCTGGAGGCGCTCAGTCAGACCGAGTGCTGACATAAGGCTAGACGCTCCTCGGGGCGCGTCTTGCTTGGGCCCCTCTCCTGGAGGCGCTCAGTCAGACCCAGTGCTGACATGTGGCAAGACGCTCCTCGGGGCGCGTCTTGCTGGGGCCTCTCTCCTGGAGGCGCTCAGTCAGACTGAGTAGTGACATGTGGCCTGACGCTCCTCGGGGCGCGGCTTGCTTGGGCCTCTCTCCTGGAGGCGCTCAGTCAGACCCAGTGTTGACATGTGACAAGACGCTCCTCGGGGCGCGTCTTGCTTGGGCTTCTCTCCTGGAGGCCCTCAGTCAGACCCATTGTTGACATGAGGCAAGACGCTCCTCGGGGCGCGTCTTGCTTTGGCCTCTCTCCTGGAGGCGCTCAGTCAGACTGAGTAGTGACATGTGGCCTGACGCTCCTCGGGGCGCGGCTTGCTTGGGCCTCTCTCCTGGAGGCGCTCAGTCAGACCCAGTGTTGACATGTGACAAGACGCTCCTCGGGGCGCGTCTTGCTTGGGCTTCTCTCCTGGAGGCCCTCAGTCAGACCCATTGTTGACATGAGGCAAGACGCTCCTCGGGGCGCGTCTTGCTGGGGCCTCTCTCCTGGAGGCGCTCAGTCAAACTGAGTAGTGACATGTGGCCTGACGCTCCTCGGGGCGCGGCTTGCTTGGGCCTCTCTCCTGGAGGAGCTCAGTCAGACCCAGTGTTGACATGTGACAAGACGCTCCTCGGGGCGCGTCTTGCTTGGGCTTCTCTCCTGGAGGCCCTCAGTCAGACCCATTGTTGACATGAGGCAAGACGCTCCTCGGGGCGCGTCTTGCTTTGGCCTCTCTCCTGGAGGCGCTCAGTCAGACCGAGTGCTGACATGTGGCAAGACGCTCCTCGGGCCGCGTGTTGCTTGGGCTTCTCTCCTGGAGGCCCTCAGTCAGACCCATTGTTGACATGTGGCAAGACGCTCCTAGGGGCGCGTCTTGCTTGGGCCTCTCTCCTGGAGGCGCTCAGTCAGACCGAGTGCTGACATGAGAAAAGACGCTCCTCGGGGCGCGTCTTGCTTGGGCTTCTCTCCTGGAGGCGCTCAGAAAGACCCAGTGTTGACATGTGACAAGACGCTCCTCGGGGCGCGTCTTGCTTGGGCCTCTCTCCTGGAGGCGCTCAGTCAGACCCAGTGGTGACATGTATCAAGACACTCCTCGGGGCGCGTCTTGCTTGGGCCTCTCTCCTGGAGGCCCTCTGTCAGACCGAGTGTTGACATGTGGCAAGACTCTCCTCGGGGCGCGTCTTGCTTGGGCTTCTCTCATGGAGGCCCTCAGTCAGACCCAGTGTTGACATGTGTCAAGACGCTCCTCGGGGCGCATCTTGCTTGGGCCTCTCTCCTGGAGGCGCTCAGTCAGACCCAGTGTTGACATGTGACAAGACGCTCCTCGGGGCGCGTCTTGCTTGGACTTCTCTCCTGGAGGCCCTCAGTCAGACCCATTGTTGACATGTGGCAAGACGCTCCTCGGGGCGCGTCTTGCTTTGGCCTCTCTCCTGGAGGCGCTCAGTCAGACCGAGTGCTGACATGTGGCAAGACGCTCCTCGGGCCGCGTGTTGCTTGGGCTTCTCTCCTGGAGGCCCTCAGTCAGACCCATTGTTGACATGTGGCAAGACGCTCCTCGGGGCGCGTCTTGCTTGGGCCTCTCTCCTGGAGGCGCTCTGTCAGACCCAGTGGTGACATGTGGCAAGACACTCCTCGGGGCGCGTCTTGCTAGGGCCTCTCTCCTGGAGGCCCTCTGTCAGACCGAGTGTTGACATGTGGCAAGACTCTCCTCGGGGCGCATCTTGCTTGGGCTTCTCTCATGGAGGCCCTCAGTCAGACCCATTGTTGACATGTGGCAAGACGCTCCTCGGGGCGCGTCTTGCTTTGGCCTCTCTCCTGGAGGCGCTCAGTCAGACCGAGTGCTGACATGTGGCAAGACGCTCCTCGGGCCGCGTGTTGCTTGGGCTTCTCTCCTGGAGGCCCTCAGTCAGACCCATTGTTGACATGTGGCAAGACGCTCCTCGGGGCGCGTCTTGCTTTGGCCTCTCTCCTGGAGGCGCTCAGTCAGACCGAGTGCTGACATGTGGCAAGACGCTCCTCGGGCCGCGTGTTACTTGGGCTTCTCTCCTGGAGGCCCTCAGTCAGACCCATTGTTGACATGTGGCAAGACGCTCCTCGGGGTGCGTCTTGCTTTGGCCTCTCTCCTGGAGGCGCTCAGTCAGACCGAGTGCTGACATGAGGAAAGACGCTCCTCGGGGCGCGTCTTGCTTGGGCTTCTCTCCTGGAGGCGCTCAGAAAGACCCAGTGTTGACATGTGACAAGACGCTCCTCGGGGCGCGTCTTGCTTGGGCCTCTCTCCTGGAGGCGCTCTGTCAGACCCAGTGGTGACATGTGGCAAGACACTCTTCGGGGCGCGTCTTGCTTGGGCCTCTCTCCTGGAGGCCCTCTGTCAGACCGAGTGTTGACATGTGGCAAGACTCTCCTCGGGGCGCGTCTTGCTTGGGCTTCTCTCATGGAGGCCCTCAGTCAGACCCAGTGTTGACATGTGTCAAGACGCTCCTCGGGGCGTGTCTTGCTTGGGCCTCTCTCCTGGAGGCGCTCAGTCTGACCCAGTGCTGACATGTGGCAAGACGCTCCTCGGGGCGCGTCTTGCTTGGGCTTCTCTCCTGGAGGCCCTCAGTCAGACCCATTGTTGACATGTGGCAAGACGCTCCTCGGGGCACGTCTTGCTTGGGCCTCTCTCCTGGAGGTGCTCAAACAGACCGAGTAGTGACATGTGGCAAGACGCTCCTCGGGGCGCGTCTTGCTGGGGCTTCTCTCATGGAGGCACTCAGTGAGACCCAGTGTTGACATGTGGCAAGACGCTCCTCGGGGCGCGTCTTGCTTGGACCTTTCTCACTGAGGCGCTCAGTCAGACCGAGTAGTGACATGTGGCAAGAAGCTCCTCGGGGCGCGTCTTGCTTGGACCTCTCTCCCTGAGGCGCTCAGTCAGACCCAGTGTTGACATGTGGCACGACGCTCCTGCGGGCGCATCTTGCTTGGGCCTCTCTCCTGGAGGCCCTCAGTCAGACCCATTGTTGACATGTGGCAAGACGCTCCTAGGGGCGCGTCTTGCTTGGGCCTCTCTCCTGGAGGCGCTCAGTCAGACCGAGTGCTGACATAAGGCTAGACGCTCCTCGGGGCGCGTCTTGCTTGGGCCCCTCTCCTGGAGGCGCTCAGTCAGACCCAGTGCTGACATGTGGCAAGACGCTCCTCGGGGCGCGTCTTGCTGGGGCCTCTCTCCTGGAGGCGCTCAGTCAGACTGAGTAGTGACATGTGGCCTGACGCTCCTCGGGGCGCGGCTTGCTTGGGCCTCTCTCCTGGAGGCGCTCAGTCAGACCCAGTGTTGACATGTGACAAGACGCTCCTCGGGGCGCGTCTTGCTTGGGCTTCTCTCCTGGAGGCCCTCAGTCAGACCCATTGTTGACATGAGGCAAGACGCTCCTCGGGGCGCGTCTTGCTTTGGCCTCTCTCCTGGAGGCGCTCAGTCAGACTGAGTAGTGACATGTGGCCTGACGCTCCTCGGGGCGCGGCTTGCTTGGGCCTCTCTCCTGGAGGCGCTCAGTCAGACCCAGTGTTGACATGTGACAAGACGCTCCTCGGGGCGCGTCTTGCTTGGGCTTCTCTCCTGGAGGCCCTCAGTCAGACCCATTGTTGACATGAGGCAAGACGCTCCTCGGGGCGCGTCTTGCTGGGGCCTCTCTCCTGGAGGCGCTCAGTCAAACTGAGTAGTGACATGTGGCCTGACGCTCCTCGGGGCGCGGCTTGCTTGGGCCTCTCTCCTGGAGGCGCTCAGTCAGACCCAGTGTTGACATGTGACAAGACGCTCCTCGGGGCGCGTCTTGCTTGGGCTTCTCTCCTGGAGGCCCTCAGTCAGACCCATTGTTGACATGAGGCAAGACGCTCCTCGGGGCGCGTCTTGCTTTGGCCTCTCTCCTGGAGGCGCTCAGTCAGACCGAGTGCTGACATGTGGCAAGACGCTCCTCGGGCCGCGTGTTGCTTGGGCTTCTCTCCTGGAGGCCCTCAGTCAGACCCATTGTTGACATGTGGCAAGACGCTCCTAGGGGCGCGTCTTGCTTGGGCCTCTCTCCTGGAGGCGCTCAGTCAGACCGAGTGCTGACATGAGGAAAGACGCTCCTCGGGGCGCGTCTTGCTTGGGCTTCTCTCCTGGAGGCGCTCAGAAAGACCCAGTGTTGACATGTGACAAGACGCTCCTCGGGGCGCGTCTTGCTTGGGCCTCTCTCCTGGAGGCGCTCAGTCAGACCCAGTGGTGACATGTGGCAAGACACTCCTCGGGGCGCGTCTTGCTTGGGCCTCTCTCCTGGAGGCCCTCTGTCAGACCGAGTGTTGACATGTGGCAAGACTCTCCTCGGGGCGCGTCTTGCTTGGGCTTCTCTCATGGAGGCCCTCAGTCAGACCCAGTGTTGACATGTGTCAAGACGCTCCTCGGGGCGCATCTTGCTTGGGCCTCTCTCCTGGAGGCGCTCAGTCAGACCCAGTGTTGACATGTGACAAGACGCTCCTCGGGGCGCGTCTTGCTTGGACTTCTCTCCTGGAGGCCCTCAGTCAGACCCATTGTTGACATGTGGCAAGACGCTCCTCGGGGCGCGTCTTGCTTTGGCCTCTCTCCTGGAGGCGCTCAGTCAGACCGAGTGCTGACATGTGGCAAGACGCTCCTCGGGCCGCGTGTTGCTTGGGCTTCTCTCCTGGAGGCCCTCAGTCAGACCCATTGTTGACATGTGGCAAGACGCTCCTCGGGGCGCGTCTTGCTTGGGCCTCTCTCCTGGAGGCGCTCTGTCAGACCCAGTGGTGACATGTGGCAAGACACTCCTCGGGGCGCGTCTTGCTAGGGCCTCTCTCCTGGAGGCCCTCTGTCAGACCGAGTGTTGACATGTGGCAAGACTCTCCTCGGGGCGCATCTTGCTTGGGCTTCTCTCATGGAGGCCCTCAGTCAGACCCAGTGTTGACATGTGGCAAGACGCTCCTCGGGGCGCGTCTTGCTTGGGCTTCTCTCCTGGAGGCCCTCAGTCAGACCCATTGTTGACATGTGGCAAGACGCTCCTCGGGGCACGTCTTGCTTGGGCCTCTCTCCTGGAGGCGCTCAAACAGACCGAGTAGTGACATGTGGCAAGACGCTCCTCGGGGCGCGTCTTGCTGGGGCTTCTCTCATGGAGGCACTCAGTCAGACCCAGTGTTGACATGTGGGAAGACGCTCCTCGGGGCGCGTCTTGCTTGGACCTTTCTCACTGAGGCGCTCAGTCAGACCGAGTAGTGACATGTGGCAAGAAGCTCCTCGGGGCGCGTCTTGCTTGGACCTCTCTCCCTGAGGCGCTCAGTCAGACCCAGTGTTGACATGTGGCACGACGCTCCTGCGGGCGCATCTTGCTTGGGCCTCTCTCCTGGAGGCCCTCAGTCAGACCCATTGTTGACATGTGGCAAGACGCTCCTAGGGGCGCGTCTTGCTTGGGCCTCTCTCCTGGAGGCGCTCAGTCAGACCGAGTGCTGACATAAGGCAAGACGCTCCTCGGGGCGCGTCTTGCTTGGGCCTCTCTCCTGGAGGCGCTCAGTCAGACCCAGTGCTGACATGTGGCAAGACGCATCTCGGGGCGCGTCTTGCTGGGGCCTCTCTCCTGGAGGCGCTCAGTCAGACTGAGTAGTGACATGTGGCCTGACGCTCCTCGGGGCGCGGCTTGCTTGGGCCTCTCTCCTGGAGGCGCTCAGTCAGACCCAGTGTTGACATGTGACAAGACGCTCCTCGGGGCGCGTCTTGCTTGGGCTTCTCTCCTGGAGGCCCTCAGTCAGACCCATTGTTGACATGAGGCAAGACGCTCCTCGGGGCGCGTCTTGCTTTGGCCTCTCTCCTGGAGGCGCTCAGTCAGACCGAGTGCTGACATGTGGCAAGACGCTCCTCGGGCCGCGTCTTGCTTGGGCCTCTCTCCTGGAGGCGCTCAAACAGACCGAGTAGTGACATGTGGCAAGACGCTCCTCGGGGCGCGTCTTGCTGGGGCTTCTCTCATGGAGGCACTCAGTCAGACCCAGTGTTGTCATGTGGCAAGACGCTCCTCGGGGCGCGTCTTGCTTGGACCTTTCTCACTGAGGCGCTCAGTCAGACCGAGTAGTGACATGTGGCAAGAAGCTCCTCGGGGTGCGTCTTGCTTGGACCTCTCTCCCTGAGGCGCTCAGTCAGACCCAGTGTTGACATGTGGCACGACGCTCCTGCGGGCGCATCTTGCTTGGGCCTCTCTCCTGGAGGCCCTCAGTCAGACCCATTGTTGACATGTGGCAAGACGCTCCTAGGGGCGCGTCTTGCTTGGGCCTCTCTCCTGGAGGCGCTCAGTCAGACCGAGTGCTGACATAAGGCAAGACGCTCCTCGGGGCGCGTCTTGCTTGGGCCTCTCTCCTGGAGGCGCTCAGTCAGACCCAGTGCTGACATGTGGCAAGACGCTCCTCGGGGCGCGTCTTGCTGGGGCCTCTCTCCTGGAGGTGCTCAGTCAGACTGAGTAGTGACATGTGGCCTGACGCTCCTCGGGGCGCGCCTTGCTTGGGCCTCTCTCCTGGAGGCGCTCAGTCAGACCCAGTGTTGACATGTGACAAGACGCTCCTCGGGGCGCGTCTTGCTTGGGCTTCTCTCCTGGAGGCCCTCAGTCAGACCCATTGTTGACATGAGGCAAGACGCTCCTCGGGGCGCGTCTTGCTTTGGCCTCTCTCCTGGAGGCGCTCAGTCAGACCGAGTGCTGACATGTGGCAAGACGCTCCTCGGGCCGCGTGTTGCTTGGGCTTCTCTCCTGGAGGCCCTCAGTCAGACCCATTGTTGACATGTGGCAAGACGCTCCTCGGGGCGCGTCTTGCTTGGGCCTCTCTCCTGGAGGCGCTCAGTCAGACCGAGTGCTGACATGAGGAAAGACGCTCCTCGGGGCGCGTCTTGCTTGGGCTTCTCTCCTGGAGGCGCTCAGAAAGACCCAGTGTTGACATGTGACAAGACGCTCCTCGGGGCGCGTCTTGCTTGGGCCTCTCTCCTGGAGGCGCTCAGTCAGACCCAGTGGTGACATGTGGCAAGACACTCCTCGGGGCGCGTCTTGCTTGGGCCTCTCTCCTGGAGGCCCTCTGTCAGACCGAGTGTTGACATGTGGCAAGACTCTCCTCGGGGCGCGTCTTGCTTGGGCTTCTCTCATGGAGGCCCTCAGTCAGACCCAGTGTTGACATGTGTCAAGACGCTCCTCGGGGCGCGGCTTGCTTGGGCCTCTCTCCTGGAGGCGCTCAGTCAGACCCAGTTTTGACATGTGGCAAGACGCTCCTCGGGGCGCGTCTTGCTTGGGCTTCTCTCCTGGAGGCCCTCAGTCAGACCCATTGTTGACATGTGGCAAGACGCTCCTCGGGGCGCGTCTTGCTTTGGCCTCTCTCCTGGAGGCGCTCAGTCAGACCGAGTGCTGACATGTGGCAAGACGCTCCTCGGGCCGCGTGTTGCTTGGGCTTCTCTCCTGGAGGCCCTCAGTCAGACCCATTGTTGACATGTGACAAGACGCTCCTCGGGGCGCGTCTTGCTTGGGCCTCTCTCCTGGAGGCGCTCAGTCAGACCGAGTGCTGACATGAGGAAAGACGCTCCTCGGGGCGCGTCTTGCTTGGGCTTCTCTCCCGGAGGCGCTCAGAAAGACCCAGTGTTGACATGTGACAAGACGCTCCTCGGGGCGCGTCTTGCTTGGGCCTCTCTCCTGTAGGCGCTCAGTCAGACCCAGTGGTGACATGTGGCAAGACACTCCTCGGGGCGCGTCTTGCTTGTGCCTCTCTCCTGGAGGCCCTCTGTAAGACCGAGTGTTGACATATGGCAAGACTCTCCTCGGGGCGTGTCTTGCTTGTGCCTCTCTCCTGGAGGCGCTGAGTCTGACCCAGTGCTGACATGTGGCAAGACGCTCCTCGGGGCGCGTCTTGCTTGGGCTTCTCTCCTGGAGGCCCTCAGTCAGACCCATTGTTGACATGTGGCAAGACGCTCCTCGGGGCACGTCTTGCTTGGGCCTCTCTCCTGGAGGCGCTCAAACAGACCGAGTAGTGACATGTGGCAAGACGCTCCTCGGGGCGCGTCTTGCTGGGGCTTCTCTCATGGAGGCACTCAGTCAGACCCAGTGTTGACATGTGGCAAGACGCTCCTCGGGGAGCGTCTTGCTTGGACCTCTCTCACTGAGAAGCTCAGTCAGACCGAGTAGTGACATGTGGCAAGACGCTCCTCGGGGCGCGTCTTGCTTGGACCTCTCTCCCTGAGGCGCTCAGTCAGACCCAGTCTTGACATTTGGCAAGACACTCCTCGGGGCGCGTCTTGCTTGGGCCTCTCTCCAGAAGGCCCTCAATCAGACCCAGTGTTGACACGTGGCAAGACGCTCCTCGGGGCGCGTCTTACTTGGGCCTCTCTCCTGGAGGCGCTCAGTCAGACCGAGTAGTGACAAGTGGCAAGACGTTCCTCAGGGCGCGTCTTGCTTGGACCTCCCTCCTGGAGGCGCTCAGTCAGACCGAGTAGTGACATGTGGCAAGACGCTCCTCGGGGCGCGTCTTTCTTGGGCCTCTCTCCTGGAGGCGCTCAGTCAGACACAGTGTTGACATGTGGCAAGACACTCCTCGGGGCGCGTCTTGCTTGGGCCTCTCTCATGGAGGCCCTCTGTCAGACCCAGTGTTGACATATGTCAAGACGCTCCTCGGGGCGCGTCTTGCTTTGGCCTCTCTCCTGGAGGCGCTCAGTCAGACCGAGTGCTGACATGTAGCAAGAAGCTCCTCGGGGTGCGTCATGCTTGGGCTTCTCTCCTGGAGGCCCTCAGTCAGACCCATTATTGACATGTGGCAAGACGCTCCTCTGGGCGCGTATTGCTTGGTCCTCTCTCCTGGATGCCCTCTGTCAGACCCAGTGTTGACATGTGGCAAGACTCTCCTCGGGGCCCTTCTTGCTTGGGCTCCTCTAATGGAGGCCCTCAGTCAGACCCAGTGTTGACATGTGTCAAGACGCTCCTCGGGGCGTATCTTGCTTGGGCCTCTCTCCTGGAGGCGCTCAGTCAGACCCAGTGTTGACATGTGGCAAGACGCTCCTCGGGGCGCTTCTTGCTTGGGCTTCTCTCCTGGAGGCCCTCAGTCAGACCCATTGTTGACATGTGGCAAGACGCTCCTCGGGGCATGTCTTGCTTGGGCCTCTCTCCTGGAGGCGCTCAGTCAGACCGAGTAGTGACATGTGGCAAGAAGCTCCTCGGGGTGCATCTTGCTGGGGCTTCTCTCATGGAGGCACTCAGTCAGACCCAGTGTTGACATGTGGCAAGACGCTCCTCGGGGCGCGTGTTGCTTGGACCTCTCTCCTGGAGGCCCTCAGTCAGACCGAGTAGTGACATGTGGCAAGACGCTCCTCGGGGCGCGTCTTGCTTGGGCCTCTCTCCTGGAGGCGCTCAGTCAGACCCAGTGCTGACATGTGAAAAGAAGCTCCTCGGGGCGCGTCTTGCTTGGGCTTCTCTCCTGGAGGCCCTCAGTAAGACCCATTGTTGACATGTGGCAAGACGCTCCTCGGGGCGCGTCTTGCTTGGGCCTCTCTCCAGAAGGCCCTCAATCAGACCCAGTGTTTACACGTGGCAAGACGCTCCTCAGGGCGCATCTTGCTTGGGCCTCTCTCCTGGAGGCGCTCAGTCAGACCCATTGTTGACATGTGGCAAGACGCTCCTCGGGGCGCGTCTTGCTTGGGCCTCTCTCCTGGAGGCGCTCAGTCAGACCGAGTGCTGACATGAGGAAAGACGCTCCTCGTGGCGCGTCTTGCTTGGGCTTCTCTCCCGGAGGCGCTCAGAAAGACCCAGTGTTGACATGTGACAAGACGCTCCTCGGGGCGCGTCTTGCTTGGGCCTCTCTCCTGTAGGCGCTCAGTCAGACCCAGTGGTGACATGTGGCAAGACACTCCTCGGGGCGCGTCTTGCTTGTGCCTCTCTCCTGGAGGCCCTCTGTAAGACCGAGTGTTGACATGTGGCAAGACTCTCCTCGGGGCGCGTCTTGCTTGGGCTTCTCTCATGGAGGCCCTCAGTCAGACCCAGTGTTGACATGTGTCAAGACGCTCCTCGGGGCGTGTCTTGCTTGGGCCTCTCTCCTGGAGGCGCTGAGTCTGACCCAGTGCTGACATGTGGCAAGACGCTCCTCGGGGCGCGTCTTGCTTGGGCTTCTCTCCTGGAGGCCCTCAGTCAGACCCATTGTTGACATGTGGCAAGACGCTCCTCGGGGCACGTCTTGCTTGGGCCTCTCTCCTGGAGGCGCTCAAACAGACCGAGTAGTGACATGTGGCAAGACGCTCCTCGGGGCGCGTCTTGCTGGGGCTTCTCTCATGGAGCTACTCAGTCAGACCCAGTGTTGACATGTGGCAAGACGCTCCTCGGGGCGCGTCTTGCTTGGACCTCTCTCACTGAGAAGCTCAGTCAGACCGAGTAGTGACATGTGGCAAGACGCTCCTCGGGGCGCGTCTTGCTTGGACCTCTCTCCCTGAGGCGCTCAGTCAGACCCAGTGTTGACATTTGGCAAGACACTCCTCGGGGCGCGTCTTGCTTGGGCCTCTCTCCAGAAGGCCCTCAATCAGACCCAGTGTTGACACGTGGCAAGACGCTCCTCGGGGCGCGTCTTACTTGGGCCTCTCTCCTGGAGGCGCTCAGTCAGACCGAGTAGTGACATGTGGCAAGACGTTCCTCAGGGCGCGTCTTGCTTGGACCTCCCTCCTGGAGGCGCTCAGTCAGACCGAGTAGTGACATGTGGCAAGACGCTCCTCGGGGCGCGTCTTTCTTGGGCCTCTCTCCTGGAGGCGCTCAGTCAGACACAGTGTTGACATGTGGCAAGACACTCCTCGGGGCGCGTCTTGCTTGGGCCTCTCTCATGGAGGCCCTCTGTCAGACCCAGTGTTGACATGTGTCAAGACGCTCCTCGGGGCGCGTCTTGCTTTGGCCTCTCTCCTGGAGGCGCTCAGTCAGACCGAGTGCTGACATGTAGCGAGAAGCTCCTCGGGGTGCGTCATGCTTGGGCTTCTCTCCTGGAGGCCCTCAGTCAGACCCATTATTGACATGTGGCAAGACGCTCCTCTGGGCGCGTATTGCTTGGGCCTCTCTCCTGGATGCCCTCTGTCAGACCCAGTGTTGACATGTGGCAAGACTCTCCTCGGGGCCCTTCTTGCTTGGGCTTCTCTAATGGAGGCCCTCAGTCAGACCCAGTGTTGACATGTGTCAAGACGCTCCTCGGGGCGTATCTTGCTTGGGCCTCTCTCCTGGAGGCGCTCAGTCAGACCCAGTGTTGACATGTGGCAAGACGCTCCTCGGGGCGCTTCTTGCTTGGGGTTCTCTCCTGGAGGCCCTCAGTCAGACCCATTGTTGACATGTGGCAAGACGCTCCTCGGGGCATGTCTTGCTTGGGCCTCTCTCCTGGAGGCGCTCAGTCAGACCGAGTAGTGACATGTGGCAAGAAGCTCCTCGGGGTGCATCTTGCTGGGGCTTCTCTCATGGAGGCACTCAGGCAGACCCAGTGTTGACATGTGGCAAGACGCTCCTCGGGGCGCGTGTTGCTTGGACCTCTCTCCTGGAGGCCCTCAGTCAGACCGAGTAGTGACATGTGGCAAGACGCTCCTCGGGGCGCGTCTTGCTTGGGCCTCTCTCCTGGAGGCGCTCAGTCAGACCCAGTGCTGACATGTGAAAAGAAGCTCCTCGGGGCGCGTCTTGCTTGGGCTTCTCTCCTGGAGGCCCTCAGTAAGACCCATTGTTGACATGTGGCAAGACGCTCCTCGGGGCGCGTCTTGCTTGGGCCTCTCTCCTGGAGGCGCTCAGTCAGACCGAGTGCTGACATGTGGAAAGACGCTCCTCGGGGCGCGTCTCGCTTGGCTTCTCTCCTGGAGGCGCTCAGAAAGACCCAGTGTTGACATGTGACAAGACGCTCCTCGGGGCGCGTCTTGCTTGGGCCTCTCTCCTGGAGAGGCTCAGTCAGACCCAGTGGTGACATGTGGCAAGACACTCCTCGGGGCGCGTCTTGCTTGGGCCTCTCTCCTGGAGGCCCTCTGTCAGACCGAGTGTTGACATGTGGCAAGACTCTCCTCGGGGCGTGTCTTGCTTGGGCTCCTCTCATGGAGGCCCTCAGTCAGACCCAGTGTTGACATGTGGCAAGACGCTCCTCGGGGCACGTCTTGCTTGGGCCTCTCTCCTGGAGGCGCTCAAACAGACCGAGTAGTGACATGTGGCAAGACGCTCCTCGGGGCGCGTATTGCTGGGGCTTCTCTCATGGAGGCACTCAGTCAGACCCAGTGTTGACATGTGGCAAGACGCTCCTCGGGGCGCGTCTTGCTTGGACCGCTCTCACTGAGGCGCTCAGTCAGACCGAGTAGTGACATGTGGCAAGACGCTCCTCGGGGCGCGTCTTGCTTGGACCTCTCTCCCTGAGGCGCTCAGTCAGACCCAGTGTTGGCATTTGGCAAGACACTCCTCGGGGCGCGTCTTGCTTGGGCCTCTCTCCAGAAGGCCCTCAATCAGACCCAGTGTTGACACGTGGCAAGACGCTCCTCGGGGCGCGTCTTACTTGGGCCTCTCTCCTGGAGGCGCTCAGTCAGACCGAGTAGTGACATGTGGCAAGACGTTCCTCGGGGCGCGTCTTGCTTGGACCTCCCTCCTGGAGGCGC
Organism: Nothobranchius furzeri; assembly: GCF_043380555.1. Lineage (NCBI taxonomy): Eukaryota > Metazoa > Chordata > Actinopteri > Cyprinodontiformes > Nothobranchiidae > Nothobranchius > Nothobranchius furzeri. The sequence goes on along the minus strand of NC_091747.1, from coordinate 13,762,871 downwards.
TCAGTCAGACCGAGTAGTGACATGTGGCAAGACGCTCCTCGGGGCGCGTCTTGCTTGGGCCTCTCTCCTGGAGGCGCTCAGTCAGACACAGTGTTGACATGTGGCAAGACACTCCTCGGGGCGCGTCTTGCTTGGGCCTCTCTCATGGAGGCCCTCTGTCAGACCCAGTGTTGACATGTGTCAAGACGCTCCTCGGGGCGCGTCTTGCTTTGGCCTCTCTCCTGGAGGCGCTCAGTCAGACCGAGTGCTGACATGTAGCAAGAAGCTCCTCGGGGTGCGTCATGCTTGGGCTTCTCTCCTGGAGGCCCTCAGTCAGACCCATTATTGACATGTGGCAAGACGCTCCTCTGGGCGCGTATTGCTTGGGCCTCTCTCCTGGATGCCCTCTGTCAGACCCAGTGTTGACATGTGGCAAGACTCTCCTCGGGGCCCTTCTTGCTTGGGCTTCTCTAATGGAGGCCCTCAGTCAGACCCAGTGTTGACATGTGTCAAGACGCTCTTCGGGGCGTGTCTTGCTTGGGCCTCTCTCCTGGAGGCGCTCAGTCAGACCCAGTGTTGACATGTGGCAAGACGCTCCTCAGGGCGCGTCTTGCTTGGGCCTCTCTCCTGGAGGCGCTCAGTCAGACTGAGTAGTGACATGTGGCCTGACGCTCCTCGGGGCGCGTGTTGCTTGGGCCTCTCTCCTGGAGGCGCTCAGTCAGACCAAGTGGTGACATGTGGCAAGACACTCCTCGGGGCGCATCTTGCTTGGGCCTCTCTCCTGGAGGCCCTCTGTCAGACCCAGTGTTGACATGTGTCAAGACGCTCCTCGGGGCGCGTCTTGCTTGGGCTTCTCTCCTGGAGGCCCTCAGTCAGACCCATTGTTGGCATGTGGCAAGACGCTCCTCGGGGCGCGTGTTGCTTAGGCTTCTCTCCTGGAGGCCCTCAGTCAAACCCATTGTTGACATGTGGCAAGACGCTCCTCGGGGCGCGTCTTGCTTGGGCCTCTCTCCTGGAGGCGCTCAGTCAGACCGAGTGCTGACATGTGGAAAGACGCTCCTCGGGGCGCGTCTCGCTTGGGCTTCTCTCCTGGAGGCGCTCAGAAAGACCCAGTGTTGACATGTGACAAGACGCTCCTCGGGGCGCGTCTTGCTTGGGCCTCTCTTCTGGAGAGGCTCAGTCAGACCCAGTGGTGACATGTGGCAAGACACTCCTCGGGGCGCGTCTTGCTTGGGCCTCTCTCCTGGAGGCCCTCTGTCAGACCGAGTGTTGACATGTGGAAAGACTCTCCTCGGGGCGTGTCTTGCTTGGGCTTCTCTCATGGAGGCCCTCAGTCAGACCCAGTGTTGACATGTGTCAAGACGCTCCTCGGGGCGTGTCTTGCTTGGGCCTCTCTCCTGGAGGCGCTCAGTCTGACCCAGTGTTGACATGTGGCAAGACGCTCCTCGGGGCGCGTCTTGCTTGGGCTTCTCTCCTGGAGGCCCTCAGTCAGACCCATTGTTGACATGTGGCAAGACGCTCCTCGGGGCACGACTTGCTTGGGCCTCTCTCCTGGAGGCGCTCAAACAGACCGAGTAGTGACATGTGGCAAGACGCTCCTCGGGGCGCGTCTTGCTGGGGCTTCTCTCATGGAGGCACTCAGTCAGACCCAGTGTTGACATGTGGCAAGACGCTCCTCGGGGCGCGTCTTGCTTGGACCTCTCTCACTGAGGCGCTCAGTCAGACCGAGTAGTGGCATGTGGCAAGACGCTCCTCGGGGCGCGTCTTGCTTGGACCTCTCTCCCTGAGGCGCTCAGTCAGACCCAGTGTTGACATTTGGCAAGACACTCCTCGGGGCGCGTCTTGCTTGGGCCTCTCTCCTGGAGGCTCTCAGTAAGAACCATTGTTGACATGTGGCAAGAAGCTCCTCGGGGCGCGTCTTGCTTGGGCCTCTCTCCAGAAGGCCCTCAATCAGACCCAGTGTTGACACGTGGCAGGACGCTCCTCGGGGCGCGTCTTACTTGGGCTTCTCTCCTGGAGGCGCTCAATTAGACTGAGTAGTGACATGTGGCCTGACGCTCCTCGGGGCGCGTGTTGCTTGGGCCTCTCTCCTGGAGGCGCTCAGTCAGACCAAGTGGTGACATGTGGCAAGACGCTCCTCGGGGCGCGTCTTGCTTTGGCCTCTCTCCTGGAGGCGCTCAGTCAGACTGAGTGCTGACATGTGGCAAGACGCTCCTCGGGCCGCGTGTTGTTTGGGCTTCTCTCCTGGAGGCCCTCAGTCAGACCCATTGTTGACATGTGGCAAGATGCTCCTCGGGGCGCGTCTTGCTTCGGCCTCTCTCCTGGAGGCGCTCAGTCAGACCGAGTGCTGACATGAGGAAAGACGCTCCTCGGGGCGCGTCTTGCTTGGAGTTCTCTCCTGGAGGCGCTCAGAAAGACCCAGTGTTGACATGTGACAAGACGCTCCTCGGGGCGCGTCTTGCTTGGGCCTCTCTCCTGGAGGCGCTCAGTCAGACCCAGTGGTGACATGTGGCAAGACACTCCTCGGGGCGCGTCTTGCTTGGGCCTCTCTCCTGGAGGCCCTCTGTCAGACCGAGTGTTGACATGTGGCAAGACTCTCCTCGGGGCGCGTCTTGCTTGGGCTTCTCTCATGGAGGCCCTCAGTCAGACCCAGTGTTGACATGTGTCAAGATGCTCCTCGGGGCGCGTCTTGCTTGGGCCTCTCTCCTGGAGGCGCTCAGTCTGACCCAGTGCTGACATGTGGCAAGACGCTCCTCGGGGCGCGTCTTGCTTGGGCTTCTCTCCTGGAGGCCCTCAGTCAGACCCATTGTTGACATGTGGCAAGACGCTCCTCGGGGCACGTCTTGCTTGGGCCTCTCTCCTGGAGGCGCTCAAACAGACCGAGTAGTGACATGTGGCAAGACGCTCCTCGGGGCGCGTCTTGCTGGGGCTTCTCTCATGGAGGCCCTCAGTCAGACCCAGTGTTGACATGTGTCAAGATGCTCCTCGGGGCGCGTCTTGTTTGGGCCTCTCTCCTGGAGGCGCTCAGTCTGACCCAGTGCTGACATGTGGCAAGACGCTCCTCGGGGCGCGTCTTGCTTGGGCTTCTCTCCTGGAGGCCCTCAGTCAGACCCATTGTTGACATGTGGCAAGATGCTCCTCGGGGCACGTCTTGCTTGGGCCTCTCTCCTGGAGGCGCTCAAACAGACCTAGTAGTGACATGTGGCAAGACGCTCCTCGGGGCGCGTCTTGCTGGGGCTTCTCTCATGGAGGCACTCAGTCAGACCCAGTGTTGACATGTGGCAAGACGCTCCTCGGGGCGCGTCTTGCTTGGACCTCTCTCCCTGAGGCGCTCAGTCAGACCCAGTGTTGACATTTGGCAAGACACTCCTCGGGGCGCGTCTTGCTTGGTTCTCTCTCCAGAAGGCCCTCAATCAGACCCAGTGTTGACACGTGGCAAGACGCTCCTCGGGGCGCGTCTTACTTGGGCCTCTCTCCTGGAGGCGCTCAGTCAGACCGAGTAGTGACATGTGGCAAGACGCTCCTCGGGGCGTGTCTTGCTTGGGCCTCTCTCCTGGAGAGGCTCAGTCAGACCCAGTGGTGACATGTGGCAAGACACTCCTCGGGGCGCGTCTTGCTTGGGCCTCTCTCCTGGAGGCCCTCTGTCAGACCGAGTGTTGACATGTGGCAAGACTCTCCTCGGGGCGTGTCTTGCTTGGGCTTCTCTCATGGAGGCCCTCAGTCAGACCCAGTGTTGACATGTGGCAAGACGCTCCTCGGGGCACGTCTTGCTTGGGCCTCTCTCCTGGAGGCGCTCAAACAGACCGAGTAGTGACATGTGGCAAGACGCACCTCGGGGTGCGTCTTGCTGGGGCTTCTCTCATGGAGGCACTCAGTCAGGCCCAGTGTTGACATGTGGCAAGACGCTCCTCGGGGCGCGTCTTGCTTGGACCTCTCTCACTGAGGCGCTCAGTCAGACCCAGTGTTGACATTTGGCAAGACACTCCTCGGGGCGCGTCTTGCTTGGGCCTCTCTCCAGAAGGCCCTCAATCAGACCCAGTGTTGACACGTGGCAAGACGCTCCTCGGGGCGCGTCTTACCTGGGCCTCTCTCCTGGAGGCGCTCAGTCAGACCGAGTAGTGACATGTGGCAAGACGTTCCTCGGGGCGCGTCTTGCTTGGACCTCCCTCCTGGAGGCGCTCAGTCAGACCGAGTAGTGACATGTGGAAAGACGCTCCTCGGGGCGCGTCTTGCTTGGGCCTCTCTCCTGGAGGCGCTCAGTCAGACAGTGTTGACATGTGGCAAGACACTCCTCGGGGCGCGTCTTGCTTGGGCCTCTCTCATCGAGGCCCTCTGTCAGACCCAGTGTTGACATGTGTCAAGACGCTCCTCGGGGCGCGTCTTGCTTTGGCCTCTCTCCTGGAGGCGCTCAGTCAGACGGAGTGCTGACATGTAGCAAGAAGCTCCTCGGGGTGCGTCATGCTTGGGCTTCTCTCCTGGAGGCCCTCAGTCAGACCCATTGTTGACATGTGGCAAGACGCTCCTCGGGGCGCGTCTTGCTTCGGCCTCTCTCCTGGAGGCGCTCAGTCAGACCGAGTGCTGACATGAGGAAATACGCTCCTCGGGGCGCGTCTTGCTTGGGCTTCTCTCCTGGAGGCGCTCAGAAAGACCCAGTGTTGACATGTGACAAGACGCTCCTCGGGGCGCGTCTTGCTTGGGCCTCTCTCCTGGAGGCGCTCAGTCAGACCCAGTGGTGACATGTGGCAAGACACTCCTCGGGGCGCGTCTTGCTTGGGCCTCTCTCCTGGAGGCCCTCTGTCAGACCGAGTGTTGACATGTGGCAAGACTCTCCTCGGGGCGCGTCTTGCTTGGGCTTCTCTCATGGAGGCCCTCAGTCAGACCCAGTGTTGACTTGTGTCAAGATGCTCCTCGGGGCGCGTCTTGCTTGGGCCTCTCTCCTGGAGGCCCTCAGTCAGACCCATTGTTGACATGTGGCAAGACGCTCCTCGGGGCATGTCTTGCTTGGGCCTCTCTCCTGGAGGCGCTCAGTCAGACCGAGTAGTGACATGTGGCAAGAAGCTCCTCGGGGTGCATCTTGCTGGGGCTTCTCTCATGGAGGCACTCAGGCAGACCCAGTGTTGACATGTGGCAAGACGCTCCTCGGGGCGCGTGTTGCTTGGACCTCTCTCCTGGAGGCCCTCAGTCAGACCGAGTAGTGACATGTGGCAAGACGCTCCTCGGGGCGCGTCTTGCTTGGGCCTCTCTCCTGGAGGCGCTCAGTCAGACCCAGTGCTGACATGTGAAAAGAAGCTCCTCGGGGCGCGTCTTGCTTGGGCTTCTCTCCTGGAGGCCCTCAGTAAGACCCATTGTTGACATGTGGCAAGACGCTCCTCGGGGCGCGTCTTGCTTGGGCCTCTCTCCTGGAGGCGCTCAGTCAGACCGAGTGCTGACATGTGGAAAGACGCTCCTCGGGGCGCGTCTCGCTTGGCTTCTCTCCTGGAGGCGCTCAGAAAGACCCAGTGTTGACATGTGACAAGACGCTCCTCGGGGCGCGTCTTGCTTGGGCCTCTCTCCTGGAGAGGCTCAGTCAGACCCAGTGGTGACATGTGGCAAGACACTCCTCGGGGCGCGTCTTGCTTGGGCCTCTCTCCTGGAGGCCCTCTGTCAGACCGAGTGTTGACATGTGGCAAGACTCTCCTCGGGGCGTGTCTTGCTTGGGCTCCTCTCATGGAGGCCCTCAGTCAGACCCAGTGTTGACATGTGGCAAGACGCTCCTCGGGGCACGTCTTGCTTGGGCCTCTCTCCTGGAGGCGCTCAAACAGACCGAGTAGTGACATGTGGCAAGACGCTCCTCGGGGCGCGTCTTGCTGGGGCTTCTCTCATGGAGGCACTCAGTCAGACCCAGTGTTGACATGTGGCAAGACGCTCCTCGGGGCGCGTCTTGCTTGGACCGCTCTCACTGAGGCGCTCAGTCAGACCGAGTAGTGACATGTGGCAAGACGCTCCTCGGGGCGCGTCTTGCTTGGACCTCTCTCCCTGAGGCGCTCAGTCAGACCCAGTGTTGGCATTTGGCAAGACACTCCTCGGGGCGCGTCTTGCTTGGGCCTCTCTCCAGAAGGCCCTCAATCAGACCCAGTGTTGACACGTGGCAAGACGCTCCTCGGGGCGCGTCTTACTTGGGCCTCTCTCCTGGAGGCGCTCAGTCAGACCGAGTAGTGACATGTGGCAAGACGTTCCTCGGGGCGCGTCTTGCTTGGACCTCCCTCCTGGAGGCGCTCAGTCAGACCGAGTAGTGACATGTGGCAAGACGCTCCTCGGGGCGCGTCTTGCTTGGGCCTCTCTCCTGGAGGCGCTCAGTCAGACACAGTGTTGACATGTGGCAAGACACTCCTCGGGGCGCGTCTTGCTTGGGCCTCTCTCATGGAGGCCCTCTGTCAGACCCAGTGTTGACATGTGTCAAGACGCTCCTCGGGGCGCATCTTGCTTTGGCCTCTCTCCTGGAGGCGCTCAGTCAGACCGAGTGCTGACATGTAGCAAGAAGCTCCTCGGGGTGCGTCATGCTTGGGCTTCTCTCCTGGAGGCCCTCAGTCAGACCCATTATTGACATGTGGCAAGACGCTCCTCTGGGCGCGTATTGCTTGGGCCTCTCTCCTGGATGCCCTCTGTCAGACCCAGTGTTGACATGTGGCAAGACTCTCCTCGGGGCCCTTCTTGCTTGGGCTTCTCTAATGGAGGCCCTCAGTCAGACCCAGTGTTGACATGTGTCAAGACGCTCCTCGGGGCGTGTCTTCCTTGGGCCTCTCTCCTGGAGGCGCTCAGTCAGACTGAGTAGTGATATGTGGCCTGACGCTCCTCGGGGCGCGTGTTGCTTGGGCCTCTCTCCTGGAGGCGCTCAGTCAGACCAAGTGGTGACATGTGGCAAGACACTCCTCGGGGCGCATCTTGCTTGGGCCTCTCTCCTGGAGGCGCTCAGTCAGACCCAGTGTTGACATGTGGCAAGACGCTCCTCAGGGCGCGTCTTGCTTGGGCCTCTCTCCTGGAGGCGCTCAGTCAGACTGAGTAGTGATATGTGGCCTGACGCTCCTCGGGGCGCGTGTTGCTTGGGCCTCTCTCCTGGAGGCGCTCAGTCAGACCAAGTGGTGACATGTGGCAAGACACTCCTCGGGGCGCATCTTGCTTGGGCCTCTCTCCTGGAGGCCCTCTGTCAGACCCAGTGTTGACATGTGTCAAGACGCTCCTCGGGGCGCGTCTTGCTTGGGCTTCTCTCCTGGAGGCCCTCAGTCAGACCCATTGTTGGCATGTGGCAAGACGCTCCTCGGGGCGCGTGTTGCTTAGGCTTCTCTCCTGGAGGCCCTCAGTCAAACCCATTGTTGACATGTGGCAAGACGCTCCTCGGGGCGCGTCTTGCTTGGGCCTCTCTCCTGGAGGCGCTCAGTCAGACCGAGTGCTGACATGTGGAAAGACGCTCCTCGGGGCGCGTCTCGCTTGGGCTTCTCTCCTGGAGGCGCTCAGAAAGACCCAGTGTTGACATGTGACAAGACGCTCCTCGGGGCGCATCTTGCTTGGGCCTCTCTTCTGGAGAGGCTCAGTCAGACCCAGTGGTGACATGTGGCAAGACACTCCTCGGGGCGCGTCTTGCTTGGGCCTCTCTCCTGGAGGCCCTCTGTCAGACCGAGTGTTGACATGTGGAAAGACTCTCCTCGGGGCGTGTCTTGCTTGGGCTTCTCTCATGGAGGCCCTCAGTCAGACCCAGTGTTGACATGTGTCAAGACGCTCCTCGGGGCGTGTCTTGCTTGGGCCTCTCTCCTGGAGGCGCTCAGTCCGACCCAGTGTTGACATGTGGCAAGACGCTCCTCGGGGCGCGTCTTGCTTGGGCTTCTCTCCTGGAGGCCCTCAGTCAGACCCATTGTTGACATGTGGCAAGACGCTCCTCGGGGCACGACTTGCTTGGGCCTCTCTCCTGGAGGCGCTCAAACAGACCGAGTAGTGACATGTGGCAAGACGCTCCTCGGGGCGCGTCTTGCTGGGGCTTCTCTCATGGAGGCACTCAGTCAGACCCAGTGTTGACATGTGGCAAGACGCTCCTCGGGGCGCGTCTTGCTTGGACCTCTCTCACTGAGGCGCTCAGTCAGACCGAGTAGTGACATGTGGCAAGACGCTCCTCGGGGCGCGTCTTGCTTGGACCTCTCTCCCTGAGGCGCTCAGTCAGACCCAGTGTTGACATTTGGCAAGACACTCCTCGGGGCGCGTCTTGCTTGGGCCTCTCTCCTGGAGGCTCTCAGTAAGAACCATTGTTGACATGTGGCAAGACGCTCCTCGGGGCGCGTCTTGCTTGGGCCTCTCTCCAGAAGGCCCTCAATCAGACCCAGTGTTGACACGTGGCAGGACGCTCCTCGGGGCGCGTCTTACTTGGGCTTCTCTCCTGGAGGCGCTCAGTCAGACCCAGTGTTGACACGTGGCAGGACGCTCCTCGGGGCGCGTCTTGTTTGGGCCTCTCTCCTGGAGGCGCTCAGTCTGACCCAGTGCTGACATGTGGCAAGACGCTCCTCGGGGCGCGTCTTGCTTGGGCTTCTCTCCTGGAGGCCCTCAGTCAGACCCATTGTTGACATGTGGCAAGATGCTCCTCGGGGCACGTCTTGCTTGGGCCTCTCTCCTGGAGGCGCTCAAACAGACCTAGTAGTGACATGTGGCAAGACGCTCCTCGGGGCGCGTCTTGCTGGGGCTTCTCTCATGGAGGCACTCAGTCAGACCCAGTGTTGACATGTGGCAAGACGCTCCTCGGGGCGCGTCTTGCTTGGACCTCTCTCCCTGAGGCGCTCAGTCAGACCCAGTGTTGACATTTGGCAAGACACTCCTCGGGGCGCGTCTTGCTTGGTTCTCTCTCCAGAAGGCCCTCAATCAGACCCAGTGTTGACACGTGGCAAGACGCTCCTCGGGGCGCGTCTTACTTGGGCCTCTCTCCTGGAGGCGCTCAGTCAGACCGAGTAGTGACATGTGGCAAGACGCTCCTCGGGGCGTGTCTTGCTTGGGCCTCTCTCCTGGAGAGGCTCAGTCAGACCCAGTGGTGACATGTGGCAAGACACTCCTCGGGGCGCGTCTTGCTTGGGCCTCTCTCCTGGAGGCCCTCTGTCAGACCGAGTGTTGACATGTGGCAAGACTCTCCTCGGGGCGTGTCTTGCTTGGGCTTCTCTCATGGAGGCCCTCAGTCAGACCCAGTGTTGACATGTGGCAAGACGCTCCTCGGGGCACGTCTTGCTTGGGCCTCTCTCCTGGAGGCGCTCAAACAGACCGAGTAGTGACATGTGGCAAGACGCACCTCGGGGTGCGTCTTGCTGGGGCTTCTCTCATGGAGGCACTCAGTCAGGCCCAGTGTTGACATGTGGCAAGACGCTCCTCGGGGCGCGTCTTGCTTGGACCTCTCTCACTGAGGCGCTCAGTCAGACCCAGTGTTGACATTTGGCAAGACACTCCTCGGGGCGCGTCTTGCTTGGGCCTCTCTCCAGAAGGCCCTCAATCAGACCCAGTGTTGACACGTGGCAAGACGCTCCTCGGGGCGCGTCTTACCTGGGCCTCTCTCCTGGAGGCGCTCAGTCAGACCGAGTAGTGACATGTGGCAAGACGTTCCTCGGGGCGCGTCTTGCTTGGACCTCCCTCCTGGAGGCGCTCAGTCAGACCGAGTAGTGACATGTGGAAAGACGCTCCTCGGGGCGCGTCTTGCTTGGGCCTCTCTCCTGGAGGCGCTCAGTCAGACACAGTGTTGACATGTGGCAAGACACTCCTCGGGGCGCGTCTTGCTTGGGCCTCTCTCATGGAGGCCCTCTGTCAGACCCAGTGTTGACATGTGTCAAGACGCTCCTCGGGGCGCGTCTTGCTTTGGCCTCTCTCCTGGAGGCGCTCAGTCAGACGGAGTGCTGACATGTAGCAAGAAGCTCCTCGGGGTGCGTCATGCTTGGGCTTCTCTCCTGGAGGCCCTCAATCAGACCCAGTGTTGACATGTGGCAAGACGCTCCTCGGGGCGCGTCTTGCTTGGACCTCTCTCACTGAGGCGCTCAGTCAGACCGAGTAGTGACATGTGGCAAGACGCTCCTCGGGGCGCGTCTTGCTTGGACCTCTCTCCCTGAGGCGCTCAGTCAGACCCAGTGTTGACATTTGGCAAGACACTCCTCGGGGCGCGTCTTGCTTGGGCCTCTCTCCTGGAGGCTCTCAGTAAGAACCATTGTTGACATGTGGCAAGACGCTCCTCGGGGCGCGTCTTGCTTGGGCCTCTCTCCAGAAGGCCCTCAATCAGACCCAGTGTTGACACGTGGCAGGACGCTCCTCGGGGCGCGTCTTACTTGGGCTTCTCTCCTGGAGGCGCTCAATTAGACTGAGTAGTGACATGTGGCCTGACGCTCCTCGGGGCGCGTGTTGCTTGGGCCTCTCTCCTGGAGGCGCTCAGTCAGACCAAGTGGTGACATGTGGCAAGACGCTCCTCGGGGCGCGTCTTGCTTTGGCCTCTCTCCTGGAGGCGCTCAGTCAGACTGAGTGCTGACATGTGGCAAGACGCTCCTCGGGCCGCGTGTTGTTTGGGCTTCTCTCCTGGAGGCCCTCAGTCAGACCCATTGTTGACATGTGGCAAGATGCTCCTCGGGGCGCGTCTTGCTTCGGCCTCTCTCCTGGAGGCGCTCAGTCAGACCGAGTGCTGACATGAGGAAAGACGCTCCTCGGGGCGCGTCTTGCTTGGAGTTCTCTCCTGGAGGCGCTCAGAAAGACCCAGTGTTGACATGTGACAAGACGCTCCTCGGGGCGCGTCTTGCTTGGACCTCTCTCCTGGAGGCGCTCAGTCAGACCCAGTGGTGACATGTGGCAAGACACTCCTCGGGGCGCGTCTTGCTTGGGCCTCTCTCCTGGAGGCCCTCTGTCAGACCGAGTGTTGACATGTGGCAAGACTCTCCTCGGGGCGCGTCTTAATTGGGCTTCTCTCATGGAGGCCCTCAGTCAGACCCAGTGTTGACATGTGTCAAGATGCTCCTCGGGGCGCGTCTTGCTTGGGCCTCTCTCCTGGAGGCGCTCAGTCTGACCCAGTGCTGACATGTGGCAAGACGCTCCTCGGGGCGCGTCTTGCTTGGGCTTCTCTCCTGGAGGCCCTCAGTCAGACCCATTGTTGACATGTGGCAAGACGCTCCTCGGGGCACGTCTTGCTTGGGCCTCTCTCCTGGAGGCGCTCAAACAGACCGAGTAGTGACATGTGGCAAGACGCTCCTCGGGGCGCGTCTTGCTGGGGCTTCTCTCATGGAGGCCCTCAGTCAGACCCAGTGTTGACATGTGTCAAGATGCTCCTCGGGGCGCGTCTTGTTTGGGCCTCTCTCCTGGAGGCGCTCAGTCTGACCCAGTGCTGACATGTGGCAAGACGCTCCTCGGGGCGCGTCTTGCTTGGGCTTCTCTCCTGGAGGCCCTCAGTCAGACCCATTGTTGACATGTGGCAAGATGCTCCTCGGGGCACGTCTTGCTTGGGCCTCTCTCCTGGAGGCGCTCAAACAGACCTAGTAGTGACATGTGGCAAGACGCTCCTCGGGGCGCGTCTTGCTGGGGCTTCTCTCATGGAGGCACTCAGTCAGACCCAGTGTTGACATGTGGCAAGACGCTCCTCGGGGCGCGTCTTGCTTGGACCTCTCTCCCTGAGGCGCTCAGTCAGACCCAGTGTTGACATTTAGCAAGACACTCCTCGGGGCGCGTCTTGCTTGGTTCTCTCTCCAGAAGGCCCTCAATCAGACCCAGTGTTGACACGTGGCAAGACGCTCCTCGGGGCGCGTCTTACTTGGGCCTCTCTCCTGGAGGCGCTCAGTCAGACCGAGTAGTGACATGTGGCAAGACGCTCCTCGGGGCGTGTCTTGCTTGGGCCTCTCTCCTGGAGAGGCTCAGTCAGACCCAGTGGTGACATGTGGCAAGACACTCCTCGGGGCGCGTCTTGCTTGGGCCTCTCTCCTGGAGGCCCTCTGTCAGACCGAGTGTTGACATGTGGCAAGACTCTCCTCGGGGCGTGTCTTGCTTGGGCTTCTCTCATGGAGGCCCTCAGTCAGACCCAGTGTTGACATGTGGCAAGACGCTCCTCGGGGCACGTCTTGCTTGGGCCTCTCTCCTGGAGGCGCTCAAACAGACCGAGTAGTGACATGTGGCAAGACGCTCCTCGGGGCGCGTCTTGCTTGGACCTCTCTCACTGAGGCGCTCAGTCAGACCCAGTGTTGACATTTGGCAAGACACTCCTCGGGGCGCGTCTTGCTTGGGCCTCTCTCCAGAAGGCCCTCAATCAGACCCAGTGTTGACACGTGGCAAGACGCTCCTCGGGGCGCGTCTTACCTGGGCCTCTCTCCTGGAGGCGCTCAGTCAGACCGAGTAGTGACATGTGGCAAGACGTTCCTCGGGGCGCGTCTTGCTTGGACCTCCCTCCTGGAGGCGCTCAGTCAGACCGAGTAGTGACATGTGGAAAGACGCTCCTCGGGGCGCGTCTTGCTTGGGCCTCTCTCCTGGAGGCGCTCAGTCAGACACAGTGTTGACATGTGGCAAGACACTCCTCGGGGCGCGTCTTGCTTGGGCCTCTCTCATGGAGGCCCTCTGTCAGACCCAGTGTTGACATGTGTCAAGACGCTCCTCGGGGCGCGTCTTGCTTTGGCCTCTCTCCTGGAGGCGCTCAGTCAGACGGAGTGCTGACATGTAGCAAGAAGCTCCTCGGGGTGCGTCATGCTTGGGCTTCTCTCCTGGAGGCCCTCAGTCAGACCCATTGTTGACATGTGGCAAGACGCTCCTCGGGGCGCGTCTTGCTTCGGCCTCTCTCCTGGAGGCGCTCAGTCAGACCGAGTGCTGACATGAGGAAATACGCTCCTCGGGGCGCGTCTTGCTTGGGCTTCTCTCCTGGAGGCGCTCAGAAAGACCCAGTGTTGACATGTGACAAGACGCTCCTCGGGGCGCGTCTTGCTTGGGCCTCTCTCCTGGAGGCGCTCAGTCAGACCCAGTGGTGACATGTGGCAAGACACTCCTCGGGGCGCGTCTTGCTTGGGCCTCTCTCCTGGAGGCCCTCTGTCAGACCGAGTGTTGACATGTGGCAAGACTCTCCTCGGGGCGCGTCTTGCTTGGGCTTCTCTCATGGAGGCCCTCAGTCAGACCCAGTGTTGACTTGTGTCAAGATGCTCCTCGGGGCGCGTCTTGCTTGGGCCTCTCTCCTGGAGGCGCTCAGTCTGACCCAGTGCTGACATGTGGCAAGACGCTCCTCGGGGCGCGTCTTGCTTGGGCTTCTCTCCTGGAGGCCCTCAGTCAGACCCATTGTTGACATGTGGCAAGACGCTCCTCGGGGCACGTCTTGCTTGGGCCTCTCTCCTGGAGGCGCTCAAACAGACCGAGTAGTGACATGTGGCAAGACGCTCCTCGGGGCGCGTCTTGCTGGGGCTTCTCTCATGGAGGCCCTCAGTCAGACCCAGTGTTGACATGTGTCAAGATGCTCCTCGGGGCGCGTCTTGTTTGGGCCTCTCTCCTGGAGGCGCTCAGTCTGACCCAGTGCTGACATGTGGCAAGACGCTCCTCGGGGCGCGTCTTGCTTGGGCTTCTCTCCTGGAGGCCCTCAGTCAGACCCATTGTTGACATGTGGCAAGATGCTCCTCGGGGCACGTCTTGCTTGGGCCTCTCTCCTGGAGGCGCTCAAACAGACCTAGTAGTGACATGTGGCAAGACGCTCCTCGGGGCGCGTCTTGCTGGGGCTTCTCTCATGGAGGCACTCAGTCAGACCCAGTGTTGACATGTGGCAAGACGCTCCTCGGGGCGCGTCTTGCTTGGACCTCTCTCCCTGAGGCGCTCAGTCAGACCCAGTGTTGACATTTGGCAAGACACTCCTCGGGGCGCGTCTTGCTTGGTTCTCTCTCCAGAAGGCCCTCAATCAGACCCAGTGTTGACACGTGGCAAGACGCTCCTCGGGGCGCGTCTTACTTGGGCCTCTCTCCTGGAGGCGCTCAGTCAGACCGAGTAGTGACATGTGGCAAGACGCTCCTCGGGGCGTGTCTTGCTTGGGCCTCTCTCCTGGAGAGGCTCAGTCAGACCCAGTGGTGACATGTGGCAAGACACTCCTCGGGGCGCGTCTTGCTTGGGCCTCTCTCCTGGAGGCCCTCTGTCAGACCGAGTGTTGACATGTGGCAAGACTCTCCTCGGGGCGTGTCTTGCTTGGGCTTCTCTCATGGAGGCCCTCAGTCAGACCCAGTGTTGACATGTGGCAAGACGCTCCTCGGGGCACGTCTTGCTTGGGCCTCTCTCCTGGAGGCGCTCAAACAGACCGAGTAGTGACATGTGGCAAGACGCACCTCGGGGTGCGTCTTGCTGGGGCTTCTCTCATGGAGGCACTCAGTCAGGCCCAGTGTTGACATGTGGCAAGACGCTCCTCGGGGCGCGTCTTGCTTGGACCTCTCTCACTGAGGCGCTCAGTCAGACCCAGTGTTGACATTTGGCAAGACACTCCTCGGGGCGCGTCTTGCTTGGGCCTCTCTCCAGAAGGCCCTCAATCAGACCCAGTGTTGACACGTGGCAAGACGCTCCTCGGGGCGCTTCTTACCTGGGCCTCTCTCCTGGAGGCGCTCAGTCAGACCGAGTAGTGACATGTGGCAAGACGTTCCTCGGGGCGCGTCTTGCTTGGACCTCCCTCCTGGAGGCGCTCAGTCAGACCGAGTAGTGACATGTGGAAAGACGCTCCTCGGGGCGCGTCTTGCTTGGGCCTCTCTCCTGGAGGCGCTCAGTCAGACACAGTGTTGACATGTGGCAAGACACTCCTCGGGGCGCGTCTTGCTTGGGCCTCTCTCATGGAGGCCCTCTGTCAGACCCAGTGTTGACATGTGTCAAGACGCTCCTCGGGGCGCGTCTTGCTTTGGCCTCTCTCCTGGAGGCGCTCAGTCAGACGGAGTGCTGACATGTAGCAAGAAGCTCCTCGGGGTGCGTCATGCTTGGGCTTCTCTCCTGGAGGCCCTCAGTCAGACCCATTGTTGACATGTGGCAAGACGCTCCTCGGGGCGCGTCTTGCTTCGGCCTCTCTCCTGGAGGCGCTCAGTCAGACCGAGTGCTGACATGAGGAAATACGCTCCTCGGGGCGCGTCTTGCTTGGGCTTCTCTCCTGGAGGCGCTCAGAAAGACCCAGTGTTGACATGTGACAAGACGCTCCTCGGGGCGCGTCTTGCTTGGGCCTCTCTCCTGGAGGCGCTCAGTCAGACCCAGTGGTGACATGTGGCAAGACACTCCTCGGGGCGCGTCTTGCTTGGGCCTCTCTCCTGGAGGCCCTCTGTCAGACCGAGTGTTGACATGTGGCAAGACTCTCCTCGGGGCGCGTCTTGCTTGGGCTTCTCTCATGGAGGCCCTCAGTCAGACCCAGTGTTGACATGTGTCAAGACGCTCCTCGGAGCGCGTCTTGCTTGGGCCTCTCTCCTGGACGCGCTCAGTCTGACCCAGTGCTGACATGTGGCAAGACGCTCCTCGGGGCGCGTCTTGCTTGGGCTTCTCTCCTGGAGGCCCTCAGTCAGACCCATTGTTGACATGTGGCAAGACGCTCCTCGGGGCACGTCTTGCTTGGGCCTCTCTCCTGGAGGCGCTCAAACAGACCGAGTAGTGACATGTGGCAAGACGCTCCTCGGGGCGCATCTTGCTGGGGCTTCTCTCATGGAGGCACTCAGTCAGACCCAGTGTTGACATGTGGCAAGACGCTCCTCGGGGCGCGTCTTGCTTGGACCTCTCTCACTGAGGCGCTCAGTCAGACCGAGTAGTGACATGTGGCAAGACGCTCCTCGGGGCGCGTCTTGCTTGGACCTCTCTCCCTGAGGCGCTCAGTCAGACCCAGTGTTGACATTTGGCAAGACACTCCTCGGGGTGCGTCTTGCTTGGTTCTCTCTCCAGAAGGCCCTCAATCAGACCCAGTGTTGACACGTGGCAAGACGCTCCTCGGGGCGCGTCTTACTTGGGCCTCTCTCCTGGAGGCGCTCAGTCAGACCGAGTAGTGACATGTGGCAAGACGTTCCTCGGGGCGCGTCTTGCTTGGACCTCCCTCCTGGAGGCGCTCAGTCAGACCGAGTAGTGACATGTGGCAAGACGCTCCTCGGGGCGTGTCTTTCTTGGGCCTCTCTCCTGGAGGCGCTCAGTCAGACACAGTGTTGACATGTGGCAAGACACTCCTCGGGGCGCGTCTTGCTTGGGCCTCTCTCATGGAGGCCCTCTGTCAGACCCAGTGTTGACATGTGTCAAGACGCTCCTCGGGGCGCGTCTTGCTTTGGCCTCTCTCCTGGAGGCGCTCAGTCAGACCGAGTGCTGACATGTAGCAAGAAGCTCCTCGGGGTGCGTCATGCTTGGGCTTCTCTCCTGGAGGCCCTCAGTCAGACCCATTATTGACATGTGGCAAGACGCTCCTCTGGGCGCGTATTGCTTGGGCCTCTCTCCTGGATGCCCTCTGTCAGACCCAGTGTTGACATGTGGCAAGACTCTCCTCGGGGCCCTTCTTGCTTGGGCTTCTCTAATGGAGGCCCTCAGTCAGACCCAGTGTTGACATGTGTCAAGACGCTCCTCGGGGCGTGTCTTGCTTGGGCCTCTCTCCTGGAGGCGCTCAGTCAGACCCAGTGTTGACATGTGGCAAGACGCTCCTCGGGGCGCTTCTTGCTTGGTCTTCTCTCCTGGAGGCCCTCAGTCAGACCCATTGTTGACATGTGGCAAGACGCTCCTCGGGGCATGTCTTGCTTGGGCCTCTCTCCTGGAGGCGCTCAGTCAGACCGAGTAGTGACATGTGGCAAGAAGCTCCTCGGGGCGCATCTTGCTGGGGCTTCTCTCATGGAGGCACTCAGTCAGACCCAGTGTTGACATGTGGCAAGACGCTCCTCGGGGCGCGTGTTGCTTGGACCTCTCTCCTGGAGGCCCTCAGTCAGACCGAGTAGTGACATGTGGCAAGACGCTCCTCGGGGCGCATCTTGCTTGGGCCTCTCTCCTGGAGGCGCTCAGTCAGACCCAGTGCTGACATGTGAAAAGAAGCTCCTCGGGGCGCGTCTTGCTTGGGCTTCTCTCCTGGAGGCCCTCAGTAAGACCCATTGTTGACATGTGGCAAGAAGCTCCTCGGGGCGCGTCTTGCTTGGGCCTCTCTCCAGAAGGCCCTCAATCAGACCCAGTGTTGACACGTGGCAAGACGTTCCTCAGGGCGCGTCTTGCTTGGGCCTCTCTCCTGGAGGCGCTCAGTCAGACTGAGTAGTGACATGTGGCCTGACGCTCCTCGGGGCGCGTGTTGCTTGGGCCTCTCTCCTGGAGGCGCTCAGTCAGACCAAGTGGTGACATGTGGCAAGACACTCCTCGGGGCGCGTCTTGCTTGGGCCTCTCTCCTGGAGGCCCTCTGTCAGACCCAGTGTTGACATGTGTCAAGACGCTCCTCGGGGCGCGTCTTGCTTGGGCTTCTCTCCTGGAGGCCCTCAGTCAGACCCATTGTTGACATGTGGCAAGACGCTCATCGGGGCGCGCCTTGCTTTGGCATCTCTCCTGGAGGCGCTCAGTCAGACCGAGTGCTGACATGTGGCAAGACGCTCCTCGGGCCGCGTGTTGCTTAGGCTTCTCTCCTGGAGGCCCTCAGTCAAACCCATTGTTGACATGTGGCAAGACGCTCCTCGGGGCGCGTCTTGCTTGGGTCTCTCTCCTGGAGGCGCTCAGTCAGACTGAGTGCTGACATGTGGAAAGACGCTCCTCGGGGCGCGTCTCGCTTGGGCTTCTCTCCTGGAGGCGCTCAGAAAGACCCAGTGTTGACATCTGACAAGACGCTCCTCGGGGCGCGTCTTGCTTGGGCCTCTCTCCTGGAGAGGCTCAGTCAGACCCAGTGGTGACATGTGGCAAGACACTCCTCGGGGCGCGTCTTGCTTGGGCCTCTCTCCTGGAGGCCCTCTGTCAGACCGAGTGTTGACATGTGGCAAGACTCTCCTCGGGGCGTGTCTTGCTTGGGCTTCTCTCATGGAGGCCCTCAGTCAGACCCAGTGTTGACATGTGGCAAGACGCTCCTCGGGGCGCATCTTGCTTGGACCTCTCTCACTGAGGCGCTCAGTCAGACCGAGTAGTGACATGTGGCAAGACGCTCCTCGGGGCGCGTCTTGCTTGGACCTCTCTCCCTGAGGCGCTCAGTCAGACCCAGTGTTGACATTTGGCAAGACACTCCTCGGGGCGCGTCTTGCTTGGGCCTCTCTCCAGCGGGCCCTCAATCAGACCCAGTGTTGACACGTGGCAAGACGCTCCTCGGGGCGCGTCTTACCTGGGCCTCTCTCCTGGAGGCGCTCAGTCAGACCGAGTAGTGACATGTGGCAAGACGTTCCTCGGGGCGCGTCTTGCTTGGACCTCCCTCCTGGAGGCGCTCAGTCAGACCGAGTAGTGACATGTGGCAAGACGCTCCTCGGGGCGTGTCTTGCTTGGGCCTCTCTCCTGGAGGCGCTCAGTCAGACACAGTGTTGACATGTGGCAAGACACTCCTCGGGGCGCGTCTTGCTTGGGCCTCTCTCATGGAGGCCCTCTGTCAGACCCAGTGTTGACATGTGTCAAGAAGCTCCTCGGGGTGCGTCATGCTTTGGCTTCTCTCCTGGAGGCCCTCAGTCAGACCCATTATTGACATGTGGCAAGACGCTCCTCTGGGCGCGTATTGCTTGGGCCTCTCTCCTGGATGCCCTCTGTCAGACCCAGTGTTGACATGTGGCAAGACTCTCCTCGGGGCCCTTCTTGCTTGGGCTTCTCTAATGGAGGCCCTCAGTCAGACCCAGTGTTGACATGTGTCAAGACGCTCCTCGGGGCGTGTCTTGCTTGGGCCTCTCTCCTGGAGGCGCTCAGTCAGACCCAGTGTTGACATGTGGCAAGACGCTCCTCGGGGCGCTTCTTGCTTGGGCTTCTCTCCTGGAGGCCCTCAGTCAGACCCATTGTTGACAAGTGGCAAGACGCTCCTCGGGGCATGTCTTGCTTGGGCCTCTCTCCTGGAGGCGCTCAGTCAGACCGAGTAGTGACATGTGGCAAGAAGCTCCTCGGGGCGCATCTTGCTGGGGCTTCTCTCATGGAGGCACTCAGTCAGACCCAGTGTTGACATGTGGCAAGACGCTCCTCGGGGCGCGTGTTGCTTGGACCTCTCTCCTGGAGGCGCTCAGTCAGACCGAGTAGTGACATGTGGCAAGACGCTCCTCGGGGCGCGTCTTGCTTGGGCCTCTCTCCTGGAGGCGCTCAGTCAGACCCAGTGCTGACATGTGAAAAGAAGCTCCTCGGGGCGCGTCTTGCTTGGGCTTCTCTCCTGGAGGCCCTCAGTAAGACCCATTGTTGACATGTGGCAAGAAGCTCCTCGGGGCGCGTCTTGCTTGGGCCTCTCTCCTGGAGGCGCTCAGTCAGACCAAGTGGTGACATGTGGCAAGACACTCCTCGGGGCGCGTCTTGCTTGGGCCTCTCTCCTGGAGGCCCTCTGTCAGACCCAGTGTTGACATCTGACAAGACGCTCCTCGGGGCGCGTCTTGCTTGGGCCTCTCTCCTGGAGAGGCTCAGTCAGACCCAGTGGTGACATGTGGCAAGACACTCCTCGGGGCGCGTCTTGCTTGGGCCTCTCTCCTGGAGGCCCTCTGTCAGACCGAGTGTTGACATGTGGCAAGACTCTCCTCGGGGCGTGTCTTGCTTGGGCTTCTCTCATGGAGGCCCTCAGTCAGACCCAGTGTTGACATGTGGCAAGACGCTCCTCGGGGCGCGTCTTGCTTGGACCTCTCTCACTGAGGCGCTCAGTCAGACCGAGTAGTGACATGTGGCAAGACGCTCCTCGGGGCGCGTCTTGCTTGGACCTCTCTCCCTGAGGCGCTCAGTCAGACCCAGTGTTGACATTTGGCAAGACACTCCTCGGGGCGCGTCTTGCTTGGACCTCTCTCCAGCGGGCCCTCAATCAGACCCAGTGTTGACACGTGGCAAGACGCTCCTCGGGGCGCGTCTTACCTGGGCCTCTCTCCTGGAGGCGCTCAGTCAGACCGAGTAGTGACATGTGGCAAGACGTTCCTCGGGGCGCGTCTTGCTTGGACCTCCCTCCTGGAGGCGCTCAGTCAGACCGAGTAGTGACATGTGGCAAGACGCTCCTCGGGGCGCGTCTTGCTTGGGCCTCTCTCCCGGAGGCGCTCAGTCAGACACAGTGTTGACATGTGGCAAGACACTCCTCGGGGTGCGTCTTGCTTGGGCCTCTCTCATGGAGGCCCTCTGTCAGACCCAGTGTTGACATGTGTCAAGACGCTCCTCGGGGCGCGTCTTGCTTTGGCCTCTCTCCTGGAGGCGCTCAGTCAGACGGAGTGCTGACATGTAGCAAGAAGCTCCTCGGGGTGCGTCATGCTTGGGCTTCTCTCCTGGAGGCCCTCAGTCAGACCCATTATTGACATGTGGCAAGACGCTCCTCTGGGCGCGTATTGCTTGGGCCTCTCTCCTGGATGCCCTCTGTCAGACCCAGTGTTGACATGTGGCAAAACTCTCCTCGGGGCCCTTCTTGCTTGGGCTTCTCTAATGGAGGCCCTCAGTCAGACCCAGTGTTGACATGTGTCAAGACGCTCCTCGGGGCGTGTCTTGCTTGGGCCTCTCTCCTGGAGGCGCTCAGTCAGACCCAGTGTTGACATGTGGCAAGACGCTCCTCGGGGCGCTTCTTGCTTGGGATTCTCTCCTGGAGGCCCTCAGTCAGACCCATTGTTGACAAGTGGCAAGACGCTCCTCTGGGCATGTCTTGCTTGGGCCTCTCTCCTGGAGGCGCTCAGTCAGACCGAGTAGTGACATGTGGCAAGAAGCTCCTCGGGGCGCATCTTGCTGGGGCTTCTCTCATGGAGGCACTCAGTCAGACCCAGTGTTGACATGTGGCAAGACGCTCCTCGGGGCGCGTCTTGCTTGGGCCTCTCTCCTGGAGGCGCTCAGTCAGACCGAGTGCTGACATGTGGCAAGACGCTCCTCGGGCCGCGTGTTGCTTGGGCTTCTCTCCTGGAGGCCCTCAGTCAGACCCATTGTTGAAATGTGGCAAGACGCTCATCGGGGCGCGTCTTGCTTGGGCCTCTCTCCTGGAGGCGCTCAGTCAGACCGAGTGCTGACATGTGGCAAGACGCTCCTCGGGGCGCGTCTTGCTTGGGCTTCTCTCCTGGAGGCGCTCAGAAAGACCCAGTGTTGACATGTGACAAGACGCTCCTCGGGGCGAGTCTTTCTTGGGCCTCTCTCCTGGAGGCGCTCAGTCAGAACCAGAGGTGACATGTGGCAAGACGCTCCTCGGGGCGCGTCTTGCTTGGGCCTCTCTCCTGGAGGCCCTCTGTCAGACCCAGTGTTGACATGTGAAAAGACGCTCCTCGGGGCGTGTCTTGCTTGGGCCTCTCTCCTGGAGGCGCTCAGTCAGACCCAGTGTTGACATGTGGCAAGACGCTCCTCGGGGCGCTTCTTGCTTGGGCTTCTCTCCTGGAGGCCCTCAGTCAGACCCATTGTTGACATGTGGCAAGACGCTCCTCGGGGCATGTCTTGCTTGGGCCTCTCTCCTGGAGGCGCTCAGTCAGACCGAGTAGTGACATGTGGCAAGAAGCTCCTCGGGGCGCATCTTGCTGGGGCTTCTCTCATGGAGGCACTCAGTCAGACCCAGTGTTGACATGTGGCAAGACGCTCCTCGGGGCGCGTGTTGCTTGGACCTCTCTCCTGGATAAGCTCATTCAGACCGAGTAGTGACATGTGGCAAGACGCTCCTCGGGGCGCGTCTTGCTTGGGCCTCTCTCCAGAAGGCCCTCAATCAGACCCAGTGTTGACATGTGGCAAGACGCTCCTCAGGGCGCGTCTTGCTTGGGCCTCTCTCCTGGAGGCGCTCAGTCAGACTGAGTAGTGACATGTGGCCTGACGCTCCTCGGGGCGCGTGTTGCTTGGGCCTCTCTCCTGGAGGCGCTCAGTCAGACCAAGTGGTGACATGTGGCAAGACACTCCTCGGGGCCCGTCTTGCTTGGGCCTCTCTCCTGGAGGCCCTCTGTCAGACCCAGTGTTGACATGTGTCAAGACGCTCCTCGGGGCGCGTCTTGCTTTGGCCTCTCTCCTGGAGGCGCTCAGTCAGACCGAGTGCTGACATGTGGCAAGACGCTCCTCGGGCCGTGTGTTGCTTAGGCTTCTCTCCTGGAGGCCCTCAGTCAAACCCATTATTGACATGTGGCAAGACGCTCCTCGGGGCGCGTCTCGCTTGGGCCTCTCTCCTGGAGGCCCTCTGTCAGACCCAGTGTTGACATGTGTCAAGACGCTCCTCGGGGCGCGTCTTGCTTTGGCCTCTCTCCTGGAGGCGCTCAGTCAGACCGAGTGCTGACATGTGGCAAGACGCTCCTCGGGCCGTGTGTTGCTTGGGCCTCTCTCCTGGAGGCGCTCAGTCAGACCAAGTGCTGACATGTGGAAAGACGCTCCTCGGGGCGCGTCTCGCTTGGGCTTCTCTCCTGGAGGCGCTCAGAAAGACCCACTGTTGACATGTGACAAGACGCTCCTCGGGGCGCGTCTTGCTTGGGCCTCTCTCCTGGAGAGACTCAGTCAGACCCAGTGGTGACATGTGGCAAGACACTCCTCGGGGCGCGTCTTGCTCGGGCCTCTCTCCTGGAGGCCCTCTGTCAGACCGAGTGTTGACATGTGGCAAGACTCTCCTCGGGGCGTGTCTTGCTTGGGCTTCTCTCATGGAGGCCCTCAGTCAGACCCAGTGTTGACATGTGTCAAGACGCTCCTCGGGGCGTGTCTTGCTTGGGCCTCTCTCCTGGAGGCGCTCAGTCTGACCCAGTGTTGACATTTGGCAAGACGCTCCTCGGGGCGCGTCTTGCTTGGGCTTCTCTCCTGGAGGCCCTCAGTCAGACCCATTGTTGACATGTGGCAAGACGCTCCTCGGGGCACGTCTTGCTTGGGCCTCTCTCCTGGAGGGGCTCAAACAGACCGAGTAGTGACATGTGGCAAGACGCTCCTCGGGGCGCGTCTTGCTGGGGCTTCTCTCATGGAGGCACTCAGTCAGACCCAGTGTTGACATGTGGCAAGACGCTCCTCGGGGCGCGTCTTGCTTGGACCTCTCTCACTGAGGTGCTCAATCAGACCGAGTAGTGACATGTGGCAAGACGCTCCTCGGGGCGCGTCTTGCTTGGACCTCTCTCCCTGAGGCGCTCAGTCAGACCCAGTGTTGACATTTCGCAAGACACTCCTCGGGGCGCGTCTTGCTTGGGCCTCTCTCATGGAGGCCCTCTGTCAGACCGATTGCTGACATGTGGCAAGAAGCTCCTCGGGGCGCGTCTTGCTTGGGCTTCTCTCCTGGAGGCTCTCAGTAAGAACCATTGTTGACATGTGGCAAGACGCTCCTCGGGGCGCGTCTTGCTTGGGCCTCTCTCCAGAAGGCCCTCAATCAGACCCAGTGTTGACATGTGGCAGGACACTCCTCGGGGCGCGTCTTGCTTGGGCCTCTCTCATGGAGGCCCTCTGTCAGACCCAGTGTTGACATGTGTCAAGACGCTCCTCGGGGCGCGTCTTGCTTTGGCCTCTCTCCTGGAGGCGCTCAGTCAGACCGAGTGCTGACATGTAGCAAGAAGCTCCTCGGGGTGCGTCATGCTTGGGCTTCTCTCCTGGAGGCCCTCAGTCAGACCCATTATTGACATGTGGCAAGACGCTCCTCTGGGCGCGTATTGCTTGGGCCTCTCTCCTGGATGCCCTCTGTCAGACCCAGTGTTGACATGTGGCAAGACTCTCCTCGGGGCCCTTCTTGCTTGGGCTTCTCTAATGGAGGCCCTCAGTCAGACCCAGTGTTGACATGTGTCAAGACGCTCCTCGGGGCGCGTCTTGCTTGGGCCTCTCTCCTGGAGGCGCTCAGTCAGACCCAGTGTTGACATGTGGCAAGACGCTCCTCGGGGCGCTTCTTGCTTGGGCTTCTCTCCTGGAGGCCCTCAGTCAGACCCATTGTTGACATGTGGCAAGACGCTCCTCGGGGCATGTCTTGCTTGGGCCTCTCTCCTGGAGGCGCTCAGTCAGACCGAGTAGTGACATGTGGCAAGAAGCTCCTCGGGGCGCATCTTGCTGGGGCTTCTCTCATGGAGGCACTCAGTCAGACCCAGTGTTGACATGTGGCAAGACGCTCCTCGGGGCGCGTGTTGCTTGGACCTCTCTCCTGGAGGCCCTCAGTCAGACCGAGTAGTGACATGTGGCAAGACGCTCCTCGGGGCGCGTCTTCCTTGGGCCTCTCTCCTGGAGGCGCTCAGTCAGACCCAGTGCTGACATGTGAAAAGAAGCTCCTCGGGGCGCGTCTTGCTTGGGCTTCTCTCCTGGAGGCCCTCAGTAAGACCCATTGTTGACATGTGGCAAGACGCTCCTCGGGGCGCATCTTGCTTGGGCCTCTCTCCAGAAGGCCCTCAATCAGACCCAGTGTTGACACGTGGCAAGACGCTCCTCAGGGCGCGTCTTGCTTGGGCCTCTCTCCTGGAGGCGCTCAGTCAGACTGAGTAGTGACATGTGGCCTGACGCTCCTCGGGGCGCGTGTTGCTTGGGCCTCTCTCCTGGAGGCGCTCAGTCAGACCAAGTGGTGACATGTGGCAAGACACTCCTCGGGGCGCATCTTGCTTGGGCCTCTCTCCTGGAGGCCCTCTGTCAGACCCAGTGTTGACATGTGTCAAGACGCTCCTCGGGGCGCGTCTTGCTTGGGCTTCTCTCCTGGAGGCCCTCAGTCAGACCCATTGTTGACATGTGGCAAGACGCTCCTCGGGGCGCGCCTTGCTTTGGCATCTCTCCTGGAGGCGCTCAGTCAGACCGAGTGCTGACATGTGGCAAGACGCTCCTCGGGCCGCGTGTTGCTTAGGCTTCTCTCCTGGAGGCCCTCAGTCAAACCCATTGTTGACATGTGGCAAGACGCTCCTCGGGGCGCGTCTTGCTTGGGTCTCTCTCCTGGAGGCGCTCAGTCAGACTGAGTGCTGACATGTGGAAAGACGCTCCTCGGGGCGCGTCTCGCTTGGGCTTCTCTCCTGGAGGCGCTCAGAAAGACCCAGTGTTGACATCTGACAAGACGCTCCTCGGGGCGCGTCTTGCTTGGGCCTCTCTCCTGGAGGCCCTCTGTCAGACCGAGTGTTGACATGTGGCAAGACTCTCCTCGGGGCGTGTCTTGCTTGGGCTTCTCTCATGGAGTCCCTCAGTCAGACCCAGTGTTGACATGTGGCAAGACGCTCCTCGGGGCGCGTCTTGCTTGGACCTCTCTCACTGAGGCGCTCAGTCAGACCGAGTAGTGACATGTGGCAAGACGCTCCTCGGGGCGCGTCTTGCTTGGACCTCTCTCCCTGAGGCGCTCAGTCAGACCCAGTGTTGACATTTGGCAAGACACTCCTCGGGGCGCGTCTTGCTTGGGCCTCTCTCCAGCGGGCCCTCAATCAGACCCAGTGTTGACACGTGGCAAGACGCTCCTCGGGGCGCGTCTTACCTGGGCCTCTCTCCTGGAGGCGCTCAGTCAGACCGAGTAGTGACATGTGGCAAGACGTTCCTCGGGGCGCGTCTTGCTTGGACCTCCCTCCTGGAGGCGCTCAGTCAGACCGAGTAGTGACATGTGGCAAGACGCTCCTCGGGGCGCGTCTTGCTTGGGCCTCTCTCCTGGAGGCGCTCAGTCAGACACAGTGTTGACATGTGGCAAGACACTCCTCGGGGCGCGTCTTGCTTGGGCCTCTCTCATGGAGGCCCTCTGTCAGACCCAGTGTTGACATGTGTCAAGAAGCTCCTTGGGGTGCGTCATGCTTTGGCTTCTCTCCTGGAGGCCCTCAGTCAGACCCATTATTGACATGTGGCAAGACGCTCCTCTGGGCGCGTATTGCTTGGGCCTCTCTCCTGGATGCCCTCTGTCAGACCCAGTGTTGACATGTGGCAAGACTCTCCTCGGGGCCCTTCTTGCTTGGGCTTCTCTAATGGAGGCGCTCAGTCAGACCCAGTGTTGACATGTGTCAAGACGCTCCTCGGGGCGTGTCTTGCTTGGGCCTCTCTCCTGGAGGCGCTCAGTCAGACCCAGTGTTGACATGTGGCAAGACGCTCCTCGGGGCGCTTCTTGCTTGGGCTTCTCTCCTGGAGGCCCTCAGTCAGACCCATTGTTGACAAGTGGCAAGACGCTCCTCGGGGCATGTCTTGCTTGGGCCTCTCTCCTGGAGGCGCTCAGTCAGACCGAGTAGTGACATGTGGCAAGAAGCTCCTCGGGGCGCATCTTGCTGGGGCTTCTCTCATGGAGGCACTCAGTCAGACCCAGTGTTGACATGTGGCAAGATGCTCCTCGGGGCGCGTGTTGCTTGGACCTCTCTCCTGGAGGCGCTCAGTCAGACCGAGTAGTGACATGTGGCAAGACGCTCCTCGGGGCGCGTCTTGCTTGGGCCTCTCTCCTGGAGGCGCTCAGTCAGACCTAGTGCTGACATGTGAAAAGAAGCTCCTCGGGGCGCGTCTTGCTTGGGCTTCTCTCCTGGAGGCCCTCAGTAAGACCCATTGTTGACATGTGGCAAGACGCTCCTCGGGGCGCGTCTTGCTTGGGCCTCTCTCCAGAAGGCCCTCAATCAGACCCAGTGTTGACACGTGGCAAGACGCTCCTCAGGGCGCATCTTGCTTGGGCCTCTCTCCTGGAGGCGCTCAGACAGACCGAGTGCTGACATGTGGCAAGACGCTCCTCGGGCCGTGTGTTGCTTAGGCTTCTCTCCTGGAGGCCCTCAGTCAAAACCATTGTTGACATGTGGCAAGACGCTCCTCGGGGCGCGTCTCGCTTGGGCTTCTCTCCTGGAGGCGCTCAGAAAGACCCAGTGTTGACATGTGACAAGACGCTCCTCGGGGCGAGTCTTTCTTGGGCCTCTCTCCTGGAGGCGCTCAGTCAGAACCAGAGGTGACATGTGGCAAGACGCTCCTCGGGGCGCGTCTTGCTTGGGCCTCTCTCCTGGAGGCCCTCTGTCAGACCCAGTGTTGACATGTGGCAAGACGCTCCTCGGGGCGTGTCTTGCTTGGGCCTCTCTCCTGGAGGCGCTCAGTCAGACCCAGTGTTGACATGTGGCAAGACGCTCCTCGGGGCGCTTCTTGCTTGGGCTTCTCTCCTGGAGGCCCTCAGTCAGACCCATTGTTGACATGTGGCAAGACGCTCCTCGGGGCATGTCTTGCTTGGGCCTCTCTCCTGGAGGCGCTCAGTCAGACCGAGTAGTGACATGTGGCAAGAAGCTCCTCGGGGCGCATCTTGCTGGGGCTTCTCTCATGGAGGCACTCAGTCAGACCCAGAGTTGACATGTGGCAAGACGCTCCTCGGGGCGCGTGTTGCTTGGACCTCTCTCCTGGATGCGCTCATTCAGACCGAGTAGTGACATGTGGCAAGACGCTCCTCGGGGCACGTCTTGCTTGGGCCTCTCTCCTGGAGGCGCTCAGTCAGACCCAGTGCTGACATGTGAAAAGAAGCTCCTTGGGGCGCGTCTTGCTTGGGCTTCTCTCCTGGAGGCCCTCAGTAAGACCCATTGTTGACATGTGGCAAGACGCTCCTCGGGGCGCGTCTTGCTTGGGCCTCTCTCCAGAAGGCCCTCAATCAGACCCAGTGTTGACACGTGGCAAGACGCTCCTCAGGGCGCGTCTTGCTTGGGCCTCTCTCCTGGAGGCGCTCAGTCAGACTGAGTAGTGACATGTGGCCTGACGCTCCTCGGGGCGCGTGTTGCTTGGGCCTCTCTCCTGGAGGCGCTCAGTAAGACCAAGTGGTGACATGTGGCAAGACACTCCTCGGGGCCCGTCTTGCTTGGGCCTCTCTCCTGGAGGCCCTCTGTCAGACCCAGTGTTGACATGTGTCAAGACGCTCCTCGGGGCGCGTCTTGCTTTGGCCTCTCTCCTGGAGGCGCTCAGTCAGACCGAGTGCTGACATGTGGCAAGACGCTCCTCGGGCCGTGTGTTGCTTAGGCTTCTCTCCTGGAGGCCCTCAGTCAAACCCATTATTGACATGTGGCAAGACGCTCCTCGGGGCGCGTCTTGCTTGGGCCTCTCTCCTGGAGGCGCTCAGTCAGACCAAGTGCTGACATGTGGAAAGACGCTCCTCGGGGCGCGTCTCGCTTGGGCTTCTCTCCTGGAGGCGCTCAGAAAGACCCAGTGTTGACATGTGACAAGACGCTCCTCGGGGCGCGTCTTGCTTGGGCCTCTCTCCTGGAGAGACTCAGTCAGACCCAGTGGTGACATGTGGCAAGACACTCCTCGGGGCGCGTCTTGCTTGGGCCTCTCTCCTGGAGGCCCTCTGTCAGACCGAGTGTTGACATGTGGCAAGACTCTCCTCGGGGCGTGTCTTGCTTGGGCTTCTCTCATGGAGGCCCTCAGTCAGACCCAGTGTTGACATGTGTCAAGACGCTCCTCGGGGCGTGTCTTGCTTGGGCCTCTCTCCTGGAGGCGCTCAGTCTGACCCAGTGTTGACATTTGGCAAGACGCTCCTCGGGGCGCGTCTTGCTTGGGCTTCTCTCCTGGAGGCCCTCAGTCAGACCCATTGTTGACATGTGGCAAGACGCTCCTCGGGGCACGTCTTGCTTGGGCCTCTCTCCTGGAGGGGCTCAAACAGACCGAGTAGTGACATGTGGCAAGACGCTCCTCGGGGCGCGTCTTGCTGGGGCTTCTCTCATGGAGGCACTCAGTCAGACCCAGTGTTGACATTTGGCAAGACGCTCCTCGGGGCGCGTCTTGCTTGGACCTCTCTCACTGAGGTGCTCAGTCAGACCGAGTAGTGTGATGTGGCAAGACGCTCCTCGGGGCGCGTCTTGCTTGGACCTCTCTCCCTGAGGCGCTCAGTCAGACCCAGTGTTGACATTTCGCAAGACACTCCTCGGGGCGCGTCTTGCTTGGGCCTCTCTCATGGAGGCCCTCTGTCAGACCGATTGCTGACATGTGGCAAGAAGCTCCTCGGGGCGCGTCTTGCTTGGGCTTCTCTCCTGGAGGCTCTCAGTAAGAACCATTGTTGACATGTGGCAAGACGCTCCTCGGGGCGCGTCTTGCTTGGGCCTCTCTCCAGAAGGCCCTCAATCAGACCCAGTGTTGACACGTGGCAAGACGCTCCTCGGGGCGCGTCTTACTTGGGCTTCTCTCCTGGAGGTGCTCAGTCAGACTGAGTAGTGACATGTGGCCTGACGCTCCTCGGGGCGCGTGTTGCTTGGGCCTCTCTCCTGGAGGCGCTCAGTCAGACCAAGTGGTGACATGTGGCAAGACGCTCCTCGGGGCGCGTCTTGCTTGGGCCTCTCTCCAGAAGGCCCTCAATCAGACCCAGTGTTGACACGTGGCAAGACGCTCCTCAGGGCGCGTCTTGCTTGGGCCTCTCTCCTGGAGGCGCTCAGACAGACCGAGTGCTGACATGTGGCAAGACGCTTCTCGGGCCGTGTGTTGCTTAGGCTTCTCTCCTGGAGGCCCTCAGTCAAAACCATTGTTGACATGTGGCAAGACGCTCCTCGGGGCGCGTCTCGCTTGGGCTTCTCTCCTGGAGGCGCTCAGAAAGACCCAGTGTTGACATCTGACAAGACGCTCCTCGGGGCGCGTCTTGCTTGGGCCTCTCTCCTGGAGAGGCTCAGTCAGACCCAGTGGTGACATGTGGCAAGACACTCCTCGGGGCGCGTCTTGCTTGGGCCTCTCTCCTGGAGGCCCTCTGTCAGACCGAGTGTTGACATGTGGCAAGACTCTCCTCGGGGCGTGTCTTGCTTGGGCTTCTCTCCTGGAGGCGCTCAGAAAGACCCAGTGTTGACATGTGACAAGACGCTCCTCGGGGCGAGTCTTTCTTGGGCCTCTCTCCTGGAGGCGCTCAGTCAGAACCAGAGGTGACATGTGGCAAGACGCTCCTCGGGGCGCGTCTTGCTTGGGCCTCTCTCCTGGAGGCGCTCAGTCAGACCCAGTGTTGACATGTGGCAAGACGCTCCTCGGGGCGCTTCTTGCTTGGGCTTCTCTCCTTGAGGCCCTCAGTCAGACCCATTGTTGACATGTGGCAAGACGCTCCTCGGGGCATGTCTTGCTTGGGCCTCTCTCCTGGAGGCGCTCAGTCAGACCGAGTAGTGACATGTGGCAAGAAGCTCCTCGGGGCGCGTCTTGCTTGGGCCTCTCTCCTGGAGGCGCTCAGTCAGACCAAGTGGTGACATGTGGCAAGACACTCCTCGGGGCGCGTCTTGCTTGGGCCTCTCTCCTGGAGGCCCTCTGTCAGACCCAGTGTTGACATCTGACAAGACGCTCCTCGGGGCGCGTCTTGCTTGGGCCTCTCTCCTGGAGAGGCTCAGTCAGACCCAGTGGTGACATGTGGCAAGACACTCCTCGGGGCGCGTCTTGCTTGGGCCTCTCTCCTGGAGGCCCTCTGTCAGACCGAGTGTTGACATGTGGCAAGACTCTCCTCGGGGCGTGTCTTGCTTGGGCTTCTCTCATGGAGGCCCTCAGTCAGACCCAGTGTTGACATGTGGCAAGACGCTCCTCGGGGCGCGTCTTGCTTGGACCTCTCTCACTGAGGCGCTCAGTCAGACCGAGTAGTGACATGTGGCAAGACGCTCCTCGGGGCGCGTCTTGCTTGGACCTCTCTCCCTGAGGCGCTCAGTCAGACCCAGTGTTGACATTTGGCAAGACACTCCTCGGGGCGCGTCTTGCTTGGGCCTCTCTCCAGCGGGCCCTCAATCAGACCCAGTGTTGACACGTGGCAAGACGCTCCTCGGGGCGCGTCTTACCTGGGCCTCTCTCCTGGAGGCGCTCAGTCAGACCGAGTAGTGACATGTGGCAAGACGTTCCTCGGGGCGCGTCTTGCTTGGACCTCCCTCCTGGAGGCGCTCAGTCAGACCGAGTAGTGACATGTGGCAAGACGCTCCTCGGGGCGCGTCTTGCTTGGGCCTCTCTCCCGGAGGCGCTCAGTCAGACACAGTGTTGACATGTGGCAAGACACTCCTCGGGGTGCGTCTTGCTTGGGCCTCTCTCATGGAGGCCCTCTGTCAGACCCAGTGTTGACATGTGTCAAGACGCTCCTCGGGGCGCGTCTTGCTTTGGCCTCTCTCCTGGAGGCGCTCAGTCAGACGGAGTGCTGACATGTAGCAAGAAGCTCCTCGGGGTGCGTCATGCTTGGGCTTCTCTCCTGGAGGCCCTCAGTCAGACCCATTATTGACATGTGGCAAGACGCTCCTCTGGGCGCGTATTGCTTGGGCCTCTCTCCTGGATGCCCTCTGTCAGACCCAGTGTTGACATGTGGCAAGACTCTCCTCGGGGCCCTTCTTGCTTGGGCTTCTCTAATGGAGGCCCTCAGTCAGACCCAGTGTTGACATGTGTCAAGACGCTCCTCGGGGCGTGTCTTGCTTGGGCCTCTCTCCTGGAGGCGCTCAGTCAGACCCAGTGTTGACATGTGGCAAGACGCTCCTCGGGGCGCGTCTTGCTTGGGCCTCTCTCCTGGAGGCGCTCAGTCAGACCGAGTGCTGACATGTGGCAAGACGCTCCTCGGGCCGCGTGTTGCTTGGGCTTCTCTCCTGGAGGCCCTCAGTCAGACCCATTGTTGAAATGTGGCAAGACGCTCATCGGGGCGCGTCTTGCTTGGGCCTCTCTCCTGGAGGCGCTCAGTCAGACCGAGTGCTGACATGTGGCAAGACGCTCCTCGGGGCGCGTCTTGCTTGGGCTTCTCTCCTGGAGGCGCTCAGAAAGACCCAGTGTTGACATGTGACAAGACGCTCCTCGGGGCGAGTCTTTCTTGGGCCTCTCTCCTGGAGGCGCTCAGTCAGAACCAGAGGTGACATGTGGCAAGACGCTCCTCGGGGCGCGTCTTGCTTGGGCCTCTCTCCTGGAGGCCCTCTGTCAGACCCAGTGTTGACATGTGAAAAGACGCTCCTCGGGGCGTGTCTTGCTTGGGCCTCTCTCCTGGAGGCGCTCAGTCAGACCCAGTGTTGACATGTGGCAAGACGCTCCTCGGGGCGCTTCTTGCTTGGGCTTCTCTCCTGGAGGCCCTCAGTCAGACCCATTGTTGACATGTGGCAAGACGCTCCTCGGGGCATGTCTTGCTTGGGCCTCTCTCCTGGAGGCGCTCAGTCAGACCGAGTAGTGACATGTGGCAAGAAGCTCCTCGGGGCGCATCTTGCTGGGGCTTCTCTCATGGAGGCACTCAGTCAGACCCAGTGTTGACATGTGGCAAGACGCTCCTCGGGGCGCGTGTTGCTTGGACCTCTCTCCTGGATAAGCTCATTCAGACCGAGTAGTGACATGTGGCAAGACGCTCCTCGGGGCGCGTCTTGCTTGGGCCTCTCTCCAGAAGGCCCTCAATCAGACCCAGTGTTGACACGTGGCAAGACGCTCCTCAGGGCGCGTCTTGCTTGGGCCTCTCTCCTGGAGGCGCTCAGTCAGACTGAGTAGTGACATGTGGCCTGACGCTCCTCGTGGCGCGTGTTGCTTGGGCCTCTCTCCTGGAGGCGCTCAGTCAGACCAAGTGGTGACATGTGGCAAGACACTCCTCGGGGCCCGTCTTGCTTGGGCCTCTCTCCTGGAGGCCCTCTGTCAGACCCAGTGTTGACATGTGTCAAGACGCTCCTCGGGGCGCGTCTTGCTTTGGCCTCTCTCCTGGAGGCGCTCAGTCAGACCGAGTGCTGACATGTGGCAAGACGCTCCTCGGGCCGTGTGTTGCTTAGGCTTCTCTCCTGGAGGCCCTCAGTCAAACCCATTATTGACATGTGGCAAGACGCTCCTCGGGGCGCGTCTCGCTTGGGCCTCTCTCCTGGAGGCCCTCTGTCAGACCCAGTGTTGACATGTGTCAAGACGCTCCTCGGGGCGCGTCTTGCTTTGGCCTCTCTCCTGGAGGCGCTCAGTCAGACCGAGTGCTGACATGTGGCAAGACGCTCCTCGGGCCGTGTGTTGCTTGGGCCTCTCTCCTGGAGGCGCTCAGTCAGACCAAGTGCTGACATGTGGAAAGACGCTCCTCGGGGCGCGTCTCGCTTGGGCTTCTCTCCTGGAGGCGCTCAGAAAGACCCACTGTTGACATGTGACAAGACGCTCCTCGGGGCGCGTCTTGCTTGGGCCTCTCTCCTGGAGAGACTCAGTCAGACCCAGTGGTGACATGTGGCAAGACACTCCTCGGGGCGCGTCTTGCTCGGGCCTCTCTCCTGGAGGCCCTCTGTCAGACCGAGTGTTGACATGTGGCAAGACTCTCCTCGGGGCGTGTCTTGCTTGGGCTTCTCTCATGGAGGCCCTCAGTCAGACCCAGTGTTGACATGTGTCAAGACGCTCCTCGGGGCGTGTCTTGCTTGGGCCTCTCTCCTGGAGGCGCTCAGTCTGACCCAGTGTTGACATTTGGCAAGACGCTCCTCGGGGCGCGTCTTGCTTGGGCTTCTCTCCTGGAGGCCCTCAGTCAGACCCATTGTTGACATGTGGCAAGACGCTCCTCGGGGCACGTCTTGCTTGGGCCTCTCTCCTGGAGGGGCTCAAACAGACCGAGTAGTGACATGTGGCAAGACGCTCCTCGGGGCGCGTCTTGCTGGGGCTTCTCTCATGGAGGCACTCAGTCAGACCCAGTGTTGACATGTGGCAAGACGCTCCTCGGGGCGCGTCTTGCTTGGACCTCTCTCACTGAGGTGCTCAGTCAGACCGAGTAGTGACATGTGGCAAGACGCTCCTCGGGGCGCGTCTTGCTTGGACCTCTCTCCCTGAGGCGCTCAGTCAGACCCAGTGTTGACATTTCGCAAGACACTCCTCGGGGCGCGTCTTGCTTGGGCCTCTCTCATGGAGGCCCTCTGTCAGACCGATTGCTGACATGTGGCAAGAAGCTCCTCGGGGCGCGTCTTGCTTGGGCTTCTCTCCTGGAGGCTCTCAGTAAGAACCATTGTTGACATGTGGCAAGACGCTCCTCGGGGCGCGTCTTGCTTGGGCCTCTCTCCAGAAGGCCCTCAATCAGACCCAGTGTTGACATGTGGCAGGACACTCCTCGGGGCGCGTCTTGCTTGGGCCTCTCTCATGGAGGCCCTCTGTCAGACCCAGTGTTGACATGTGTCAAGACGCTCCTCGGGGCGCGTCTTGCTTTGGCCTCTCTCCTGGAGGCGCTCAGTCAGACCGAGTGCTGACATGTAGCAAGAAGCTCCTCGGGGTGCGTCATGCTTGGGCTTCTCTCCTGGAGGCCCTCAGTCAGACCCATTATTGACATGTGGCAAGACGCTCCTCTGGGCGCGTATTGCTTGGGCCTCTCTCCTGGATGCCCTCTGTCAGACCCAGTGTTGACATGTGGCAAGACTCTCCTCGGGGCCCTTCTTGCTTGGGCTTCTCTAATGGAGGCCCTCAGTCAGACCCAGTGTTGACATGTGTCAAGACGCTCCTCGGGGCGCGTCTTGCTTGGGCCTCTCTCCTGGAGGCGCTCAGTCAGACCCAGTGTTGACATGTGGCAAGACGCTCCTCGGGGCGCTTCTTGCTTGGGCTTCTCTCCTGGAGGCCCTCAGTCAGACCCATTGTTGACATGTGGCAAGACGCTCCTCGGGGCATGTCTTGCTTGGGCCTCTCTCCTGGAGGCGCTCAGTCAGACCGAGTAGTGACATGTGGCAAGAAGCTCCTCGGGGCGCATCTTGCTGGGGCTTCTCTCATGGAGGCACTCAGTCAGACCCAGTGTTGACATGTGGCAAGACGCTCCTCGGGGCGCGTGTTGCTTGGACCTCTCTCCTGGAGGCCCTCAGTCAGACCGAGTAGTGACATGTGGCAAGACGCTCCTCGGGGCGCGTCTTCCTTGGACCTCTCTCCTGGAGGCGCTCAGTCAGACCCAGTGCTGACATGTGAAAAGAAGCTCCTCGGGGCGCGTCTTGCTTGGGCTTCTCTCCTGGAGGCCCTCAGTAAGACCCATTGTTGACATGTGGCAAGACGCTCCTCGGGGCGCATCTTGCTTGGGCCTCTCTCCAGAAGGCCCTCAATCAGACCCAGTGTTGACACGTGGCAAGACGCTCCTCAGGGCGCGTCTTGCTTGGGCCTCTCTCCTGGAGGCGCTCAGTCAGACTGAGTAGTGACATGTGGCCTGACGCTCCTCGGGGCGCGTGTTGCTTGGGCCTCTCTCCTGGAGGCGCTCAGTCAGACCAAGTGGTGACATGTGGCAAGACACTCCTCGGGGCGCATCTTGCTTGGGCCTCTCTCCTGGAGGCCCTCTGTCAGACCCAGTGTTGACATGTGTCAAGACGCTCCTCGGGGCGCGTCTTGCTTGGGCTTCTCTCCTGGAGGCCCTCAGTCAGACCCATTGTTGACATGTGGCAAGACGCTCCTCGGGGCGCGCCTTGCTTTGGCATCTCTCCTGGAGGCGCTCAGTCAGACCGAGTGCTGACATGTGGCAAGACGCTCCTCGGGCCGCGTGTTGCTTAGGCTTCTCTCCTGGAGGCCCTCAGTCAAACCCATTGTTGACATGTGGCAAGACGCTCCTCGGGGCGCGTCTTGCTTGGGTCTCTCTCCTGGAGGCGCTCAGTCAGACTGAGTGCTGACATGTGGAAAGACGCTCCTCGGGGCGCGTCTCGCTTGGGCTTCTCTCCTGGAGGCGCTCAGAAAGACCCAGTGTTGACATCTGACAAGACGCTCCTCGGGGCGCGTCTTGCTTGGGCCTCTCTCCTGGAGGCCCTCTGTCAGACCGAGTGTTGACATGTGGCAAGACTCTCCTCGGGGCGTGTCTTGCTTGGGCTTCTCTCATGGAGGCCCTCAGTCAGACCCAGTGTTGACATGTGGCAAGACGCTCCTCGGGGCGCGTCTTGCTTGGACCTCTCTCACTGAGGCGCTCAGTCAGACCGAGTAGTGACATGTGGCAAGACGCTCCTCGGGGCGCGTCTTGCTTGGACCTCTCTCCCTGAGGCGCTCAGTCAGACCCAGTGTTGACATTTGGCAAGACACTCCTCGGGGCGCGTCTTGCTTGGGCCTCTCTCCAGCGGGCCCTCAATCAGACCCAGTGTTGACACGTGGCAAGACGCTCCTCGGGGCGCGTCTTACCTGGGCCTCTCTCCTGGAGGCGCTCAGTCAGACCGAGTAGTGACATGTGGCAAGACGTTCCTCGGGGCGCGTCTTGCTTGGACCTCCCTCCTGGAGGCGCTCAGTCAGACCGAGTAGTGACATGTGGCAAGACGCTCCTCGGGGCGCGTCTTGCTTGGGCCTCTCTCCTGGAGGCGCTCAGTCAGACACAGTGTTGACATGTGGCAAGACACTCCTCGGGGCGCGTCTTGCTTGGGCCTCTCTCATGGAGGCCCTCTGTCAGACCCAGTGTTGACATGTGTCAAGAAGCTCCTCGGGGTGCGTCATGCTTTGGCTTCTCTCCTGGAGGCCCTCAGTCAGACCCATTATTGACATGTGGCAAGACGCTCCTCTGGGCGCGTATTGCTTGGGCCTCTCTCCTGGATGCCCTCTGTCAGACCCAGTGTTGACATGTGGCAAGACTCTCCTCGGGGCCCTTCTTGCTTGGGCTTCTCTAATGGAGGCGCTCAGTCAGACCCAGTGTTGACATGTGTCAAGACGCTCCTCGGGGCGTGTCTTGCTTGGGCCTCTCTCCTGGAGGCGCTCAGTCAGACCCAGTGTTGACATGTGGCAAGACGCTCCTCGGGGCGCTTCTTGCTTGGGCTTCTCTCCTGGAGGCCCTCAGTCAGACCCATTGTTGACAAGTGGCAAGACGCTCCTCGGGGCATGTCTTGCTTGGGCCTCTCTCCTGGAGGCGCTCAGTCAGACCGAGTAGTGACATGTGGCAAGAAGCTCCTCGGGGCGCATCTTGCTGGGGCTTCTCTCATGGAGGCACTCAGTCAGACCCAGTGTTGACATGTGGCAAGATGCTCCTCGGGGCGCGTGTTGCTTGGACCTCTCTCCTGGAGGCGCTCAGTCAGACCGAGTAGTGACATGTGGCAAGACGCTCCTCGGGGCGCGTCTTGCTTGGGCCTCTCTCCTGGAGGCGCTCAGTCAGACCTAGTGCTGACATGTGAAAAGAAGCTCCTCGGGGCGCGTCTTGCTTGGGCTTCTCTCCTGGAGGCCCTCAGTAAGACCCATTGTTGACATGTGGCAAGACGCTCCTCGGGGCGCGTCTTGCTTGGGCCTCTCTCCAGAAGGCCCTCAATCAGACCCAGTGTTGACACGTGGCAAGACGCTCCTCAGGGCGCATCTTGCTTGGGCCTCTCTCCTGGAGGCGCTCAGACAGACCGAGTGCTGACATGTGGCAAGACGCTCCTCGGGCCGTGTGTTGCTTAGGCTTCTCTCCTGGAGGCCCTCAGTCAAAACCATTGTTGACATGTGGCAAGACGCTCCTCGGGGCGCGTCTCGCTTGGGCTTCTCTCCTGGAGGCGCTCAGAAAGACCCAGTGTTGACATGTGGCAAGACGCTCCTCGGGGCGCTTCTTGCTTGGGATTCTCTCCTGGAGGCCCTCAGTCAGACCCATTGTTGACAAGTGGCAAGACGCTCCTCTGGGCATGTCTTGCTTGGGCCTCTCTCCTGGAGGCGCTCAGTCAGACCGAGTAGTGACATGTGGCAAGAAGCTCCTCGGGGCGCATCTTGCTGGGGCTTCTCTCATGGAGGCACTCAGTCAGACCCAGTGTTGACATGTGGCAAGACGCTCCTCGGGGCGCGTCTTGCTTGGGCCTCTCTCCTGGAGGCGCTCAGTCAGACCGAGTGCTGACATGTGGCAAGACGCTCCTCGGGCCGCGTGTTGCTTGGGCTTCTCTCCTGGAGGCCCTCAGTCAGACCCATTGTTGAAATGTGGCAAGACGCTCATCGGGGCGCGTCTTGCTTGGGCCTCTCTCCTGGAGGCGCTCAGTCAGACCGAGTGCTGACATGTGGCAAGACGCTCCTCGGGGCGCGTCTTGCTTGGGCTTCTCTCCTGGAGGCGCTCAGAAAGACCCAGTGTTGACATGTGACAAGACGCTCCTCGGGGCGAGTCTTTCTTGGGCCTCTCTCCTGGAGGCGCTCAGTCAGAACCAGAGGTGACATGTGGCAAGACGCTCCTCGGGGCGCGTCTTGCTTGGGCCTCTCTCCTGGAGGCCCTCTGTCAGACCCAGTGTTGACATGTGAAAAGACGCTCCTCGGGGCGTGTCTTGCTTGGGCCTCTCTCCTGGAGGCGCTCAGTCAGACCCAGTGTTGACATGTGGCAAGACGCTCCTCGGGGCGCTTCTTGCTTGGGCTTCTCTCCTGGAGGCCCTCAGTCAGACCCATTGTTGACATGTGGCAAGACGCTCCTCGGGGCATGTCTTGCTTGGGCCTCTCTCCTGGAGGCGCTCAGTCAGACCGAGTAGTGACATGTGGCAAGAAGCTCCTCGGGGCGCATCTTGCTGGGGCTTCTCTCATGGAGGCACTCAGTCAGACCCAGTGTTGACATGTGGCAAGACGCTCCTCGGGGCGCGTGTTGCTTGGACCTCTCTCCTGGATAAGCTCATTCAGACCGAGTAGTGACATGTGGCAAGACGCTCCTCGGGGCGCGTCTTGCTTGGGCCTCTCTCCAGAAGGCCCTCAATCAGACCCAGTGTTGACACGTGGCAAGACGCTCCTCAGGGCGCGTCTTGCTTGGGCCTCTCTCCTGGAGGCGCTCAGTCAGACTGAGTAGTGACATGTGGCCTGACGCTCCTCGTGGCGCGTGTTGCTTGGGCCTCTCTCCTGGAGGCGCTCAGTCAGACCAAGTGGTGACATGTGGCAAGACACTCCTCGGGGCCCGTCTTGCTTGGGCCTCTCTCCTGGAGGCCCTCTGTCAGACCCAGTGTTGACATGTGTCAAGACGCTCCTCGGGGCGCGTCTTGCTTTGGCCTCTCTCCTGGAGGCGCTCAGTCAGACCGAGTGCTGACATGTGGCAAGACGCTCCTCGGGCCGTGTGTTGCTTAGGCTTCTCTCCTGGAGGCCCTCAGTCAAACCCATTATTGACATGTGGCAAGACGCTCCTCGGGGCGCGTCTCGCTTGGGCCTCTCTCCTGGAGGCCCTCTGTCAGACCCAGTGTTGACATGTGTCAAGACGCTCCTCGGGGCGCGTCTTGCTTTGGCCTCTCTCCTGGAGGCGCTCAGTCAGACCGAGTGCTGACATGTGGCAAGACGCTCCTCGGGCCGTGTGTTGCTTGGGCCTCTCTCCTGGAGGCGCTCAGTCAGACCAAGTGCTGACATGTGGAAAGACGCTCCTCGGGGCGCGTCTCGCTTGGGCTTCTCTCCTGGAGGCGCTCAGAAAGACCCACTGTTGACATGTGACAAGACGCTCCTCGGGGCGCGTCTTGCTTGGGCCTCTCTCCTGGAGAGACTCAGTCAGACCCAGTGGTGACATGTGGCAAGACACTCCTCGGGGCGCGTCTTGCTCGGGCCTCTCTCCTGGAGGCCCTCTGTCAGACCGAGTGTTGACATGTGGCAAGACTCTCCTCGGGGCGTGTCTTGCTTGGGCTTCTCTCATGGAGGCCCTCAGTCAGACCCAGTGTTGACATGTGTCAAGACGCTCCTCGGGGCGTGTCTTGCTTGGGCCTCTCTCCTGGAGGCGCTCAGTCTGACCCAGTGTTGACATTTGGCAAGACGCTCCTCGGGGCGCGTCTTGCTTGGGCTTCTCTCCTGGAGGCCCTCAGTCAGACCCATTGTTGACATGTGGCAAGACGCTCCTCGGGGCACGTCTTGCTTGGGCCTCTCTCCTGGAGGGGCTCAAACAGACCGAGTAGTGACATGTGGCAAGACGCTCCTCGGGGCGCGTCTTGCTGGGGCTTCTCTCATGGAGGCACTCAGTCAGACCCAGTGTTGACATGTGGCAAGACGCTCCTCGGGGCGCGTCTTGCTTGGACCTCTCTCACTGAGGTGCTCAGTCAGACCGAGTAGTGACATGTGGCAAGACGCTCCTCGGGGCGCGTCTTGCTTGGACCTCTCTCCCTGAGGCGCTCAGTCAGACCCAGTGTTGACATTTCGCAAGACACTCCTCGGGGCGCGTCTTGCTTGGGCCTCTCTCATGGAGGCCCTCTGTCAGACCGATTGCTGACATGTGGCAAGAAGCTCCTCGGGGCGCGTCTTGCTTGGGCTTCTCTCCTGGAGGCTCTCAGTAAGAACCATTGTTGACATGTGGCAAGACGCTCCTCGGGGCGCGTCTTGCTTGGGCCTCTCTCCAGAAGGCCCTCAATCAGACCCAGTGTTGACATGTGGCAGGACACTCCTCGGGGCGCGTCTTGCTTGGGCCTCTCTCATGGAGGCCCTCTGTCAGACCCAGTGTTGACATGTGTCAAGACGCTCCTCGGGGCGCGTCTTGCTTTGGCCTCTCTCCTGGAGGCGCTCAGTCAGACCGAGTGCTGACATGTAGCAAGAAGCTCCTCGGGGTGCGTCATGCTTGGGCTTCTCTCCTGGAGGCCCTCAGTCAGACCCATTATTGACATGTGGCAAGACGCTCCTCTGGGCGCGTATTGCTTGGGCCTCTCTCCTGGATGCCCTCTGTCAGACCCAGTGTTGACATGTGGCAAGACTCTCCTCGGGGCCCTTCTTGCTTGGGCTTCTCTAATGGAGGCCCTCAGTCAGACCCAGTGTTGACATGTGTCAAGACGCTCCTCGGGGCGCGTCTTGCTTGGGCCTCTCTCCTGGAGGCGCTCAGTCAGACCCAGTGTTGACATGTGGCAAGACGCTCCTCGGGGCGCTTCTTGCTTGGGCTTCTCTCCTGGAGGCCCTCAGTCAGACCCATT
Source organism: Nothobranchius furzeri (assembly GCF_043380555.1). Lineage (NCBI taxonomy): Eukaryota > Metazoa > Chordata > Actinopteri > Cyprinodontiformes > Nothobranchiidae > Nothobranchius > Nothobranchius furzeri. Next base: position 13,722,357 of record NC_091747.1, on the reverse strand, counting down.
GTTGACATGTGGCAAGACGCTCCTCGGGGCATGTCTTGCTTGGGCCTCTCTCCTGGAGGCGCTCAGTCAGACCGAGTAGTGACATGTGGCAAGAAGCTCCTCGGGGCGCATCTTGCTGGGGCTTCTCTCATGGAGGCACTCAGTCAGACCCAGTGTTGACATGTGGCAAGACGCTCCTCGGGGCGCGTGTTGCTTGGACCTCTCTCCTGGAGGCCCTCAGTCAGACCGAGTAGTGACATGTGGCAAGACGCTCCTCGGGGCGCGTCTTCCTTGGACCTCTCTCCTGGAGGCGCTCAGTCAGACCCAGTGCTGACATGTGAAAAGAAGCTCCTCGGGGCGCGTCTTGCTTGGGCTTCTCTCCTGGAGGCCCTCAGTAAGACCCATTGTTGACATGTGGCAAGACGCTCCTCGGGGCGCATCTTGCTTGGGCCTCTCTCCAGAAGGCCCTCAATCAGACCCAGTGTTGACACGTGGCAAGACGCTCCTCAGGGCGCGTCTTGCTTGGGCCTCTCTCCTGGAGGCGCTCAGTCAGACTGAGTAGTGACATGTGGCCTGACGCTCCTCGGGGCGCGTGTTGCTTGGGCCTCTCTCCTGGAGGCGCTCAGTCAGACCAAGTGGTGACATGTGGCAAGACACTCCTCGGGGCGCATCTTGCTTGGGCCTCTCTCCTGGAGGCCCTCTGTCAGACCCAGTGTTGACATGTGTCAAGACGCTCCTCGGGGCGCGTCTTGCTTGGGCTTCTCTCCTGGAGGCCCTCAGTCAGACCCATTGTTGACATGTGGCAAGACGCTCCTCGGGGCGCGCCTTGCTTTGGCATCTCTCCTGGAGGCGCTCAGTCAGACCGAGTGCTGACATGTGGCAAGACGCTCCTCGGGCCGCGTGTTGCTTAGGCTTCTCTCCTGGAGGCCCTCAGTCAAACCCATTGTTGACATGTGGCAAGACGCTCCTCGGGGCGCGTCTTGCTTGGGTCTCTCTCCTGGAGGCGCTCAGTCAGACTGAGTGCTGACATGTGGAAAGACGCTCCTCGGGGCGCGTCTCGCTTGGGCTTCTCTCCTGGAGGCGCTCAGAAAGACCCAGTGTTGACATCTGACAAGACGCTCCTCGGGGCGCGTCTTGCTTGGGCCTCTCTCCTGGAGGCCCTCTGTCAGACCGAGTGTTGACATGTGGCAAGACTCTCCTCGGGGCGTGTCTTGCTTGGGCTTCTCTCATGGAGGCCCTCAGTCAGACCCAGTGTTGACATGTGGCAAGACGCTCCTCGGGGCGCGTCTTGCTTGGACCTCTCTCACTGAGGCGCTCAGTCAGACCGAGTAGTGACATGTGGCAAGACGCTCCTCGGGGCGCGTCTTGCTTGGACCTCTCTCCCTGAGGCGCTCAGTCAGACCCAGTGTTGACATTTGGCAAGACACTCCTCGGGGCGCGTCTTGCTTGGGCCTCTCTCCAGCGGGCCCTCAATCAGACCCAGTGTTGACACGTGGCAAGACGCTCCTCGGGGCGCGTCTTACCTGGGCCTCTCTCCTGGAGGCGCTCAGTCAGACCGAGTAGTGACATGTGGCAAGACGTTCCTCGGGGCGCGTCTTGCTTGGACCTCCCTCCTGGAGGCGCTCAGTCAGACCGAGTAGTGACATGTGGCAAGACGCTCCTCGGGGCGCGTCTTGCTTGGGCCTCTCTCCTGGAGGCGCTCAGTCAGACACAGTGTTGACATGTGGCAAGACACTCCTCGGGGCGCGTCTTGCTTGGGCCTCTCTCATGGAGGCCCTCTGTCAGACCCAGTGTTGACATGTGTCAAGAAGCTCCTCGGGGTGCGTCATGCTTTGGCTTCTCTCCTGGAGGCCCTCAGTCAGACCCATTATTGACATGTGGCAAGACGCTCCTCTGGGCGCGTATTGCTTGGGCCTCTCTCCTGGATGCCCTCTGTCAGACCCAGTGTTGACATGTGGCAAGACTCTCCTCGGGGCCCTTCTTGCTTGGGCTTCTCTAATGGAGGCGCTCAGTCAGACCCAGTGTTGACATGTGTCAAGACGCTCCTCGGGGCGTGTCTTGCTTGGGCCTCTCTCCTGGAGGCGCTCAGTCAGACCCAGTGTTGACATGTGGCAAGACGCTCCTCGGGGCGCTTCTTGCTTGGGCTTCTCTCCTGGAGGCCCTCAGTCAGACCCATTGTTGACAAGTGGCAAGACGCTCCTCGGGGCATGTCTTGCTTGGGCCTCTCTCCTGGAGGCGCTCAGTCAGACCGAGTAGTGACATGTGGCAAGAAGCTCCTCGGGGCGCATCTTGCTGGGGCTTCTCTCATGGAGGCACTCAGTCAGACCCAGTGTTGACATGTGGCAAGATGCTCCTCGGGGCGCGTGTTGCTTGGACCTCTCTCCTGGAGGCGCTCAGTCAGACCGAGTAGTGACATGTGGCAAGACGCTCCTCGGGGCGCGTCTTGCTTGGGCCTCTCTCCTGGAGGCGCTCAGTCAGACCTAGTGCTGACATGTGAAAAGAAGCTCCTCGGGGCGCGTCTTGCTTGGGCTTCTCTCCTGGAGGCCCTCAGTAAGACCCATTGTTGACATGTGGCAAGACGCTCCTCGGGGCGCGTCTTGCTTGGGCCTCTCTCCAGAAGGCCCTCAATCAGACCCAGTGTTGACACGTGGCAAGACGCTCCTCAGGGCGCATCTTGCTTGGGCCTCTCTCCTGGAGGCGCTCAGACAGACCGAGTGCTGACATGTGGCAAGACGCTCCTCGGGCCGTGTGTTGCTTAGGCTTCTCTCCTGGAGGCCCTCAGTCAAAACCATTGTTGACATGTGGCAAGACGCTCCTCGGGGCGCGTCTCGCTTGGGCTTCTCTCCTGGAGGCGCTCAGAAAGACCCAGTGTTGACATGTGACAAGACGCTCCTCGGGGCGAGTCTTTCTTGGGCCTCTCTCCTGGAGGCGCTCAGTCAGAACCAGAGGTGACATGTGGCAAGACGCTCCTCGGGGCGCGTCTTGCTTGGGCCTCTCTCCTGGAGGCCCTCTGTCAGACCCAGTGTTGACATGTGGCAAGACGCTCCTCGGGGCGTGTCTTGCTTGGGCCTCTCTCCTGGAGGCGCTCAGTCAGACCCAGTGTTGACATGTGGCAAGACGCTCCTCGGGGCGCTTCTTGCTTGGGCTTCTCTCCTGGAGGCCCTCAGTCAGACCCATTGTTGACATGTGGCAAGACGCTCCTCGGGGCATGTCTTGCTTGGGCCTCTCTCCTGGAGGCGCTCAGTCAGACCGAGTAGTGACATGTGGCAAGAAGCTCCTCGGGGCGCATCTTGCTGGGGCTTCTCTCATGGAGGCACTCAGTCAGACCCAGAGTTGACATGTGGCAAGACGCTCCTCGGGGCGCGTGTTGCTTGGACCTCTCTCCTGGATGCGCTCATTCAGACCGAGTAGTGACATGTGGCAAGACGCTCCTCGGGGCACGTCTTGCTTGGGCCTCTCTCCTGGAGGCGCTCAGTCAGACCCAGTGCTGACATGTGAAAAGAAGCTCCTTGGGGCGCGTCTTGCTTGGGCTTCTCTCCTGGAGGCCCTCAGTAAGACCCATTGTTGACATGTGGCAAGACGCTCCTCGGGGCGCGTCTTGCTTGGGCCTCTCTCCAGAAGGCCCTCAATCAGACCCAGTGTTGACACGTGGCAAGACGCTCCTCAGGGCGCGTCTTGCTTGGGCCTCTCTCCTGGAGGCGCTCAGTCAGACTGAGTAGTGACATGTGGCCTGACGCTCCTCGGGGCGCGTGTTGCTTGGGCCTCTCTCCTGGAGGCGCTCAGTAAGACCAAGTGGTGACATGTGGCAAGACACTCCTCGGGGCCCGTCTTGCTTGGGCCTCTCTCCTGGAGGCCCTCTGTCAGACCCAGTGTTGACATGTGTCAAGACGCTCCTCGGGGCGCGTCTTGCTTTGGCCTCTCTCCTGGAGGCGCTCAGTCAGACCGAGTGCTGACATGTGGCAAGACGCTCCTCGGGCCGTGTGTTGCTTAGGCTTCTCTCCTGGAGGCCCTCAGTCAAACCCATTATTGACATGTGGCAAGACGCTCCTCGGGGCGCGTCTTGCTTGGGCCTCTCTCCTGGAGGCGCTCAGTCAGACCAAGTGCTGACATGTGGAAAGACGCTCCTCGGGGCGCGTCTCGCTTGGGCTTCTCTCCTGGAGGCGCTCAGAAAGACCCAGTGTTGACATGTGACAAGACGCTCCTCGGGGCGCGTCTTGCTTGGGCCTCTCTCCTGGAGAGACTCAGTCAGACCCAGTGGTGACATGTGGCAAGACACTCCTCGGGGCGCGTCTTGCTTGGGCCTCTCTCCTGGAGGCCCTCTGTCAGACCGAGTGTTGACATGTGGCAAGACTCTCCTCGGGGCGTGTCTTGCTTGGGCTTCTCTCATGGAGGCCCTCAGTCAGACCCAGTGTTGACATGTGTCAAGACGCTCCTCGGGGCGTGTCTTGCTTGGGCCTCTCTCCTGGAGGCGCTCAGTCTGACCCAGTGTTGACATTTGGCAAGACGCTCCTCGGGGCGCGTCTTGCTTGGGCTTCTCTCCTGGAGGCCCTCAGTCAGACCCATTGTTGACATGTGGCAAGACGCTCCTCGGGGCACGTCTTGCTTGGGCCTCTCTCCTGGAGGGGCTCAAACAGACCGAGTAGTGACATGTGGCAAGACGCTCCTCGGGGCGCGTCTTGCTGGGGCTTCTCTCATGGAGGCACTCAGTCAGACCCAGTGTTGACATTTGGCAAGACGCTCCTCGGGGCGCGTCTTGCTTGGACCTCTCTCACTGAGGTGCTCAGTCAGACCGAGTAGTGTGATGTGGCAAGACGCTCCTCGGGGCGCGTCTTGCTTGGACCTCTCTCCCTGAGGCGCTCAGTCAGACCCAGTGTTGACATTTCGCAAGACACTCCTCGGGGCGCGTCTTGCTTGGGCCTCTCTCATGGAGGCCCTCTGTCAGACCGATTGCTGACATGTGGCAAGAAGCTCCTCGGGGCGCGTCTTGCTTGGGCTTCTCTCCTGGAGGCTCTCAGTAAGAACCATTGTTGACATGTGGCAAGACGCTCCTCGGGGCGCGTCTTGCTTGGGCCTCTCTCCAGAAGGCCCTCAATCAGACCCAGTGTTGACACGTGGCAAGACGCTCCTCGGGGCGCGTCTTACTTGGGCTTCTCTCCTGGAGGTGCTCAGTCAGACTGAGTAGTGACATGTGGCAAGACGCTCCTCGGGGCACGTCTTGCTTGGGCCTCTCTCCTGGAGGCGCTCAGTCAGACCCAGTGCTGACATGTGAAAAGAAGCTCCTTGGGGCGCGTCTTGCTTGGGCTTCTCTCCTGGAGGCCCTCAGTAAGACCCATTGTTGACATGTGGCAAGACGCTCCTCGGGGCGCGTCTTGCTTGGGCCTCTCTCCAGAAGGCCCTCAATCAGACCCAGTGTTGACACGTGGCAAGACGCTCCTCAGGGCGCGTCTTGCTTGGGCCTCTCTCCTGGAGGCGCTCAGTCAGACTGAGTAGTGACATGTGGCCTGACGCTCCTCGGGGCGCGTGTTGCTTGGGCCTCTCTCCTGGAGGCGCTCAGTAAGACCAAGTGGTGACATGTGGCAAGACACTCCTCGGGGCCCGTCTTGCTTGGGCCTCTCTCCTGGAGGCCCTCTGTCAGACCCAGTGTTGACATGTGTCAAGACGCTCCTCGGGGCGCGTCTTGCTTTGGCCTCTCTCCTGGAGGCGCTCAGTCAGACCGAGTGCTGACATGTGGCAAGACGCTCCTCGGGCCGTGTGTTGCTTAGGCTTCTCTCCTGGAGGCCCTCAGTCAAACCCATTATTGACATGTGGCAAGACGCTCCTCGGGGCGCGTCTTGCTTGGGCCTCTCTCCTGGAGGCGCTCAGTCAGACCAAGTGCTGACATGTGGAAAGACGCTCCTCGGGGCGCGTCTCGCTTGGGCTTCTCTCCTGGAGGCGCTCAGAAAGACCCAGTGTTGACATGTGACAAGACGCTCCTCGGGGCGCGTCTTGCTTGGGCCTCTCTCCTGGAGAGACTCAGTCAGACCCAGTGGTGACATGTGGCAAGACACTCCTCGGGGCGCGTCTTGCTTGGGCCTCTCTCCTGGAGGCCCTCTGTCAGACCGAGTGTTGACATGTGGCAAGACTCTCCTCGGGGCGTGTCTTGCTTGGGCTTCTCTCATGGAGGCCCTCAGTCAGACCCAGTGTTGACATGTGTCAAGACGCTCCTCGGGGCGTGTCTTGCTTGGGCCTCTCTCCTGGAGGCGCTCAGTCTGACCCAGTGTTGACATTTGGCAAGACGCTCCTCGGGGCGCGTCTTGCTTGGGCTTCTCTCCTGGAGGCCCTCAGTCAGACCCATTGTTGACATGTGGCAAGACGCTCCTCGGGGCACGTCTTGCTTGGGCCTCTCTCCTGGAGGGGCTCAAACAGACCGAGTAGTGACATGTGGCAAGACGCTCCTCGGGGCGCGTCTTGCTGGGGCTTCTCTCATGGAGGCACTCAGTCAGACCCAGTGTTGACATTTGGCAAGACGCTCCTCGGGGCGCGTCTTGCTTGGACCTCTCTCACTGAGGTGCTCAGTCAGACCGAGTAGTGTGATGTGGCAAGACGCTCCTCGGGGCGCGTCTTGCTTGGACCTCTCTCCCTGAGGCGCTCAGTCAGACCCAGTGTTGACATTTCGCAAGACACTCCTCGGGGCGCGTCTTGCTTGGGCCTCTCTCATGGAGGCCCTCTGTCAGACCGATTGCTGACATGTGGCAAGAAGCTCCTCGGGGCGCGTCTTGCTTGGGCTTCTCTCCTGGAGGCTCTCAGTAAGAACCATTGTTGACATGTGGCAAGACGCTCCTCGGGGCGCGTCTTGCTTGGGCCTCTCTCCAGAAGGCCCTCAATCAGACCCAGTGTTGACACGTGGCAAGACGCTCCTCGGGGCGCGTCTTACTTGGGCTTCTCTCCTGGAGGTGCTCAGTCAGACTGAGTAGTGACATGTGGCCTGACGCTCCTCGGGGCGCGTGTTGCTTGGGCCTCTCTCCTGGAGGCGCTCAGTCAGACCAAGTGGTGACATGTGGCAAGACGCTCCTCGGGGCGCGTCTTGCTTGGGCCTCTCTCCAGAAGGCCCTCAATCAGACCCAGTGTTGACACGTGGCAAGACGCTCCTCAGGGCGCGTCTTGCTTGGGCCTCTCTCCTGGAGGCGCTCAGACAGACCGAGTGCTGACATGTGGCAAGACGCTTCTCGGGCCGTGTGTTGCTTAGGCTTCTCTCCTGGAGGCCCTCAGTCAAAACCATTGTTGACATGTGGCAAGACGCTCCTCGGGGCGCGTCTCGCTTGGGCTTCTCTCCTGGAGGCGCTCAGAAAGGCCCAGTGTTGACATCTGACAAGACGCTCCTCGGGGCGCGTCTTGCTTGGGCCTCTCTCCTGGAGAGGCTCAGTCAGACCCAGTGGTGACATGTGGCAAGACACTCCTCGGGGCGCGTCTTGCTTGGGCCTCTCTCCTGGAGGCCCTCTGTCAGACCGAGTGTTGACATGTGGCAAGACTCTCCTCGGGGCGTGTCTTGCTTGGGCTTCTCTCCTGGAGGCGCTCAGAAAGACCCAGTGTTGACATGTGACAAGACGCTCCTCGGGGCGAGTCTTTCTTGGGCCTCTCTCCTGGAGGCGCTCAGTCAGAACCAGAGGTGACATGTGGCAAGACGCTCCTCGGGGCGCGTCTTGCTTGGGCCTCTCTCCTGGAGGCGCTCAGTCAGACCCAGTGTTGACATGTGGCAAGACGCTCCTCGGGGCGCTTCTTGCTTGGGCTTCTCTCCTGGAGGCCCTCAGTCAGACCCATTGTTGACATGTGGCAAGACGCTCCTCGGGGCATGTCTTGCTTGGGCCTCTCTCCTGGAGGCGCTCAGTCAGACCGAGTAGTGACATGTGGCAAGAAGCTCCTCGGGGCGCATCTTGCTGGGGCTTCTCTCATGGAGGCACTCAGTCAGACCCAGTGTTGACATGTGGCAAGACGCTCCTCGGGGCGCGTGTTGCTTGGACCTCTCTCCTGGATGCGCTCATTCAGACCCAGTGCTGACATGTGAAAAGAAGCTCCTCGGGGCGCGTCTTGCTTGGGCTTCTCTCCTGGAGGCCCTCAGTAAGACCCATTGTTGACATGTGGCAAGACGCTCCTCGGGGCGCGTCTTGCTTGGGCCTCTCTCCAGAAGGCCCTCAATCAGACCCAGTGTTGACACGTGGCAAGACGCTCCTCAGGGCGCGTCTTGCTTGGGCCTCTCTCCTGGAGGCGCTCAGTCAGACTGAGTAGAGACATGTGGCCTGACGCTCCTCGGGGCGCGTGTTGCTTGGGCCTCTCTCCTGGAGGCGCTCAGTCAGACCAAGTGGTGACATGTGGCAAGACACTCCTCGGGGCCCGTCTTGCTTGGGCCTCTCTCCTGGAGGCCCTCTGTCAGACCCAGTGTTGACATGTGTCAAGACGCTCCTCGGGGCGCGTCTTGCTTTGGCCTCTCTCCTGGAGGCGCTCAGTCAGACCGAGTGCTGACATGTGGCAAGACGCTCCTCGGGCCGTGTGTTGCTTAGGCTTCTCTCCTGGAGGCCCTCAGTCAAACCCATTATTGACATGTGGCAAGACGCTCCTCGGGGCGCGTCTTGCTTGGGCCTCTCTCCTGGAGGCGCTCAGAAAGACCCAGTGTTGACATGTGACAAGACGCTCCTCGGGGCGAGTCTTGCTTGGGCCTCTCTCCTGGAGGCGCTCAGTCAGAACCAGAGGTGACATGTGGCAAGACGCTCCTCGGGGCAAGTCTTGCATGGGCCTCTCTCCTGGAGGTGCTCAGTTAGACCGAGTAGTGACATGTGGCAAGACGCTCCTCAGGGCGCGTCTTGCTTGGGCCTCTCTCCTGGAGGCCCTCTGTCATACCCAGTGTTGACATGTGGCAATACGCTCCTCGGGGCGCGTCTTGCTTGGACCTCTCTCACTGAGGTGCTCAGTCAGACCGAGTAGTGACATGTGGCAAGACGCTCCTCGGGGCGCGTCTTGCTTGGACCTCTCTCCCTGAGGCGCTCAGTCAGACCCAGTGTTGACATTTCGCAAGACACTCCTCGGGGCGCGTCTTGCTTGGGCCTCTCTCATGGAGGCCCTCTGTCAGACCGATTGCTGACATGTGGCAAGAAGCTCCTCGGGGCGCGTCTTGCTTGGGCTTCTCTCCTGGAGGCTCTCAGTAAGAACCATTGTTGACATGTGGCAAGACGCTCCTCGGGGCGCGTCTTGCTTGGGCCTCTCTCCAGAAGGCCCTCAATCAGACCCAGTGTTGACACGTGGCAAGACGCTCCTCGGGGCGCGTCTTACTTGGGCTTCTCTCCTGGAGGTGCTCAGTCAGACTGAGTAGTGACATGTGGCCTGACGCTCCTCGGGGCGCGTGTTGCTTGGGCCTCTCTCCTGGAGGCGCTCAGTCAGACCAAGTGGTGACATGTGGCAAGACACTCCTCGGGGCGCGTCTTGCTTGGGCCTCTCTCATGGAGGCCCTCTGTCAGACCCAGTGTTGACATGTGGCAAGACACTCCTTGGGGCGCGTCTTGCTTGGGCCTCTCTCATGGAGGCCCTCAGTCAGACCCAGTGTTGACATGTGTCAAGACCCTCCTCGGGGCGCGTCTTGCTTCGGCCTCTCTCCTGGAGGCGCTCAGTCAGACCAAGTGCTGACATGTGGAAAGAAGCTCCTCGGGGCGCGTCTTGCTTGGGCTTCTCTCCTGGAGGCCCTCAGTAAGACCCATTGTTTACATGTGACAAGACGCTCCTCGGGGCGCGTCTTGCTTGGGCCTCTCTCCAGAAGGCCCTCAATCAGACCCAGTGTTGACATGTGACAAGACGCTCCTCGGGGCGAGTCTTGCTTGGGCCTCTCTCCTGGAGGCGCTCAGTCAGAACCAGAGGTGACATGTGGCAAGACGCTCCTCGGGGCGCGTCTTGCTTGGGCCTCTCTCCTGGAGGCGCTCTGTCAGACCCAGTGTTGACATGTGGCAAGACGCTCCTCGGGGCGTGTCTTGCTTGGGCCTCTCTCCTGGAGGCGCTCAGTCAGACCCAGTGTTGACATGTGGCAAGACGCTCCTCGGGGCATGTCTTGCTTGGGCCTCTCTCCTGGAGGCGCTCAGTCAGACCGAGTAGTGACATGTGGCAAGAAGCTCCTCGGGGCGCGTCTTGCTTGGGCCTCTCTCCTGGAGGCGCTCAGTCAGACCAAGTGGTGACATGTGGCAAGACACTCCTCGGGGCGCGTCTTGCTTGGGCCTCTCTCCTGGAGGCCCTCTGTCAGACCCAGTGTTGACATCTGACAAGACGCTCCTCGGGGCGCGTCTTGCTTGGGCCTCTCTCCTGGAGAGGCTCAGTCAGACCCAGTGGTGACATGTGGCAAGACACTCCTCGGGGCGCGTCTTGCTTGGGCCTCTCTCCTGGAGGCGCTCAGTCAGACCCAGTGTTGACATGTGGCAAGACGCTCCTCGGGGCGCTTCTTGCTTGGGCTTCTCTCCTGGAGGCGCTCAGTCAGACCCAGTGTTGACATGTGGCAAGACGCTCCTCGGGGCATGTCTTGCTTGGGCCTCTCTCCTGGAGGCGCTCAGTCAGACCGAGTAGTGACATGTGGCAAGAAGCTCCTCGGGGCGCGTCTTGCTTGGGCCTCTCTCCTGGAGGCGCTCAGTCAGACCAAGTGGTGACATGTGGCAAGACACTCCTCGGGGCGCGTCTTGCTTGGGCCTCTCTCCTGGAGGCCCTCTGTCAGACCCAGTGTTGACATCTGACAAGACGCTCCTCGGGGCGCGTCTTGCTTGGGCCTCTCTCCTGGAGAGGCTCAGTCAGACCCAGTGGTGACATGTGGCAAGACACTCCTCGGGGCGCGTCTTGCTTGGGCCTCTCTCCTGGAGGCCCTCTGTCAGACCGAGTGTTGACATGTGGCAAGACTCTCCTCGGGGCGTGTCTTGCTTGGGCTTCTCTCATGGAGGCCCTCAGTCAGACCCAGTGTTGACATGTGGCAAGACGCTCCTCGGGGCGCGTCTTGCTTGGACCTCTCTCACTGAGGCGCTCAGTCAGACCGAGTAGTGACATGTGGCAAGACGCTCCTCGGGGCGCGTCTTGCTTGGACCTCTCTCCCTGAGGCGCTCAGTCAGACCCAGTGTTGACATTTGGCAAGACACTCCTCGGGGCGCGTCTTGCTTGGGCCTCTCTCCAGCGGGCCCTCAATCAGACCCAGTGTTGACACGTGGCAAGACGCTCCTCGGGGCGCGTCTTACCTGGGCCTCTCTCCTGGAGGCGCTCAGTCAGACCGAGTAGTGACATGTGGCAAGACGTTCCTCGGGGCGCGTCTTGCTTGGACCTCCCTCCTGGAGGCGCTCAGTCAGACCGAGTAGTGACATGTGGCAAGACGCTCCTCGGGGCGCGTCTTGCTTGGGCCTCTCTCCCGGAGGCGCTCAGTCAGACACAGTGTTGACATGTGGCAAGACACTCCTCGGGGTGCGTCTTGCTTGGGCCTCTCTCATGGAGGCCCTCTGTCAGACCCAGTGTTGACATGTGTCAAGACGCTCCTCGGGGCGCGTCTTGCTTTGGCCTCTCTCCTGGAGGCGCTCAGTCAGACGGAGTGCTGACATGTAGCAAGAAGCTCCTCGGGGTGCGTCATGCTTGGGCTTCTCTCCTGGAGGCCCTCAGTCAGACCCATTATTGACATGTGGCAAGACGCTCCTCTGGGCGCGTATTGCTTGGGCCTCTCTCCTGGATGCCCTCTGTCAGACCCAGTGTTGACATGTGGCAAGACTCTCCTCGGGGCCCTTCTTGCTTGGGCTTCTCTAATGGAGGCCCTCAGTCAGACCCAGTGTTGACATGTGTCAAGACGCTCCTCGGGGCGTGTCTTGCTTGGGCCTCTCTCCTGGAGGCGCTCAGTCAGACCCAGTGTTGACATGTGGCAAGACGCTCCTCGGGGCGCTTCTTGCTTGGGATTCTCTCCTGGAGGCCCTCAGTCAGACCCATTGTTGACAAGTGGCAAGACGCTCCTCTGGGCATGTCTTGCTTGGGCCTCTCTCCTGGAGGCGCTCAGTCAGACCGAGTAGTGACATGTGGCAAGAAGCTCCTCGGGGCGCATCTTGCTGGGGCTTCTCTCATGGAGGCACTCAGTCAGACCCAGTGTTGACATGTGGCAAGACGCTCCTCGGGGCGCGTCTTGCTTGGGCCTCTCTCCTGGAGGCGCTCAGTCAGACCGAGTGCTGACATGTGGCAAGACGCTCCTCGGGCCGCGTGTTGCTTGGGCTTCTCTCCTGGAGGCCCTCAGTCAGACCCATTGTTGAAATGTGGCAAGACGCTCATCGGGGCGCGTCTTGCTTGGGCCTCTCTCCTGGAGGCGCTCAGTCAGACCGAGTGCTGACATGTGGCAAGACGCTCCTCGGGGCGCGTCTTGCTTGGGCTTCTCTCCTGGAGGCGCTCAGAAAGACCCAGTGTTGACATGTGACAAGACGCTCCTCGGGGCGAGTCTTTCTTGGGCCTCTCTCCTGGAGGCGCTCAGTCAGAACCAGAGGTGACATGTGGCAAGACGCTCCTCGGGGCGCGTCTTGCTTGGGCCTCTCTCCTGGAGGCCCTCAGTCAGACCGAGTAGTGACATGTGGCAAGAAGCTCCTCGGGGCGCATCTTGCTGGGGCTTCTCTCATGGAGGCACTCAGTCAGACCCAGTGTTGACATGTGGCAAGACGCTCCTCGGGGCGCGTGTTGCTTGGACCTCTCTCCTGGATAAGCTCATTCAGACCGAGTAGTGACATGTGGCAAGACGCTCCTCGGGGCGCGTCTTGCTTGGGCCTCTCTCCAGAAGGCCCTCAATCAGACCCAGTGTTGACACGTGGCAAGACGCTCCTCAGGGCGCGTCTTGCTTGGGCCTCTCTCCTGGAGGCGCTCAGTCAGACTGAGTAGTGACATGTGGCCTGACGCTCCTCGTGGCGCGTGTTGCTTGGGCCTCTCTCCTGGAGGCGCTCAGTCAGACCAAGTGGTGACATGTGGCAAGACACTCCTCGGGGCCCGTCTTGCTTGGGCCTCTCTCCTGGAGGCCCTCTGTCAGACCCAGTGTTGACATGTGTCAAGACGCTCCTCGGGGCGCGTCTTGCTTTGGCCTCTCTCCTGGAGGCGCTCAGTCAGACCGAGTGCTGACATGTGGCAAGACGCTCCTCGGGCCGTGTGTTGCTTAGGCTTCTCTCCTGGAGGCCCTCAGTCAAACCCATTATTGACATGTGGCAAGACGCTCCTCGGGGCGCGTCTCGCTTGGGCCTCTCTCCTGGAGGCCCTCTGTCAGACCCAGTGTTGACATGTGTCAAGACGCTCCTCGGGGCGCGTCTTGCTTTGGCCTCTCTCCTGGAGGCGCTCAGTCAGACCGAGTGCTGACATGTGGCAAGACGCTCCTCGGGCCGTGTGTTGCTTGGGCCTCTCTCCTGGAGGCGCTCAGTCAGACCAAGTGCTGACATGTGGAAAGACGCTCCTCGGGGCGCGTCTCGCTTGGGCTTCTCTCCTGGAGGCGCTCAGAAAGACCCACTGTTGACATGTGACAAGACGCTCCTCGGGGCGCGTCTTGCTTGGGCCTCTCTCCTGGAGAGACTCAGTCAGACCCAGTGGTGACATGTGGCAAGACACTCCTCGGGGCGCGTCTTGCTCGGGCCTCTCTCCTGGAGGCCCTCTGTCAGACCGAGTGTTGACATGTGGCAAGACTCTCCTCGGGGCGTGTCTTGCTTGGGCTTCTCTCATGGAGGCCCTCAGTCAGACCCAGTGTTGACATGTGTCAAGACGCTCCTCGGGGCGTGTCTTGCTTGGGCCTCTCTCCTGGAGGCGCTCAGTCTGACCCAGTGTTGACATTTGGCAAGACGCTCCTCGGGGCGCGTCTTGCTTGGGCTTCTCTCCTGGAGGCCCTCAGTCAGACCCATTGTTGACATGTGGCAAGACGCTCCTCGGGGCACGTCTTGCTTGGGCCTCTCTCCTGGAGGGGCTCAAACAGACCGAGTAGTGACATGTGGCAAGACGCTCCTCGGGGCGCGTCTTGCTGGGGCTTCTCTCATGGAGGCACTCAGTCAGACCCAGTGTTGACATGTGGCAAGACGCTCCTCGGGGCGCGTCTTGCTTGGACCTCTCTCACTGAGGTGCTCAGTCAGACCGAGTAGTGACATGTGGCAAGACGCTCCTCGGGGCGCGTCTTGCTTGGACCTCTCTCCCTGAGGCGCTCAGTCAGACCCAGTGTTGACATTTCGCAAGACACTCCTCGGGGCGCGTCTTGCTTGGGCCTCTCTCATGGAGGCCCTCTGTCAGACCGATTGCTGACATGTGGCAAGAAGCTCCTCGGGGCGCGTCTTGCTTGGGCTTCTCTCCTGGAGGCTCTCAGTAAGAACCATTGTTGACATGTGGCAAGACGCTCCTCGGGGCGCGTCTTGCTTGGGCCTCTCTCCAGAAGGCCCTCAATCAGACCCAGTGTTGACATGTGGCAGGACACTCCTCGGGGCGCGTCTTGCTTGGGCCTCTCTCATGGAGGCCCTCTGTCAGACCCAGTGTTGACATGTGTCAAGACGCTCCTCGGGGCGCGTCTTGCTTTGGCCTCTCTCCTGGAGGCGCTCAGTCAGACCGAGTGCTGACATGTAGCAAGAAGCTCCTCGGGGTGCGTCATGCTTGGGCTTCTCTCCTGGAGGCCCTCAGTCAGACCCATTATTGACATGTGGCAAGACGCTCCTCTGGGCGCGTATTGCTTGGGCCTCTCTCCTGGATGCCCTCTGTCAGACCCAGTGTTGACATGTGGCAAGACTCTCCTCGGGGCCCTTCTTGCTTGGGCTTCTCTAATGGAGGCCCTCAGTCAGACCCAGTGTTGACATGTGTCAAGACGCTCCTCGGGGCGCGTCTTGCTTGGGCCTCTCTCCTGGAGGCGCTCAGTCAGACCCAGTGTTGACATGTGGCAAGACGCTCCTCGGGGCGCTTCTTGCTTGGGCTTCTCTCCTGGAGGCCCTCAGTCAGACCCATTGTTGACATGTGGCAAGACGCTCCTCGGGGCATGTCTTGCTTGGGCCTCTCTCCTGGAGGCGCTCAGTCAGACCGAGTAGTGACATGTGGCAAGAAGCTCCTCGGGGCGCATCTTGCTGGGGCTTCTCTCATGGAGGCACTCAGTCAGACCCAGTGTTGACATGTGGCAAGACGCTCCTCGGGGCGCGTGTTGCTTGGACCTCTCTCCTGGAGGCCCTCAGTCAGACCGAGTAGTGACATGTGGCAAGACGCTCCTCGGGGCGCGTCTTCCTTGGACCTCTCTCCTGGAGGCGCTCAGTCAGACCCAGTGCTGACATGTGAAAAGAAGCTCCTCGGGGCGCGTCTTGCTTGGGCTTCTCTCCTGGAGGCCCTCAGTAAGACCCATTGTTGACATGTGGCAAGACGCTCCTCGGGGCGCATCTTGCTTGGGCCTCTCTCCAGAAGGCCCTCAATCAGACCCAGTGTTGACACGTGGCAAGACGCTCCTCAGGGCGCGTCTTGCTTGGGCCTCTCTCCTGGAGGCGCTCAGTCAGACTGAGTAGTGACATGTGGCCTGACGCTCCTCGGGGCGCGTGTTGCTTGGGCCTCTCTCCTGGAGGCGCTCAGTCAGACCAAGTGGTGACATGTGGCAAGACACTCCTCGGGGCGCATCTTGCTTGGGCCTCTCTCCTGGAGGCCCTCTGTCAGACCCAGTGTTGACATGTGTCAAGACGCTCCTCGGGGCGCGTCTTGCTTGGGCTTCTCTCCTGGAGGCCCTCAGTCAGACCCATTGTTGACATGTGGCAAGACGCTCCTCGGGGCGCGCCTTGCTTTGGCATCTCTCCTGGAGGCGCTCAGTCAGACCGAGTGCTGACATGTGGCAAGACGCTCCTCGGGCCGCGTGTTGCTTAGGCTTCTCTCCTGGAGGCCCTCAGTCAAACCCATTGTTGACATGTGGCAAGACGCTCCTCGGGGCGCGTCTTGCTTGGGTCTCTCTCCTGGAGGCGCTCAGTCAGACTGAGTGCTGACATGTGGAAAGACGCTCCTCGGGGCGCGTCTCGCTTGGGCTTCTCTCCTGGAGGCGCTCAGAAAGACCCAGTGTTGACATCTGACAAGACGCTCCTCGGGGCGCGTCTTGCTTGGGCCTCTCTCCTGGAGGCCCTCTGTCAGACCGAGTGTTGACATGTGGCAAGACTCTCCTCGGGGCGTGTCTTGCTTGGGCTTCTCTCATGGAGGCCCTCAGTCAGACCCAGTGTTGACATGTGGCAAGACGCTCCTCGGGGCGCGTCTTGCTTGGACCTCTCTCACTGAGGCGCTCAGTCAGACCGAGTAGTGACATGTGGCAAGACGCTCCTCGGGGCGCGTCTTGCTTGGACCTCTCTCCCTGAGGCGCTCAGTCAGACCCAGTGTTGACATTTGGCAAGACACTCCTCGGGGCGCGTCTTGCTTGGGCCTCTCTCCAGCGGGCCCTCAATCAGACCCAGTGTTGACACGTGGCAAGACGCTCCTCGGGGCGCGTCTTACCTGGGCCTCTCTCCTGGAGGCGCTCAGTCAGACCGAGTAGTGACATGTGGCAAGACGTTCCTCGGGGCGCGTCTTGCTTGGACCTCCCTCCTGGAGGCGCTCAGTCAGACCGAGTAGTGACATGTGGCAAGACGCTCCTCGGGGCGCGTCTTGCTTGGGCCTCTCTCCTGGAGGCGCTCAGTCAGACACAGTGTTGACATGTGGCAAGACACTCCTCGGGGCGCGTCTTGCTTGGGCCTCTCTCATGGAGGCCCTCTGTCAGACCCAGTGTTGACATGTGTCAAGAAGCTCCTCGGGGTGCGTCATGCTTTGGCTTCTCTCCTGGAGGCCCTCAGTCAGACCCATTATTGACATGTGGCAAGACGCTCCTCTGGGCGCGTATTGCTTGGGCCTCTCTCCTGGATGCCCTCTGTCAGACCCAGTGTTGACATGTGGCAAGACTCTCCTCGGGGCCCTTCTTGCTTGGGCTTCTCTAATGGAGGCGCTCAGTCAGACCCAGTGTTGACATGTGTCAAGACGCTCCTCGGGGCGTGTCTTGCTTGGGCCTCTCTCCTGGAGGCGCTCAGTCAGACCCAGTGTTGACATGTGGCAAGACGCTCCTCGGGGCGCTTCTTGCTTGGGCTTCTCTCCTGGAGGCCCTCAGTCAGACCCATTGTTGACAAGTGGCAAGACGCTCCTCGGGGCATGTCTTGCTTGGGCCTCTCTCCTGGAGGCGCTCAGTCAGACCGAGTAGTGACATGTGGCAAGAAGCTCCTCGGGGCGCATCTTGCTGGGGCTTCTCTCATGGAGGCACTCAGTCAGACCCAGTGTTGACATGTGGCAAGATGCTCCTCGGGGCGCGTGTTGCTTGGACCTCTCTCCTGGAGGCGCTCAGTCAGACCGAGTAGTGACATGTGGCAAGACGCTCCTCGGGGCGCGTCTTGCTTGGGCCTCTCTCCTGGAGGCGCTCAGTCAGACCTAGTGCTGACATGTGAAAAGAAGCTCCTCGGGGCGCGTCTTGCTTGGGCTTCTCTCCTGGAGGCCCTCAGTAAGACCCATTGTTGACAAGTGGCAAGACGCTCCTCGGGGCGCGTCTTGCTTGGGCCTCTCTCCAGAAGGCCCTCAATCAGACCCAGTGTTGACACGTGGCAAGACGCTCCTCAGGGCGCATCTTGCTTGGGCCTCTCTCCTGGAGGCGCTCAGACAGACCGAGTGCTGACATGTGGCAAGACGCTCCTCGGGCCGTGTGTTGCTTAGGCTTCTCTCCTGGAGGCCCTCAGTCAAAACCATTGTTGACATGTGGCAAGACGCTCCTCGGGGCGCGTCTCGCTTGGGCTTCTCTCCTGGAGGCGCTCAGAAAGACCCAGTGTTGACATGTGACAAGACGCTCCTCGGGGCGAGTCTTTCTTGGGCCTCTCTCCTGGAGGCGCTCAGTCAGAACCAGAGGTGACATGTGGCAAGACGCTCCTCGGGGCGCGTCTTGCTTGGGCCTCTCTCCTGGAGGCCCTCTGTCAGACCCAGTGTTGACATGTGGCAAGACGCTCCTCGGGGCGTGTCTTGCTTGGGCCTCTCTCCTGGAGGCGCTCAGTCAGACCCAGTGTTGACATGTGGCAAGACGCTCCTCGGGGCGCTTCTTGCTTGGGCTTCTCTCCTGGAGGCCCTCAGTCAGACCCATTGTTGACATGTGGCAAGACGCTCCTCGGGGCATGTCTTGCTTGGGCCTCTCTCCTGGAGGCGCTCAGTCAGACCGAGTAGTGACATGTGGCAAGAAGCTCCTCGGGGCGCATCTTGCTGGGGCTTCTCTCATGGAGGCACTCAGTCAGACCCAGAGTTGACATGTGGCAAGACGCTCCTCGGGGCGCGTGTTGCTTGGACCTCTCTCCTGGATGCGCTCATTCAGACCGAGTAGTGACATGTGGCAAGACGCTCCTCGGGGCACGTCTTGCTTGGGCCTCTCTCCTGGAGGCGCTCAGTCAGACCCAGTGCTGACATGTGAAAAGAAGCTCCTTGGGGCGCGTCTTGCTTGGGCTTCTCTCCTGGAGGCCCTCAGTAAGACCCATTGTTGACATGTGGCAAGACGCTCCTTGGGGCGCGTCTTGCTTGGGCCTCTCTCCAGAAGGCCCTCAATCAGACCCAGTGTTGACACGTGGCAAGACGCTCCTCAGGGCGCGTCTTGCTTGGGCCTCTCTCCTGGAGGCGCTCAGTCAGACTGAGTAGTGACATGTGGCCTGACGCTCCTCGGGGCGCGTGTTGCTTGGGCCTCTCTCCTGGAGGCGCTCAGTAAGACCAAGTGGTGACATGTGGCAAGACACTCCTCGGGGCCCGTCTTGCTTGGGCCTCTCTCCTGGAGGCCCTCTGTCAGACCCAGTGTTGACATGTGTCAAGACGCTCCTCGGGGCGCGTCTTGCTTTGGCCTCTCTCCTGGAGGCGCTCAGTCAGACCGAGTGCTGACATGTGGCAAGACGCTCCTCGGGCCGTGTGTTGCTTAGGCTTCTCTCCTGGAGGCCCTCAGTCAAACCCATTATTGACATGTGGCAAGACGCTCCTCGGGGCGCGTCTTGCTTGGGCCTCTCTCCTGGAGGCGCTCAGTCAGACCAAGTGCTGACATGTGGAAAGACGCTCCTCGGGGCGCGTCTCGCTTGGGCTTCTCTCCTGGAGGCGCTCAGAAAGACCCAGTGTTGACATGTGACAAGACGCTCCTCGGGGCGCGTCTTGCTTGGGCCTCTCTCCTGGAGAGACTCAGTCAGACCCAGTGGTGACATGTGGCAAGACACTCCTCGGGGCGCGTCTTGCTTGGGCCTCTCTCCTGGAGGCCCTCTGTCAGACCGAGTGTTGACATGTGGCAAGACTCTCCTCGGGGCGTGTCTTGCTTGGGCTTCTCTCATGGAGGCCCTCAGTCAGACCCAGTGTTGACATGTGTCAAGACGCTCCTCGGGGCGTGTCTTGCTTGGGCCTCTCTCCTGGAGGCGCTCAGTCTGACCCAGTGTTGACATTTGGCAAGACGCTCCTCGGGGCGCGTCTTGCTTGGGCTTCTCTCCTGGAGGCCCTCAGTCAGACCCATTGTTGACATGTGGCAAGACGCTCCTCGGGGCACGTCTTGCTTGGGCCTCTCTCCTGGAGGGGCTCAAACAGACCGAGTAGTGACATGTGGCAAGACGCTCCTCGGGGCGCGTCTTGCTGGGGCTTCTCTCATGGAGGCACTCAGTCAGACCCAGTGTTGACATTTGGCAAGACGCTCCTCGGGGCGCGTCTTGCTTGGACCTCTCTCACTGAGGTGCTCAGTCAGACCGAGTAGTGTGATGTGGCAAGACGCTCCTCGGGGCGCGTCTTGCTTGGACCTCTCTCCCTGAGGCGCTCAGTCAGACCCAGTGTTGACATTTCGCAAGACACTCCTCGGGGCGCGTCTTGCTTGGGCCTCTCTCATGGAGGCCCTCTGTCAGACCGATTGCTGACATGTGGCAAGAAGCTCCTCGGGGCGCGTCTTGCTTGGGCTTCTCTCCTGGAGGCTCTCAGTAAGAACCATTGTTGACATGTGGCAAGACGCTCCTCGGGGCGCGTCTTGCTTGGGCCTCTCTCCAGAAGGCCCTCAATCAGACCCAGTGTTGACACGTGGCAAGACGCTCCTCGGGGCGCGTCTTACTTGGGCTTCTCTCCTGGAGGTGCTCAGTCAGACTGAGTAGTGACATGTGGCCTGACGCTCCTCGGGGCGCGTGTTGCTTGGGCCTCTCTCCTGGAGGCGCTCAGTCAGACCAAGTGGTGACATGTGGCAAGACGCTCCTCGGGGCGCGTCTTGCTTGGGCCTCTCTCCAGAAGGCCCTCAATCAGACCCAGTGTTGACACGTGGCAAGACGCTCCTCAGGGCGCGTCTTGCTTGGGCCTCTCTCCTGGAGGCGCTCAGACAGACCGAGTGCTGACATGTGGCAAGACGCTTCTCGGGCCGTGTGTTGCTTAGGCTTCTCTCCTGGAGGCCCTCAGTCAAAACCATTGTTGACATGTGGCAAGACGCTCCTCGGGGCGCGTCTCGCTTGGGCTTCTCTCCTGGAGGCGCTCAGAAAGACCCAGTGTTGACATCTGACAAGACGCTCCTCGGGGCGCGTCTTGCTTGGGCCTCTCTCCTGGAGAGGCTCAGTCAGACCCAGTGGTGACATGTGGCAAGACACTCCTCGGGGCGCGTCTTGCTTGGGCCTCTCTCCTGGAGGCCCTCTGTCAGACCGAGTGTTGACATGTGGCAAGACTCTCCTCGGGGCGTGTCTTGCTTGGGCTTCTCTCCTGGAGGCGCTCAGAAAGACCCAGTGTTGACATGTGACAAGACGCTCCTCGGGGCGAGTCTTTCTTGGGCCTCTCTCCTGGAGGCGCTCAGTCAGAACCAGAGGTGACATGTGGCAAGACGCTCCTCGGGGCGCGTCTTGCTTGGGCCTCTCTCCTGGAGGCGCTCAGTCAGACCCAGTGTTGACATGTGGCAAGACGCTCCTCGGGGCGCTTCTTGCTTGGGCTTCTCTCCTGGAGGCCCTCAGTCAGACCCATTGTTGACATGTGGCAAGACGCTCCTCGGGGCATGTCTTGCTTGGGCCTCTCTCCTGGAGGCGCTCAGTCAGACCGAGTAGTGACATGTGGCAAGAAGCTCCTCGGGGCGCATCTTGCTGGGGCTTCTCTCATGGAGGCACTCAGTCAGACCCAGTGTTGACATGTGGCAAGACGCTCCTCGGGGCGCGTGTTGCTTGGACCTCTCTCCTGGATGCGCTCATTCAGACCCAGTGCTGACATGTGAAAAGAAGCTCCTCGGGGCGCGTCTTGCTTGGGCTTCTCTCCTGGAGGCCCTCAGTAAGACCCATTGTTGACATGTGGCAAGACGCTCCTCGGGGCGCGTCTTGCTTGGGCCTCTCTCCAGAAGGCCCTCAATCAGACCCAGTGTTGACACGTGGCAAGACGCTCCTCAGGGCGCGTCTTGCTTGGGCCTCTCTCCTGGAGGCGCTCAGTCAGACTGAGTAGAGACATGTGGCCTGACGCTCCTCGGGGCGCGTGTTGCTTGGGCCTCTCTCCTGGAGGCGCTCAGTCAGACCAAGTGGTGACATGTGGCAAGACACTCCTCGGGGCCCGTCTTGCTTGGGCCTCTCTCCTGGAGGCCCTCTGTCAGACCCAGTGTTGACATGTGTCAAGACGCTCCTCGGGGCGCGTCTTGCTTTGGCCTCTCTCCTGGAGGCGCTCAGTCAGACCGAGTGCTGACATGTGGCAAGACGCTCCTCGGGCCGTGTGTTGCTTAGGCTTCTCTCCTGGAGGCCCTCAGTCAAACCCATTATTGACATGTGGCAAGACGCTCCTCGGGGCGCGTCTTGCTTGGGCCTCTCTCCTGGAGGCGCTCAGTCAGACCAAGTGCTGACATGTGGAAAGACGCTCCTCGGGGCGCGTCTCGCTTGGGCTTCTCTCCTGGAGGCGCTCAGAAAGACCCAGTGTTGACATGTGACAAGACGCTCCTCGGGGCGCGTCTTGCTTGGGCCTCTCTCCTGGAGAGACTCAGTCAGACCCAGTGGTGACATATGGCAAGACACTCCTCGGGGCGCGTCTTGCTTGGGCCTCTCTCCTGGAGGCCCTCTGTCAGACCGAGTGTTGACATGTGGCAAGACTCTCCTCGGGGCGTGTCTTGCTTGGGCTTCTCTCATGGAGGCCCTCAGTCAGACCCAGTGTTGACATGTGTCAAGACGCTCCTCGGGGCGTGTCTTGCTTGGGCCTCTCTCCTGGAGGCGCTCAGTCTGACCCAGTGTTGACATTTGGCAAGACGCTCCTCGGGGCGCGTCTTGCTTGGGCTTCTCTCCTGGAGGCCCTCAGTCAGACCCATTGTTGACATGTGGCAAGACGCTCCTCGGGGCACGTCTTGCTTGGGCCTCTCTCCAGAAGGCCCTCAATCAGACCCAGTGTTGACATGTGACAAGACGCTCCTCGGGGCGAGTCTTGCTTGGGCCTCTCTCCTGGAGGCGCTCAGTCAGAACCAGAGGTGACATGTGGCAAGACGCTCCTCGGGGCAAGTCTTGCTTGGGCCTCTCTCCTGGAGGTGCTCAGTTAGACCGAGTAGTGACATGTGGCAAGACGCTCCTCAGGGCGCGTCTTGCTTGGGCCTCTCTCCTGGAGGCCCTCTGTCATACCCAGTGTTGACATGTGGCAATACGCTCCTCGGGGCGCGTCTTGCTTGGACCTCTCTCACTGAGGTGCTCAGTCAGACCGAGTAGTGACATGTGGCAAGACGCTCCTCGGGGCGCGTCTTGCTTGGACCTCTCTCCCTGAGGCGCTCAGTCAGACCCAGTGTTGACATTTCGCAAGACACTCCTCGGGGCGCGTCTTGCTTGGGCCTCTCTCATGGAGGCCCTCTGTCAGACCGATTGCTGACATGTGGCAAGAAGCTCCTCGGGGCGCGTCTTGCTTGGGCTTCTCTCGTGGAGGCTCTCAGTAAGAACCATTGTTGACATGTGGCAAGACGCTCCTCGGGGCGCGTCTTGCTTGGGCCTCTCTCCAGAAGGCCCTCAATCAGACCCAGTGTTGACACGTGGCAAGACGCTCCTCGGGGCGCGTCTTACTTGGGCTTCTCTCCTGGAGGTGCTCAGTCAGACTGAGTAGTGACATGTGGCCTGACGCTCCTCGGGGCGCGTGTTGCTTGGGCCTCTCTCCTGGAGGCGCTCAGTCAGACCAAGTGGTGACATGTGGCAAGACACTCCTCGGGGCGCGTCTTGCTTGGGCCTCTCTCATGGAGGCCCTCTGTCAGACCCAGTGTTGACATGTGGCAAGACACTCCTTGGGGCGCGTCTTGCTTGGGCCTCTCTCATGGAGGCCCTCAGTCAGACCCAGTGTTGACATGTGTCAA
Organism: Nothobranchius furzeri; assembly: GCF_043380555.1. NCBI lineage: Eukaryota > Metazoa > Chordata > Actinopteri > Cyprinodontiformes > Nothobranchiidae > Nothobranchius > Nothobranchius furzeri. The sequence goes on along the minus strand of NC_091747.1, from coordinate 13,699,088 downwards.
GACCCTCCTCGGGGCGCGTCTTGCTTCGGCCTCTCTCCTGGAGGCGCTCAGTCAGACCAAGTGCTGACATGTGGAAAGAAGCTCCTCGGGGCGCGTCTTGCTTGGGCTTCTCTCCTGGAGGCCCTCAGTAAGACCCATTGTTTACATGTGACAAGACGCTCCTCGGGGCGCGTCTTGCTTGGGCCTCTCTCCAGAAGGCCCTCAATCAGACCCAGTGTTGACATGTGACAAGACGCTCCTCGGGGCGAGTCTTGCTTGGGCCTCTCTCCTGGAGGCGCTCAGTCAGAACCAGAGGTGACATGTGGCAAGACGCTCCTCGGGGCGCGTCTTGCTTGGGCCTCTCTCCTGGAGGCGCTCTGTCAGACCCAGTGTTGACATGTGGCAAGACGCTCCTCGGGGCGTGTCTTGCTTGGGCCTCTCTCCTGGAGGCGCTCAGTCAGACCCAGTGTTGACATGTGGCAAGACGCTCCTCGGGGCGCTTCTTGCTTGGGCTTCTCTCCTGGAGGCCCTCAGTCAGACCCATTGTTGACATGTGGCAAAACGCTCCTCGGGGCATGTCTTGCTTGGGCCTCTCTCCTGGAGGCGCTCAGTCAGACCGAGTAGTGACATGTGGCAAGAAGCTCCTCGGGGCGCATCTTGCTGGGGCTTCTCTCATGGAGGCACTCAGTCAGACCCAGTGTTGACATGTGGCAAGACGCTCCTCGGGGCGCGTGTTGCTTGGACCTCTCTCCTGGAGGCGCTCAGTCAGACCGAGTAGTGACATGTGGCAAGACGCTCCTCGGGGCGCGTCTTGCTTGGGCCTCTCTCGTGGAGGCGCTCAGTCAGACCCAGTGCTGACATGTTAAAAGAAGCTCCTCGGGGCGCGTCTTGCTTGGGCTTCTCTCCTGGAGGCCCTCAGTAAGACCCATTGTTGACATGTGGCAAGACGCTCCTCGGGGCTCGTCTTGCTTGGGCCTCTCTCCAGAAGGCCCTCAATCAGACCCAGTGTTGACACGTGGCAAGACGCTCCTCAGGGCGCGTCTTGCTTGGGCCTCTCTCCTGGAGGCGCTCAGTCAGACTGAGTAGTGACATGTGGCCTGACGCTCCTCGGGGCGCGTGTTGCTTGGGCCTCTCTCCTGGAGGCGCTCAGTCAGACCAAGTGGTGACATGTGGCAAGACACTCCTCGGGGCGCGTCTTGCTTGGGCCTCTCTCCTGGAGGCTCTCTGTCAGACCCAGTGTTGACATGTGTCAAGACGCTCCTCGGGGCGCGTCTTGCTTTGGCCTCTCTCCTGGAGGCGCTCAGTCAGACCGAGTGCTGACATGTGGCAAGACGCTCCTCGGGCCGTGTGTTGCTTAGGCTTCTCTCCTGGAGGCCCTCAGTCAAACCCATTATTGACATGTGGCAAGACGCTCCTCGGGGCGCGTCTTGCTTGGGCCTCTCTCCTGGAGGCGCTCAGTCAGACCAAGTGCTGACATGTGGAAAGACGCTCCTCGGGGCGCGTCTCGCTTGGGCTTCTCTCCTGGAGGCGCTCAGAAAGACCCAGTGTTGACATGTGACAAGACGCTCCTCGGGGCGCGTCTTGCTTGGGCCTCTCTCCTGGAGAGACTCAGTCAGACCCAGTGGTGACATGTTGTTCTACTGTGGTGCCCACGCCGCCGGGTCTGTAAATGTCATCGACCTTCTTTATATACGCATACGCTAAAGACCGTATATTCTCTATGGATTTGAACACGTCCTTTGTTTTGCGTAACGCTTTAGCTGTCTCGAGCGTGATGTTGTGAGTGTACGCCAGTGTTTCGCGTGCACCGAGGTCCGAAAGGGCGTGCGCTACAACTATTAACCTTGGTTTGGGAGTGTGGCCAAACGCTCGCTCCGCTGTAATGGGCAGATGCAATGTTATCACCTGGTACGTTTCGTTAGTCGGGTCGTAACACACCGGTCCGTGACACGGACCGTCACATTGTATGGGGCACAGTAAGGACAACACGCCGACCGTGACTTCGCACTCGACCGTGGTGGTGTTGTTGATTTGCAAAGGATCACATACGCCTCTCCAGTCGCAATGAGGCACATTGTAGTCGACGCGACCGTCGGTCACCATAGCTTTCGTCAGCCAACACACTCGATTGCCCTTCGAAACATCGGCGATCAAAGTGAGCGTAGAGGTCGCTGTCGCTTTACTATACGCCAGGATATCCGTGTGTGAGTGCACGCTCGACGTCGATTGACAACCGGTCATGTCAGACCTGATCAGACCTTCCGAACACATGAACATTAGTTGTTGTGCGGCCGAGAGTATCGCGATCATACCGTTGAGATGTGTAGAAAGCGCGTACACGCCAGCCTTCCACGTTTCCAAAGTTTCCAGCAGTCTAGAGGGACTTGTCTTAGCGCGCACGGCTGTGCTGAATTTGCGTTGGGTAGACACAACGGCTTCGACCTCGCTTAGGATCTTGTGGGCTCATGTACTCGTGGTAGGCCAAGACGTGTATAGTCGAGCGCGGTGACGTCCCGAACACTTGACCCGGTTTTGTTGTGGCGATATGCGTGTCCAGTAACGTGGCAAAGTCCGCGTGTCTAGCGTGTATTGATTTTACAGCTCGCTCATACCCCAACAGTACGGTCCGTAGAAGTTCGTTCACTTGTTTCCATGCGCTCGTGGAACACAGGACATCGCAACCTCTGTGATACTCAAGTAAAGCGTCACACACCAGCTGCTTGCACGTTGGAAATACAATCGGTAGTAACTTCTTACTCCACTCTATGTTGAACTCGTATAGTAGGTATATGGGCGGTTGCGGCGGTTTGCGCATTTTCTATCTACCCTCCGCTAATATGGCTCTGTGGTCTGTCTCCTGAGATGGTGCGTTTGGAACTTGCGAGAGTGCACTATCGACGGTCGGCGTTTCCATTTCGTCAACTGTGCCATTTTCAGCCGCTGGCAAACGGCCGTCGACGGTCGATGTGAGACACCAACATAACTTTAGACAGCGACCCTCATGCCAGTTTTCTGTAGTACTGGTTGTAGTTTCTGGTGCACACTCGATACGCCATTACGATCACAATTACGTTGATTAATAAATCCAGTGTTGTAGCGACTGCAGCCAGCGCCGTCGCGCAACTCGTGTCGGTGTTATCTCTCGATACTTTCATTCGTATCCAAGCGTATGCAGAATCTACGGATCTGGTGAAGTTGCTTGTCACTAGCTTGCGCACGTTTGATATGGCACTTTGCGCGAGACTCACACAACCTGCAGTGGCGACCGTCGCGTCAGTGCAAAGTTTTTCCGATATATCGCTCGCAACATCGTTTGTCATTTGCTGTACACTGCGCACACTGGCCGCGAGGTCGCGGAGAGTGTCTTCGTTACGAGTTGTGTAATATCCGCTGACTTGCCGATTCAATTCTGGTGGCGCTGACCCAAACGAGAACGCTTTTAAGGCGCATGTCGTGGTAACTCTGGTAGCGCTGTGGTTGACGAGGACGATCATTTTTAGCAATAGTTCATCTCGAAGCACAACGATGGTGAGGGCGACGGGTTGGCCGGTTCCGCCTTCAGGCCACTCGGTTGCCGCTAGATTGCCCAATGCCACACACGCAGACGAACCCTGTACACACTCAATGACCCGTGTGCGATCGTTGATTTCTGCTAGTACGTTTGCTAGTTCTACGTGCTTCCACGGATCGGGCGTGGGCACGCGCTTGTTTTAGAGGCGTTTTCGCGCAGCCTCTACCCTGCACGACCGCTCGTGGCCGCACTAGCTATATTTATCTTTATTTGTTTCACACACACACACACACACACACACACACACACACACACACACACACACACACACACACACACACACACACACACACACACACAAACATACACACACACGCACACACGCACACACACACACACACACACACACAGGCCCTTGCGTGCAAACCCCGGTCAGTTCTGCAGTGTACACATCAGAGACATGATGTTCTTTCACAGAACTGAGGTTGTTCATTACTAAATGACTTTTACAGGAATATTGTTATTATACTATTCAACAGGTTGATCATAATGATGTGTATTAAACCCACAACCTAGCACTGAGGACAGAGGGACTTTATTTAAATTAGTACTTAATGGAAATGATACATAATGATACATAAGAGCCATGTCATACATTCAGCCTAGGAATAGTAGCAATGTGCACTATTAAAAATATACACCACACACACACACACACACACACACACACACACACACACACACACACACACACACGCACACACACACACACACACACACACACAGGCCCTTGCGTGCAAACCCCGGTCAGTTCTGCAGTATACACATCAGAGACATGATGTTCTTTCACAGAACTGAGGTTGTTCATTACTAAATGACTTTTACAGGAGTATTGTTATTATACTATTCAACAGGTTGATCATAATGATGTGTATTAAACCCACAACCTAGCACTGAGGACAGAGGGACTTTATTTAAATTAGTACTTAATGGAAATGATACATAATGATACATAAGAGCCATGTCATACATTCAGCCAAGGAATAGTAGCAATGTGCACTATTAAAAATATACACCACACACACACACACACACACACACACACACACACACACACACACACACACAGGCCCTTGCGTGCAATCCCCGGTCAGGCCTGCAGTGTACACATCAGAGACATGATGTTCTTTCACAGAACTGAGGTTGTTCATTACTAAATGACTTTTACAGGAATATTGTTATTATACTATTCAACAGGTTGATCATAATAATGTGTATTAAACCCACAACCTAGCACTGAGGACAGAGGGACTTTATTTAAATTAGTACTTAATGGAAACGATACATAATGATACATAAGAGCCATGTCATACATTCAGCCTAGGAATAGTAGCATTGTGCAGTATTAAAAATATACACATCAATTGCTCGAATCCCATTGTTGCAAAGTAAAACTCTAATAAAACTCTAGTCTGACATCAACAGAGAAGACTAAGTGTATGTACTACAAATACAGCATTAGGATTTCGAGTGGACCATGCACCTTGTGAACCATCAGAGGCTTATGACGCAACATATCTTCCAGTTGCTATTAGACAAGTTATAATTCTCAACCATTTTTCGGAACTGGTTTCTTGGGTCCGTGAGTAAATGCCAAATGAGATGATAGTCCTTAAGTAAGTTCCTGGCGATCCCATGTCACGCTCTTGCCCATCAGCCGGTGAACGCTGAGACGGAACTCGATGAGAGCGATGTATTTTTAAGTGCTCCGAATGTACTTCTAACAAGCGTGCGATTCACTTCGTGAGTAAACCGCAGCTGCAGCTGATTCAAACAGTCGAGCCAACTTTCTACATCACAATATGCGTTTTGTAGTTAGTCGAGTTACCTTTTGTGTGGCACATGCACGGGTTGTTAGCGTCCAGCTCCCAGCTTAGAGAGTCCTGTATTGACACAGATGTCAATACATCTCGATGTCATGCAACACACAAAGTCTGTCGCATACAGGTGGGTTAACACATGTACGATACCTTTTGTGTGGCGCATGCATGGGTTGTTAGCGTCCAGCTCCCGGCTTATAGAGAGTCCTGTATTGACACAGACGTCAATACATCTCGATGTCATGCAACACTCAAAGTCTGTCGCATACAGGTGGGTTAACACACATGTACGATGTGTGCGATGGCGCGCCCATTTACAATGGAACACGACGATGATCATTGTTAACCAAACTCTAGTTTCTCACGACAGGTGGTAGCGTTGTCTCCTGCACCTGGTCTTCGTGCACAGAGGGTGTTGTAATGTGCTCGTCATAGTCGCGATCGTTGTCACTCGAATCCGTTGTTCTCACGACAGGTGGTAGCGTTGTCTCCTGCATGTTGTCTTTGCGTGCGGCAAGCGTTGTGCTGTGCTCGTTATAATGGTTGTCTTCGTACAAAGGGGGTGTTGAATACTCCTTCGCGAGTAGTCTAGGAGGTGGTGTGATGGGACGTATCTCAGAGGCGTTATGTGAGCGTATCACCATGGCCTGAGCAACTGCGACTACTGAGAGTACACCCAGTACAGACAGCGAGATCATTTTTTTTCTTGCGTGTTGTACGTGTGGGTACAGCCGCTTTAATGGCAGTGAGAGCAAGTGGGTATATGTATTTATAGGTCACTAGCAGAAACTAAGGCACGTGGTCATAGTGTAATCGTAACCACCTAAAGTAGCTCTTGTCATAATTTAATATACATAGAAATCAGAAACGGGCATGTCAGGATAGACATCACGAGTGATAATGCGGCCAGTATCTGTGTGCGCTTGAGAGCACCTTGTTGTTCTACTGTGGTATCCATGCCGCCGGGTCTGTAAATGTCATCAACCTTCTTTATATACGCATACGCTAAAGACTGTATATTCTCTATGGATTTGAACACGTCCTTTGTTTCGCATAACGCTTGAGCTGTCTCGAGCGTGATGTTGTGAGCGTACGCCAGAGTTTCGCGTGCACCGAGGTCCGAAAGGGCGTGCGCTACAACTATTAACCTTGGTTTGGGAGTGTGGCGAAACGCTCGCTCCGCTGTAATGGGCGGTTGCAATGTTATCACCTGGTACGTTTCGTTAGCTGGGTCGTAACACACCGGTCCGTGTCACGGACCGTCACATTGTATGGGGCAAAGTAAGGACAACACGCCGCCGACCGTGACTTCGCAGTCAACCGCGGTGGTGTTGTCGATTTGCAAAGGATCACATACGCTTCTCCAGTCGCAATGAGGCACATTGTAGTCGACGCGATCGTCGGTCACCATAGCTTTCGTCAGCCAACACACTCAATTGCCCTTCGAAACATCGGCGATCAACGTGAGCGTAGAGGTCGCCGTCGCTTTACTGTACGCCAGGATATCCGTGTGTGAGTGCACGCTCGACGTCGATTGACAACCGGTCATGTCAGACCTGATCAGACCTTCCAAACACATGACCATTAGTTGTTGTGCGGCCGAGAGTATCGCGATCATACTGTTGAGATGTGTAGAAAGCGCGTACACGCCAGCCTTCCACGTTTCCAAAGTTTCCAGCAGTCTAGAGGGACTTGTCTTAGCGCTACGGCTGTGCTGAATTTGCGTTGAGTAGACACAACGGCTTCGACCTCGCTTAGGATCTGTGGGCTCATGTACTCGTGGTAGGCCAAGACGTGTATAGTCGAGCGCGGTGACGCCCTGAACACTTGACCCGGTTTTTTTGTTGCGATATGCGTGTCCAGTAACGCGGCAAAGTCCGCGTGTCTAGCGTGTATTGAATTTACAGCTCGCTCATACCCCAATAGTACGTTCGGTAGAAGTTTGTTAACTTGTTTCCATGCGCTCGTGGTACACAGGACATCGCAACCTCTGTGATACTCAAGTAAAGCGTCACACACCAGCTGCTTGCACGTTGGAAATACAATCGGTAGTAACTTCTTACTCCACTCTATGTTGAACTCGTATAGTATGTATATGGGCGGTTGCGGCGGTTTGCGCATTTTCTATCTACCCTCCGCTAATATGACTCTGTGGTCTGTCTCCTGAGATGGTGCGGTTGGAACTTGCGAGAGTGCGCTATCGACGGTCGGCGTTTCCATTTCGTCAACTGTGCCATTTTCAGCCGCTGGCAAACGGCCGTCGACGGTCGATGCGAGACACCAACATAACGTTAGACCGCGACCCTCATGCCAGTCTTCTGTAGTACTGGTTGTAGTTTCTGGTGCACACTCGAAACGCCATTACGATCACAATTACGTTGATTAATAAATCCAGTGTTGTAGCGACTGCAGCCAGCACCGTCGCGCAACTCGTGTCGGTGTTATCTCTCGATACTTTCATTCGTATCCGAGCGTATGCAGAATCTACGGATCTGGTGAAGTTGCTTGTCACTAGCTTGCGCACGTTTGATATGGCACTTTGCGCGAGACTCACACAACCTGCAGTGGCGACCGTCGCGTCAGTGCAAAGTTTTTCCGATATATCGCTCGCAACATCGTTTGTCATTTGCTGTACACTGCGCACACTGGCCGCGAGGTCGCGGAGAGGGTCTTCGTTACGAGTTGTGTAATATCCGCTGACTTGCCAATTCAATTCTGGTGGCGCTGACCTAAACGAGAACGCTTTTAAGGCGCATGTCGTGGTAACTCTGGTAGCGCCGTGGTTGACGAAGACGATCATCTTTAGCAATAGTTCATCTCGAAGCGCAACGATGGTGAGGGCGACGGGTTGGCCGGTTCCACCTTCAGGCCACTCGGTTGCCGCTAGATTGCCCAATGCCACACACGCAGACGAACCCTGTACACACTCAATGACCCGTGTGCGATCGTTGATTTCTGCTAGTACGTTTGCTAGTTCTACGTGCTTCCACGGATCGGGCGTGGGCACGCGCTTGTTTTAGAGGTGTTTGCGCGCAGCCTCTACCCTGCACGACCGCTCGTGGCCGCACTAGCTATTTTTATCTTTATTTGTTTCACACACACACACACACACACACACACACACACACACACACACACACACACACACACACACACACACACACACACACACACACACACACAGGCCCTTGCGTGCAAACCCCGGTCAGGCCTGCAGTGTACACATCAGAGACATGATGTTCTTTCACAGAACTGAGGTTGTTCATTACTAAATGACTTTTACAGGAATATTGTTATTATACTATTCAACAGGTTGATCATAATAATGTGTATTAAACCCACAACCTAGCACTGAGGACAGAGGGACTTTATTTAAATTAGTACTTAATGGAAATGATACATAATGATACATAAGAGCCATGTCATACATTCAGCCTAGGAATAGTAGCAATGTGCACTATTAAAAATATACACATTAATTGCTCGAATCCCATTGTTGCAAAGTAAAACTCCAATAAAACTCTAGTCTGACATCAACAGAGAAGACTTAGTGTATGTACTACAAAAACAGCATTAGGATTTCGAGTGGACCGTGCACCTTGTGAACCATCAGAGGCTTATGACGCAACATATCTTCCAGTTGCTGTTAGACAAGTTATAATTCTCGACCATTTTTCGGAACTGGTTTCTTGGGTCCGTGAGTAAATGCCAAATGAGATGATAGTCCTTAAGTAAGTTCCTGGCGATCCCATGTCACGCTCTGGCCCATCAGCCGGTGAACGCTGAGACGGAACTCGATGAGAGCGATGTATTTTTTAAGTGCTCCGAATGTACTTCTAACAAGCGTGCGATTCACTTCGTGAGTAAACCGCAGCTGCAGCTGATTCAAACAGTCGAGCCAACTTTCTACATCACAATATGCGTTTTGTAGTTAGTCGAGTTACCTTTTGTGTGGCGCATGCACGGGTCGTTAGCGTCCAGCTCCCAGCTTAGAGAGTCCTGTATTGACACAGATGTCAATACATCTCGATGTCATGCAACACACAAAGTCTGTCGCATACAGGTGGGTTAACACATGTACGATACCTTTTGTGTGGCGCATGCACGGGTCGTTAGCGTCCAGCTCCCAGATTATAGAGAGTCCTGTATTGACACAGACGTCAATACATCTCGATGTCATGCAACACACAAAGTCTGTTGCATACAGGTGGGTTAACACACATGTACGACGTCTGCGATGGCGCGCCCGTTTACAATGGGACACGACGATGATCATTGTTAACCAAACTCTTGTTTCTCACGACAGGTGGTCTGGAAACGCCGACCGTCGATAGTGCACTCTCGCAAGGTCCAACCGCACCATCTCAGGAGACAGACCACAGAGTCATATTAGCGAAGGGTAGATAGAAAATGCACAAACCGCCGCAATCGCCCATATACATACTATACGAGTTCAACATAGAGTGGAGTAAGAAGTTACTACCGATTGTATTTCCAACGTGCAAGCAGCTGGTGTGTCATGCTTTACTTGAGTATCACAGAGGTTGCGATGTCCTGTGTTCCACGAGCGCATGGAAACAAGTGAACGAACTTCTACGGACCGTACTGTTGGGGTATGAGCGAGCTGTAAAATCAATACACGCTAGACACGCGGACTTTGCTGCGTTACTGGACACGCATATCGCCACAACAAAACCGGGTCAAGTGTTCGGGGCGTCACCGCGCTCGACTATACACGTCTTGGCCTACCACGAGTACATGAGCCCACAGATCCTAAGCGAGGTCGAAGCCCTCGTGTCTACCCAACGCAAATTCAGCACAGCCGTGCGCGCTAAGACAAGTCCCTCTAGACTGCTGGAAACTTTGGAAACGTGGAAGGCTGGCGTGTACGTGCTTTCTACACATCTCAACGGTATGATCGCGATACTCTCGGCCGCACAACAACTAACGGTCATGTGTTCGGAAGGTCTGATCAGGTCTGACATGACCGGTTTTCAATCGACGTCAAGCGTGCACTCACACACGGATATCCTGGCGTACAGTAAAGCGACGGCGACCTCTACGCTCACGTTGATCGCCGATGTTTCGAAGGGCAATCGAGTGTGTTGGCTGACGAAAGCTATGGTGACCGACGGTCGCGTCGACTACAATGTGCCTCATTGCGACTGGAGAGGCGTATGTGATCCTTTGCAAATCGACAACACCACCGCGGTCAAGTGCGAAGTCACGGTCGGCGGCGTGTTGTCCTTACTGTGCCCCATACAATGTGACGGTCCGTGTGACGGACCAGTGTGTTACGACCCGTCTAACGAAACGTACCAGGTGATAACATTGCATCCGCCCATTACAGCGGAGCGAGCGTTTCGCCACACTCCCAAACCAAGGTTAATAGTTGTAGCGCACGCCCTTTCGGACCTCGGTGCACGCGAAACACTGGCGTACACTCACAACATCACGCTCGAGACAGCTCAAGCGTTACGTGACACAAAGGACGTGTTCAAATCCATAGAGAATATACGGTCTTTAGCGTATGCGTATATAAAGAAGGTCGATGACATTTACAGACCCGGCGGCGTGGGCACCACAGTAGAACAACAAGGTGCTCTCAAGCACACACAGATACTGGCCGCATTATCACTCGCGATGTCTATCCTGACATGCCCGTTTCTTATTTCTATGTATACTAAATTATGACAAGAGCTACGGTGGTTACGATTACACTCTGACCACGTGCCTTAGTTTCTGCTAGGGACCTATAAATACATTTGACCACTTGCTCTCACTGCCATTAAAGCGGCTGTACCCACACGTACAACACCCAAGAAAAAAAATGATCTCGCTGTCTGTACTGGGTGTACTCTCAGTAGTCGCAGTTGCTCAGGCCATGGTGGTACGCTCACATAACGCCTCTGAGATACGTCCCAGCACACCACCTCCTAGACTATTCGCGAAGGAGTATTCAACACCCCCTTTGTACGAAGACAACCATTATAACGAGCACAGCACAACGCTTGCCGCACGCGAAGACAACATGCAGGAGACAACGCTACGACCTGTCGTGAGAACAACGGATTCGAGTGACAACGATCGCGACTATGACGAGCACATTACAACACCCTCTGTGCACGAAGACCAGGTGCAGGAGACAACGCTACCACCTTTCGTGAGAAACAAGAGTTTGGTTAACAATGATCATCGTCGTGTCCCATTGTAAACGGGCGCGCCATTGCACACATCGTACATGTGTGTTAACCCACCTGTATGCGACAGACTTTGTGTGTTGCATGACATCGAGATGTATTGACGTCTGTGTCAATACAGGACTCTCTATAAGCCGGGAGCTGGACGCTAACGACCCGTGCATGCACCACACAAAAGATATAGTACATGTGTTAACCCACCTGTATGCGACAGACTTTGTGTGTTGCATGACATCGAGATTCTACGGATTCGAGTGACAACGATCGCGACTATGACGAGCACATTACAACACCCTCTGTGCACGAAGACCAGGTGCAGGAGACAATGCTACCACTTGTCGTGAGAAACAAGAGTTTGGTTAACAATGATCATCGTCGTGTCCCATTGTAAACGGGCGTGCCATTGCACACATCGTACATGTGTGTTAACCCACCTGTATGCAACAGACTTTGTGTGTTGCATGACATCGAGATGTATTGACGTCTGTTTCAATACAGGACTCTCTATAAGCCGGGAGCTGGACGCTAACGACCTGTGCATGCGCCACACAAAAGGTATCGTACATGTGTTAACCCACCTGTATGCGACAGACTTTGTGTGTTGCATGACATCGAGATGTATTGACGTCTGTGTCAATACAGGACTCTCTAAGCTGGGAGCTGGACTCTAACGACCCGTGCATGCGCCACACAAAAGGTAACTCGACTAACTACAAAACGAATATTGTGATGTAGAAAGTTGGCTCGACTGTTTGAATCAGCTGCAGCTGCGGTTTACTCACGAAGTGAATCGCACGCTTGTTAGAAGTACATTCGGAGCACTTAAAAAATACATCGCTCTCATCGAGTTCCGTCTCAGCGTTCACCGGCTGATGGGCAAGAGCGTGACATGGGATCGCCAGGAACTTACTTAAGGACTATCATCAGTGTACAGCAAATGACAAATGATGTTGCGAGCGATATATCGGAAAAACTTTGCACTGACGCGACGGTCACCACTGCAGGTTGTGTGAGTCTCGCGCAAAGTGCCATATCAAACGTGCGCAAGCTAGTGACAAGCAACTTCACCAGATCCGTAGATTCTGCATACGCTCGGATACGAATGAAAGTATCGAGAGATAACACTGACACGAGTTGCGCGACGGCGCTGGCTGCAGTCGCCACAACACTGGATTTATTAATCAACGTAATTGTGATCATAATGGCGTTTCGAGTGTGCACCAGAAACTACAACTAGTACTACAGAAAACTGGCATGAGGGTCGCGGTCTAACGTTATGTTGGTGTCTCGCATCGACCGTCGACGGCCGTTTGCCAGCGGCAAAAATGGCACAGTTGACGAAATGGAAACGCCGACCGTCGATAGTGCACTCTCGCAAGTTCCAACCGCACCATCTCAGGAGACAGACCACAGAGTCATATTAGCGGAGGGTAGATAGAAAATGCGCAAACCGCCGCAACCGTCCATATACATACTATACGAGTTCAACATAGAGTGGAGTAAGAAGTTACTACCGATTGTATTTCCAACGTGCAAGCAGCTGGTGTGTGACGCTTTACTTGAGTATCACAGAGGTTGCGATGTCCTGTGTTCCACGAGCGCATGGAAACAAGTGAACGAACTTCTACGGACCGTACTGTTGGGGTATGAGCGAGCTGTAAAATCAATACACGCTAGACACGCGGACTTTGCCGCGTTACTGGACACGCATATCGCCACAACAAAACCGGGTCAAGTGTTCGGGGCGTCACCGCGCTCGAGTATACACGTCTTGGCCTACCACGAGTACATGAGCCCACAGATCCTAAGCGAGGTCGAAGCCGTTGTGTCTACCAAACGCAAATTCAGCACAGCCGTGCGCGCTAAGACAAGTCCCTCTAGACTGCTGGAAACTTTGGAAACGTGGAAGGCTGGCGTGTACGCGCTTTCTACACATCTCAACGGTATGATCGCGATACTCTCGGCCGCACAACAACTAACGGTCATGTGTTCGGAAGGTCTGATCAGGTCTGACATGACCGGTTGTCAATCGACGTCGAGCGTGCACTCACACACGGATATCCTGGCGTACAGTAAAGCGACGGCGACCTCTACGCTCACGTTGATCGCCGATGTTTCGAAGGGCAATCGAGTGTGTTGGCTGACGAAAGCTATGGTGACCGACGGTCGGGTCGACTACAATGTGCCTCAATGCGACTGGAGAGGCGTATGTGATCCTTTGCAAATCGATAACACCACCGCGGTCGAGTGCGAAGTCACGGTCGGCGGCGTGTTGTCCTTACTGTGCCCCATACAATGTGATGGTCCGTGTGACGGACCGGTGTGTTACAACACGACTAACGAAACGTACCAGGTGATAACATTGCATCCGCCCATTACAGCGGAGCGAGCGTTTCGCCACACTCCCAAACCAAGGTTAATAGTTGTAGCGCACGCCCTTTCGGACCTAGGTGCACGTGAAACACTGGCGTACACTCACAACATCACGCTCGAGACAGCTCAAGCGTTACGCGAAACAAAGGACGTGTTCAAATCCATAGAGAATATACGGTCTTTAGCGTATGCGTATATAAAGAAGGTCGATGACATTTACAGACCCGGCGGCGTGGGCACCACATTAGAACAACAAGGTGCTCTCAAGCGCACACAGATACTGGCCGCATTATCACTCGCGATGTTTATCCTGACATGCCCGTTTCTGATTTCTATGTATATTAAATTATGACAAGAGCTACGGTGGTTACGATTACACTCTGACCACGTGCCTTAGTTTCTGCTAGTGACCTATAAATACATTTGCCCACTTGCTCTCACTGCCATTAAAGCGGCTGTACCCACACGTACAAAACCCAAGAAGAAAAATGATCTCGCTGTCTGTACTGGGTGTACTCTCAGTAGTCGCAGTTGCTAAGGCCATGGTGGTACGCTCACATAACGCCTCTGAGATACGTCCCATCACACCACCTCCTACACTACTCGCGAAGGAGTATTCAACACCCCCTTTGTACGAAGGCAACCATTATAATGAGCACAGCACAACGCTTGCCGCACGCGAAGACAACATGCAGGAGACAACGCTACCACCTGTCGTGAGAACAACGGATTCGAGTGACAACGATCGCGACTATGATGAGCACATTACAACAACCTCTGTGCACGAAGACCAGGTGCAGGAGACAACGCTACCACCTGTCGTGAGAAACAAGAGTTTGGTTAACAATGATCATCGTCGTGTCCCATTGTAAACGGGCGTGCCATCGCACACATCGTACATGTGTGTTAACCCACCTGAATGCGACAGACTTTGTGTGTTGCATGACATCGAGATGTATTGACGTCTGTGTCAATACAGGACTCTCTAAGCTGGGAGCTGGACGCTAACGACCCGTGCATGCGCCACACAAAAGGTAACTCGACTAACTACAAAACGAATATTGTGATGTAGAAAGTTGGCTCGACTGTTTGAATCAGCTGCAGCTGCGGTTTACTCACGAAGTGAATCGCACGCTTGTTAGAAGTACATTCGGAGCACTTAAAAAATACATCGCTCTCATCGAGTTCCGTCTCAGCGTTCACCGGCTGATGGACAAGAGCGTGACATGGGATCGCCAGGAACTTACTTAAGGACTATCATCTCATTTGGCATTTACTCACGGACCCAAGAAACCAGTTCCGAAAAATGGTCGAGAATTATAACTTGTCTAATAGCAACTGGAAAATATGTTGCGTCATAAGCCTCTGATGGTTCACAAGGTGCACGGTCCACTCGAAATCCTAATGCTGTATTTGTAGTGCATACACTAAGTCTTCTCTGTTGATGTCAGACTAGAGTTTTATTAGAGTTTTACTTTGCAACAATGGGATTCGAGCAATTGATGTGTATATTTTTATAAGTGCACAATGCAACTATTCCTAGGCTGAATGTATGACATGGCTCTTATGTATCTTTATGTATCGGTTCCATTAAGTACTAATTTAAATAAAGTCCCTCTGTCCTCAGTGCTAGGTTGTGGGTTTAATACACATTATTATGATCAACCTGTTGAATAGTATAATAACAATATTGCTCTAAAAGTCATTTAGTAATGAACAACCTCAGTTCTGTGAAAGAACATCATGTCTCTGATGTGTACACTGCAGGCCTGACCGGTCTTGCTGGGGCCTCTCTCCTGGAGGCGCTCAATCAGACCCAGTAGTGACACGTGGCAGGACGCTCCTAGGGGCGCGTCTTGCTTGGGCCGCTCTCCTGGAGGCGCTCAGTCAGACCCAGTGGTGACACGTGGCAAGAAGCTCCTCGGGGCGCATCTTGCTTGGGCCTCTCTCCCGGAGGCGCTCAGTCAGACCCATTGTTGACATGTGGCAAGACGCTCCTCGGGGCGCGTCTTGCTTGGGCCTCTCTCCAGAAGGCCCTCAATCAGACCCAGTGTTGACACGTGGCAAGACGCTCCTCGGGGCGCGTCTTGCTTGGGCCTCTCTCCTGGAGGCGCTCAGTCAGACTGAGTAGTGACATGTGGCCTGACGCTCCTCGGGGCACGTCTTGCTTGGGCCTCTCTCCTGGAGGCGCTCAGTCAGACCCAGTGGTGACATGTGGCAAGACACTCCTCGGGGCGCGTCTTGCTTGGGCCTCTCTCCTGGAGGCGCTCGGTCAGACCGATTGCTGACATGTGGCAAGACGCTCCTCGGGCCGCGTCTTGCTTGGGCTTCTTTCCTGGAGGCCCTCAGTCAGACCCATTGTTGACATGTGGCAAGACGCTCCTCGGGGCGCGTCTTGCTTGGGCCTCTCTCCTGGAGGCGCTCAGTCAGACTGAGTAGTGACATGTGGCCTGACGCTCTTCGGGGCGCGTCTTGCTTGGGCCTCTCTCCTGGAGGCGCTCAGTCAGACCCAGTGTTGACATGTGGCAAGACGCTCCTCGGGGCGCGTCTTGCTTGGGCTTCTCTCCTGGAGGCCCTCAGTCAGACCCATTGTTGACATGTGGCAAGACGCTCCTCGGGGCACGTCTTGCTTGGGCCTCTCTCCTGGAGGCGCTCACTCAGACCGAGTAGTGACATGTGGCAAGACGCTCCTCGGGGCGCGTCTTGCTTGGACCTCTCTCCTGGAGGCGCTCAGTTAGACCGAGTAGTGACATGTCGCAAGACGCTCCTCGGGGCGCGTCTTGCTTGGGCCTCTCTCCTGGAGGCGCTCAGTCAGACCCAGTGGTGACACGTGGCAAGACGCTCCTCGGGGCGCGTCTTGCTTGGGCCTCTCTCCTGGAGGCGCTCATTCAGACCCAGTGGTGACATGTGGCAAGACGCTCCTCGGGGCGCGTCTTGCTTGGGCCTCTCTCCTGGAGGCGCTCAGTCAGATCGAGTGCTGACATGTGGCAAGACGCTCCTCGGGGCGCGTCGTGCTTGGGCCTCTCTCCTGGAGGCGCTCAGTCAGACCGAGTGCTGACATGTGGCAAGACGCTCCTCGGGGCGCGTTGTGCTTGGGCTTCTCTCCTGGAGGCGCTCAGAAAGACCCAGTGTTGACATGTGACAAGACGCTCCTCGGGGCGCGTTTGCTTGGGCCTCTCTCCTGGAGGCCCTCTGTCAGACCCAGTGTTGACATGTGGCAATACGCTCCTCCGGGCGCATCTTGCTTGGGCCTCTCTCCTGGAGGCCCTCAGTCAGACCCATTGTTGACATGTGGCAAGACGCTCCTCGGGGCGCGTCTTGCTTGGGCCTCTCTCCTGGAGGCGCTCAGTCAGACCGAGTGCTGACATAAGGCAAGACGCTCCTCGGGGCGCGTCTTGCTTTGGCCTCTCTCCTGGAGGCGCTCAGTCAGACCGAGTGCTGACATGTGGCAAGAAGCTCCTCGGGGCGCGTCTTGCTTGGGCTTCTCTCCTGGAGGCCCTCAGTAAGACCCATTGTTGACATGTGGCAAGACGCTCCTCGGGGCGCGTCTTGCTTGTGCCTCTCTCCAGAAGGCCCTCAATCAGACCCAGTGTTAACACGTGGCAAGACGCTCCTCGGGGCGCGTCTTGCTTGGGCCTCTCTCCTGGAGGCGCTCAGTCAGACTGAGTAGTGACATGTGGCCTGACGCTCCTCGGGGCGCGTGTTGCTTGGGCCTGTCTCCTGGAGGCGCTCAGTCAGACCAAGTGGTGACATGTGGCAAGACACTCCTCGGGGCGCGTCTTGCTGGGGCTTCTCTCATGGAGGCATTCAGTCAGACCCAGTGTTGACATGTGGCAAGACGCTCCTCGGGGCGCGTCTTGCTTGGACCTCTCTCCCTGAGGCAATCAGTCAGACCCAGTGTTGACATTTTGCAAGACACTCCTCGGGGCGCGTCTTGCTTGGGCGTCTCTCATGGAGGCCCTCTGTCAGACCGAGTGCTGACATGTGGCAAGAAGCTCCTCGGGGCACGTCTTGCTTGGGCTTCTCTCCTGGAGGCCCTCAGTAAGAACCATTGTTGACATGTGGCAAGACGCTCCTCGGGGCGCGTCTTGCTTGGGCCTCTCTCCAGAAGGCCCTCAATCAGACCCAGTGTTGACACGTGGCAATACGCTCCTTGGGGCGCGTCTTACTTGGGCCTCTCTCCTGGAGGCGCTCAGTCAGACTGAGTAGTGACATGTGGCCTGACGCTCCTCGGGGCGCGTGTTGCTTGGGCCTCTCTCCTGGAGGCGCTCAGTCAGACCGAGTAGTGACATGTGGCAAGACTCTCCTCGGGGCGCGTCTTGCTTGGACCTCTCTCCCTGAGGCAATCAGTGAGACCCAGTGTTGACATTTGGCAAGACACTCCTCGGGGCGCATCTTGCTTGGGCGTCTCTCATGGAGGCCCTCTGTCAGACCGAGTGCTGACATGTGGCAAGAAGCTCCTCGGGGCGCGTCTTGCTTGGGCCTCTCTCCAGAAGGCCCTCAATAAGACCCAGTGTTGACACGTGGCAATACGCTCCTCGGGGCGCGTCTTACTTGGGCCTCTCTCCTGGAGGCGCTCAGTCAGACTGAGTAGTGACATGTGGCCTGACGCTCCTCGGGGCGCGTGTTGCTTGGGCCTCTCTCCTGGAGGCGCTCAGTCAGACCAAGTGGTGACATGTGGCAAGACACTCCTCGGGGCGCGTCTTGCTTGGGCCTCTCTCCTGGAGGCCCTCTGTCAGACAAAGTGTTGGCATGTGTCAAGACACTCCTCGGGGCGCGTCTTGCTTGGGCCTCTCTCCTGGAGGCGCTCAGTCAGACCGAGTGCTGACATGTGGCAAGATGCTCCTCGGGGCGCGTCTTGCTTGTGCCTCTCTCCAGAAGGCCCTCAATCAGACCCAGTGTTAACACGTGGCAAGACGCTCCTCGGGGCGCATCTTGCTTGGGCCTCTCTCCTGGAGGCGCTCAGTCAGACTGAGTAGTGACATGTGGCCTGACGCTCCTCGGGGCGCGTGTTGCTTGGGCCTCTCTCCTGGAGGCGCTCAGTCAGACCAAGTGGTGACATGTGGCAAGACACTCCTCGGGGCGCGTCTTGCTGGGGCTTCTCTCATGGAGGCACTCAGTCAGACCCAGTGTTGACATGTGGCAAGACGCTCCTCGGGGCGCGTCTTGCTTGGACCTCTCTCCCTGAGGCAATCAGTCAGACCCAGTGTTGACATTTGGCAAGACACTCCTCGGGCCGCGTCTTGCTTGGGCGTCTCTCATGGAGGCCCTCTGTCAGACCGAGTGCTGACATGTGGCAAGAAGCTCCTCGGGGCACGTCTTGCTTGGGCTTCTCTCCTGGAGGCCCTCAGTAAGAACCATTGTTGACATGTGGCAAGACGCTCCTCGGGGCGCGTCTTGCTTGGGCCTCTCTCCAGAAGGCCCTCAATCGGACCCAGTGTTGACACGTGGCAATACGCTCCTCGGGGCGCGTCTTACTTGGGCCTCTCTCCTGGAGGCGCTCAGTCAGACTGAGTAGTGACATGTGGCCTGACGCTCCTCGGGGCGCGTGTTGCTTGGGCCTCTCTCCTGGAGGCGCTCAGTCAGACCGAGTAGTGACATGTGGCAAGACTCTCCTCGGGGCGCGTCTTGCTTGGACCTCTCTCCCTGAGGCAATCAGTCAGACCCAGTGTTGACATTTGGCAAGACACTCCTCGGGGCGCGTCTTGCTTGGGCGTCTCTCATGGAGGCCCTCTGTCAGACCGAGTGCTGACATGTGGCAAGAAGCTCCTCGGGGCGCGTCTTGCTTGGGCCTCTCTCCAGAAGGCCCTCAATCAGACCCAGTGTTGACACGTGGCAATACGCTCCTCGGGGCACGTCTTACTTGGGCCTCTCTCCTGGAGGCGCTCAGTCAGACTGAGTAGTGACATGTGGCCTGACGCTCCTCGGGGCGCGTGTTGCTTGGGCCTCTCTCCTGGAGGCGCTCAGTCAGACCAAGTGGTGACATGTGGCAAGACACTCCTCGGGGCGCGTCTTGCTTGGGCCTCTCTCCTGGAGGCCCTCTGTCAGACAAAGTGTTGACATGTGTCAAGACACTCCTCGGGGCACGTCTTGCTTGGGCCTCTCTCATGGAGGCCCTCTGTCAGACCCAGTGTTGACATGTGGTAAGACGCTCCTTGGGGCGCGTCTTGCTTGGGCCTCTCTCCTGGAGGCGCTCAGTCAGACCGAGTGCTGACATGTGGCAAGACGCTCCTCGGGCCGCGTGTTGCTTGGGCTTCTCTCCTGGAGGCCCTCAGTCAGACCCATTGTTGACATGTGGCAAGACGCTTCTCGGGGCGCGTCTTGCTTGGGCCTCTCTCCTGGAGGCTCTCAGTCAGATCGAGTGCTGACATGTGGCAAGACGCTCCTCGGGGCGCGTCGTGCTTGGGCCTCTCTCCTGGAGGCGCTCAGTCAGACCGAGTGCTGACATGTGGCAAGACGCTCCTCGGGGCGCGTCTTGCTTGGGCTTCTCTCCTGGAGGCGCTCAGAAAGACCCAGTGTTGACATGTGACAAGACGCTCCTCGGGGCGCGTCTTGCTTGGGCCTCTCTCCTGGAGGCCCTCTGTCAGACCCAGTGTTGACATGTGGCAATACGCTCCTCCGGGCGCATCTTGCTTGGGCCTCTCTCCTGGAGGCCCTCAGTCAGACCCATTGTTGACATGTGGCAAGACGCTCCTCGGGGCGCGTCTTGCTTGGGCCTCTCTCCTGGAGGCGCTCAGTCTGACCGAGTGCTGACATAAGGCAAGACGCTCCTCGGGGCGCGTCTTGCTGGGGCCTCTCTCCTGGAGGCGCTCAGTCAGTCCCAGTGCTGACATGTGGCAAGATGCTCCTCGGGGCGCGTCTTGCTTGGGCCTCTCTCCTGGAGGCGCTCAGTCAGACTGAGTAGTGACATGTGGCCTGACGCTCCTCGGGGCGCGTCTTGCTTGGGCCTCTCTCCTGGAGGCGCTCAGTCAGACCCAGTGGTGACATGTGGCAAGACACTCCTCGGGGCGCGTCTTGCTTGGGCCTCTCTCCTGGAGGCACTCTGTCAGACCCAGTGTTGACATGTGTCAAGACGCTCCTCGGGGCGCAGTCTTGCTTGGGCTTCTCTCCTGGAGGCCCTCAGTCAGACCCATTGTTGACATTTGGCAAGACGCTCCTCGGGGCTCGTCTTGCTTGGGCTTCTCTCCTGAAGGCGCTCAGTCAGAACCAGAGGTGACATGTGGCAAGACGCTCCTCGGGGCGCGTCTTGCTTGGGCATCTCTCCTGGAGGCCCTCTGTCAGACCCAGTGTTGACATGTGGAAAGACGCTCCTCCGGGCGCATCTTAGTTGGGCCTCTCTCCTGGAGGCCCTCAGTCAGACCCATTGTTGACATGTGGCAAGACGCTCCTCGGGGCGCGTCTTGCTTGGGCCTCTCTCCTGGAGGCGCTCAGTCAGACCCAGTGTTGACATGTGGCAAGACGCTCCTCGGGGCGCGTCTTGCTTGGGCCTCTCTCCTGGAGGCGCTCAGTCAGACCCAGTGGTGACACGTGGAAAGACGCTCCTCGGGGCGCATCTTGCTTGGGCCTCGCTCCTGGAGGCGCTCAGTCAGACCCAGTGTTGACACGTGGCAAGACGCTCCTCGGGGCGCGTCTTGCTTGGGCCTCTCTCCTGGAGGCGCTCAGTCTGACCCAGTGTTGGCATGTGGCAAGACACTCCTCGGGGCGCGTCTTGGTTGGGCCTCTCTCCTGGAGGCGCTCATTCAGACCCAGTGGTGACATGTGGCAAGACACCCTCGGGGCGCGTATTGCTTGGGCCTCTCTCCTGAATGCCCTCTGTCAGACCGAGTGTTGACATGTGGCAAGACTCTCCTCGGGGCGCGTCTTGCTTGGGCTTCTCTCATGGAGGCCCTCAGTCCGACCCAGTGTTGACATGTGTCAAGACGCTCCTCGGGGCGTGTCTTGCTTGGGCCTATCTCCTCGAGGCGCTCAGTCAGACCCAGTGTTGACATGTGGCAAGACGCTCCTCGGGGCAAGTCTTGCTTGGGCCTCTCTCCTGGAGGTGCTCAGTTAGACCGAGTAGTGACATGTGGCAAGACGCTCCTCGGGGCGCGTCTTGCTTGGACCTCCCTCCTGGAGGTGCTCAGTCAGACCGAGTAGTGACATGTGGCAAGACGCTCCTCGGGGCGCGTCTTGCTGGGGCCTCTCTCCTGGAGGTGCTCAATCAGACCCAGTGGTGACACGTGGCAAGACGCTCCTCGGGGCGCGACTTGCTTGGGCCTCTCTCCTGGAGGAGCTCAGTCAGACCCAGTGGTGACACGTGGCAAGACGCTCCTCGGGGCGCATCTTGCTTGGGCCTCTCTCCTGGAGGCGCTAAGTCAGACCCAGTGTTGACACGTGGCAAGACGCTCCTCGGGGCGCGTCTTGCTTGGGCCTCTCTCCTGGAGGCGCTCAGTCGGACACAGTGTTGACATGTGGCAAGACACTCCTCGGGGCACATCTTGCTTGGGCCTCTCTCATGGAGGCCCTCTGTCAGACCCAGTGTTGACATGTGTCAAGACGCTCCTCGGGGCGCGTCTTGCTTTGGCCTCTCTCCTGGAGGCGCTCAGTCAGACCGAGTGCTGACATGTAGCAAGAAGCTCCTCGGGGTGCGTCATGCTTGGGCTTCTATCCTGGAGGCCCTCAGTCAGACCCAGTGTTGACATGTGGCAAGACGCTCCTCCGGGCGCGTATTGCTTGGGCCTCTCTCCTGGATGCCCTCCGTCAGACCCAGTGTTGACATGTGGCAAGACTCTCCTCGGGGCCCGTCTTGCTTGGGCTTCTCTCATGGAGGCCCTCAGTCAGACCCAGTGTTGACAGGTGTCAAGACGCTCCTCGGGGCGTGTCTTGCTTGGCCCTCTCTCCTGGAGGTGCTCAGTCAGACCCAGTGTTGTCATGTGGCAAGACGCTCCTCGGGGCGCTTCTTGCTTGGGCTTCTCTCCTAGAGGCCCTCAGTCAGACCCATTGTTGACATGTGGCAAGACGCTCCTCGGGGCACGTCTTGCTTGGGCCTCTCTCCTGGAGGCGCTCAGTCAGACCGAGTAGTGACATGTGTCAAGACGCTCCTCGGGGCGCGTCTTGCTGGGTTTTCTCTCATGGAGGCACTCAGTCAGACCCAGTGTTGACATGTGGCAAGACGCTCCTCAGGGCGCGTGTTGCTTGGACCTCTCTGCTGGAGGCGGTCAGTCAGACCGAGTAGTGACATGTGGCAAGACGCTCCTCGTGGCGCGTCTTGCTTGGGCCTCTCTCCTGGAGGCACTCAGTCAGACCCAGTGTTGACATGTGGCAAGACGCTCCTCGGGGCGCTTCTTGCTTGGGCTTCTCTCCTGGAGGCCCTCAGTCAGACCCATTGTTGACATGTGGCAAGACGCTCCTCGGGGCACGTCTTGCTTGGGCCTCTCTCCTGGAGGCGCTCAGTCAGACTGAGTAGTGACATGTGGCCTGACGCTCCTCGGGGCGCGTGTTGCTTGGGCCTCTCTCCTGGAGGCGCTCAGTAAGACCAAGTGGTGACATGTGGCAAGACACTCCTCGGGGCGTGTCTTGCTTGGGCCTCTCTCCTGGAGGCCCTCTGTCAGACCCAGTGTTGACATGTGTCAAGACGCTCCTCGGGGCGCGTCTTGCTTTGGCCTCTCTCCTGGAGGCGCTCAGTCAGACCGAGTGCTGACATGTGGCAAGACGCTCCTCGGGCCGCGTGTTGCTTGGGCTTCTCTCCTGGAGGCCCTCAGTCAGACCCAGTGTTGACATGTGTCAAGACGCTCCTCGGGGCGCGTCTTGCTTTGGCCTCTCTCCTGGAGGCGCTCAGTCAGACCGAGTGCTGACATGTAGCAAGAAGCTCCTCGGGGTGCGTCATGCTTGGGCTTCTATCCTGGAGGCCCTCAGTCAGACCCAGTGTTGACATGTGGCAAGACGCTCCTCCGGGCGCGTATTGCTTGGGCCTCTCTCCTGGATGCCCTCCGTCAGACCCAGTGTTGACATGTGGCAAGACTCTCCTCGGGGCCCGTCTTGCTTGGGCTTCTCTCATGGAGGCCCTCAGTCAGACCCAGTGTTGACAGGTGTCAAGACGCTGCTCGGGGCGTGTCTTGCTTGGCCCTCTCTCCTGGAGGTGCTCAGTCAGACCCAGTGTTGTCATGTGGCAAGACGCTCCTCGGGGCGCTTCTTGCTTGGGCTTCTCTCCTGGAGGCCCTCAGTCAGACCCATTGTTGACATGTGGCAAGACGCTCCTCGGGGCACGTCTTGCTTGGGCCTCTCTCCTGGAGGCGCTCAGTCAGACCGAGTAGTGACATGTGGCAAGACGCTCCTCGGGGCGCGTCTTGCTGGGTTTTCTCTCATGGAGGCACTCAGTCAGACCCAGTGTTGACATGTGGCAAGACGCTCCTCAGGGCGCGTGTTGCTTGGACCTCTCTGCTGGAGGCGGTCAGTCAGACCGAGTAGTGACATGTGGCAAGACGCTCCTCGTGGCGCGTCTTGCTTGGGCCTCTCTCCTGGAGGCACTCAGTCAGACCCAGTGTTGACATGTGGCAAGACGCTCCTCGGGGCGCTTCTTGCTTGGGCTTCTCTCCTGGAGGCCCTCAGTCAGACCCATTGTTGACATGTGGCAAGACGCTCCTCGGGGCACGTCTTGCTTGGGCCTCTCTCCTGGAGGCGCTCAGTCAGACTGAGTATTGACATGTGGCCTGACGCTCCTCGGGGCGCGTGTTGCTTGGGCCTCTCTCCTGGAGGCGCTCAGTAAGACCAAGTGGTGACATGTGGCAAGACACTCCTCGGGGCGTGTCTTGCTTGGGCCTCTCTCCTGGAGGCCCTCTGTCAGACCCAGTGTTGACATGTGTCAAGACGCTCCTCGGGGCGCGTCTTGCTTTGGCCTCTCTCCTGGAGGCGCTCAGTCAGACCGAGTGCTGACATGTGGCAAGACGCTCCTCGGGCCGCGTGTTGCTTGGGCTTCTCTCCTGGAGGCCCTCAGTCAGACCCATTGTTGACATGTGGCAAGACGCTCCTCGGGGCACGTCTTGCTTGGAACTCTCTCCTGGAGGCGCTCAGTCAGACCGAGTGCTGACATATGGAAAGACGCTCCTCGGGGCGCGTCTTGCTTGGGCTTCTCTCCTGGAGGCGCTCAGAAAGACCCAGTGTTGACATGTGACAAGACGCTCCTCGGGGCGCGTCTTGCTTGGGCCTCTCTCCTGGAGGCGCTCAGTCAGACCCAGTGGTGACATGTGGCAAGACACTCCTCGGGGCGCGTCTTGCTTGGGCCTCTCTCCTGGAGGCCCTTTGTCAGACCGAGTGTTGACATGTGGCAAGACTCTCCTCGGGGCGCGTCTTGCTTGGGCTTCTCTCATGGAGGCCCTCAGTCAGACCCAGTGTTGACATGTGTCAAGACGCTCCTCGGGGCGTGTCTTGCTTGGGCCTCTCTCCTGGAGGCGCTCAGTCAGACCCAGCGTTGACATGTGGCAAGACGCTCCTCGGGGCGTGTCATGCTTGGGCTTCTCTCCTGGAGGCCCTCAGTCAGACCCATTGTTGACATGTGGCAAGACGCTCCTCGGGGCACGTCTTGCTTGGGCCTCTCTCCTGGAGGCGCTCAAACAGACCGAGTAGTGACATGTGGCAAGACACTCCTCGGGGCGCGTCTTGCTGGGGCTTCTCTCATGGAGGCACTCAGTCAGACCCAGTGTTGACATGTGGCAAGACGCTCCTCGGGGCGCGTCTTGCTTGGACCTCTCTCACTGAGGCGCTCAGTCAGACCGAGTAGTGACATGTGGCAAGACGCTCCTCGGGGCGCGTCTTGCTTGGGCCTCTCTCCAGAAGGCCCTCAATCAGACCCAGTGTTGACATGTGGCAAGACGCTCCTCGGGGCGCGTCTTGCTTGGGCCTCTCTCCTGGAGGCGCTCAGTCAGACTGAGTAGTGACATGTGGCCTGACGCTCCTCGGGGCGCGTCTTGCTTGGGCCTCTCTCCTGGAGGCGCTCAGTCAGACCCAGTGTTGACATGTGGCAAGACGCTCCTCGGGGCGCGTCTTGCTTGGGCTTGTCTCCTGGAGGCCCTCAGTCAGACCCATTGTTGACATGTGGCAAGACGCTCCTCGGGGCACGTCTTGCTTGGGCCTCTCTCCTGGAGGCGCTCAGTCAGACCGAGTAGTGACATGTGGCAAGACGCTCCTCGGGGCGCGTCTTGCTTGGACCTCTCTCCTGGAGGCGCTCAGTTAGACCGAGTAGTGACATGTCGCAAGACGCTCCTCGGGGCGCGTCTTGCTTGGGCCTCTTTCCTGGAGGCGCTCAGTCAGACCGAGTGCTGACATAAGGCAAGACGCTCCTCGGGGCGCATCTTGCTGGGGCCTCTCTCCTGGAGGCGCTCAATCAGACCCAGTGGTGACACGTGGCAAGACGCTCCTCGGGGCGCGTCTTCCTTGGGCCTCTCTCCTGGAGGCGCTCAGTCAGACCCAGTGGTGACACGTGGCAAGACGCTCCTCGGGGCGCGTCTTGCTTGGGCCTCTCTCCTGGAGGCGCTCAGTCAGACCCAGTGTTGACATGTGGCAAGACACTCCTCGGGGCGCGTCTTGCTTGGGCCTCTCTCCTGGAGGCCCTCTGTCAGACCGAGTGTTGTCATGTGGCAAGAAGCTCCTCGGGGCGCGTCTTGCTTGGGCTTCTCTCCTGGAGGCCCTCAGTAAGACCCATTGTTGACATGTGGCAAGACGCTCCTCGGGGCTCGTCTTGCTTGGGCCTCTCTCCAGATGGCCCTCAATCAGACCCAGTGTTGACACGTGGCAAGACGCTCCTCGGGGCGCGTGTTGCTTGGGCCTCTCTCCTGGAGGCGCTCAGTCAGACCAAGTGGTGACATCTGGCAAGACACTCCTTGGGGCGCGTCTTGCTTGGGCCTCTCTCCTGGAGGCCCTCTGTCAGACCCAGTGTTGACATGTGTCAAGACGCTCCTCGGGGCGCGTCTTGCTTGGGCTTCTCTCCGGGAGGCCCTCAGTCAGACCCATTGTTGACATGTGGCAAGACGCTCCTCGGGGCGCAACTTGCTTTGGCCTCTCTCCTGGAGGCGCTCAGTCAGACCGAGTGCTGTCATGTGGCAAGACGCTCCTCGGGCCGCGTGTTGCTTGGGCTTCTCTCCTGGAGGCCCTCAGTCAGACCCATTGTTGACATGTGGCAAGACGCTCCTCGGGGCGCGTCTTGCTTGGGCCTCTCTCCTGGAGGCGCTCAGTCAGACCCAGTGGTGACATGTGGCAAGACACTCCTCGGGGCGTGTCTTGCTTGGGCCTCTCTCCTGGAGGCCCTCTGTCAGACCGAGTGTTGTCATGTGGCAAGACTCTCCTCGGGGCGCGTCTTGCTTGGGCTTATCTCATGGAGGCCCTCAGTCAGACCCAGTGTTGACATGTGTCAAGACGCTCCTCGGGGCGTGTCTTGCTTGGGCCTCTCTCCTGTGGAAGCTCAGTCAGACCCAGTGTTGACATGTGGCAAGACGCTCCTTGGGGCGCGTCTTGCTTGGGCTTCTCTCCTGGAGGCCCTCAGTCAGACCCATTGTTGACATGTGGCAAGACGCTCCGCGGGGCACGTCTTGCTTGGGCCTCTCTCCTGGAGGCCCTCTGTCAGACCCAGTGTTGACATGTGGCAAGACGCTCCTCCTTGGCGGATCTTGCTTGGGCCTCTCTCCTGGAGGCCCTCAGTCAGACCCATTGTTGACATGTGGCAAGACGCTCCTCGGGGCGCGTCTTGCTTGGGCCTCTCTCCTGGAGGCGCTCAGTCAGACCGAGTGCTGACATAAGGCAAGACGCTCCTCGGGGCGCGTCTTGCTGGGGCCTCTCTCCTGGAGGCGCTCAGTCAGACCCAGTGCTGACATGTGGCAAGACGCTCCTCGGGGCGCGTCTTGCTTGGGCCTCTCTCCTGGAGGCGCTCAGTCAGACTGAGTGCTGACATGTAGCAAGAAGCTCCTCGGGGTGCGTCATGCTTGGGCTTCTCTCCTGGAGGCCCTCAGTCAGACCCATTGTTGACATGTGGCAAGACGCTCCTCCGGGCGCGTATTGCTTGGGCCTCTCTCCTGGATGCCCTCTGTCAGACGCAGTGTTGACATGTGGCAAGACTCTCCTCGGGGCCCGTCTTGCTTGGGCTTCTCTCATGGAGGCCCTCAGTCAGACCCAGTGTTGACATGTGACAAGACGCTCCTCGGGGCGTGTCTTGCTTGGGCCTCTCTCCTGGAGGCGCTCAGTCAGACCCAGTGTTGACATGTGGCAAGACGCTCCTCGGGGCGCTTCTTGCTTGGGCTTCTCTCCTGGAGGCCCTCAGTCAGACCCATTGTTGACATGTGGCAAGACGCTCCTCGGGGCACGTCTTGCTTGGGCCTCTCTCCTGGAGGCGCTCAGTCAGACCGAGTAGTGACATGTGGCAAGACGCTCCTCGGGGCGCGTCTTGCTGGGGCTTCTCTCATGGAGGCACTCAGTCATACCCAGTGTTGACATGTGGCAAGACGCTCCTCGGGGCGCGTGTTGCTTGGACCTCTCTCCTGGAGGCGCTCAGTCAGACCCAGTGCTGACATGTGGCAAGAAGCTCCTCGGGGCGCGTCTTGCTTGGGCTTCTCTCCTGGAGGCCCTCAGTAAGACCAATTGTTGACATGTGGCAAGACACTCCTCGGGGCGCGTCTTGCTTGGGCCTCTCTCCAGAAGGCCCTCAATCAGACCCAGTGTTGACAAGTGGCAAGACGCTCCTCGGGGCGCATCTTGCTTGGGCCTCTCTCCTGGAGGCGCTCAGTCAGACTGAGTAGTGACATGTGGCCTGACGCTCCTCGGGGCGCGTGTTGCTTGGGCCTCTCTCCTGGAGGCGCTCAGTCAGACCAAGTGGTGACATGTGGCAAGACACTCCTCGGGGCGCGTCTTGCTTGGGCCTCTCTCCTGGAGGCCCTCTGTCAGACCCAGTGTTGACATGTGTCAAGACGCTCCTCGGGGCGCGTCTTGTTAGGGCTTCTCTCCTGGAGGCCCTCAGTCAGACCCATTGTTGACATGTGGCAAGACGCTCCTCTGGGCGCGTCTTGCTTGGGCCTCTCTCCTGGAGGCGCTCAGTCAGACCGAGTGCTGACATATGGAAAGACGCTCCTCGGGGCGCGTCTTGCTTGGGCTTCTCTCCTGGAGGCGCTCAGAAAGACCCAGTGTTGACATGTGACAAGACGCTCCTCGGGGCGCGTCTTGCTTGGGCCTCTCTCCTGGAGTCGCTCAGTCAGACCCAGTGGTGACATGTGGCAAGACACTCCTCGGGGCGCGTCTTCCTTGGGCCTCTCTCCTGGAGGCCCTTTGTCAGACCGAGTGTTGACATGTGGCAAGACTGTCCGCGGGGCGCGTCTTGCTTGGGCTTCTCTCATGGAGGCCCTCAGTCAGACCCAGTGTTGACATGTGTCAAGACGCTCCTCGGGGCGTGTCTTGCTTGGGCCTCTCTCCTGGAGGCGCTCAGTCAGACCCAGTGTTGACATGTGGCAAGACGCTCCTCGGGGCGCGTCTTGCTTGGGCTTCTCTCCTGGAGGCCCTCAGTCAGACCCATTGTTGACATGTGGCAAGACGCTCCTCGGGGCACGTCTTGCTTGGGCCTCTCTCCTGGAGGCGCTCAAACAGACCGAGTAGTGACATTTGGCAAGACACTCCTCGGGGCGCGTCTTGCTTGGGCCTCTCTAATGGAGGCCGTCTGTCAGACCCAGTGTTGAGATGTGTCAAGACGCTCCTCGGGGCGCGTCTTGCTTTGGCCTCTCTCCTGGAGGCGCTCAGTCAGACCGAGTGCTGACATGTGGCAAGAAGCTCCTCGGGGCGCGTCTTGCTTGGGCTTCTCTCCTGGAGGCCCTCAGTAAGACCCATTGTTGACATGTGGCAAGACGCTCCTCGGGGCTCGTCTCGCTTGGGCCTCTCTCCAGAAGGCCCTCAATCAGACCCAGTGTTGACACGTGGCAAGACGCTCCTCGGGGCGCGTCTTGCTTGGGCCTCTCTCCTGGAGGCGCTCAGTCAGACTGAGTAGTGACATGTGGCCTGACGCTCCTCGGGGCGCGTGTTGCTTGGGCCTCTCTCCTGGAGGCGCTCAGTCAGACCAAGTGGTGACATGTGGCAAGACACTCCTCGGGGCGCGTCTTGCTTGGGCCTCTCTCCTGGAGGCGCTCAATCAGACCCAGTGGTGAAACGTGGCAAGACGCTCCTCGGGGCGCGTCTTGCTTGGGCCTCTCTCCTGGAGGCGCTCAGTCAGACCCAGTGGTGACACGTGGCAAGACGCTCCTCGGGGCGCGTCTTGCTTGGGCCTCTCTCCTGGAGGCGCTCAGTCAGACCCAGTGGTGACACGTGGCAAGACGCTCCTCGGGGCGCGTCTTGCTTGGGCCTCTCTCCTGGAGGCGCTCAGTCAGACCCAGTGTTGACATGTGGCAAGACACTCCTCGGGGCGCGTCTTGCTTGGGCCTCTCTAATGGAGGCCCTCAGTCAGACCCAGTGTTGACATGTGTCAAGACGCTCCTCGGGGCGTGTCTTGCTTGGGCCTCTCTCCTGGAGGCGCTCAGTCAGACCCAGTGTTGACATGTGGCAAGACGCTCCTCGGGGCGCGTCTTGCTTGGGCTTCTCTCCTGGAGGCCCTCAGTCAGACCCATTGTTGACATGTGGCAAGACGCTCCTCGGGGCACGTCTTGCTTGGGCCTCTCTCCTGGAGGCGCTCAAACAGACCGAGTAGTGACATTTGGCAAGACGCTCCTCGGGGCGCGTCTTGCTTGGGCCTCTCTCCAGAAGGCCCTCAATCAGACCCAGTGTTGACATGTGGCAAGACGCTCCTCGGGGCGCGTCTTGCTTGGGCCTCTCTCCTGGAGGTGCTCAGTCAGACTGAGTAGTGACATGTGGCCTGACGCTCCTCGGGGCGCGTCTTGCTTGGGCCTCTCTCCTGGAGGCGCTCAGTCAGACCCAGTGTTGACATGTGGCAAGACGCTCCTCGGGGCGCGTCTTGCTGGGGCCTCTCTCCTGGAGGCGCTCAGTCAGACCCAGTGCTGACATGTGGCAAGACGCTCCTCGGGGCGCGTCTTGCTTGGGCCTCTCTCCTGGAGGCGCTCAGTCAGACTGAGTGCTGACATGTAGCAAGAAGCTCCTCGGGGTGCGTCATGCTTGGGCTTCTCTCCTGGAGGCCCTCAGTCAGACCCATTGTTGACATGTGGCAAGACGCTCCTCGGGGCTCGTCTCGCTTGGGCCTCTCTCCAGAAGGCCCTCAATCAGACCCAGTGTTGACACGTGGCAAGACGCTCCTCGGGGCGCGTCTTGCTTGGGCCTCTCTCCTGGAGGCGCTCAGTCAGACTGAGTAGTGACATGTGGCCTGACGCTCCTCGGGGCGCGTGTTGCTTGGGCCTCTCTCCTGGAGGCGCTCAGTCAGACCAAGTGGTGACATGTGGCAAGACACTCCTCGGGGCGCGTCTTGCTTGGGCCTCTCTCCTGGAGGCGCTCAATCAGACCCAGTGGTGAAACGTGGCAAGACGCTCCTCGGGGCGCGTCTTGCTTGGGCCTCTCTCCTGGAGGCGCTCAGTCAGACCCAGTGGTGACACGTGGCAAGACGCTCCTCGGGGCGCGTCTTGCTTGGGCCTCTCTCCTGGAGGCGCTCAGTCAGACCCAGTGGTGACACGTGGCAAGACGCTCCTCGGGGCGCGTCTTGCTTGGGCCTCTCTCCTGGAGGCGCTCAGTCAGACCCAGTGTTGACATGTGGCAAGACACTCCTCGGGGCGCGTCTTGCTTGGGCCTCTCTAATGGAGGCCCTCAGTCAGACCCAGTGTTGACATGTGTCAAGACGCTCCTCGGGGCGTGTCTTGCTTGGGCCTCTCTCCTGGAGGCGCTCAGTCAGACCCAGTGTTGACATGTGGCAAGACGCTCCTCGGGGCGCGTCTTGCTTGGGCTTCTCTCCTGGAGGCCCTCAGTCAGACCCATTGTTGACATGTGGCAAGACGCTCCTCGGGGCACGTCTTGCTTGGGCCTCTCTCCTGGAGGCGCTCAAACAGACCGAGTAGTGACATTTGGCAAGACGCTCCTCGGGGCGCGTCTTGCTTGGGCCTCTCTCCAGAAGGCCCTCAATCAGACCCAGTGTTGACATGTGGCAAGACGCTCCTCGGGGCGCGTCTTGCTTGGGCCTCTCTCCTGGAGGTGCTCAGTCAGACTGAGTAGTGACATGTGGCCTGACGCTCCTCGGGGCGCGTCTTGCTTGGGCCTCTCTCCTGGAGGCGCTCAGTCAGACCCAGTGTTGACATGTGGCAAGACGCTCCTCGGGGCGCGTCTTGCTGGGGCCTCTCTCCTGGAGGCGCTCAGTCAGACCCAGTGCTGACATGTGGCAAGACGCTCCTCGGGGCGCGTCTTGCTTGGGCCTCTCTCCTGGAGGCGCTCAGTCAGACTGAGTGCTGACATGTAGCAAGAAGCTCCTCGGGGTGCGTCATGCTTGGGCTTCTCTCCTGGAGGCCCTCAGTCAGACCCATTGTTGACATGTGGCAAGACGCTCCTCCGGGCGCGTATTGCTTGGGCCTCTCTCCTGGATGCCCTCTGTCAGACGCAGTGTTGACATGTGGCAAGACTCTCCTCGGGGCCCGTCTTGCTTGGGCTTCTCTCATGGAGGCCCTCAGTCAGACCCAGTGTTGACATGTGACAAGACGCTCCTCGGGGCGTGTCTTGCTTGGGCCTCTCTCCTGGAGGCGCTCAGTCAGACCCAGTGTTGACATGTGGCAAGACGCTCCTCGGGGCGCTTCTTGCTTGGGCTTCTCTCCTGGAGGCCCTCAGTCAGACCCATTGTTGACATGTGGCAAGACGCTCCTCGGGGCACGTCTTGCTTGGGCCTCTCTCCTGGAGGCGCTCAGTCAGACCGAGTAGTGACATGTGGCAAGACGCTCCTCGGGGCGCGTCTTGCTGGGGCTTCTCTCATGGAGGCACTCAGTCATACCCAGTGTTGACATGTGGCAAGACGCTCCTCGGGGCGCGTGTTGCTTGGACCTCTCTCCTGGAGGCGCTCAGTCAGACCCAGTGCTGACATGTGGCAAGAAGCTCCTCGGGGCGCGTCTTGCTTGGGCTTCTCTCCTGGAGGCCCTCAGTAAGACCAATTGTTGACATGTGGCAAGACACTCCTCGGGGCGCGTCTTGCTTGGGCCTCTCTCCAGAAGGCCCTCAATCAGACCCAGTGTTGACAAGTGGCAAGACGCTCCTCGGGGCGCATCTTGCTTGGGCCTCTCTCCTGGAGGCGCTCAGTCAGACTGAGTAGTGACATGTGGCCTGACGCTCCTCGGGGCGCGTGTTGCTTGGGCCTCTCTCCTGGAGGCGCTCAGTCAGACCAAGTGGTGACATGTGGCAAGACACTCCTCGGGGCGCGTCTTGCTTGGGCCTCTCTCCTGGAGGCCCTCTGTCAGACCCAGTGTTGACATGTGTCAAGACGCTCCTCGGGGCGCGTCTTGTTAGGGCTTCTCTCCTGGAGGCCCTCAGTCAGACCCATTGTTGACATGTGGCAAGACGCTCCTCTGGGCGCGTCTTGCTTGGGCCTCTCTCCTGGAGGCGCTCAGTCAGACCGAGTGCTGACATATGGAAAGACGCTCCTCGGGGCGCGTCTTGCTTGGGCTTCTCTCCTGGAGGCGCTCAGAAAGACCCAGTGTTGACATGTGACAAGACGCTCCTCGGGGCGCGTCTTGCTTGGGCCTCTCTCCTGGAGTCGCTCAGTCAGACCCAGTGGTGACATGTGGCAAGACACTCCTCGGGGCGCGTCTTCCTTGGGCCTCTCTCCTGGAGGCCCTTTGTCAGACCGAGTGTTGACATGTGGCAAGACTGTCCGCGGGGCGCGTCTTGCTTGGGCTTCTCTCATGGAGGCCCTCAGTCAGACCCAGTGTTGACATGTGTCAAGACGCTCCTCGGGGCGTGTCTTGCTTGGGCCTCTCTCCTGGAGGCGCTCAGTCAGACCCAGTGTTGACATGTGGCAAGACGCTCCTCGGGGCGCGTCTTGCTTGGGCTTCTCTCCTGGAGGCCCTCAGTCAGACCCATTGTTGACATGTGGCAAGACGCTCCTCGGGGCACGTCTTGCTTGGGCCTCTCTCCTGGAGGCGCTCAAACAGACCGAGTAGTGACATTTGGCAAGACACTCCTCGGGGCGCGTCTTGCTTGGGCCTCTCTAATGGAGGCCGTCTGTCAGACCCAGTGTTGAGATGTGTCAAGACGCTCCTCGGGGCGCGTCTTGCTTTGGCCTCTCTCCTGGAGGCGCTCAGTCAGACCGAGTGCTGACATGTGGCAAGAAGCTCCTCGGGGCGCGTCTTGCTTGGGCTTCTCTCCTGGAGGCCCTCAGTAAGACCCATTGTTGACATGTGGCAAGACGCTCCTCGGGGCTCGTCTCGCTTGGGCCTCTCTCCAGAAGGCCCTCAATCAGACCCAGTGTTGACACGTGGCAAGACGCTCCTCGGGGCGCGTCTTGCTTGGGCCTCTCTCCTGGAGGCGCTCAGTCAGACTGAGTAGTGACATGTGGCCTGACGCTCCTCGGGGCGCGTGTTGCTTGGGCCTCTCTCCTGGAGGCGCTCAGTCAGACCAAGTGGTGACATGTGGCAAGACACTCCTCGGGGCGCGTCTTGCTTGGGCCTCTCTCCTGGAGGCGCTCAATCAGACCCAGTGGTGAAACGTGGCAAGACGCTCCTCGGGGCGCGTCTTGCTTGGGCCTCTCTCCTGGAGGCGCTCAGTCAGACCCAGTGGTGACACGTGGCAAGACGCTCCTCGGGGCGCGTCTTGCTTGGGCCTCTCTCCTGGAGGCGCTCAGTCAGACCCAGTGGTGACACGTGGCAAGACGCTCCTCGGGGCGCGTCTTGCTTGGGCCTCTCTCCTGGAGGCGCTCAGTCAGACCCAGTGTTGACATGTGGCAAGACACTCCTCGGGGCGCGTCTTGCTTGGGCCTCTCTAATGGAGGCCGTCTGTCAGACCCAGTGTTGAGATGTGTCAAGACGCTCCTCGGGGCGCGTCTTGCTTTGGCCTCTCTCCTGGAGGCGCTCAGTCAGACCCATTGTTGACATGTGGCAAGACGCTCCTCGGGGCGCGTCTTGCTTGGGCCTCTCTCTTGGAGGCGCTCAGTCAGACCGAGTGCTGACATATGGAAAGACGCTCCTCGGGGCGCGTCTTGCTTGGGCTTCTCTCCTGGAGGCGCTCAGAAAGACCCAGTGTTGACATGTGACAAGACGCTCCTCGGGGCGCGTCTTGCTTGGGCCTCTCTCCTGGAGGCGCTCAGTCAGACCCAGTGGTGACATGTGGCAAGACACTCCTCGGGGCGCGTCTTCCTTGGGCCTCTCTCCTGGAGGCCCTTTGTCAGACCGAGTGTTGACATGTGGCAAGACTGTCCGCGGGGCGCGTCTTGCTTGGGCTTCTCTCATGGAGGCCCTCAGTCAGACCCAGTGTTGACATGTGTCAAGACGCTCCTCGGGGCGTGTCTTGCTTGGGCCTCTCTCCTGGAGGCGCTCAGTCAGACCCAGTGTTGACATGTGGCAAGACGCTCCTCGGGGCGCGTCTTGCTTGGGCTTCTCTCCTGGAGGCCCTCAGTCAGACCCATTGTTGACATGTGGCAAGACGCTCCTCGGGGCACGTCTTGCTTGGGCCTCTCTCCTGGAGGCGCTCAAACAGACCGAGTAGTGACATTTGGCAAGACGCTCCTCGGGGCGCGTCTTGCTTGGGCCTCTCTCCAGAAGGCCCTCAATCAGACCCAGTGTTGACATGTGGCAAGACGCTCCTCGGGGCGCGTCTTGCTTGGGCCTCTCTCCTGGAGGTGCTCAGTCAGACTGAGTAGTGACATGTGGCCTGACGCTCCTCGGGGCGCGTCTTGCTTGGGCCTCTCTCCTGGAGGCGCTCAGTCAGACCCAGTGTTGACATGTGGCAAGACGCTCCTCGGGGCGCGTCTTGCTTGGGCTTCTCTCCTGGAGGCCCTCAGTCAGACCGAGTGCTGACATGTGGCAAGAAGCTCCTCGGGGCGCGTCTTGCTTGGGCTTCTCTCCTGGAGGCCCTCAGTCAGACCCATAGTTGACATGTGGCAAGACGCTCCTCGGGGCACGTCTTGCTTGGGCCTCTCTCCTGGAGGCGGTCAGTCAGACCGAGTAGTGGCATGTGGCAAGACGCTCCTCGGGGCGCGTCTTGCTTGGACCTCTCTCCTGGAGGCGCTCAGTTAGACCGAGTAGTGACATGTCGCAAGACGCTCCTCGGGGCGCGTCTTGCTTGGGCCTCTCTCCTGGAGGCGCTCAGTCAGACCGAGTGCTGACATAAGGCCAAACGCTCCTCGGGGCGCGTCTTGCTGGGGCCTCTCTCCTGGAGGCGCTCAATCAGACCCAGTGGTGAAACGTGGCAAGACGCTCCTCGGGGCGCGTCTTGCTTGGGCCTCTCTCCTGGAGGCGCTCAGTCAGACCCAGTGGTGACACGTGGCAAGACGCTCCTCGGGGCGCGTCTTGCTTGGGCCTCTCTCCTGGAGGCGCTCAGTCAGACCCAGTGTTGACATGTGTTAAGACACTCCTCGGGGCGCGTCTTGCTTGGGCCTCTCTAATGGAGGCCGTCTGTCAGACCCAGTGTTGAGATGTGTCAAGACGCTCCTCGGGGCGCGTCTTGCTTTGGCCTCTCTCCTGGAGGCGCTCAGTCAGACCGAGTGCTGACATGTGGCAAGAAGCTCCTCGGGGCGCGTCTTGCTTGGGCTTCTCTCCTGGAGGCACTCAGTAAGACCCATTGTTGACATGTGGCAAGACGCTCCTCGGGGCTCGTCTCGCTTGGGCCTCTCTCCAGAAGGCCCTCAATCAGACCCAGTGTTGACACGTGGCAAGACGCTCCTCGGGGCGCGTCTTGCTTGGGCCTCTCTCCTGGAGGCGCTCAGTCAGACTGAGTAGTGACATGTGGCCTGACGCTCCTCGGGGCGCGTGTTGCTTGGGCCTCTCTCCTGGAGGCGCTCAGTCAGACCAAGTGGTGACATGTGGCAAGACACTCCTCGGGGCGCGTCTTGCTTGGGCCTCTCTCCTGGAGGCCCTCTGTCAGACCCAGTGTTGACATGTGTCAAGACGCTTCTCGGGGCGCGTCTTGCTTGGGCTTCTCTCCTTGAGGCCCTCAGTCAGACCCATTGTTGACATGTGGCAAGATGCTCCTCGGGGCGCGTCTTGCTTTGGCCTCTCTCCTGGAGGCGCTCAGTCAGACCCAGTGGTGACACGTGGCAAGACGCTCCTCGGGGCGCGTCTTGCTTGGGCCTCTCTCCTTGAGGCGCTCAGTCAGACCCAGTGTTGACATGTGGCAAGACACTCCTCGGGGCGCGTCTTGCTTGGGCCTCTCTAATGGAGGCCGTCTGTCAGACCCAGTGTTGAGATGTGTCAAGACGCTCCTCGGGGCGCGTCTTGCTTTGGCCTCTCTCCTGGAGGCGCTCAGTCAGACCAAGTGCTGACATGTGGCAAGAAGCTCCTCGGGGCGCGTCTTGCTTGGGCTTCTCTCCTGGAGGCCCTCAGTAAGACCCATTGTTGACATGTGGCAAGACGCTCCTCGGGGCTCGTCTCGCTTGGGCCTCTCTCCAGAAGGCCCTCAATCAGACCCAGTGTTGACACGTGGCAAGACGCTCCTCTGGGCGCGTCTTGCTTGGGCCTCTCTCCTGGAGGCGCTCAGTCAGACTGAGTAGTGACATGTGGCCTGACGCTCCTCGGGGCGCGTGTTGCTTGGGCCTCTCTCCTGGAGGCGCTCAGTCAGACCAAGTGGTGACATGTGGCAAGACACTCCTCGGGGCGCGTCTTGCTTGGGCCTCTCTCCTGGAGGCCCTCTGTCAGACCCAGTGTTGACATGTGTCAAGACGCTTCTCGGGGCGCGTCTTGCTTGGGC
Organism: Nothobranchius furzeri; assembly: GCF_043380555.1. Classification (NCBI taxonomy): domain Eukaryota; kingdom Metazoa; phylum Chordata; class Actinopteri; order Cyprinodontiformes; family Nothobranchiidae; genus Nothobranchius; species Nothobranchius furzeri. Next base: position 13,661,334 of record NC_091747.1, on the reverse strand, counting down.
TTCTCTCCTTGAGGCCCTCAGTCAGACCCATTGTTGACATGTGGCAAGACGCTCCTCGGGGCGCGTCTTGCTTTGGCCTCTCTCCTGGAGGCGCTCAGTCAGACCGAGTGCTGACATGTGGCAAGACACTCCTCGGGGCGCGTCTTGCTTGGGCCTCTCTTCTGGAGGCCCTCTGTCAGACCGAGTGTTGACATGTGGCAAGACTCTCCTCGGGGCGAGTCTTGCTTGGGCTTCTCTCATGGAGGCCCTCAGTCAGACCCAGTGTTGACATGTGTCAAGACGCTCCTCGGGGCGTGTCTTGCTTGGGCCTCTCTCCTGGAGGCGCTCAGTCAGACCCAGTGTCTACATGTGGCAAGACGCTCCTCGGGGCGCGTCTTGCTTGGGCCTCTCTCCTGGAGGCGCTCAGTCAGACTGAGTAGTGACATGTGGCCTGACGCTCCTCGGGGCGCGTGTTGCTTGGGCCTCTCTCCTGGAGGCGCTCAGTCAGACCAAGTGGTGACATGTGGCAAGACACTCCTCGGGGCGCGTCTTGCTTGGGCCTCTCTCCTGGAGGCCCTCTGTCAGACCCAGTGTTGACATGTGTCAAGACGCTTCTCGGGGCGCGTCTTGCTTGGGCTTCTCTCCTTGAGGCCCTTAGTCAGACCCATTGTTGACATGTGGCAATACGCTCCTCGGGGCGCGTCTTGCTTTGGCCTCTCTCCTGGAGGCGCTCAGTCAGACCGAGTGCTGACATGTGGCAAGACACTCCTCGGGGCGCGTCTTGCTTGGGCCTCTCTCCTGGAGGCCCTCTGTCAGACCGAGTGTTGACATGTGGCAAGACTCTCCTCGGGGCGCGTCTTGCTTGGGCTTCTCTCATGGAGGCCCTCAGTCAGACCCAGTGTTGACATGTGTCAAGACGCTCCTCGGGGCGTGTCTTGCTTGGGCCTCTCTCCTGGAGGCGCTCAGTCAGACCCAGTGTCTACATGTGGCAAGACGCTCCTCGGGGCGTGTCTTGCTTGGGCCTCTCTCCTGGAGGCCCTCAGTCAGACCCATTGTTGACATGTGGCAAGACGCTCATGGGGCACGTCTTGCTTGGGCCTCTCTCCTGGAGGCGCTCAAACAGACCGAGTAGTGACATGTGGCAAGACGCTCCTCGGGGTGCGTCTTGCTGGGGCTACTCTCATGGAGGCACTCAGTCAGACCCAGTGTTGACATGTGGCAAGACGCTCCTCGGGGCGCTTCTTGCTTGGGCCTCTCTCCTGGAGGCGCTCAGTCAGAACCAGAGGTGACATGTGGCAAGACGCTCCTCGGGGCGCGTCTTGCTTGGGCCTCTCTCCTGGAGGCCCTCTGTCAGACCCAGTGTTGACATGTGGCAAGACGCTCCTCCTTGGCGCATCTTGCTTGGGCCTCTCTCCTGGAGGCCCTCAGTCAGACGCATTGTTGACATGTGGCAAGACGCTCCTCGGGGCACGTCTAGCTTGGGCCTCTCTCCTGGAGGCGCTCAGTCAGACCGAGTGCTGACATAAGGCAAGACGCTCCTCGGGGCGCGTCTTGCTGGGGCCTCTCTCCTGGAGGCGCTCAGTCAGACCCAGTGCTGACATGTGGCAAGACGCTCCTCGGGGCGCGTCTTGCTTGGGCCTCTCTCCTGGAGGCGCTCAGTCGGACTGAGTAGTGACATGTGGCCTGACGCTCCTCGGGGCGCGGCTTGCTTGGGCCTCTCTCCTGGAGGCGCTCAGTCAGACCCAGTGTTGACATGTGGCAAGACACTCCTCGGGGCGCGTCTTGCTTGGGCCTCTCTCCTGGAGGCGCTCTGTCAGACCCAGTGTTGACATGTGTCAAGACGCTCCTCGGGGCGCAGTCTTGCTTGGGCTTCTCTCCTGGAGGCCCTCAGTCAGACCCATTGTTGACATGTGGCAAGACGCTCCTCGGGGCGCGTCTTGCTTGGGCCTCTCTCCTGGAGGCGCTCAGTCAGACCGAGTGCTGACAAGTGGCAAGACGCTCCTCGGGCCGCGTGTTGCTTGGGCTTCTCTCCTGGATGTCCTCAGTCAGACCCATTGTTGACATGTGGCAAGACGCTCCTCGGGGCGCGTCGTGCTTGGGCCTCTCTCCTGGAGGCGTTCAGTCAGACCGAGTGCTGACATGTGGCAAGACTCTCCTCGGGGCGCGTCTTGCTTGGGCTTCTCTCATGGAGGCCCTCAGTCAGACCCAGTGTTGACATGTGTCAAGACGCTCCTCGGGGCGTGTCTTGCTTGGGCCTCTCTCCTGGAGGCGCTCAGTCAGACCCAGTGTCTACATGTGGCAAGACGCTCCTCGGGGCGTGTCTTGCTTGGGCCTCTCTCCTGGAGGCCCTCAGTCAGACCCATTGTTGACATGTGGCAAGACGCTCATGGGGCACGTCTTGCTTGGGCCTCTCTCCTGGAGGCGCTCAAACAGACCGAGTAGTGACATGTGGCAAGACGCTCCTCGGGGTGCGTCTTGCTGGGGCTACTCTCATGGAGGCACTCAGTCAGACCCAGTGTTGACATGTGGCAAGACGCTCCTCGGGGCGCTTCTTGCTTGGGCCTCTCTCCTGGAGGCGCTCAGTCAGAACCAGAGGTGACATGTGGCAAGACGCTCCTCGGGGCGCGTCTTGCTTGGGCCTCTCTCCTGGAGGCCCTCTGTCAGACCCAGTGTTGACATGTGGCAAGACGCTCCTCCTTGGCGCATCTTGCTTGGGCCTCTCTCCTGGAGGCCCTCAGTCAGACGCATTGTTGACATGTGGCAAGACGCTCCTCGGGGCACGTCTAGCTTGGGCCTCTCTCCTGGAGGCGCTCAGTCAGACCGAGTGCTGACATAAGGCAAGACGCTCCTCGGGGCGCGTCTTGCTGGGGCCTCTCTCCTGGAGGCGCTCAGTCAGACCCAGTGCTGACATGTGGCAAGACGCTCCTCGGGGCGCGTCTTGCTTGGGCCTCTCTCCTGGAGGCGCTCAGTCGGACTGAGTAGTGACATGTGGCCTGACGCTCCTCGGGGCGCGGCTTGCTTGGGCCTCTCTCCTGGAGGCGCTCAGTCAGACCCAGTGTTGACATGTGGCAAGACACTCCTCGGGGCGCGTCTTGCTTGGGCCTCTCTCCTGGAGGCGCTCTGTCAGACCCAGTGTTGACATGTGTCAAGACGCTCCTCGGGGCGCAGTCTTGCTTGGGCTTCTCTCCTGGAGGCCCTCAGTCAGACCCATTGTTGACATGTGGCAAGACGCTCCTCGGGGCGCGTCTTGCTTGGGCCTCTCTCCTGGAGGCGCTCAGTCAGACCGAGTGCTGACAAGTGGCAAGACGCTCCTCGGGCCGCGTGTTGCTTGGGCTTCTCTCCTGGATGTCCTCAGTCAGACCCATTGTTGACATGTGGCAAGACGCTCCTCGGGGCGCGTCGTGCTTGGGCCTCTCTCCTGGAGGCGTTCAGTCAGACCGAGTGCTGACATGTGGCAAGACGCTCCTCGGGGCGCGTCTTGCTTGGGCTTCTCTCCTGGAGGCGCTCAGAAAGACCCAGTGTTGACATGTGACAAGACGCTCCTCGGGGCGCGTCTTGCTTGGGCCTCTCTCCTGGAGGCGCTCAGTCAGAACCAGAGGTGACATGTGGCAAGACGCTCCTCGGGGCGCGTCTTGCTTGGGCCTCTCTCCTGGAGGCCCTCTGTCAGACCCAGTGTTGACATGTGGCAAGACGCTCTTCTGGGCGCATCTTGCTTGGGCCTCTCTCCTGGAGGCCCTCAGTCAGACCCAGTGTTGACATGTGGCAAGACGCTCCTCGGGGCGCGTCTTGCTTGGGCCTCTCTCCTGGAGGCGCTCAGTCAGACCGAGTGCTGACATAAGGCAAGATGCTCCTCGGGGCGCGTCTTGCTGGGGCCTCTCTCCTGGAGGCGCTCAGTCAGACCCAGTGCTGACATGTGGCAAGACTCTCCTCTGGGCGCGTCTTGCTTGGGCCTCTCTCCTGGAGGCGCTCAGTCAGACTGAGTAGTGACATGTGGCCTGACGCTCCTCGGGGCGAGTCTTGCTTGGGCCTCTCTCCTGGAGGCCCTCTGTCAGACCCAGTGTGGACATGTGTCAAGACACTCCTCGGGGGGCAGTCTTGCTTGGGCTTCTCTCCTGGAGGCCTTCAGTCAGACCCATTGTTGACATGTGGCAAGACGCTCCTCGGGGCGCGTCTTGCTTGGGCTTCTCTCCTGGAGGCGCTCAGACAGACCCAGTGTTGACATGTGACAAGACGCTCCTTGGGGCGCGTCTTGCTTGGGCCTCTCTCCTGGAGGCGCTCAGTCAGAACCAGAGGTGACATGTGGCAAGACGCTCCTCCGGGCGCATCTTGCTTGGGCCTCTCTCCTGGAGGCCCTCAGTCAGACCCATTGTTGACATGTGGCAAGACGCTCCTCGGGGCGCGTCTTGCTTGGGCCTCTCTCCTGGAGGCGCTCAGTCAGACCCAGTGTTGACATGTGGCAAGACGCTCCTCTGGGCGCGTCTTGCTTGGGCTTCTCTCCTGGAGGCCCTCAGTCAGACCCATTGTTGACATGTGGCAAGACGCTCCTCAGGGCACGTCTTGCTTGGGCCTCTCTCCTGGAGGCGCTCAGTCAGACCGAGTAGTGACATGTGGCAAGACGCTCCTCGGGGCGCGTCTTGCTTGGACCTCCCTCCTGGAGGCGCTCAGTCAGACCGAGTAGTGACATGAGGCAAGACGCTCCTCGGGGCGCATCTTGCTTGGACCTCTCTCCTGGAGGCGCTCAGTTAGACCGAGTAGTGACATGTGGCAAGACGCTCCTCGGGGCGCGTCTTGCTGGGGCCTCTCTCCTGGAGGTGCTCAATCAGACCCAGTGGTGACAAGTGGCAAGACGCTCCTCGGGGCGCGTCTTGCTTGGGCCTCTCTCCTGGAGGCCCTCTGTCAGACCCAGTGTTGACATGTGGCAAGACGCTCCTCCGGGCGCATCTTGCTTGGGCCTCTCTCCTGGAGGCCCTCAGTCAGACCCATTGTTGACATGTGGCAAGACGCTCCTCGGGGCGCGTCTTGCTTGGGCCTCTCTCCTGGAGGCGCTCAGTCAGACCGAGTGCTGACATAAGGCAAGATGCTCCTCGGGGCGCATCTTGCTGGGGCCTCTCTCCTGGAGGCGCTCAGTCAGACCCAGTGCTGACATGTGGCAAGACTCTCCTCGGGGCGCGTCTTGCTTGGGCCTCTCTCCTGGAGGCGCTCAGTCAGACTGAGTAGTGACATGTGGCCTGACGCTCCTCGGGGCGCGTCTTGCTTGGGCCTCTCTCCTGGAGGCCCTCTGTCAGACCCAGTGTGGACATGTGTCAAGACGCTCCTCGGGGCGCAGTCTTGCTTGGGCTTCTCTCCTGGAGGCCTTCAGTCAGACCCATTGTTGACATGTGGCAAGACGCTCCTCGGGGCGCGTCTTGCTTGGGCTTCTCTCCTGGAGGCGCTCAGACAGACCCAGTGTTGACATGTGACAAGACGCTCCTTGGGACGCGTCTTGCTTGGGCCTCTCTCCTGGAGGCGCTCAGTCAGAACCAGAGGTGACATGTGGCAAGACGCTCCTCCGGGCGCATCTTGCTTGGGCCTCTCTCCTGGAGGCCCTCAGTCAGACCCATTGTTGACATGTGGCAAGACGCTCCTCGGGGCGCGTCTTGCTTGGGCCTCTCTCCTGGAGGCGCTCAGTCAGACCCAGTGTTGACATGTGGCAAGACGCTCCTCGGGGCGCGTCTTGCTTGGGCCTCTCTCCTGGAGGCGCTCAGTCAGACCCAGTGGTGACACGTGGAAAGACACTCCTCGGGGCGCGTGTTGCTTGGGCCTCTCTCCTGGAGGCGCTCAGTCAGACCCAGTGTTGACACGTGGCAAGAAGCTCCTCGGGGCGCGTCTTGCTTGAGCCTCTCTCCTGGAGGCGCTCAGTCAGACCCAGTGTTGGCATGTGGCAAGACACTCCTCGGGGCGCGTCTTGGTTGGGCCTCTCTCCTGGAGGCGCTAATTCAGACCCAGTGGTGACATTTGGCAAGACGCTCCTCGGGGCGAGTATTGCTTGGGCCTCTCTCCTGAATGCCCTCTGTCAGACCGAGTGTTGACATGTGGCAAGACGCTCCTCTGGGCGCGTCTTGCTTGGGCTTCTCTCCTGGAGGCCCTCAGTCAGACCCATTGTTGACATGTGGCAAGACGCTCCTCGGGGCACGTCTTGCTTGGGCCTCTCTCCTGGAGGCGCTCAGTCAGACCGAGTAGTGACATGTGGCAAGACGCTCCTCGGGGCGCGTCTTGCTTGGACCTCCCTCCTGGAGGCGCTCAGTCAGACCGAGTAGTGACATGTGGCAAGACGCTCCTCGGGGCGCATCTTGCTTGGACCTCTCTCCTGGAGGCGCTCAGTTAGACCGAGTAGTGACATGTGGCAAGACGCTCCTCGGGGCGCGTCATGCTTGGGCCTCTCTCCTGGAGGCCCTCTGTCAGACCCAGTGTTGACATGTGGCAAGACGCTCCTCTGGGCGCATCTTGCTTGGGCCTCTCTCCTGGAGGCCCTCAGTCAGACCCATTGTTGACATGTGGCAAGACGCTCCTCGGGGCGCGTCTTGCTTGGGCCTCTCTCCTGGAGGCGCTCAGTCAGACCGAGTGCTGACATAAGGCAAGATGCTCCTCGGGGCGCGTCTTGCTGGGGCCTCTCTCCTGGAGGCGCTCAGTCAGACCCAGTGCTGACATGTGGCAAGACTCTCCTCGGGGCGCGTCTTGCTTGGGCCTCTCTCCTGGAGGCGCTCAGTCAGACTGAGTAGAGACATGTGGCCTGACGCTCCTCGGGGCGCGTCTTGCTTGGGCCTCTCTCCTGGAGGCCCTCTGTCAGACCCAGTGTGGACATGTGTCAAGACGCTCCTCGGGGCGCAGTCTTGCTTGGGCTTCTCTCCTGGAGGCCTTCAGTCAGACCCAGTGTTGACATGTGGCAAGACGCTCCTCGGGGCGCGTCTTGCTTGGGCTTCTCTCCTGGAGGCGCTCAGACAGACCCAGTGTTGACATGTGACAAGACGCTCCTTGGGGCGCGTCTTGCTTGGGCCTCTCTCCTGGAGGCGCTCAGTCAGAACCAGAGGTGACATGTGGCAAGACGCTCCTCCGGGCGAATCTTGCTTGGGCCTCTCTCCTGGAGGCGCTCAGTCAGACCCAGTGTTGACACGTGGCAAGACGCTCCTCGGGGCGCGTCTTGCTTGGGCCCCTCTCCTGGAGGCGCTCAGTCAGACCCAGTGTTGGCATGTGGCAAGACACTCCTCGGGGCGCGTCTTGGTTGGGCCTCTCTCCTGGAGGCGCTCATTCAGACCCAGTGGTGACATTTGGCAAGACGCTCCTCGGGGCGAGTATTGCTTGGGCCTCTCTCCTGGAGGCGCTCAGTCAGACTGAGTAGTGACATGTCGCCTGACGCTCCTCGGGGCGCGTCTTGCTTGGGCCTCTCTCCTGGAGGCCCTCAGTCAGACCCAGTGTGGACATGTGTCAAGACGCTCCTCGGGGCGCAGTCTTGCTTGGGCTTCTCTCCTGGAGGCCTTCAGTCAGACCCATTGTTGACATGTGGCAAGACGCTCCTCGGGGCGCGTCTTGCTTGGGCTTCTCTCCTGGAGGCGCTCAGACAGACCCAGTGTTGACATGTGATAAGACGCTCCTTGGGGCGCGTCTTGCTTGGGCCTCTCTCCTGGAGGCGCTCAGTCAGAACCAGAGGTGACATGTGGCAAGACGCTCCTCCGGGCGAATCTTGCTTGGGCCTCTCTCCTGGAGGCCCTCAGTCAGACCCATTGTTGATATGTGGCAAGACGCTCCTCGGGGCGCGTCTTGCTTGGGCCTCTCTCCTGGAGGCGCTCAGTCAGACCCAGTGTTGACACGTGGCAAGACGCTCCTCGGGGCGCGTCTTGCTTGGGCCTCTCTCCTGGAGGCGCTCAGTCAGACCCAGTGGTGACACGTGGAAAGACGCTCCTCGGGGCGCGTGTTGCTTGGGCCTCTCTCCTGGAGGCGCTCAGTCAGACCCAGTGTTGACACGTGGCAAGACGCTCCTCGGGGCGCGTCTTGCTTGGGCCTCTCTCCTGGAGGCGCTCAGTCAGACCCAGTGTTGGCATGTGGCAAGACACTCCTCGGGGCGCGTCTTGAATGGGCCTCTCTCCTGGAGGCGCTCATTCAGACCCAGTGGTGACATTTGGCAAGACGCTCCTCGGGGCGGGTATTGCTTGGGCCTCTCTCCTGAATGCCCTCTGTCAGACCGAGTGTTGACATGTGGCAAGACTGTCCTCAGTGCGCGTCTTGCTTGGGCTTCTCTCATGGAGGCCCTCAGTCCGACCCAGTGTTGACATGTGTCAAGACGCTCCTCGGGGCGTGTCTTGCTTGGGCCTCTCTCCTGGAGGCGCTCAGTCAGACCCAGTGTTGACATGTGGCAAGGCGCTCCTCTGGGCGCGTCTTGCTTGGGCTTCTCTCCTGGAGGCCCTCAGTCAGACCCATTGTTGACATGTGGCAAGACGCTCCTCGGGGCACGTCTTGCTGGGGCCTCTCTCCTGGAGGTGCTCAATCAGACCCAGTGGTGACAAGTGGCAAGACGCTCCTCGGGGCGCGTCTTGCTTGGGCCTCTCTCCTGGAGGCCCTCTGTCAGACCCAGTGTTGACATGTGGCAAGACGCTCCTCCGGGCGCATCTTGCTTGGGCCTCTCTCCTGGAGGCCCTCAGTCAGACCCATTGTTGACATGTGGCAAGACGCTCCTCGGGGCGCGTCTTGCTTGGGCCTCTCTCCTGGAGGCGCTCAGTCAGACCGAGTGCTGACATAAGGCAAGATGCTCCTCGGGGCGCATCTTGCTGGGGCCTCTCTCCTGGAGGCGCTCAGTCAGACCCAGTGCTGACATGTGGCAAGACTCTCCTCGGGGCGCGTCTTGCTTGGGCCTCTCTCCTGGAGGCGCTCAGTCAGACTGAGTAGTGACATGTGGCCTGACGCTCCTCGGGGCGCGTCTTGCTTGGGCCTCTCTCCTGGAGGCCCTCTGTCAGACCCAGTGTGGACATGTGTCAAGACGCTCCTCGGGGCGCAGTCTTGCTTGGGCTTCTCTCCTGGAGGCCTTCAGTCAGACCCATTGTTGACATGTGGCAAGACGCTCCTCGGGGCGCGTCTTGCTTGGGCTTCTCTCCTGGAGGCGCTCAGACAGACCCAGTGTTGACATGTGACAAGACGCTCCTTGGGACGCGTCTTGCTTGGGCCTCTCTCCTGGAGGCGCTCAGTCAGAACCAGAGGTGACATGTGGCAAGACGCTCCTCCGGGCGCATCTTGCTTGGGCCTCTCTCCTGGAGGCCCTCAGTCAGACCCATTGTTGACATGTGGCAAGACGCTCCTCGGGGCGCGTCTTGCTTGGGCCTCTCTCCTGGAGGCGCTCAGTCAGACCCAGTGTTGACATGTGGCAAGACGCTCCTCGGGGCGTGTCTTGCTTGGGCCTCTCTCCTGGAGGCGCTCAGTCAGACCCAGTGGTGACACGTGGAAAGACACTCCTCGGGGCGCGTGTTGCTTGGGCCTCTCTCCTGGAGGCGCTCAGTCAGACCCAGTGTTGACACGTGGCAAGAAGCTCCTCGGGGCGCGTCTTGCTTGAGCCTCTCTCCTGGAGGCGCTCAGTCAGACCCAGTGTTGGCATGTGGCAAGACACTCCTCGGGGCGCGTCTTGGTTGGGCCTCTCTCCTGGAGGCGCTAATTCAGACCCAGTGGTGACATTTGGCAAGACGCTCCTCGGGGCGAGTATTGCTTGGGCCTCTCTCCTGAATGCCCTCTGTCAGACCGAGTGTTGACATGTGGCAAGACGCTCCTCTGGGCGCGTCTTGCTTGGGCTTCTCTCCTGGAGGCCCTCAGTCAGACCCATTGTTGACATGTGGCAAGACGCTCCTCGGGGCACGTCTTGCTTGGGCCTCTCTCCTGGAGGCGCTCAGTCAGACCGAGTAGTGACATGTGGCAAGACGCTCCTCGGGGCGCGTCTTGCTTGGACCTCCCTCCTGGAGGCGCTCAGTCAGACCGAGTAGTGACATGTGGCAAGACGCTCCTCGGGGCGCATCTTGCTTGGACCTCTCTCCTGGAGGCGCTCAGTTAGACCGAGTAGTGACATGTGGCAAGACGCTCCTCGGGGCGCGTCATGCTTGGGCCTCTCTCCTGGAGGCCCTCTGTCAGACCCAGTGTTGACATGTGGCAAGACGCTCCTCTGGGCGCATCTTGCTTGGGCCTCTCTCCTGGAGGCCCTCAGTCAGACCCATTGTTGACATGTGGCAAGACGCTCCTCGGGGCGCGTCTTGCTTGGGCCTCTCTCCTGGAGGCGCTCAGTCAGACCGAGTGCTGACATAAGGCAAGATGCTCCTCGGGGCGCGTCTTGCTGGGGCCTCTCTCCTGGAGGCGCTCAGTCAGACCCAGTGCTGACATGTGGCAAGACTCTCCTCGGGGCGCGTCTTGCTTGGGCCTCTCTCCTGGAGGCGCTCAGTCAGACTGAGTAGAGACATGTGGCCTGACGCTCCTCGGGGCGCGTCTTGCTTGGGCCTCTCTCCTGGAGGCCCTCTGTCAGACCCAGTGTGGACATGTGTCAAGACGCTCCTCGGGGCGCAGTCTTGCTTGGGCTTCTCTCCTGGAGGCCTTCAGTCAGACCCAGTGTTGACATGTGGCAAGACGCTCCTCGGGGCGCGTCTTGCTTGGGCTTCTCTCCTGGAGGCGCTCAGACAGACCCAGTGTTGACATGTGACAAGACGCTCCTTGGGGCGCGTCTTGCTTGGGCCTCTCTCCTGGAGGCGCTCAGTCAGAACCAGAGGTGACATGTGGCAAGACGCTCCTCCGGGCGAATCTTGCTTGGGCCTCTCTCCTGGAGGCGCTCAGTCAGACCCAGTGTTGACACGTGGCAAGACGCTCCTCGGGGCGCGTCTTGCTTGGGCCCCTCTCCTGGAGGCGCTCAGTCAGACCCAGTGTTGGCATGTGGCAAGACACTCCTCGGGGCGCGTCTTGGTTGGGCCTCTCTCCTGGAGGCGCTCATTCAGACCCAGTGGTGACATTTGGCAAGACGCTCCTCGGGGCGAGTATTGCTTGGGCCTCTCTCCTGGAGGCGCTCAGTCAGACTGAGTAGTGACATGTCGCCTGACGCTCCTCGGGGCGCGTCTTGCTTGGGCCTCTCTCCTGGAGGCCCTCAGTCAGACCCAGTGTGGACATGTGTCAAGACGCTCCTCGGGGCGCAGTCTTGCTTGGGCTTCTCTCCTGGAGGCCTTCAGTCAGACCCATTGTTGACATGTGGCAAGACGCTCCTCGGGGCGCGTCTTGCTTGGGCTTCTCTCCTGGAGGCGCTCAGACAGACCCAGTGTTGACATGTGATAAGACGCTCCTTGGGGCGCGTCTTGCTTGGGCCTCTCTCCTGGAGGCGCTCAGTCAGAACCAGAGGTGACATGTGGCAAGACGCTCCTCCGGGCGAATCTTGCTTGGGCCTCTCTCCTGGAGGCCCTCAGTCAGACCCATTGTTGATATGTGGCAAGACGCTCCTCGGGGCGCGTCTTGCTTGGGCCTCTCTCCTGGAGGCGCTCAGTCAGACCCAGTGTTGACACGTGGCAAGACGCTCCTCGGGGCGCGTCTTGCTTGGGCCTCTCTCCTGGAGGCGCTCAGTCAGACCCAGTGGTGACACGTGGAAAGACGCTCCTCGGGGCGCGTGTTGCTTGGGCCTCTCTCCTGGAGGCGCTCAGTCAGACCCAGTGTTGACACGTGGCAAGACGCTCCTCGGGGCGCGTCTTGCTTGGGCCTCTCTCCTGGAGGCGCTCAGTCAGACCCAGTGTTGGCATGTGGCAAGACACTCCTCGGGGCGCGTCTTGAATGGGCCTCTCTCCTGGAGGCGCTCATTCAGACCCAGTGGTGACATTTGGCAAGACGCTCCTCGGGGCGGGTATTGCTTGGGCCTCTCTCCTGAATGCCCTCTGTCAGACCGAGTGTTGACATGTGGCAAGACTGTCCTCAGTGCGCGTCTTGCTTGGGCTTCTCTCATGGAGGCCCTCAGTCCGACCCAGTGTTGACATGTGTCAAGACGCTCCTCGGGGCGTGTCTTGCTTGGGCCTCTCTCCTGGAGGCGCTCAGTCAGACCCAGTGTTGACATGTGGCAAGGCGCTCCTCTGGGCGCGTCTTGCTTGGGCTTCTCTCCTGGAGGCCCTCAGTCAGACCCATTGTTGACATGTGGCAAGACGCTCCTCGGGGCACGTCTTGCTTGGGCCTCTCTCCTGGAGGCGCTCAGTCAGACCGAGTAGTGACATGTGGCAAGACGCTCCTCGGGGCGCGTCTTGCTTGGACCTCCCTCCTGGAGGCGCTCAGTCAGACTGAGTAGTGACATGTGGCAAGACGCTCCTCGGGGCGCTTCTTGCTTGGACCTCTCTCCTGGAGGCGCTCAGTTAGACCGAGTAGTGACATGTGGCAAGACGCTCCTCGGGGCGCGTCTTGCTGGGGCCTCTCTCCTGGAGGTGCTCAATCAGACCCAGTGGTGACACGTGGCAAGACGCTCCTCGGGGCGCGTCTTGCTTGGGCCTCTCTCCTGGAGGAGCTCAGTCAGACCCAGTGGTGACACGTGGCAAGACGCTCCTCGAGGCGCATCTTGCTTGGGCCTCTCTCCTGGAGGCGCTAAGTCAGACCCAGTGTTGACACGTGGCAAGACGCTCCTCGGGGCGCGTCTTGCTTGGGCCACTCTCCTGGAGGCGCTCAGTCAGACAAAGTGTTGACATGTGGAAAGACACTCCTCGGGGCGCGTCTTACTTGGGCCTCTCTCATGGAGGCCCTCTGTCAGACCCAGTGTTGACATGTGTCAAGACGCTCCTCGGGGCGCGTCTTGCTTTGGCCTCTCTCCTGGAGGCGCTCAGTCAGACCGAGTGCTGACATGTAGCAAGAAGCTCCTCGGGGTGCGTCATGCTTGGGCTTCTCTCCTGGAGGCCCTCAGTCAGACCCATTGTTGACATTTGGCAAGACGCTCCTCGGGGCGCGTATTGCTTGGGCCTCTCTCCTGGATGCCCTCTGTCAGACCCAGTGTTGACATGTGGCAAGACTCTCCTCGGGGCCTGTCTTGCTTGGGCTTCTCTCATGGAGGCCCTCAGTCAGACCCAGTGTTGACATGTGTCAAGACGCTCCTCGGGGCGTGTCTTGCTTGGGCCTCTCTCCTGGAGGAGCTCAGTCAGACCCAGTGGTGACACGTGGCAAGACGCTCCTCGAGGCGCATCTTGCTTGGGCCTCTCTCCTGGAGGCGCTAAGTCAGACCCAGTGTTGACACGTGGCAAGACGCTCCTCGGGGCGCGTCTTGCTTGGGCCACTCTCCTGGAGGCGCTCAGTCAGACACAGTGTTGACATGTGGAAAGACACTCCTCCTGGCGCGTCTTGCTTGGGCCTTTCTCATGGAGGCCCTCTGTCAGACCCAGTGTTGACATGTGTCAAGACGCTCCTCGGGGCGCGTCTTGCTTTGGCCTCTCTCCTGGAGGTGCTCAGTCAGACCCAGTGTTGACATGTGGCAAGACGCTCCTCGGGGCGCTTCTTGCTTGGGCTTCTCTCCTGGAGGCCCTCAGTCAGACCCATTGTTGACATGTGGCAAGACGCTCCTCGGGGCACGTCTTGCTTGGGCCTCTCTAATGGAGGCCGTCTGTCAGACCCAGTGTTGAGATGTGTCAAGACGCTCCTCGGGGCGCGTCTTGCTTTGGCCTCTCTCCTGGAGGCGCTCAGTCAGACCGAGTGCTGACATGTGGCAAGAAGCTCCTCGGGGCGCGTCTTGCTTGGGCTTCTCTCCTGGAGGCCCTCAGTAAGACCCATTGTTGACATGTGGCAAGACGCTCCTCGGGGCTCGTCTTGCTTGGGCCTCTCTCCAGAAGGCCCTCAATCAGACCCAGTGTTGACACGTGGCAAGACGCTCCTCGGGGCGCGTCTTGCTTGGGCCTCTCTCCTGGAGGCCCTCTGTCAGACCCAGTGTTGACATGTGTCAAGACGCTTCTCGGGGCGCGTCTTGCTTGGGCTTCTCTCCTGGAGGCCCTCAGTCAGACCGAGTGCTGACATAAGGCAAGATGCTCCTCGGGGCGCGTCTTGCTGGGGCCTCTCTCCTGGAGGCGCTCAGTCAGACCCAGTGCTGACATGTGGCAAGACTCTCCTCGGGGCGCGTCTTGCTTGGGCCTCTCTCCTGGAGGCGCTCAGTCAGACTGAGTAGTGACATGTGGCCTGACGCTCCTCGGGGCGCGTCTTGCTTGGGCCTCTCTCCTGGAGGCCCTCTGTCAGACCCAGTGTGGACATGTGTCAAGACACTCCTCGGGGGGCAGTCTTGCTTGGGCTTCTCTCCTGGAGGCCTTCAGTCAGACCCATTGTTGACATGTGGCAAGACGCTCCTCGGGGCGCGTCTTGCTTGGGCTTCTCTCCTGGAGGCGCTCAGACTGACCCAGTGTTGACATGTGACAAGACGCTCCTTGGGGCGCGTCTTGCTTGGGCCTCTCTCCTGGAGGCGCTCAGTCAGAACCAGAGGTGACATGTGGCAAGACGCTCCTCCGTGCGCATCTTGCTTGGGCCTCTCTCCTGGAGGCCCTCAGTCAGACCCATTGTTGACATGTGGCAAGACGCTCCTCGGGGCGCGTCTTGCTTGGGCCTCTCTCCTGGAGGCGCTCAGTCAGACCCAGTGGTGACACGTGCAAAGACGCTCCTCGGGGCGCGTGTTGCTTGGGCCTCTCTCCTGGAGGCGCTCAGTCAGACCCAGTGTTGACACGTGGCAAGACGCTCCTCGGGGCGCGTCTTGCTTGGGCCTCTCGCCTGGAGGCGCTCAGTCAGACCCAGTGTTGACATGTGGCAAGACGCTCCTCTGAACGCGTCTTGCTTGGGCTTCTCTCCTGGAGGCCCTCAGTCAGACCCATTGTTGACATGTGGCAAGACGCTCCTCGGGGCACGTCTTGCTTTGTCCTCTCTCCTGGAGGCGCTCAGTCAGACCGAGTAGTGACATGTGGCAAGACGCTCCTCGGGGCGCGTCTTGCTTGGACCTCCCTCCTGGAGGCGCTCAGTCAGACCGAGTAGTGACATGTGGCAAGACGCTCCTCGGGGCGCATCTTGCTTGGACCTCTCTCCTGGAGGCGCTCAGTTAGACCGAGTAGTGACATGTGGCAAGACGCTCCTCGGGGCGCGTCTTGCTGGGGCCTCTCTCCTGGAGGTGCTCAATCAGACCCAGTGGTGACAAGTGGCAAGACGCTCCTCGGGGCACGTCTTGCTTGGGCCTCTCTCCTGGAGGCCCTCTGTCAGACCCAGTGTTGACATGTGGCAAGACGCTCCTCCGGGCGCATCTTGCTTGGGCCTCTCTCCTGGAGGCCCTCAGTCAGACCCATTGTTGACATGTGGCAAGACGCTCCTCGGGGCGCGTCTTGCTTGGGCCTCTCTCCTGGAGGCGCTCAGTCAGACCGAGTGCTGACATAAGGCAAGATGCTCCTCGGGGCGCGTCTTGCTGGGGCCTCTCTCCTGGAGGCGCTCAGTCAGACCCAGTGCTGACATGTGGCAAGACTCTCCTCGGGGCGCGTCTTGCTTGGGCCTCTCTCCTGGAGGCGCTCAGTCAGACTGAGTAGTGACATGTGGCCTGACGCTCCTCGGGGCGCGTCTTGCTTGGGCCTCTCTCCTGGAGGCCCTCTGTCAGACCCAGTGTGGACATGTGTCAAGACGCTCCTCGGGGCGCAGTCTTGCTTGGGCTTCTCTCCTGGAGGCCTTCAGTCAGACCCATTGTTGACATGTGGCAAGACGCTCCTCGGGGCGCATCTTGCTTGGGTTTCTCTCCTGGAGGCGCTCAGACAGACCCAGTGTTGACATGTTACAAGACGCTCCTTGGGGCGCGTCTTGCTTGGGCCTCTCTCCTGGAGGCGCTCAGTCAGAACCAGAGGTGACATGTGGCAAGACGCTCCTCCGGGCGAATCTTGCTTGGGCCTCTCTCCTGGAGGCCCTCAGTCAGACCCATTGTTGACATGTGGCAAGACGCTCCTCGGGGCGTGTCTTGCTTGGGCCTCTCTCCTGGAGGCGCTCAGTCAGACCCAGTGTTGACATGTGGCAAGACGCTCCTCGGGGCGCGTCTTGCTTGGGCCTCTCTCCTAGAGGCGCTCAGTCAGACCCAGTGATGACACGTGGAAAGACGCTCCTCGGGGCGCGTGTTGCTTGGGCCTCTCTCCTGGAGGCGCTCAGTCAGACCCAGTGTTGACACGTGGCAAGACGCTCCTCGGGGCGCGTCTTGCTTGGGCCTCTCTCCTGGAGGCGCTCAGTCAGACCCAGTGTTGGCATGTGGCAAGACACTCCTCGGGGCACGTCTTGGTTGGGCCTCTCTCCTGGAGGCGCTCATTCAGACCCAGTGGTGACATTTGGCAAGACGCTCCTCGGGGCGAGTATTGCTTGGGCCTCTCTCCTGAATGCCCTCTGTCAGACCGAGTGTTGACATGTGGCAAGACTCTCCTCAGGGCGCGTCTTGCTTGGGCTTCTCTCATGGAGGCCCTCAGTCCGACCCAGTGTTGACATGTGTCAAGACGCTCCTCGGGGCGTGTCTTGCTTGGGCCTCTCTCCTGGAGGCGCTCAGTCAGACCCAGTGCTGACATGTGGCAAGACTCTCCTCGGGGCGCGTCTTGCTTGGGCCTCTCTCCTGGAGGCGCTCAGTCAGACTGAGTAGTGACATGTGGCCTGACGCTCCTCGGGGCGCGTCTTGCTTGGGCCTCTCTCCTGGAGGCCCTCTGTCAGACCCAGTGTGGACATGTGTCAAGACGCTCCTCGGGGCGCAGTCTTGCTCGGGCTTCTCTCCTGGAGGCCTTCAGTCAGACCCATTGTTGACATGTGGCAAGACGCTCCTCGGGGCGCGTCTTGCTTGGGCTTCTCTCCTGGAGGCGCTCAGACAGACCCAGTGTTGACATGTGACAAGACGCTCCTTGGGACGCGTCTTGCTTGGGCCTCTCTCCTGGAGGCGCTCAGTCAGAACCAGAGGTGACATGTGGCAAGACGCTCCTCCGGGCGCATCTTGCTTGGGCCTCTCTCCTGGAGGCCCTCAGTCAGACCCATTGTTGACATGTGGCAAGACGCTCCTCGGGGCGCGTCTTGCTTGGGCCTCTCTCCTGGAGGCGCTCAGTCAGACCCAGTGTTGACATGTGGCAAGACGCTCCTCGGGGCGCGTCTTGCTTGGGCCTCTCTCCTGGAGGCGCTCAGTCAGACCCAGTGGTGACACGTGGAAAGATGCTCCTCGGGGCGCGTGTTGCTTGGGCCTCTCTCCTGGAGGCGCTCAGTCAGACCCAGTGTTGACACGTGGCAAGAAGCTCCTCGGGGCGCGTCTTGCTTGAGCCTCTCTCCTGGAGGCGCTCAGTCAGACCCAGTGTTGGCATGTGGCAAGACACTCCTCGGGGCGCGTCTTGGTTGGGCCTCTCTCCTGGAGGCGCTAATTCAGACCCAGTGGTGACATTTGGCAAGACGCTCCTCGGGGCGAGTATTGCTTGGGCCTCTCTCCTGAATGCCCTCTGTCAGACCGAGTGCTGACATGTGGCAAGACGCTCCTCTGGGCGCGTCTTGCTTGGGCTTCTCTCCTGGAGGCCCTCAGTCAGACCCATTGTTGACATGTGGCAAGACGCTCCTCGGGGCACGTCTTGCTTGGGCCTCTCTCCTGGAGGCGCTCAGTCAGACCGAGTAGTGACATGTGGCAAGACGCTCCTCGGGGCGCGTCTTGCTTGGACCTCCCTCCTGGAGGCGCTCAGTCAGACCGAGTAGTGACATGTGGCAAGACGCTCCTCGGGGCGCATCTTGCTTGGACCTCTCTCCTGGAGGCGCTCAGTTAGACCGAGTAGTGACATGTGGCAAGACGCTCCTCGGGGCGCGTCATGCTTGGGCCTCTCTCCTGGAGGCCCTCTGTCAGACCCAGTGTTGACATGTGGCAAGACGCTCCTCTGGGCGCATCTTGCTTGGGCCTCTCTCCTGGAGGCCCTCAGTCAGACCCATTGTTGACATGTGGCAAGACGCTCCTCGGGGCGCGTCTTGCTTGGGCCTCTCTCCTGGAGGCGCTCAGTCAGACCGAGTGCTGACATAAGGCAAGATGCTCCTCGGGGCGCGTCTTGCTGGGGCCTCTCTCCTGGAGGCGCTCAGTCAGACCCAGTGCTGACATGTGGCAAGACTCTCCTCGGGGCGCGTCTTGCTTGGGCCTCTCTCCTGGAGGCGCTCAGTCAGACTGAGTAGAGACATGTGGCCTGACGCTCCTCGGGGCGCGTCTTGCTTGGGCCTCTCTCCTGGAGGCCCTCTGTCAGACCCAGTGTGGACATGTGTCAAGACGCTCCTCGGGGCGCATTCTTGCTTGGGCTTCTCTCCTGGAGGCCTTCAGTCAGACCCAGTGTTGACATGTGGCAAGACGCTCCTCGGGGCGCGTCTTGCTTGGGCTTCTCTCCTGGAGGCGCTCAGACAGACCCAGTGTTGACATGTGACAAGACGCTCCTTGGGGCGCGTCTTGCTTGGGCCTCTCTCCTGGAGGCGCTCAGTCAGAACCAGAGGTGACATGTGGCAAGACGCTCCTCCGGGCGAATCTTGCTTGGGCCTCTCTCCTGGAGGCGCTCAGTCAGACCCAGTGTTGACACGTGGCAAGACGCTCCTCGGGGCGCGTCTTGCTTGGGCCCCTCTCCTGGAGGCGCTCAGTCAGACCCAGTGTTGGCATGTGGCAAGACACTCCTCGGGGCGCGTCTTGGTTGGGCCTCTCTCCTGGAGGCGCTCATTCAGACCCAGTGGTGACATTTGGCAAGACGCTCCTCGGGGCGAGTATTGCTTGGGCCTCTCTCCTGGAGGCCCTCAGTCAGACCCAGTGTGGACATGTGTCAAGACGCTCCTCGGGGCGCAGTCTTGCTTGGGCTTCTCTCCTGGAGGCCTTCAGTCAGACCCATTGTTGACATGTGGCAAGACGCTCCTCGGGGCGCGTCTTGCTTGGGCTTCTCTCCTGGAGGCGCTCAGACAGACCCAGTGTTGACATGTGATAAGACGCTCCTTGGGGCGCGTCTTGCTTGGGCCTCTCTCCTGGAGGCGCTCAGTCAGAACCAGAGGTGACATGTGGCAAGACGCTCCTCCGGGCGAATCTTGCTTGGGCCTCTCTCCTGGAGGCCCTCAGTCAGACCCATTGTTGATATGTGGCAAGACGCTCCTCGGGGCGCGTCTTGCTTGGGCCTCTCTCCTGGAGGCGCTCAGTCAGACCCAGTGTTGACACGTGGCAAGACGCTCCTCGGGGCGCGTCTTGCTTGGGCCTCTCTCCTGGAGGCGCTCAGTCAGACCCAGTGGTGACACGTGGAAAGACGCTCCTCGGGGCGCGTGTTGCTTGGGCCTCTCTCCTGGAGGCGCTCAGTCAGACCCAGTGTTGACACGTGGCAAGACGCTCCTCGGGGCGCGTCTTGCTTGGGCCTCTCTCCTGGAGGCGCTCAGTCAGACCCAGTGTTGGCATGTGGCAAGACACTCCTCGGGGCGCGTCTTGAATGGGCCTCTCTCCTGGAGGCGCTCATTCAGACCCAGTGGTGACATTTGGCAAGACGCTCCTCGGGGCGAGTATTGCTTGGGCCTCTCTCCTGAATGCCCTCTGTCAGACCGAGTGTTGACATGTGGCAAGACTGTCCTCAGTGCGCGTCTTGCTTGGGCTTCTCTCATGGAGGCCCTCAGTCCGACCCAGTGTTGACATGTGTCAAGACGCTCCTCGGGGCGTGTCTTGCTTGGGCCTCTCTCCTGGAGGCGCTCAGTCAGACCCAGTGTTGACATGTGGCAAGGCGCTCCTCTGGGCGCGTCTTGCTTGGGCTTCTCTCCTGGAGGCCCTCAGTCAGACCCATTGTTGACATGTGGCAAGACGCTCCTCGGGGCACGTCTTGCTTGGGCCTCTCTCCTGGAGGCGCTCAGTCAGACCGAGTAGTGACATGTGGCAAGACGCTCCTCGGGGCGCGTCTTGCTTGGACCTCCCTCCTGGAGGCGCTCAGTCAGACTGAGTAGTGACATGTGGCAAGACGCTCCTCGGGGCGCTTCTTGCTTGGACCTCTCTCCTGGAGGCGCTCAGTTAGACCGAGTAGTGACATGTGGCAAGACGCTCCTCGGGGCGCGTCTTGCTGGGGCCTCTCTCCTGGAGGTGCTCAATCAGACCCAGTGGTGACACGTGGCAAGACGCTCCTCGGGGCGCGTCTTGCTTGGGCCTCTCTCCTGGAGGAGCTCAGTCAGACCCAGTGGTGACACGTGGCAAGACGCTCCTCGAGGCGCATCTTGCTTGGGCATCTCTCCTGGAGGCGCTAAGTCAGACCCAGTGTTGACACGTGGCAAGACACTCCTCGGGGCGCGTCTTGCTTGGGCCACTCTCCTGGAGGCGCTCAGTCAGACAAAGTGTTGACATGTGGAAAGACACTCCTCGGGGCGCGTCTTACTTGGGCCTCTCTCATGGAGGCCCTCTGTCAGACCCAGTGTTGACATGTGTCAAGACGCTCCTCGGGGCGCGTCTTGCTTTGGCCTCTCTCCTGGAGGCGCTCAGTCAGACCGAGTGCTGACATGTAGCAAGAAGCTCCTCGGGGTGCGTCATGCTTGGGCTTCTCTCCTGGAGGCCCTCAGTCAGACCCATTGTTGACATTTGGCAAGACGCTCCTCGGGGCGCGTATTGCTTGGGCCTCTCTCCTGGATGCCCTCTGTCAGACCCAGTGTTGACATGTGGCAAGACTCTCCTCGGGGCCTGTCTTGCTTGGGCTTCTCTCATGGAGGCCCTCAGTCAGACCCAGTGTTGACATGTGTCAAGACGCTCCTCGGGGCGTGTCTTGCTTGGGCCTCTCTCCTGGAGGAGCTCAGTCAGACCCAGTGGTGACACGTGGCAAGACGCTCCTCGAGGCGCATCTTGCTTGGGCCTCTCTCCTGGAGGCGCTAAGTCAGACCCAGTGTTGACACGTGGCAAGACGCTCCTCGGGGCGCGTCTTGCTTGGGCCACTCTCCTGGAGGCGCTCAGTCAGACACAGTGTTGACATGTGGAAAGACACTCCTCCTGGCGCGTCTTGCTTGGGCCTTTCTCATGGAGGCCCTCTGTCAGACCCAGTGTTGACATGTGTCAAGACGCTCCTCGGGGCGCGTCTTGCTTTGGCCTCTCTCCTGGAGGCGCTCAGTCAGACCCAGTGTTGACATGTGGCAAGACGCTCCTCGGGGCGCTTCTTGCTTGGGCTTCTCTCCTGGAGGCCCTCAGTCAGACCCATTGTTGACATGTGGCAAGACGCTCCTCGGGGCACGTCTTGCTGGGGCCTCTCTAATGGAGGCCGTCTGTCAGACCCAGTGTTGAGATGTGTCAAGACGCTCCTCGGGGCGCGTCTTGCTTTGGCCTCTCTCCTGGAGGCGCTCAGTCAGACCGAGTGCTGACATGTGGCAAGAAGCTCCTCGGGGCGCGTCTTGCTTGGGCTTCTCTCCTGGAGGCCCTCAGTAAGACCCATTGTTGACATGTGGCAAGACGCTCCTCGGGGCTCGTCTTGCTTGGGCCTCTCTCCAGAAGGCCCTCAATCAGACCCAGTGTTGACACGTGGCAAGACGCTCCTCGGGGCGCGTCTTGCTTGGGCCTCTCTCCTGGAGGCGCTCAGTCAGACCAAGTGGTGACATGTGGCAAGACACTCCTCGGGGCGCGTCTTGCTTGGGCCTCTCTCCTGGAGGCCCTCTGTCAGACCCAGTGTTGACATGTGTCAAGACGCTTCTCGGGGCGCGTCTTGCTTGGGCTTCTCTCCTGGAGGCCCTCAGTCAGACCGAGTGCTGACATAAGGCAAGATGCTCCTCGGGGCGCGTCTTGCTGGGGCCTCTCTCCTGGAGGCGCTCAGTCAGACCCATTGCTGACATGTGGCAAGACTCTCCTCGGGGCGCGTCTTGCTTGGGCCTCTCTCCTGGAGGCGCTCAGTCAGACTGAGTAGTGACATGTGGCCTGACGCTCCTCGGGGCGCGTCTTGCTTGGGCCTCTCTCCTGGAGGCCCTCTGTCAGACCCAGTGTGGACATGTGTCAAGACACTCCTCGGGGGGCAGTCTTGCTTGGGCTTCTCTCCTGGAGGCCTTCAGTCAGACCCATTGTTGACATGTGGCAAGACGCTCCTCGGGGCGCGTCTTGCTTGGGCTTCTCTCCTGGAGGCGCTCAGACAGACCCAGTGTTGACATGTGACAAGACGCTCCTTGGGGCGCGTCTTGCTTGGGCCTCTCTCCGGGAGGCGCTCAGTCAGAACCAGAGGTGACATGTGGCAAGACGCTCCTCCGGGCGCATCTTGCTTGGGCCTCTCTCCTGGAGGCCCTCAGTCAGACCCATTGTTGACATGTGGCAAGACGCTCCTCGGGGCGCGTCTTGCTTGGGCCTCTCTCCTGGAGGCGCTCAGTCAGACCCAGTGGTGACACGCGGAAAGACGCTCCTCGGGGCGCGTGTTGCTTGGGCCTCTCTCCTGGAGGCGCTCAGTCAGACCCAGTGTTGACACGTGGCAAGACGCTCCTCGGGGCGCGTCTTGCTTGGGCCTCTCGCCTGGAGGCGCTCAGTCAGACCCAGTGTTGACATGTGGCAAGACGCTCCTCTGAACGCGTCTTGCTTGGGCTTCTCTCCTGGAGGCCCTCAGTCAGACCCATAGTTGACATGTGGCAAGACGCTCCTCGGGGCACGTCTTGCTGGGGCCTCTCTAATGGAGGCCGTCTGTCAGACCCAGTGTTGAGATGTGTCAAGACGCTCCTCGGGGCGCGTCTTGCTTTGGCCTCTCTCCTGGAGGCGCTCAGTCAGACCGAGTGCTGACATGTGGCAAGAAGCTCCTCGGGGCGCGTCTTGCTTGGGCTTCTCTCCTGGAGGCCCTCAGTAAGACCCATTGTTGACATGTGGCAAGACGCTCCTCGGGGCTCGTCTTGCTTGGGCCTCTCTCCAGAAGGCCCTCAATCAGACCCAGTGTTGACACGTGGCAAGACGCTCCTCGGGGCGCGTCTTGCTTGGGCCTCTCTCCTGGAGGCGCTCAGTCAGACCAAGTGGTGACATGTGGCAAGACACTCCTCGGGGCGCGTCTTGCTTGGGCCTCTCTCCTGGAGGCCCTCTGTCAGACCCAGTGTTGACATGTGTCAAGACGCTTCTCGGGGCGCGTCTTGCTTGGGCTTCTCTCCTGGAGGCCCTCAGTCAGACCGAGTGCTGACATAAGGCAAGATGCTCCTCGGGGCGCGTCTTGCTGGGGCCTCTCTCCTGGAGGCGCTCAGTCAGACCCAGTGCTGACATGTGGCAAGACACTCCTCGGGGCGCGTCTTGCTTGGGCCTCTCTCCTGGAGGCGCTCAGTCAGACTGAGTAGTGACATGTGGCCTGACGCTCCTCGGGGCGCGTCTTGCTTGGGCCTCTCTCCTGGAGGCCCTCTGTCAGACCCAGTGTGGACATGTGTCAAGACACTCCTCGGGGGGCAGTCTTGCTTGGGCTTCTCTCCTGGAGGCCTTCAGTCAGACCCATTGTTGACATGTGGCAAGACGCTCCTCGGGGCGCGTCTTGCTTGGGCTTCTCTCCTGGAGGCGCTCAGACAGACCCAGTGTTGACATGTGACAAGACGCTCCTTGGGGCGCGTCTTGCTTGGGCCTCTCTCCTGGAGGCGCTCAGTCAGAACCAGAGGTGACATGTGGCAAGACACTCCTCCGGGCGCATCTTGCTTGGGCCTCTCTCCTGGAGGCCCTCAGTCAGACCCATTGTTGACATGTGGCAAGACGCTCCTCGGGGCGCGTCTTGCTTGGGCCTCTCTCCTGGAGGCGCTCAGTCAGACCCAGTGGTGACACGTGGAAAGACGCTCCTCGGGGCGCGTGTTGCTTGGGCCTCTCTCCTGGAGGCGCTCAGTCAGACCCAGTGTTGACACGTGGCAAGACACTCCTCGGGGCGCGTCTTGCTTGGGCCTCTCGCCTGGAGGCGCTCAGTCAGACCCAGTGTTGACATGCGGCAAGACGCTCCTCTGAACGCGTCTTGCTTGGGCTTCTCTCCTGGAGGCCCTCAGTCAGACCCATTGTTGACATGTGGCAAGACGCTCCTCGGGGCACGTCTTGCTTTGTCCTCTCTCCTGGAGGCGCTCAGTCAGACCGAGTAGTGACATGTGGCAAGACGCTCCTCGGGGCGCGTCTTGCTTGGACCTCCCTCCTGGAGGCGCTCCGTCAGACCGAGTAGTGACATGTGGCAAGACGCTCCTCGGGGCGCATCTTGCTTGGACCTCTCTCCTGGAGGCGCTCAGTTAGACCGAGTAGTGACATGTGGCAAGACGCTCCTCGGGGCGCGTCTTGCTGGGGCCTCTCTCCTGGAGGTGCTCAATCAGACCCAGTGGTGACAAGTGGCAAGACGCTCCTCGGGGCACGTCTTGCTTGGGCCTCTCTCCTGGAGGCCCTCTGTCAGACCCAGTGTTGACATGTGGCAAGACGCTCCTCCGGGCGCATCTTGCTTGGGCCTCTCTCCTGGAGGCCCTCAGTCAGACCCATTGTTGACATGTGGCAAGACGCTCCTCGGGGCGCGTCTTGCTTGCGCCTCTCTCCTGGAGGCGCTCAGTCAGACCGAGTGCTGACATAAGGCAAGATGCTCCTCGGGGCGCGTCTTGCTGGGGCCTCTCTCCTGGAGGCGCTCAGTCAGACCCAGTGCTGACATGTGGCAAGACTCTCCTCGGGGCGCGTCTTGCTTGGGCCTCTCTCCTGGAGGCGCTCAGTCAGACTGAGTAGTGACATGTGGCCTGACGCTCCTCGGGGCGCGTCTTGCTTGGGCCTCTCTCCTGGAGGCCCTCTGTCAGACCCAGTGTGGACATGTGTCAAGATGCTCCTCGGGGCGCAGTCTTGCTTGGGCTTCTCTCCTGGAGGCCTTCAGTCAGACCCATTGTTGACATGTGGCAAGACGCTCCTCAGGGCGCATCTTGCTTGGGCTTCTCTCCTGGAGGCGCTCAGACAGACCCAGTGTTGACATGTTACAAGACGCTCCTTGGGGCGCGTCTTGCTTGGGCCTCTCTCCTGGAGGCGCTCAGTCAGAACCAGAGGTGACATGTGGCAAGACGCTCCTCCGGGCGAATCTTGCTTGGGCCTCTCTCCTGGAGGCCCTCAGTCAGACCCATTGTTGACATGTGGCAAGACGCTCCTCGGGGCGTGTCTTGCTTGGGCCTCTCTCCTGGAGGCGCTCAGTCAGACCCAGTGTTGACATGTGGCAAGACGCTCCTCGGGGCGCGTCTTGCTTGGGCCTCTCTCCTAGAGGCGCTCAGTCAGACCCAGTGATGACACGTGGAAAGACGCTCCTCGGGGCGCGTGTTGCTTGGGCCTCTCTCCTGGAGGCGCTCAGTCAGACCCAGTGTTGACACGTGGCAAGACGCTCCTCGGGGCGCGTCTTGCTTGGGCCTCTCTCCTGGAGGCGCTCAGTCAGACCCAGCGTAGGCATGTGGCAAGACACTCCTCGGGGCGCGTCTTGGTTGGGCCTCTCTCCTGGAGGCGCTCATTCAGACCCAGTGGTGACATTTGGCAAGACGCTCCTCGGGGCGAGTATTGCTTGGGCCTCTCTCCTGAATGCCCTCTGTCAGACCGAGTGTTGACATGTGGCAAGACTCTCCTCAGGGCGCGTCTTGCTTGGGCTTCTCTCATGGAGGCCCTCAGTCCGACCCAGTGTTGACATGTGTCAAGACGCTCCTCGGGGCGTGTCTTGCTTGGGCCTCTCTCCTGGAGGCGCTCAGTCAGACCCAGTGTTGACATGTGGCAAGGCGCTCCTCTGGGCGCGTCTTGCTTGGGCTTCTCTCCTGGAGGCCCTCAGTCAGACCCATTGTTGACATGTGGCAAGACGCTCCTCGAGGCACGTCTTGCTTGGGCCTCTCTCCTGGAGGCGCTCAGTCAGACCGAGTAGTGACATGTGGCAAGACGCTCCTCGGGGCGTGTCTTGCTTGGACCTCCCTCCTGGAGGCGCTCAGTCAGACTGAGTAGTGACATGTGGCAAGACGCTCCTCGGGGCGCATCTTGCTTGGACCTCTCTCCTGGAGGCGCTCAGTTAGACCGAGTAGTGACATGTGGCAAGACGCTCCTCGGGGCGCGTCTTGCTGGGGCCTCTCTCCTGGAGGTGCTCAATCAGACCCAGTGGTGACACTTGGCAAGACGCTCCTCGGGGCGCGTCTTGCTTGGGCCTCTCTCCTGGGGGAGCTCAGTCAGACCCAGTGGTGACACGTGGCAAGACGCTCCTCGAGGCGCATCTTGCTTGGGCCTCTCTCCTGGAGGCGCTAAGTCAGACCCAGTGTTGACACGTGGCAAGACGCTCCTCGGGGCGCGTCTTACTTGGGCCTCTCTCATGGAGGCCCTCTGTCAGACCCAGTGTTGACATGTGTCAAGACGCTCCTCGGGGCGCGTCTTGCTTTGGCCTCTCTCCTGGAGGCGCTCAGTCAGACCGAGTGCTGACATGTAGCAAGAAGCTCCTCGGGGTGCGTCATGCTTGGGCTTCTCTCCTGGAGGCCCTCAGTCAGACCCATTGTTGACATTTGGCAAGACGCTCCTCGGGGCGCGTATTGCTTGGGCCTCTCTCCTGGATGCCCTCTGTCAGACCCAGTGTATACATGTGGCAAGACTCTCCTCGGTGCCTGTCTTGCTTGGGCTTCTCTCATGGAGACCCTCAGTCAGACCCAGTGTTGACATTTGTCAAGACGCTCCTCGGGGCGTGTCTTGCTTGGGCCTCTCTCCTGGAGGAGCTCAGTCACACCCAGTGGTGACACGTGGCAAGACGCTCCTCGAGGCGCATCTTGCTTGGGCCTCTCTCCTGGAGGCGCTAAGTCAGACCCAGTGTTGACACGTGGCAAGACGCTCCTCGGGGCGCGTCTTGCTTGGGCCACTCTCCTGGAGGCGCTCAGTCAGACACAGTGTTGACATGTGGAAAGACACTCCTCCTGGCGCGTCTTGCTTGGGCCTCTCTCATGGAGGCCCTCTGTCAGACCCAGTGTTGACATGTGTCAAGACGCTCCTCGGGGCGCGTCTTGCTTTGGCCTCTCTCCTGGAGGCGCTCAGTCAGACCCAGTGTTGACATGTGGCAAGACGCTCCTCGGGGCGCTTCTTGCTTGCGCTTCTCTCCTGGAGGCCCTCAGTCAGACCCATTGTTTACATGTGGCAAGACGCTCCTCGGGGCACGTCTTGCTTGGGCCTCTCTACTGGAGGCCGTCTGTCAGACCCAGTGTTGAGATGTGTCAAGACGCTCCTCGTGGCGCGTCTTGCTTTGGCCTCTCTCCTGGAGGCGCTCAGTCAGACCGAGTGCTGACATGTGGCAAGAAGCTCCTCGGGGCGCGTCTTGCTTGGGCCTCTCTCCTGGAGGCCCTCTGTCAGACCCAGTGTGGACATGTGTCAAGACACTCCTCGGGGGGCAGTCTTGCTTGGGCCTCTCTCCTGGAGGCGCTCAGTCAGACCCAGTGTTGGCATGTGGCAAGACACTCCTCGGGGCGCGTCTTGGTTGGGCCTCTCTCCTGGAGGCGCTCATTCAGACCCAGTGGTGACATTTGGCAAGACGCTCCTCGGGGCGAGTATTGCTTGGGCCTCTCTCCTGAATGCCCTCTGTCAGACCGAGTGTTGACATGTGGCAAGACTCTCCTCAGGGCGCGTCTTGCTTGGGCTTCTCTCATGGAGGCCCTCAGTCCGACCCAGTGTTGACATGTGTCAAGACGCTCCTCGGGGCGTGTCTTGCTTGGGCCTCTCTCCTGGAGGCGCTCAGTCAGACCCAGTGTTGACATGTGGCAAGGCGCTCCTCTGGGCGCGTCTTGCTTGGGCTTCTCTCCTTGAGGCCCTCAGTCAGACCCATTGTTGACATGTGGCAAGACGCTCCTCGAGGCACGTCTTGCTTGGGCCTCTCTCTTGGAGGCGCTCAGTCAGACCGAGTAGTGACATGTGGCAAGACGCTCCTCGGGGCGCGTCTTGCTTGGACCTCCCTCCTGGAGGCGCTCAGTCAGACTGAGTAGTGACATGTGGCAAGACGCTCCTCGGGGCGCATCTTGCTTGGACCTCTCTCCTGGAGGCGCTCAGTTAGACCGAGTAGTGACATGTGGCAAGACGCTCCTCGGGGCGTGTCTTGCTGGGGCCTCTCTCCTGGAGGTGCTCAATCAGACCCAGTGGTGACACTTGGCAAGACGCTCCTCGGGGCGCGTCTTGCTTGGGCCTCTCTCCTGGGGGAGCTCAGTCAGACCCAGTGGTGACACGTGGCAAGACGCTCCTCGAGGCGCATCTTGCTTGGGCCTCTCTCCTGGAGGCGCTAAGTCAGACCCAGTGTTGACACGTGGCAAGACGCTCCTCGGGGCGCGTCTTGCTTGGGCCACTCTCCTGGAGGCGCTCAGTCAGACACAGTGTTGACATGTGGAAAGACACTCCTCGGGGCGCGTCTTACTTGGGCCTCTCTCATGGAGGCCCTCTGTCAGACCCAGTGTTGACATGTGTCAAGACGCTCCTCGGGGCGCGTCTTGCTTTGGCCTCTCTCCTGGAGGCGCTCAGTCAGACCGAGTGCTGACATGTAGCAAGAAGCTCCTCGGGGTGCGTCATGCTTGGGCTTCTCTCCTGGAGGCCCTCAGTCAGACCCATTGTTGACATTTGGCAAGACGCTCCTCGGGGCGCGTCTTGCTTGGGCCACTCTCCTGGAGGCGCTCAGTCAGACACAGTGTTGACATGTGGAAAGACACTCCTCCTGGCGCGTCTTGCTTGGGCCTCTCTCATGGAGGCCCTCTGTCAGACCCAGTGTTGACATGTGTCAAGACGCTCCTCGGGGCGCGTCTTGCTTTGGCCTCTCTCCTGGAGGCGCTCAGTCAGACCCAGTGTTGACATGTGGCAAGACGCTCCTCGGGGCGCTTCTTGCTTGGGCTTCTCTCCTGGAGGCCCTCAGTCAGACCCATTGTTTACATGTGGCAAGACGCTCCTCGGGGCACGTCTTGCTTGGGCCTCTCTCCTGGAGGCGCTCAGTCAGACCCAGTGTTGACATGTGGCAAGGCGCTCCTCTGGGCGCGTCTTGCTTGGGCTTCTCTCCTGGAGGCCCTCAGTCAGACCCATTGTTGACATGTGGCAAGACGCTCCTCGAGGCACGTCTTGCTTGGGCCTCTCTCCTGGAGGCGCTCAGTCAGACCGAGTAGTGACATGTGGCAAGACGCTCCTCGGGGCGCGTCTTGCTTGGACCTCCCTCCTGGAGGCGCTCAGTCAGACTGAGTAGTGACATGTGGCAAGACGCTCCTCGGGGCGCATCTTGCTTGGACCTCTCTCCTGGAGGCGCTCAGTTAGACCGAGTAGTGACATGTGGCAAGACGCTCCTCGGGGCGCGTCTTGCTGGGGCCTCTCTCCTGGAGGTGCTCAATCAGACCCAGTGGTGACACTTGGCAAGACGCTCCTCGGGGCGCGTCTTGCTTGGGCCTCTCTCCTGGGGGAGCTCAGTCAGACCCAGTGGTGACACGTGGCAAGACGCTCCTCGAGGCGCATCTTGCTTGGGCCTCTCTCCTGGAGGCGCTAAGTCAGACCCAGTGTTGACACGTGGCAAGACGCTCCTCGGGGCGCGTCTTACTTGGGCCTCTCTCATGGAGGCCCTCTGTCAGACCCAGTGTTGACATGTGTCAAGACGCTCCTCGGGGCGCGTCTTGCTTTGGCCTCTCTCCTGGAGGCGCTAAGTCAGACCCAGTGTTGACATGTGGCAAGACGCTCCTCGGGGCGCGTCTTGCTTGGGCCACTCTCCTGGAGGCGCTCAGTCAGACACAGTGTTGACATGTGGAAAGACACTCCTCCTGGCGCGTCTTGCTTGGGCCTCTCTCATGGAGGCCCTCTGTCAGACCCAGTGTTGACATGTGTCAAGACGCTCCTCGGGGCGCGTCTTGCTTTGGCCTCTCTCCTGGAGGCGCTCAGTCAGACCCAGTGTTGACATGTGGCAAGACGCTCCTCGGGGCGCTGCTTGCTTGGGCTTCTCTCCTGGAGGCCCTCAGTCAGACCCATTGTTTACATGTGGCAAGACGCTCCTCGGGGCACGTCTTGCTTGGGCCTCTCTACTGGAGGCCGTCTGTCAGACCCAGTGTTGAGATGTGTCAAGACGCTCCTCGGGGCGCGTCTTGCTTTGGCCTCTCTCCTGGAGGCGCTCAGTCAGACCGAGTGCTGACATGTGGCAAGAAGCTCCTCGGGGCGCGTCTTGCTTGGGCCTCTCTCCTGGAGGCCCTCTGTCAGACCCAGTGTGGACATGTGTCAAGACACTCCTCGGGGGGCAGTCTTGCTTGGGCTTCTCTCCTGGAGGCCTTCAGTCAGACCCATTGTTGACATGTGGCAAGACGCTCCTCGGGGCGCGTCTTGCTTGGGCTTCTCTCCTGGAGGCGCTCAGACAGACCCAGTGTTGACATGTGACAAGACGCTCCTTGGGGCGCGTCTTGCTTGGGCCTCTCTCCTGGAGGCGCTCAGTCAGAACCAGAGGTGACATGTGGCAAGACGCTCCTCCGGGCGCATCTTGCTTGGGCCTCTCTCCTGGAGGCCCTCAGTCAGACCCATTGTTGACATGTGGCAAGACGCTCCTCGGGGCGCGTCTTGCTTGGGCCTCTCTCCTGGAGGCGCTCAGTCAGACCCAGTGGTGACACGTGGAAAGACGCTCCTCGGGGCGCGTGTTGCTTGGGCCTCTCTCCTGGAGGCGCTCAGTCAGACCCAGTGTTGACACGTGGCAAGACGCTCCTCGGGGCGCGTCTTGCTTGGGCCTCTCGCCTGGAGGCGCTCAGTCAGACCCAGTGTTGACATGTGGCAAGACGCTCCTCTGAACGCGTCTTGCTTGGGCTTCTCTCCTGGAGGCCCTCAGTCAGACCCATTGTTGACATGTGGCAAGACGCTCCTCGGGGCACGTCTTGCTTTGTCCTCTCTCCTGGAGGCGCTCAGTCAGACCGAGTAGTGACATGTGGCAAGACGCTCCTCGGGGCGCGTCTTGCTTGGACCTCCCTCCTGGAGGCGCTCAGTCAGACCGAGTAGTGACATGTGGCAAGACGCTCCTCGGGGCGCATCTTGCTTGGACCTCTCTCCTGGAGGCGCTCAGTTAAACCGAGTAGTGACATGTGGCAAGACGCTCCTCGGGGCGCGTCTTGCTGGGGCCTCTCTCCTGGAGGTGCTCAATCAGACCCAGTGGTGACAAGTGGCAAGACGCTCCTCGGGGCACGTCTTGCTTGGGCCTCTCTCCTGGAGGCCCTCTGTCAGACCCAGTGTTGACATGTGGCAAGACGCTCCTCCGGGCGCATCTTGCTTGGGCCTCTCTCCTGGAGGCCCTCAGTCAGACCCATTGTTGACATGTGGCAAGACGCTCCTCGGGGCGCGTCTTGCTTGGGCCTCTCTCCTGGAGGCGCTCAGTCAGACCGAGTGCTGACATAAGGCAAGATGCTCCTCGGGGCGCGTCTTGCTGGGGCCTCTCTCCTGGAGGCGCTCAGTCAGACCCAGTGCTGACATGTGGCAAGACTCTCCTCGGGGCGCGTCTTGCTTGGGCCTCTCTCCTGGAGGCGCTCAGTCAGACTGAGTAGTGACATGTGGCCTGACGCTCCTCGGGGCGCGTCTTGCTTGGGCCTCTCTCCTGGAGGCCCTCTGTCAGACCCAGTGTGGACATGTGTCAAGACGCTCCTCGGGGCGCAGTCTTGCTTGGGCTTCTCTCCTGGAGGCCTTCAGTCAGACCCATTGTTGACATGTGGCAAGACGCTCCTCGGGGCGCGTCTTGCTTGGGCTTCTCTCCTGGAGGCGCTCAGACAGACCCAGTGTTGACATGTTACAAGACGCTCCTTGGGGCGCGTCTTGCTTGGGCCTCTCTCCTGGAGGCGCTCAGTCAGAACCAGAGGTGACATGTGGCAAGACGCTCCTCCGGGCGAATCTTGCTTGGGCCTCTCTCCTGGAGGCCCTCAGTCAGACCCATTGTTGACATGTGGCAAGACGCTCCTCGGGGCGTGTCTTGCATGGGCCTCTCTCCTGGAGGCGCTCAGTCAGACCCAGTGTTGACATGTGGCAAGACGCTCCTCGGGGCGCGTCTTGCTTGGGCCTCTCTCCTAGAGGCGCTCAGTCAGACCCAGTGATGACATGTGGCAAGACTCTCCTCAGGGCGCGTCTTGCTTGGGCTTCTCTCATGGAGGCCCTCAGTCCAACCCAGTGTTGACATGTGTCAAGACGCTCCTCGGGGCGTGTCTTGCTTGGGCCTCTCTCCTGGAGGCGCTCAGTCAGACCCAGTGTTGACATGTGGCAAGGCGCTCCTCTGGGCGCGTCTTGCTTGGGCTTCTCTCCTGGAGGCCCTCAGTCAGACCCATTGTTGACATGTGGCAAGACGCTCCTCGAGGCACGTCTTGCTTGGGCCTCTCTCCTGGAGGCGCTCAGTCAGACCGAGTAGTGACATGTGGCAAGACGCTCCTCGGGGCGCGTCTTGCTTGGACCTCCCTCCTGGAGGCGCTCAGTCAGACTGAGTAGTGACATGTGGCAAGACGCTCCTCGGGGCGCATCTTGCTTGGACCTCTCTCCTGGAGGCGCTCAGTTAGACCGAGTAGTGACATGTGGCAAGACGCTCCTCGGGGCGCGTCTTGCTGGGGCCTCTCTCCTGGAGGTGCTCAATCAGACCCAGTGGTGACACTTGGCAAGACGCTCCTCGGGGCGCGTCTTGCTTGGGCCTCTCTCCTGGGGGAGCTCAGTCAGACCCAGTGGTGACACGTGGCAAGACGCTCCTCGAGGCGCATCTTGCTTGGGCCTCTCTCCTGGAGGCGCTAAGTCAGACCCAGTGTTGACACGTGGCAAGACGCTCCTCGGGGCGCGTCTTGCTTGGGCCACTCTCCTGGAGGCGCTCAGTCAGACACAGTGTTGACATGTGGAAAGACACTCCTCGGGGCGCGTCTTACTTGGGCCTCTCTCATGGAGGCGCTCAGTCAGACCGAGTGCTGACATGTAGCAAGAAGCTCCTCGGGGTGCGTCATGCTTGGGCTTCTCTCCTGGAGGCCCTCAGTCAGACCCATTGTTGACATTTGGCAAGACGCTCCTCGGGGCGCGTATTGCTTGGGCCTCTCTCCTGGATGCCCTCTGTCAGACCCAGTGTTGACATGTGGCAAGACTCTCCTCGGGGCCTGTCTTGCTTGGGCTTCTCTCATGGAGGCCCTCAGTCAGACCCAGTGTTGACATGTGTCAAGACGCTCCTCGGGGCGTGTCTTGCTTGGGCCTCTCTCCTGGAGGAGCTCAGTCAGACCCAGTGGTGACACGTGGCAAGACGCTCCTCGAGGCGCATCTTGCTTGGGCCTCTCTCCTGGAGGCGCTAAGTCAGACCCAGTGTTGACACGTGGCAAGACGCTCCTCGGGGCGCGTCTTGCTTGGGCCACTCTCCTGGAGGCGCTCAGTCAGACACAGTGTTGACATGTGGAAAGACACTCCTCCTGGCGCGTCTTGCTTGGGCCTCTCTCATGGAGGCCCTCTGTCAGACCCAGTGTTGACATGTGTCAAGACGTTCCTCGGGGCGCGTCTTGCTTTGGCCTCTCTCCTGGAGGCGCTCAGTCAGACCCAGTGTTGACATGTGGCAAGACGCTCCTCGGGGCGCTTCTTGCTTGGGCTTCTCTCCTGGAGGCCCTCAGTCAGACCCATTGTTTACATGTGGCAAGACGCTCCTCGGGGCACGTCTTGCTTGGGCCTCTCTACTGGAGGCCGTCTGTCAGACCCAGTGTTGAGATGTGTCAAGACGCTCCTCGGGGCGCGTCTTGCTTTGGCCTCTCTCCTGGAGGCGCTCAGTCAGACCGAGTGCTGACATGTGGCAAGAAGCTCCTCGGGGCGCGTCTTGCTTGGGCTTCTCTCCTGGAGGCCCTCAGTAAGACCCATTGTTGACATGTGGCAAGACGCTCCTCGGGGCTCGTCTTGCTTGGGCCTCTCTCCAGAAGGCCCTCAATCAGACCCAGTGTTGACATGTGGCAAGACGCTCCTCGGGGCTCGTCTTGCTTGGGCCTCTCTCCTGGAGGCGCTCAGTCAGACTGAGTAGTGACATGTGGCCTGACGCTCCTCGGGGCGCGTGTTGCTTGGGCCTCTCTCCTGGAGGCGCTCAGTCAGACCAAGTGGTGACATGTGGCAAGACACTCCTCGGGGCGCGTCTTGCTTGGGCCTCTCTCCTGGAGGCCCTCTGTCAGACCCAGTATTGACATGTGTCAAGACGCTTCTCGGGGCGCGTCTTGCTTGGGCTTCTCTCCTGGAGGCCCTCAGTCAGACCCATTGTTGACATGTGGCAAGACGCTCCTCGGGGCGCGTCTTGCTTTGGCCTCTCTCCTGGAGGCGCTCAGTCAGACCGAGTGCTGACATGTGGCAAGACACTCCTCGGGGCGCGTCTTGCTTGGGCCTCTCTCCTGGAGGCCCTCTGTCAGACCGAGTGTTGACATGTGGCAAGACTCTCCTCGGGGCGCGTCTTGCTTGGGCTTCTCTCATGGAGGCCCTCAGTCAGACCCAGTGTTGACATGTGTCAAGACGCTCCTCGGGGCGTGTCTTGCTTGGGCCTCTCTCCTGGAGGCGCTCAGTCAGACCCAGTGTTGACATGTGGCAAGACGCTCCTCGGGGCGCGTCTTGCTTGGGCTTCTCTCCTGGAGGCCCTCAGTCAGACCCATTGTTGACATGTGGCAAGACGCTCCTCGGGGCACGTCTTGCTTGGGCCTCTCTCCTGGAGGCGCTCAAACAGACCGAGTAGTGACATGTGGCAAGACGCTCCTCGGGGCGCGTCTTGCTGGGGCTTCTCTCATGGAGGCACTCAGTCAGACCCAGTGTTGACATGTGGCAAGACGCTCCTCGGGGCGCGTCTTGCTTGGGCCTCTCTCCTGGAGGCGCTCAGTCAGAACCAGAGGTGACATGTGGCAAGACGCTCCTCGGGGCGCGTCTTGCTTGGGCCTCTCTCCTGGAGGCCCTCTGTCAGACCCAGTGTTGACATGTGGCAAGACGCTCCTCCTTGGCGCATCTTGCTTGGGCCTCTCTCCTGGAGGCCCTCAGTCAGACCCATTGTTGACATGTGGCAATACGCTCCTCGGGGCGCGTCTAGCTTGGGCCTCTCTCCTGGAGGCGCTCAGTCAGACCGAGTGCTGACATAAGGCAAGACGCTCCTCGGGGCGCGTCTTGCTGGGGCCTCTCTCCTGGAGGCGCTCAGTCAGACCCAGTGCTGACATGTGGCAAGACGCTCCTCGGGGCGCGTCTTGCTTGGGCCTCTCTCCTGGAGGCGCTCAGTCAGACTGAGTAGTGACATGTGGCCTGACGCTCCTCGGGGCGCGGCTTGCTTGGGCCTCTCTCCTGGAGGCGCTCAGTCAGACCCAGTGTTGACATGTGGCAAGACACTCCTCGGGGCGCGTCTTGCTTGGGCCTCTCTCCTGGAGGCGCTCTGTCAGACCCAGTGTTGACATGTGTCAAGACGCTCCTCGGGGCGCAGTCTTGCTTGGGCTTCTCTCCTGGAGGCCCTCAGTCAGACCCATTGTTGACATGTGGCAAGACGCTCCTCGTGGCGCGTCTTGCTTGGGCCTCTCTCCTGGAGGCGCTCAGTCAGACCGAGTGCTGACATGTGGCAAGACGCTCCTCGGGCCGCGTGTTGCTTGGGCTTCTCTCCTGGAGGTCCTCAGTCAGACCCATTGTTGACATGTGGCAAGACGCTCCTCGGGGCGCGTCGTGCTTGGGCCTCTCTCCTGGAGGCGTTCAGTCAGACCGAGTGCTGACATGTGACAAGACGCTCCTTGGGGCGCGTCTTGCTTGGGCCTCTCTCCTGGAGGCGCTCAGTCAGAACCAGAGGTGACATGTGGCAAGACGCTCCTCCGGGCGCATCTTGCTTGGGCCTCTCTCCTGGAGGCCCTCAGTCAGACCCATTGTTGACATGTGGCAAGACGCTCCTCGGGGCGCGTCTTGCTTGGGCCTCTCTCCTGGAGGCGCTCAGTCAGACCCAGTGTTGACATGTGGCAAGACGCTCCTCGGGGCGCGTCTTGCTTGGGCCTCTCTCCTGGAGGCGCTCAGTCAGACCCAGTGGTGACACGTGGAAAGACGCTCCTCGGGGCGCGTGTTGCTTGGGCCTCTCTCCTGGAGGCGCTCAGTCAGACCCAGTGTTGACACGTGGCAAGACGCTCCTCTGGGCGCGTCTTGCTTGGGCTTCTCTCCTGGAGGCCCTCAGTCAGACCCATTGTTGACATGTGGCAAGACGCTCCTCGGGGCACGTCTTGATTTGTCCTCTCTCCTGGAGGCGCTCAGTCAGACCGAGTAGTGAGATGTGGCAAGACGCTCCTCGGGGCGCGTCTTGCTTGGACCTCCCTCCTGGAGGCGCTCAGTCAGACCGAGTAGTGACATGTGGCAAGACGCTCCTCGGGGCGCATCTTGCTTGGACCTCTCTCCTGGAGGCGCTAAGTTAGACCGAGTAGTGACATGTGGCAAGACGCTCCTCGGGGCGCGTCTTGCTGGGGCCTCTCTCCTGGAGGTGCTCAATCAGACCCAGTGGTGACAAGTGGCAAGACGCTCCTCGGGGCGCGTCTTGCTTGGGCCTCTCTCCTGGAGGCCCTCTGTCAGACCCAGTGTTGACATGTGGCAAGACGCTCCTCCGGGTGCATCTTGCTTGGGCCTCTCTCCTGGAGGCCCTCAGTCAGACCCATTGTTGACATGTGGCAAGACGCTCCTCGGGGCGCGTCTTGCTTGGGCCTCTCTCCTGGAGGCGCTCAGTCAGACCGAGTGCTGACATAAGGCAAGATGCTCCTCGGGGCGCGTCTTGCTGGGGCCTCTCTCCTGGAGGCGCTCAGTCAGACCCAGTGGTGACACGTGGCAAGACTCTCCTCGGGGCGCGTCTTGCTTGGGCCTCTCTCCTGGAGGCGCTTAGTCAGACTGAGTAGTGACATGTGGCAAGACGCTCCTCGGGGCGCGTCTTGCTTGGGCCTCTCTCCTAGAGGCGCTCAGTCAGACCCAGTGATGACACGTGGAAAGACGCTCCTCGGGGCGCGTGTTGCTTGGGCCTCTCTCCTGGAGGCGCTCAGTCAGACCCAGTGTTGACACATGGCAAGACGCTCCTCGGGGCGCGTCTTGCTTGGGCCTCTCTCCTGGAGGCGCTCAGCCAGACCCAGTGTTGGCATGTGGCAAGACACTCCTCGGGGCGCGTCTTGGTTGGGCCTCTCTCCTGGAGGCGCTCATTCAGACCCAGTGGTGACATTTGGCAAGACGCTCCTCGGGGCGAGTATTGCTTGGGCCTCTCTCCTGAATGCCCTCTGTCAGACCGAGTGTTGACATGTGGCAAGACTCTCCTCAGGGCGCGTCTTGCTTGGGCTTCTCTCATGGAGGCCCTCAGTCCGACCCAGTGTTGACATGTGTCAAGACGCTCCTCGGGGCGTGTCTTGCTTGGGCCTCTCTCCTGGAGGCGCTCAGTCAGACCCAGTGTTGACATGTGGCAAGGCGCTCCTCTGGGCACGTCTTGCTTGGGCTTCTCTCCTGGAGGCCCTCAGTCAGACCCATTGTTGACATGTGGCAAGACGCTCCTCGAGGCACGTCTTGCTTGGGCCTCTCTCCTGGAGGCGCTCAGTCAGACCGAGTAGTGACATGTGGCAAGACGCTCCTCGGGGCGCATCTTGCTTGGACCTCTCTCCTGGAGGCGCTCAGTTAGACCGAGTAGTGACATGTGGCAAGACGCTCCTCGGGGCGCGTCTTGCTGGGGCCTCTCTCCTGGAGGTGCTCAATCAGACCCAGTGGTGACACTTGGCAAGACGCTCCTCGGGGCGCGTCTTGCTTGGGCCTCTCTCCTGGGGGAGCTCAGTCAGACCCAGTGGTGACACGTGGCAAGACGCTCCTCGGGGCGCGTCTTGCTTGGGCCACTCTGCTGGAGGCGCTCAGTCAGACACAGTGTTGACATGTGGAAAGACACTCCTCGGGGCGCGTCTTACTTGGGCCTCTCTCATGGAGGCCCTCTGTCAGACCCAGTGTTGACATGTGTCAAGACGCTCCTCGGGGCGCGTCTTGCTTGGGCCACTCTCCTGGAGGCGCTCAGTCAGACACAGTGTTGACATGTGGAAAGACACTCCTCCTGGCGCGTCTTGCTTGTGCCTCTCTCATGGAGGCCCTCTGTCAGACCCAGTGTTGACATGTGTCAAGACGCTCCTCGGGGCGCGTCTTGCTTTGGCCTCTCTCCTGGAGGCGCTCAGTCAGACCCAGTGTTGACATGTGGCAAGACGCTCCTCGGGGCGCTTCTTGCTTGGGCTTCTCTCCTGGAGGCCCTCAGTCAGACCCATTGTTGACATGTGGCAAGACGCTCCTCGGGGCACGTCTTGCTTGGGCCTCTCTACTGGAGGCCGTCTGTCAGACCCAGTGTTGAGATGTGTCAAGACGCTCCTCGGGGCGCGTCTTGCTTTGGCCTCTCTCCTGGAGGCGCTCAGTCAGACCGAGTGCTGACATGTGGCAAGAAGCTCCTCGGGGCGCGTCTTGCTTGGGCTTCTCTCCTGGAGGCCCTCAGTAAGACCCATTGTTGACATGTGGCAAGACGCTCCTCGGGGCTCGTCTTGCTTGGGCCTCTCTCCAGAAGGCCCTCAATCAGACCCAGTGTTGACACGTGGCAAGACGCTCCTCGGGGCGCGTCTTGCTTGGGCCTCTCTCCTGGAGGCGCTCAGTCAGACTGAGTAGTGACATGTGGCCTGACGCTCCTCGGGGCGCGTGTTGCTTGGGCCTCTCTCCTGGAGGCGCTCAGTCAGACCAAGTGGTGACATGTGGCAAGACACTCCTCGGGGCGCGTCTTGCTTGGGCCTCTCTCCTGAAGGCCCTCTGTCAGACCCAGTGTTGACATGTGTCAAGACGCTTCTCGGGGCGCGTCTTGCTTGGGCTTCTCTCCTGGAGGCCCTCAGTCAGACCCATTGTTGACATGTGGCAAGACGCTCCTCGGGGCGCGTCTTGCTTGGGCCTCTCTCCTGGAGGCCCTCTGTCAGACCGAGTGTTGACATGTGGCAAGACTCTCCTCGGGGCGCGTCTTGCTTGGGCTTCTCTCATGGAGGCCCTCAGTCAGACCCAGTGTTGACATGTGTCAAGACGCTCCTCGGGGCGTGTCTTGCTTGGGCCTCTCTCCTGGAGGCGCTCAGTCAGAACCAGTGTTGACATGTGGCAAGACGCTCCTCGGGGCGCGTCTTGCTTGGGCTTCTCTCCTGGAGGCCCTCAGTCAGACCCATTGTTGACATGTGGCAAGACGCTCCTCGGGGCACGTCTTGCTTGGGCCTCTCTCCTGGAGGCGCTCAAACAGACCGAGTAGTGACATGTGGCAAGACGCTCCTCGGGGCGCGTCTTGCTGGGGCTTCTCTCATGGAGGCACTCAGTCAGACCCAGTGTTGACATGTGGCAAGACGCTCCTCGGGGCGCGTCTTGCTTTGGCCTCTCTCCTGGAGGCGCTCAGTCAGAACCAGAGGTGACATGTGGCAAGACGCTCCTCGGGGCGCGTCTTGCTTGGGCCTCTCTCCTGGAGGCCCTCTGTCAGACCCAGTGTTGACATGTGGCCAGACGCTCCTCCTTGGCGCATCTTGCTTGGGCCTCTCTCCTGGAGGCCCTCAGTCAGACCCATTGTTGACATGTGGCAAGACGCTCCTCGGGGCGCGTCTAGCTTGGGCCTCTCTCCTGGAGGCGCTCAGTCGGACTGAGTAGTGACATGTGGCCTGACGCTCCTCGGGGCGCGGCTTGCTTGGGCCTCTCTCCTGGAGGCGCTCAGTCAGACCCAGTGTTGACATGTGGCAAGACACTCCTCGGGGCGCGTCTTGCTTGGGCCTCTCTCCTGGAGGCGCTCTGTCAGACCCAGTGTTGACATGTGTCAAGACGCTCCTCGGGGCGCAGTCTTGCTTGGGCTTCTCTCCTGGAGGCCCTCAGTCAGACCCATATTTGACATGTGGCAAGACGCTCCTCGGGGCGCGTCTTGCTTGGGCCTCTCTCCTGGAGGCGCTCAGTCAGACCGAGTGCTGACATGTGGCAAGACGCTCCTCGGGCCGCGTGTTGCTTGGGCTTCTCTCCTGGAGGTCCTCAGTCAGACCCATTGTTGACATGTGGCAAGACGCTCCTCGGGGCGCGTCGTGCTTGGGCCTCTCTCCTGGAGGCGTTCAGTCAGACCGAGTGCTGACATGTGGCAAGACGCTCCTCGGGGCGCGTCTTGCTCTGGCTTCTCTCCTGGAGGCGCTCAGAAAGACCCAGTGTTGACATGTGACAAGACGCTCCTCGGGGCGCGTCTTGCTTGGGCCTCTCTCCTGGAGGCGCTCAGTCAGAACCAGAGGTGACATGTGGCAAGACGCTCCTCGGGGCGCGTCTTGCTTGGGCCTCTCTCCTGGAGGCTCTCTGTCAGAACCAGTGTTGACATGTGGCAAGACGCTCTTCTGGGCGCATCTTGCTTGGGCCTCTCTCCTGGAGGCCCTCAGTCAGACCCATTGTTGACATGTGGCAAGACGCTCCTCGGGGCGCGTCTTGCTTGGGCCTCTCTCCTGGAGGCGCTCAGTCAGACCGAGTGCTGACATAAGGCAAGATGCTCCTCGGGGCGCGTCTTGCTGGGGCCTCTCTCCTGGAGGCGCTCAGTCAGACCCAGTGCTGACATGTGGCAAGACTCTCCTCGGGGCGCGTCTTGCTTGGGCCTCTCTCCTGGAGGCGCTCAGTCAGACTGAGTAGTGACATGTGGCCTGACGCTCCTCGGGGCGCATCTTGCTTGGGCCTCTCTCCTGGAGGCCCTCTGTCAGACCCAGTGTGGACATGTGTCAAGACACTCCTCGGGGGGCAGTCTTGCTTGGGCTTCTCTCCTGGAGGCCTTCAGTCAGACCCATTGTTGACATGTGGCAAGACGCTCCTCGGGGCGCGTCTTGCTTGGGCTTCTCTCCTGGAGGCGCTCAGACAGACCCAGTGTTGACATGTGACAAGACACTTATTGGGGCGCAGTCTTGCTTGGGCTTCTCTCCTGGAGGCCCTCAGTCAGACCCATTGTTGACATGTGGCAAGACGCTCCTCGGGGCGCGTCTTGCTTGGGCCTCTCTCCTGGAGGCGCTCAGTCAGAACCAGAGGTGACATTTGGCAAGACGCTCCTCCGGGCGCATCTTGCTTGGGCCTCTCTCCTGGAGGCCCTCAGTCAGACCCATTGTTGACATGTGGCAAGACGCTCCTCGGGGCGCGTCTTGCTTGGGCCTCTCTCCTGGAGGCGCTCAGTCAGAACCAGAGGTGACATGTGGCAATACGCTCCTCCGGGTGCATCTTGCTTGGGCCTCTCTCCTGGAGGCCCTCAGTCAGACCCATTGTTGACTTGTGGCAAGACGCTCCTCGGGGCGCGTCTTGCTTGGGCCTCTCTCCTGGAGGCGCTCAGTCAGACCCAGTGTTGACATGTGGCAAGACGCTCCTCGGGGCGCGTCTTGCTTGGGCCTCTCTCCTGGAGGCGCTCAGTCAGACCCAGTGGTGACACGTGGAAAGACGCTCCTCGGGGCGCGTGTTGCTTGGGCCTCTCTCCTGGAGGCGCTCAGTCAGACCCAGTGTTGACACGTGGCAAGACGCTCCTCGGGGCGCGTCTTGCTTGGGCCTCTCTCCTGGAGGCGCTCAGTCAGACCCAGTGTTGACATGTGGCAAGACGCTCCTCTGGGCGCGTCTTGCTTCGGCTTCTCTCCTGGAGGCCCTCAGTCAGACCCATTGTTGACATGTGTCAAGACGCTCCTCGGGGCACGTCTTGCTTGGGCCTCTCTCCTGGAGGCGCTCAGTCAGACCGAGTAGTGACATGTGGCAAGACGCTCCTCGGGGCGCGTCTTGCTTGGACCTCCTTCCTGGAGGCGCTCAGTCAGACCGAGTAGTGACATGTGGCAAGACGCTCCTCGGGGCGCATCTTGCTTGGACCTCTCTCCTGGAGGCGCTCAGTTAGACCGAGTAGTGACATGTGGCAAGACGCTCCTCGGGGCGCGTCTTGCTGGGGCCTCTCTCTTGGAGGTGCTCAATCAGACCCAGTGGTGACATGTGGCAAGACGCTCCTCCGGGCGCATCTTGCTTGGGCCTCTCTCCTGGAGGCCCTCAGTCAGACCCATTGTTGACATGTGGCAAGACGCTCCTCGGGGCGCGTCTTGCTTGGGCCTCTCTCCTGGAGGCGCTCAGTCAGACCGAGTGCTGACATAAGGCAAGATGCTCCTCGGGGCGCGTCTTGCTGGGGCCTCTCTCCTGGAGGCGCTCAGTCAGACCCAGTGCTGACATGTGGCAAGACTCTCCTCGGGGCGCGTCTTGCTTGTGCCTCTCTCCTGGAGGCGCTCACTCAGACTGAGTAGTGACA
Source organism: Nothobranchius furzeri (assembly GCF_043380555.1). Classification (NCBI taxonomy): domain Eukaryota; kingdom Metazoa; phylum Chordata; class Actinopteri; order Cyprinodontiformes; family Nothobranchiidae; genus Nothobranchius; species Nothobranchius furzeri. Next base: position 13,619,227 of record NC_091747.1, on the reverse strand, counting down.
TGTGGCCTGACGCTCCTCGGGGCGCGTCTTGCTTGGGCCTCTCTCCTGGAGGCCCTCTGTCAGACCCAGTGTGGACATGTGTCAAGACGCTCCTCGGGGCGCAGTCTTGCTTGGGCTTCTCTCCTGGAGGCCTTCAGTCAGACCCATTGTTGACATGTGGCAAGACGCTCCTCGGGGCGCGTCTTGCTTGGGCTTCTCTCCTGGAGGCGCTCAGACAGACCCAGTGTTGACATGTGACAAGACGCTCCTTGGGGCGCGTCTTGCTTGGGCCTCTCTCCTGGAGGCGCTCAGTCAGAACCAGAGGTGACATGTGGCAAGACGCTCCTCCGGGCGCATCTTGCTTGGGCCTCTCTCCTGGAGGCCCTCAGTCAGACCCATTGTTGACATGTGGCAAGACGCTCCTCGGGGCTCTTCTTGCTTGGGCCTCTCTCCTGGAGGCGCTCAGTCAGACCCAGTGTTGACATGTGGCAAGACGCTCCTCGGGGTGCGTCTTGCTTGGGCCTCTCTCCTGGAGGCGCTCAGTCAGACCCAGTGGTGACACGTGGAAAGACGCTCCTCGGGGCGCGTGTTGCTTGGGCCTCTCTCCTGGAGGCGCTCAGTCAGACCCAGTGTTGACACGTGGCAAGACACTTCTCGGGGCGCGTCTTGCCTGGGCCTCTCTCCTGGAGGCGCTCAGTCAGACCCAGTGTTGGCATGTGGCAAGACACTCCTCGGGGCGCGTCTTGGTTGAGCCTCTCTCCTGGAGGCGCTCATTCAGACCCAGTGGTGACATTTGGCAAGACGCTCCTCGGGGCAAGTATTGCTTGGGCCTCTCTCCTGAATGACCTCTGTCAGACCGAGTGTTGACACGTGGCAAGACGCTTCTCGGGGCGCGTCTTGCTTGGGCTTCTCTCATGGAGGCCCTCAGTCCGACCCAGTGTTGACATGTGGCAAGACGCTCCTCGGGGCACGTCTTGCTTGGGCCTCTCTCCTGGAGGCGCTCAGTCAAACCGAGTAGTGACATGTGGCAAGACGCTCCTCGGGGCGCGTCTTGCTTGGACCTCCCTCCTGGAGGCGCTCAGTCAGACTGAGTAGTGACATGTGGCAAGACGCTCCTCGGGGCGCATCTTGCTTGGACCTCTCTCCTGGAGGCGCTCAGTTAGACCGAGTAGTGACATGTGGCAAGACGCTCCTCGGGGCGCGTCTTGCTGGGGCCTCTCTCCTGGAGGTGCTCAATCAGACCCAGTGGTGACACGTGGCAAGACGCTCCTCGGGGCGCGTCTTGCTTGGGCCTCTCTCCTGGAGGAGCTCAGTCAGACCCAGTGGTGACACGTGGCAAGATGCTCCTCGAGGCGCATCTTGCTTGGGCCTCTCTCCTGGAGGCGCTAAGTCAGACCCAGTGTTGACACGTGGTAAGACGTTCCTCGGGGCGCGTCTTGCTTGGGCCACTCTCCTGGAGGCGCTCAGTCAGACACAGTGTTGACATGTGGAAAGACACTCCTCGGGGCGCGTCTTACTTGGGCCTCTCTCATGGAGGCCCTCTGTCAGACCCAGTGTTGACATGTGTCAAGACGCTCCTCGGGGCGCGTCTTGCTTTGGCCTCTCTCCTGGAGGCGCTCAGTCAGACCGAGTGCTGACATGTAGCAAGAAGCTCCTTGGGGTGCGTCATGCTTGGGCTTCTCTCCTGGAGGCCCTCAGTCAGACCCATTGTTGACATTTGGCAAGACGCTCCTCGGGGCGCATATTGCTTGGGCCTCTCTCCTGGATGCCCTCTGTCAGACCCAGTGTTGACATGTGGCAAGACTCTCCTCTGGGCCTGTCTTGCTTGGGCTTCTCTCATGGAGGCCCTCAGTCAGACCCAGTGTTGACATGTGTCAAGACGCTCCTCGGGGCGTGTCTTGCTTGGGCCTCTCTCCTGGAGGAGCTCAGTCAGACCCAGTGGTGACACGTGGCAAGACGCTCCTCGAGGCGCATCTTGCTTGGGCCTCTCTCCTGGAGGCGCAAAGTCAGACCCAGTGTTGACACGTGGCAAGACGCTCCTCGGGGCGCGTCTTGCTTGGGCCACTCTCCTGGAGGCGCTCAGTCAGACACAGTGTTGACATGTGGAAAGACACTCCTCGGGGCGCGTCTTGCTTGGGCCTCTCTCATGGAGGCCCTCTGTCAGACCCAGTGTTGACATGTGTCAAGACGCTCCTCGGGGCGCGTCTTGCTTTGGCCTCTCTCCTGGAGGCGCTCAGTCAGACCCAGTGTTTACATGTGGCAAGACGCTCCTCGGGGCGCTTCTTGCTTGGGCTTCTCTCCTGGAGGCCCTCAGTCAGACCCATTGTTGACATGTGGCAAGACGCTCCTCGGGGCACGTCTTGCTTGGGCCTCTCTCCTGGAGGCGCTCAGTCCGACCGAGTAGTGACATGTGGCAAGACGCTCCTCGGGGCGCGTCTTGCAGGGGCTTCTCTCATGGAGGCACTCAGTGAGACCCAGTGTTGGCATGTGCCAAGACGCTCCTCGGGGCGCGTGTTGCTTGGACCTCTCTCCTGGAGGCGCTCAGTCAGACCGAGTAGTGACATGTGGCAATACGCTCCTCGGGGCGCTTCTTGCTTGGGCTTCTCTCCTGGAGGCCCTCAGTAAGACCCATTGTTGACATGTGGCAAGAAGCTCCTCGGGGCGCGTCTTGCTTGGGCTTCTCTACTGGAGGCCCTCAGTAAGACCCATTGTTGACATGTGGCAAGAAGCTCCTCAGGGCGCGTCTTGCTTGGGCTTCTCTCCTGGAGGCCCTCAGTAAGACCCAGTGTTGACATGTGGCAAGACGCTCCTCGGGGCGCGTCTTGCTTGGGCCTCTCTCCTGGAGGCGCTCAGTCAGACCCAGTGCTGACATGTGGCAAGAAGCTCCTCGGGGCGCGTCTTGCTTGGGCTTCTCTCCTGGAGGCCCTCAGTAAGACCCATTGTTGACTTGTGGCAAGACGCTCCTCGGGGCGCGTCTTGCTAGGGCTTCTCTCCTGGAGGCCCTCAGTAAGAACCATTGTTGACATGTGGCAAGACGCTCCTCGGGGCGCGTCTTGCTTGGGCCTCTCTCCAGAAGGCCCTCAATCAGACCCAGTGTTGACACGTGGCAAGACGCTCCTCGGGGCGCGTCTTACTTGGGCCTCTCTCCTGGAGGCGCTCAGTCAGACTGAGTAGTGACATGTGGCCTGACGCTCCTCGGGGCGCGTGTTGCTTGGGCCTCTCTCCTGGAGGCGCTCAGTCAGACCAAGTGGTGACGTGTGGCAAGAGACTCCTTGGGGCGCGTCTTGCTTGGGCCTCTCTCATGGAGGCCCTCTGTCAGACCCAGTGTTGACATGTGGCAAGACACTCCTCGGGGCGCGTCGTGCTTGGGCCTCTCTCATGGAGGCCCTCTGTCAGACCCAGTGTTGACATGTGTCAAGACGCTCCTCGGGGCGCGTCTTGCTTGGGCCTCTCTCCTGGAGGCGCTCAGTCAGACCAAGTGGTGACATGTGGCAAGACACTCCTCGGGGTGCGTCTTGCTTGGGCCTCTCTCCTGGAGGCGCTCAGTCAGACCAAGTGGTGACATGTGGCAAGACACTCCTCGGGGCTCGTCTTGCTTGGGCCTCTCTCCAGATGGCCCTCAATCAGACCCAGTGTTGACACGTGGCAAGACGCTCCTCGGGGCGCGTGTTGCTTGGGCCTCTCTCCTGGAGGCGCTCAGTCAGACCAAGTGGTGACATCTGGCAAGACACTCCTTGGGGCGCGTCTTGCTTGGGCCTCTCTCCTGGAGGCCCTCTGTCAGACCCAGTGTTGACATGTGTCAAGACGCTCCTCGGGGCGCGTCTTGCTTGGGCTTCTCTCCGGGAGGCCCTCAGTCAGACCCATTGTTGACATGTGGCAAGACGCTCCTCGGGGCGCAACTTGCTTTGGCCTCTCTCCTGGAGGCGCTCAGTCAGACCGAGTGCTGTCATGTGGCAAGACGCTCCTCGGGCCGCGTGTTGCTTGGGCTTCTCTCCTGGAGGCCCTCAGTCAGACCCATTGTTGACATGTGGCAAGACGCTCCTCGGGGCGCGTCTTGCTTGGGCCTCTCTCCTGGAGGCGCTCAGTCAGACCCAGTGGTGACATGTGGCAAGACACTCCTCGGGGCGTGTCTTGCTTGGGCCTCTCTCCTGGAGGCCCTCTGTCAGACCGAGTGTTGTCATGTGGCAAGACTCTCCTCGGGGCGCGTCTTGCTTGGGCTTATCTCATGGAGGCCCTCAGTCAGACCCAGTGTTGACATGTGTCAAGACGCTCCTCGGGGCGTGTCTTGCTTGGGCCTCTCTCCTGTGGAAGCTCAGTCAGACCCAGTGTTGACATGTGGCAAGACGCTCCTTGGGGCGCGTCTTGCTTGGGCTTCTCTCCTGGAGGCCCTCAGTCAGACCCATTGTTGACATGTGGCAAGACGCTCCGCGGGGCACGTCTTGCTTGGGCCTCTCTCCTGGAGGCCCTCTGTCAGACCCAGTGTTGACATGTGGCAAGACGCTCCTCCTTGGCGCATCTTGCTTGGGCCTCTCTCCTGGAGGCCCTCAGTCAGACCCATTGTTGACATGTGGCAAGACGCTCCTCGGGGCGCGTCTTGCTTGGGCCTCTCTCCTGGAGGCGCTCAGTCAGACCGAGTGCTGACATAAGGCAAGACGCTCCTCGGGGCGCGTCTTGCTGGGGCCTCTCTCCTGGAGGCGCTCAGTCAGACCCAGTGCTGACATGTGGCAAGACGCTCCTCGGGGCGCGTCTTGCTTGGGCCTCTCTCCTGGAGGCGCTCAGTCAGACTGAGTGCTGACATGTAGCAAGAAGCTCCTCGGGGTGCGTCATGCTTGGGCTTCTCTCCTGGAGGCCCTCAGTCAGACCCATTGTTGACATGTGGCAAGACGCTCCTCCGGGCGCGTATTGCTTGGGCCTCTCTCCTGGATGCCCTCTGTCAGACGCAGTGTTGACATGTGGCAAGACTCTCCTCGGGGCCCGTCTTGCTTGGGCTTCTCTCATGGAGGCCCTCAGTCAGACCCAGTGTTGACATGTGACAAGACGCTCCTCGGGGCGTGTCTTGCTTGGGCCTCTCTCCTGGAGGCGCTCAGTCAGACCCAGTGTTGACATGTGGCAAGACGCTCCTCGGGGCGCTTCTTGCTTGGGCTTCTCTCCTGGAGGCCCTCAGTCAGACCCATTGTTGACATGTGGCAAGACGCTCCTCGGGGCACGTCTTGCTTGGGCCTCTCTCCTGGAGGCGCTCAGTCAGACCGAGTAGTGACATGTGGCAAGACGCTCCTCGGGGCGCGTCTTGCTGGGGCTTCTCTCATGGAGGCACTCAGTCATACCCAGTGTTGACATGTGGCAAGACGCTCCTCGGGGCGCGTGTTGCTTGGACCTCTCTCCTGGAGGCGCTCAGTCAGACCCAGTGCTGACATGTGGCAAGAAGCTCCTCGGGGCGCGTCTTGCTTGGGCTTCTCTCCTGGAGGCCCTCAGTAAGACCAATTGTTGACATGTGGCAAGACACTCCTCGGGGCGCGTCTTGCTTGGGCCTCTCTCCAGAAGGCCCTCAATCAGACCCAGTGTTGACAAGTGGCAAGACGCTCCTCGGGGCGCATCTTGCTTGGGCCTCTCTCCTGGAGGCGCTCAGTCAGACTGAGTAGTGACATGTGGCCTGACGCTCCTCGGGGCGCGTGTTGCTTGGGCCTCTCTCCTGGAGGCGCTCAGTCAGACCAAGTGGTGACATGTGGCAAGACACTCCTCGGGGCGCGTCTTGCTTGGGCCTCTCTCCTGGAGGCCCTCTGTCAGACCCAGTGTTGACATGTGTCAAGACGCTCCTCGGGGCGCGTCTTGTTAGGGCTTCTCTCCTGGAGGCCCTCAGTCAGACCCATTGTTGACATGTGGCAAGACGCTCCTCTGGGCGCGTCTTGCTTGGGCCTCTCTCCTGGAGGCGCTCAGTCAGACCGAGTGCTGACATATGGAAAGACGCTCCTCGGGGCGCGTCTTGCTTGGGCTTCTCTCCTGGAGGCGCTCAGAAAGACCCAGTGTTGACATGTGACAAGACGCTCCTCGGGGCGCGTCTTGCTTGGGCCTCTCTCCTGGAGTCGCTCAGTCAGACCCAGTGGTGACATGTGGCAAGACACTCCTCGGGGCGCGTCTTCCTTGGGCCTCTCTCCTGGAGGCCCTTTGTCAGACCGAGTGTTGACATGTGGCAAGACTCTCCTCGGGGCGCGTCTTGCTTGGGCTTCTCTCATGGAGGCCCTCAGTCAGACCCAGTGTTGACATGTGTCAAGACGCTCCTCGGGGCGTGTCTTGCTTGGGCCTCTCTCCTGGAGGCGCTCAGTCAGAACCAGTGTTGACATGTGGCAAGACGCTCCTCGGGGCGCGTCTTGCTTGGGCTTCTCTCCTGGAGGCCCTCAGTCAGACCCATTGTTGACATGTGGCAAGACGCTCCTCGGGGCACGTCTTGCTTGGGCCTCTCTCCTGGAGGCGCTCAAACAGACCGAGTAGTGACATGTGGCAAGACGCTCCTCGGGGCGCGTCTTGCTGGGGCTTCTCTCATGGAGGCACTCAGTCAGACCCAGTGTTGACATGTGGCAAGACGCTCCTCGGGGCGCGTCTTGCTTTGGCCTCTCTCCTGGAGGCGCTCAGTCAGAACCAGAGGTGACATGTGGCAAGACGCTCCTCGGGGCGCGTCTTGCTTGGGCCTCTCTCCTGGAGGCCCTCTGTCAGACCCAGTGTTGACATGTGGCCAGACGCTCCTCCTTGGCGCATCTTGCTTGGGCCTCTCTCCTGGAGGCCCTCAGTCAGACCCATTGTTGACATGTGGCAAGACGCTCCTCGGGGCGCGTCTAGCTTGGGCCTCTCTCCTGGAGGCGCTCAGTCGGACTGAGTAGTGACATGTGGCCTGACGCTCCTCGGGGCGCGGCTTGCTTGGGCCTCTCTCCTGGAGGCGCTCAGTCAGACCCAGTGTTGACATGTGGCAAGACACTCCTCGGGGCGCGTCTTGCTTGGGCCTCTCTCCTGGAGGCGCTCTGTCAGACCCAGTGTTGACATGTGTCAAGACGCTCCTCGGGGCGCAGTCTTGCTTGGGCTTCTCTCCTGGAGGCCCTCAGTCAGACCCATATTTGACATGTGGCAAGACGCTCCTCGGGGCGCGTCTTGCTTGGGCCTCTCTCCTGGAGGCGCTCAGTCAGACCGAGTGCTGACATGTGGCAAGACGCTCCTCGGGCCGCGTGTTGCTTGGGCTTCTCTCCTGGAGGTCCTCAGTCAGACCCATTGTTGACATGTGGCAAGACGCTCCTCGGGGCGCGTCGTGCTTGGGCCTCTCTCCTGGAGGCGTTCAGTCAGACCGAGTGCTGACATGTGGCAAGACGCTCCTCGGGGCGCGTCTTGCTCTGGCTTCTCTCCTGGAGGCGCTCAGAAAGACCCAGTGTTGACATGTGACAAGACGCTCCTCGGGGCGCGTCTTGCTTGGGCCTCTCTCCTGGAGGCGCTCAGTCAGAACCAGAGGTGACATGTGGCAAGACGCTCCTCGGGGCGCGTCTTGCTTGGGCCTCTCTCCTGGAGGCCCTCTGTCAGAACCAGTGTTGACATGTGGCAAGACGCTCTTCTGGGCGCATCTTGCTTGGGCCTCTCTCCTGGAGGCCCTCAGTCAGACCCATTGTTGACATGTGGCAAGACGCTCCTCGGGGCGCGTCTTGCTTGGGCCTCTCTCCTGGAGGCGCTCAGTCAGACCGAGTGCTGACATAAGGCAAGATGCTCCTCGGGGCGCGTCTTGCTGGGGCCTCTCTCCTGGAGGCGCTCAGTCAGACCCAGTGCTGACATGTGGCAAGACTCTCCTCGGGGCGCGTCTTGCTTGGGCCTCTCTCCTGGAGGCGCTCAGTCAGACTGAGTAGTGACATGTGGCCTGACGCTCCTCGGGGCGCATCTTGCTTGGGCCTCTCTCCTGGAGGCCCTCTGTCAGACCCAGTGTGGACATGTGTCAAGACACTCCTCGGGGGGCAGTCTTGCTTGGGCTTCTCTCCTGGAGGCCTTCAGTCAGACCCATTGTTGACATGTGGCAAGACGCTCCTCGGGGCGCGTCTTGCTTGGGCTTCTCTCCTGGAGGCGCTCAGACAGACCCAGTGTTGACATGTGACAAGACACTTATTGGGGCGCAGTCTTGCTTGGGCTTCTCTCCTGGAGGCCCTCAGTCAGACCCATTGTTGACATGTGGCAAGACGCTCCTCGGGGCGCGTCTTGCTTGGGCCTCTCTCCTGGAGGCGCTCAGTCAGAACCAGAGGTGACATTTGGCAAGACGCTCCTCCGGGCGCATCTTGCTTGGGCCTCTCTCCTGGAGGCCCTCAGTCAGACCCATTGTTGACATGTGGCAAGACGCTCCTCGGGGCGCGTCTTGCTTGGGCCTCTCTCCTGGAGGCGCTCAGTCAGAACCAGAGGTGACATGTGGCAATACGCTCCTCCGGGTGCATCTTGCTTGGGCCTCTCTCCTGGAGGCCCTCAGTCAGACCCATTGTTGACTTGTGGCAAGACGCTCCTCGGGGCGCGTCTTGCTTGGGCCTCTCTCCTGGAGGCGCTCAGTCAGACCCAGTGTTGACATGTGGCAAGACGCTCCTCGGGGCGCGTCTTGCTTGGGCCTCTCTCCTGGAGGCGCTCAGTCAGACCCAGTGGTGACACGTGGAAAGACGCTCCTCGGGGCGCGTGTTGCTTGGGCCTCTCTCCTGGAGGCGCTCAGTCAGACCCAGTGTTGACACGTGGCAAGACGCTCCTCGGGGCGCGTCTTGCTTGGGCCTCTCTCCTGGAGGCGCTCAGTCAGACCCAGTGTTGACATGTGGCAAGACGCTCCTCTGGGCGCGTCTTGCTTCGGCTTCTCTCCTGGAGGCCCTCAGTCAGACCCATTGTTGACATGTGTCAAGACGCTCCTCGGGGCACGTCTTGCTTGGGCCTCTCTCCTGGAGGCGCTCAGTCAGACCGAGTAGTGACATGTGGCAAGACGCTCCTCGGGGCGCGTCTTGCTTGGACCTCCTTCCTGGAGGCGCTCAGTCAGACCGAGTAGTGACATGTGGCAAGACGCTCCTCGGGGCGCATCTTGCTTGGACCTCTCTCCTGGAGGCGCTCAGTTAGACCGAGTAGTGACATGTGGCAAGACGCTCCTCGGGGCGCGTCTTGCTGGGGCCTCTCTCTTGGAGGTGCTCAATCAGACCCAGTGGTGACATGTGGCAAGACGCTCCTCCGGGCGCATCTTGCTTGGGCCTCTCTCCTGGAGGCCCTCAGTCAGACCCATTGTTGACATGTGGCAAGACGCTCCTCGGGGCGCGTCTTGCTTGGGCCTCTCTCCTGGAGGCGCTCAGTCAGACCGAGTGCTGACATAAGGCAAGATGCTCCTCGGGGCGCGTCTTGCTGGGGCCTCTCTCCTGGAGGCGCTCAGTCAGACCCAGTGCTGACATGTGGCAAGACTCTCCTCGGGGCGCGTCTTGCTTGTGCCTCTCTCCTGGAGGCGCTCACTCAGACTGAGTAGTGACATGTGGCCTGACGCTCCTCGGGGCGCGTCTTGCTTGGGCCTCTCTCCTGGAGGCCCTCTGTCAGACCCAGTGTGGACATGTGTCAAGACGCTCCTCGGGGCGCAGTCTTGCTTGGGCTTCTCTCCTGGAGGCCTTCAGTCAGACCCATTGTTGACATGTGGCAAGACGCTCCTCGGGGCGCGTCTTGCTTGGGCTTCTCTCCTGGAGGCGCTCAGACAGACCCAGTGTTGACATGTGACAAGACGCTCCTTGGGGCGCGTCTTGCTTGGGCCTCTCTCCTGGAGGCGCTCAGTCAGAACCAGAGGTGAAATGTGGCAAGACGCTCCTCCGGGCGCATCTTGCTTGGGCCTCTCTCCTGGAGGCCCTCAGTCAGACCCATTGTTGACATGTGGCAAGACGCTCCTCGGGGCTCTTCTTGCTTGGGCCTCTCTCCTGGAGGCGCTCAGTCAGACCCAGTGTTGACATGTGGCAAGACGCTCCTCGGGGTGCGTCTTGCTTGGGCCTCTCTCCTGGAGGCGCTCAGTCAGACCCAGTGGTGACACGTGGAAAGACGCTCCTCGGGGCGCGTGTTGCTTGGGCCTCTCTCCTGGAGGCGCTCAGTCAGACCCAGTGTTGACACGTGGCAAGACACTTCTCGGGGCGCGTCTTGCCTGGGCCTCTCTCCTGGAGGCGCTCAGTCAGACCCAGTGTTGGCATGTGGCAAGACACTCCTCGGGGCGCGTCTTGGTTGAGCCTCTCTCCTGGAGGCGCTCATTCAGACCCAGTGGTGACATTTGGCAAGACGCTCCTCGGGGCAAGTATTGCTTGGGCCTCTCTCCTGAATGACCTCTGTCAGACCGAGTGTTGACACGTGGCAAGACGCTTCTCGGGGCGCGTCTTGCTTGGGCTTCTCTCATGGAGGCCCTCAGTCCGACCCAGTGTTGACATGTGGCAAGACGCTCCTCGGGGCACGTCTTGCTTGGGCCTCTCTCCTGGAGGCGCTCAGTCAAACCGAGTAGTGACATGTGGCAAGACGCTCCTCGGGGCGCGTCTTGCTTGGACCTCCCTCCTGGAGGCGCTCAGTCAGACTGAGTAGTGACATGTGGCAAGACGCTCCTCGGGGCGCATCTTGCTTGGACCTCTCTCCTGGAGGCGCTCAGTTAGACCGAGTAGTGACATGTGGCAAGACGCTCCTCGGGGCGCGTCTTGCTGGGGCCTCTCTCCTGGAGGTGCTCAATCAGACCCAGTGGTGACACGTGGCAAGACGCTCCTCGGGGCGCGTCTTGCTTGGGCCTCTCTCCTGGAGGAGCTCAGTCAGACCCAGTGGTGACACGTGGCAAGATGCTCCTCGAGGCGCATCTTGCTTGGGCCTCTCTCCTGGAGGCGCTAAGTCAGACCCAGTGTTGACACGTGGTAAGACGTTCCTCGGGGCGCGTCTTGCTTGGGCCACTCTCCTGGAGGCGCTCAGTCAGACACAGTGTTGACATGTGGAAAGACACTCCTCGGGGCGCGTCTTACTTGGGCCTCTCTCATGGAGGCCCTCTGTCAGACCCAGTGTTGACATGTGTCAAGACGCTCCTCGGGGCGCGTCTTGCTTTGGCCTCTCTCCTGGAGGCGCTCAGTCAGACCGAGTGCTGACATGTAGCAAGAAGCTCCTTGGGGTGCGTCATGCTTGGGCTTCTCTCCTGGAGGCCCTCAGTCAGACCCATTGTTGACATTTGGCAAGACGCTCCTCGGGGCGCATATTGCTTGGGCCTCTCTCCTGGATGCCCTCTGTCAGACCCAGTGTTGACATGTGGCAAGACTCTCCTCTGGGCCTGTCTTGCTTGGGCTTCTCTCATGGAGGCCCTCAGTCAGACCCAGTGTTGACATGTGTCAAGACGCTCCTCGGGGCGTGTCTTGCTTGGGCCTCTCTCCTGGAGGAGCTCAGTCAGACCCAGTGGTGACACGTGGCAAGACGCTCCTCGAGGCGCATCTTGCTTGGGCCTCTCTCCTGGAGGCGCAAAGTCAGACCCAGTGTTGACACGTGGCAAGACGCTCCTCGGGGCGCGTCTTGCTTGGGCCACTCTCCTGGAGGCGCTCAGTCAGACACAGTGTTGACATGTGGAAAGACACTCCTCGGGGCGCGTCTTGCTTGGGCCTCTCTCATGGAGGCCCTCTGTCAGACCCAGTGTTGACATGTGTCAAGACGCTCCTCGGGGCGCGTCTTGCTTTGGCCTCTCTCCTGGAGGCGCTCAGTCAGACCCAGTGTTTACATGTGGCAAGACGCTCCTCGGGGCGCTTCTTGCTTGGGCTTCTCTCCTGGAGGCCCTCAGTCAGACCCATTGTTGACATGTGGCAAGACGCTCCTCGGGGCACGTCTTGCTTGGGCCTCTCTCCTGGAGGCGCTCAGTCCGACCGAGTAGTGACATGTGGCAAGACGCTCCTCGGGGCGCGTCTTGCAGGGGCTTCTCTCATGGAGGCACTCAGTGAGACCCAGTGTTGGCATGTGCCAAGACGCTCCTCGGGGCGCGTGTTGCTTGGACCTCTCTCCTGGAGGCGCTCAGTCAGACCGAGTAGTGACATGTGGCAATACGCTCCTCGGGGCGCTTCTTGCTTGGGCTTCTCTCCTGGAGGCCCTCAGTAAGACCCATTGTTGACATGTGGCAAGAAGCTCCTCGGGGCGCGTCTTGCTTGGGCTTCTCTACTGGAGGCCCTCAGTAAGACCCATTGTTGACATGTGGCAAGAAGCTCCTCAGGGCGCGTCTTGCTTGGGCTTCTCTCCTGGAGGCCCTCAGTAAGACCCAGTGTTGACATGTGGCAAGACGCTCCTCGGGGCGCGTCTTGCTTGGGCCTCTCTCCTGGAGGCGCTCAGTCAGACCCAGTGCTGACATGTGGCAAGAAGCTCCTCGGGGCGCGTCTTGCTTGGGCTTCTCTCCTGGAGGCCCTCAGTAAGACCCATTGTTGACTTGTGGCAAGACGCTCCTCGGGGCGCGTCTTGCTAGGGCTTCTCTCCTGGAGGCCCTCAGTAAGAACCATTGTTGACATGTGGCAAGACGCTCCTCGGGGCGCGTCTTGCTTGGGCCTCTCTCCAGAAGGCCCTCAATCAGACCCAGTGTTGACACGTGGCAAGACGCTCCTCGGGGCGCGTCTTACTTGGGCCTCTCTCCTGGAGGCGCTCAGTCAGACTGAGTAGTGACATGTGGCCTGACGCTCCTCGGGGCGCGTGTTGCTTGGGCCTCTCTCCTGGAGGCGCTCAGTCAGACCAAGTGGTGACGTGTGGCAAGAGACTCCTTGGGGCGCGTCTTGCTTGGGCCTCTCTCATGGAGGCCCTCTGTCAGACCCAGTGTTGACATGTGGCAAGACACTCCTCGGGGCGCGTCGTGCTTGGGCCTCTCTCATGGAGGCCCTCTGTCAGACCCAGTGTTGACATGTGTCAAGACGCTCCTCGGGGCGCGTCTTGCTTGGGCCTCTCTCCTGGAGGCGCTCAGTCAGACCAAGTGGTGACATGTGGCAAGACACTCCTCGGGGTGCGTCTTGCTTGGGCCTCTCTCCTGGAGGCGCTCAGTCAGACCAAGTGGTGACATGTGGCAAGACACTCCTCGGGGCTCGTCTTGCTTGGGCCTCTCTCCAGATGGCCCTCAATCAGACCCAGTGTTGACACGTGGCAAGACGCTCCTCGGGGCGCGTGTTGCTTGGGCCTCTCTCCTGGAGGCGCTCAGTCAGACCAAGTGGTGACATCTGGCAAGACACTCCTTGGGGCGCGTCTTGCTTGGGCCTCTCTCCTGGAGGCCCTCTGTCAGACCCAGTGTTGACATGTGTCAAGACGCTCCTCGGGGCGCGTCTTGCTTGGGCTTCTCTCCGGGAGGCCCTCAGTCAGACCCATTGTTGACATGTGGCAAGACGCTCCTCGGGGCGCAACTTGCTTTGGCCTCTCTCCTGGAGGCGCTCAGTCAGACCGAGTGCTGTCATGTGGCAAGACGCTCCTCGGGCCGCGTGTTGCTTGGGCTTCTCTCCTGGAGGCCCTCAGTCAGACCCATTGTTGACATGTGGCAAGACGCTCCTCGGGGCGCGTCTTGCTTGGGCCTCTCTCCTGGAGGCGCTCAGTCAGACCCAGTGGTGACATGTGGCAAGACACTCCTCGGGGCGTGTCTTGCTTGGGCCTCTCTCCTGGAGGCCCTCTGTCAGACCGAGTGTTGTCATGTGGCAAGACTCTCCTCGGGGCGCGTCTTGCTTGGGCTTATCTCATGGAGGCCCTCAGTCAGACCCAGTGTTGACATGTGTCAAGACGCTCCTCGGGGCGTGTCTTGCTTGGGCCTCTCTCCTGTGGAAGCTCAGTCAGACCCAGTGTTGACATGTGGCAAGACGCTCCTTGGGGCGCGTCTTGCTTGGGCTTCTCTCCTGGAGGCCCTCAGTCAGACCCATTGTTGACATGTGGCAAGACGCTCCGCGGGGCACGTCTTGCTTGGGCCTCTCTCCTGGAGGCCCTCTGTCAGACCCAGTGTTGACATGTGGCAAGACGCTCCTCCTTGGCGCATCTTGCTTGGGCCTCTCTCCTGGAGGCCCTCAGTCAGACCCATTGTTGACATGTGGCAAGACGCTCCTCGGGGCGCGTCTTGCTTGGGCCTCTCTCCTGGAGGCGCTCAGTCAGACCGAGTGCTGACATAAGGCAAGACGCTCCTCGGGGCGCGTCTTGCTGGGGCCTCTCTCCTGGAGGCGCTCAGTCAGACCCAGTGCTGACATGTGGCAAGACGCTCCTCGGGGCGCGTCTTGCTTGGGCCTCTCTCCTGGAGGCGCTCAGTCAGACTGAGTGCTGACATGTAGCAAGAAGCTCCTCGGGGTGCGTCATGCTTGGGCTTCTCTCCTGGAGGCCCTCAGTCAGACCCATTGTTGACATGTGGCAAGACGCTCCTCCGGGCGCGTATTGCTTGGGCCTCTCTCCTGGATGCCCTCTGTCAGACGCAGTGTTGACATGTGGCAAGACTCTCCTCGGGGCCCGTCTTGCTTGGGCTTCTCTCATGGAGGCCCTCAGTCAGACCCAGTGTTGACATGTGACAAGACGCTCCTCGGGGCGTGTCTTGCTTGGGCCTCTCTCCTGGAGGCGCTCAGTCAGACCCAGTGTTGACATGTGGCAAGACGCTCCTCGGGGCGCTTCTTGCTTGGGCTTCTCTCCTGGAGGCCCTCAGTCAGACCCATTGTTGACATGTGGCAAGACGCTCCTCGGGGCACGTCTTGCTTGGGCCTCTCTCCTGGAGGCGCTCAGTCAGACCGAGTAGTGACATGTGGCAAGACGCTCCTCGGGGCGCGTCTTGCTGGGGCTTCTCTCATGGAGGCACTCAGTCATACCCAGTGTTGACATGTGGCAAGACGCTCCTCGGGGCGCGTGTTGCTTGGACCTCTCTCCTGGAGGCGCTCAGTCAGACCCAGTGCTGACATGTGGCAAGAAGCTCCTCGGGGCGCGTCTTGCTTGGGCTTCTCTCCTGGAGGCCCTCAGTAAGACCAATTGTTGACATGTGGCAAGACACTCCTCGGGGCGCGTCTTGCTTGGGCCTCTCTCCAGAAGGCCCTCAATCAGACCCAGTGTTGACAAGTGGCAAGACGCTCCTCGGGGCGCATCTTGCTTGGGCCTCTCTCCTGGAGGCGCTCAGTCAGACTGAGTAGTGACATGTGGCCTGACGCTCCTCGGGGCGCGTGTTGCTTGGGCCTCTCTCCTGGAGGCGCTCAGTCAGACCAAGTGGTGACATGTGGCAAGACACTCCTCGGGGCGCGTCTTGCTTGGGCCTCTCTCCTGGAGGCCCTCTGTCAGACCCAGTGTTGACATGTGTCAAGACGCTCCTCGGGGCGCGTCTTGTTAGGGCTTCTCTCCTGGAGGCCCTCAGTCAGACCCATTGTTGACATGTGGCAAGACGCTCCTCTGGGCGCGTCTTGCTTGGGCCTCTCTCCTGGAGGCGCTCAGTCAGACCGAGTGCTGACATATGGAAAGACGCTCCTCGGGGCGCGTCTTGCTTGGGCTTCTCTCCTGGAGGCGCTCAGAAAGACCCAGTGTTGACATGTGACAAGACGCTCCTCGGGGCGCGTCTTGCTTGGGCCTCTCTCCTGGAGTCGCTCAGTCAGACCCAGTGGTGACATGTGGCAAGACACTCCTCGGGGCGCGTCTTCCTTGGGCCTCTCTCCTGGAGGCCCTTTGTCAGACCGAGTGTTGACATGTGGCAAGACTGTCCGCGGGGCGCGTCTTGCTTGGGCTTCTCTCATGGAGGCCCTCAGTCAGACCCAGTGTTGACATGTGTCAAGACGCTCCTCGGGGCGTGTCTTGCTTGGGCCTCTCTCCTGGAGGCGCTCAGTCAGACCCAGTGTTGACATGTGGCAAGACGCTCCTCGGGGCGCGTCTTGCTTGGGCTTCTCTCCTGGAGGCCCTCAGTCAGACCCATTGTTGACATGTGGCAAGACGCTCCTCGGGGCACGTCTTGCTTGGGCCTCTCTCCTGGAGGCGCTCAAACAGACCGAGTAGTGACATTTGGCAAGACACTCCTCGGGGCGCGTCTTGCTTGGGCCTCTCTAATGGAGGCCGTCTGTCAGACCCAGTGTTGAGATGTGTCAAGACGCTCCTCGGGGCGCGTCTTGCTTTGGCCTCTCTCCTGGAGGCGCTCAGTCAGACCGAGTGCTGACATGTGGCAAGAAGCTCCTCGGGGCGCGTCTTGCTTGGGCTTCTCTCCTGGAGGCCCTCAGTAAGACCCATTGTTGACATGTGGCAAGACGCTCCTCGGGGCTCGTCTCGCTTGGGCCTCTCTCCAGAAGGCCCTCAATCAGACCCAGTGTTGACACGTGGCAAGACGCTCCTCGGGGCGCGTCTTGCTTGGGCCTCTCTCCTGGAGGCGCTCAGTCAGACTGAGTAGTGACATGTGGCCTGACGCTCCTCGGGGCGCGTGTTGCTTGGGCCTCTCTCCTGGAGGCGCTCAGTCAGACCAAGTGGTGACATGTGGCAAGACACTCCTCGGGGCGCGTCTTGCTTGGGCCTCTCTCCTGGAGGCGCTCAATCAGACCCAGTGGTGAAACCTGGCAAGACGCTCCTCGGGGCGCGTCTTGCTTGGGCCTCTCTCCTGGAGGCGCTCAGTCAGACCCAGTGGTGACACGTGGCAAGACGCTCCTCGGGGCGCGTCTTGCTTGGGCCTCTCTCCTGGAGGCGCTCAGTCAGACCCAGTGGTGACACGTGGCAAGACGCTCCTCGGGGCGCGTCTTGCTTGGGCCTCTCTCCTGGAGGCGCTCAGTCAGACCCAGTGTTGACATGTGGCAAGACACTCCTCGGGGCGCGTCTTGCTTGGGCCTCTCTAATGGAGGCCGTCTGTCAGACCCAGTGTTGAGATGTGTCAAGACTCTCCTCGGGGCGCGTCTTGCTTTGGCCTCTCTCCTGGAGGCGCTCAGTCAGACCCATTGTTGACATGTGGCAAGACGCTCCTCGGGGCGCGTCTTGCTTGGGCCTCTCTCCTGGAGGCGCTCAGTCAGACCGAGTGCTGACATATGGAAAGACGCTCCTCGGGGCGCGTCTTGCTTGGGCTTCTCTCCTGGAGGCGCTCAGAAAGACCCAGTGTTGACATGTGACAAGACGCTCCTCGGGGCGCGTCTTGCTTGGGCCTCTCTCCTGGAGGCGCTCAGTCAGACCCAGTGGTGACATGTGGCAAGACACTCCTCGGGGCGCGTCTTCCTTGGGCCTCTCTCCTGGAGGCCCTTTGTCAGACCGAGTGTTGACATGTGGCAAGACTGTCCGCGGGGCGCGTCTTGCTTGGGCTTCTCTCATGGAGGCCCTCAGTCAGACCCAGTGTTGACATGTGTCAAGACGCTCCTCGGGGCGTGTCTTGCTTGGGCCTCTCTCCTGGAGGCGCTCAGTCAGACCCAGTGTTGACATGTGGCAAGACGCTCCTCGGGGCGCGTCTTGCTTGGGCTTCTCTCCTGGAGGCCCTCAGTCAGACCCATTGTTGACATGTGGCAAGACGCTCCTCGGGGCACGTCTTGCTTGGGCCTCTCTCCTGGAGGCGCTCAAACAGACCGAGTAGTGACATTTGGCAAGACGCTCCTCGGGGCGCGTCTTGCTTGGGCCTCTCTCCAGAAGGCCCTCAATCAGACCCAGTGTTGACATGTGGCAAGACGCTCCTCGGGGCGCGTCTTGCTTGGGCCTCTCTCCTGGAGGTGCTCAGTCAGACTGAGTAGTGACATGTGGCCTGACGCTCCTCGGGGCGCGTCTTGCTTGGGCCTCTCTCCTGGAGGCGCTCAGTCAGACCCAGTGTTGACATGTGGCAAGACGCTCCTCGGGGCGCGTCTTGCTGGGGCCTCTCTCCTGGAGGCGCTCAGTCAGACCCAGTGCTGACATGTGGCAAGACGCTCCTCGGGGCGCGTCTTGCTTGGGCCTCTCTCCTGGAGGCGCTCAGTCAGACTGAGTGCTGACATGTAGCAAGAAGCTCCTCGGGGTGCGTCATGCTTGGGCTTCTCTCCTGGAGGCCCTCAGTCAGACCCATTGTTGACATGTGGCAAGACGCTCCTCCGGGCGCGTATTGCTTGGGCCTCTCTCCTGGATGCCCTCTGTCAGACGCAGTGTTGACATGTGGCAAGACTCTCCTCGGGGCCCGTCTTGCTTGGGCTTCTCTCATGGAGGCCCTCAGTCAGACCCAGTGTTGACATGTGACAAGACGCTCCTCGGGGCGTGTCTTGCTTGGGCCTCTCTCCTGGAGGCGCTCAGTCAGACCCAGTGTTGACATGTGGCAAGACGCTCCTCGGGGCGCTTCTTGCTTGGGCTTCTCTCCTGGAGGCCCTCAGTCAGACCCATTGTTGACATGTGGCAAGACGCTCCTCGGGGCACGTCTTGCTTGGGCCTCTCTCCTGGAGGCGCTCAGTCAGACCGAGTAGTGACATGTGGCAAGACGCTCCTCGGGGCGCGTCTTGCTGGGGCTTCTCTCATGGAGGCACTCAGTCATACCCAGTGTTGACATGTGGCAAGACGCTCCTCGGGGCGCGTGTTGCTTGGACCTCTCTCCTGGAGGCGCTCAGTCAGACCCAGTGCTGACATGTGGCAAGAAGCTCCTCGGGGCGCGTCTTGCTTGGGCTTCTCTCCTGGAGGCCCTCAGTAAGACCAATTGTTGACATGTGGCAAGACACTCCTCGGGGCGCGTCTTGCTTGGGCCTCTCTCCAGAAGGCCCTCAATCAGACCCAGTGTTGACAAGTGGCAAGACGCTCCTCGGGGCGCATCTTGCTTGGGCCTCTCTCCTGGAGGCGCTCAGTCAGACTGAGTAGTGACATGTGGCCTGACGCTCCTCGGGGCGCGTGTTGCTTGGGCCTCTCTCCTGGAGGCGCTCAGTCAGACCAAGTGGTGACATGTGGCAAGACACTCCTCGGGGCGCGTCTTGCTTGGGCCTCTCTCCTGGAGGCCCTCTGTCAGACCCAGTGTTGACATGTGTCAAGACGCTCCTCGGGGCGCGTCTTGTTAGGGCTTCTCTCCTGGAGGCCCTCAGTCAGACCCATTGTTGACATGTGGCAAGACGCTCCTCTGGGCGCGTCTTGCTTGGGCCTCTCTCCTGGAGGCGCTCAGTCAGACCGAGTGCTGACATATGGAAAGACGCTCCTCGGGGCGCGTCTTGCTTGGGCTTCTCTCCTGGAGGCGCTCAGAAAGACCCAGTGTTGACATGTGACAAGACGCTCCTCGGGGCGCGTCTTGCTTGGGCCTCTCTCCTGGAGTCGCTCAGTCAGACCCAGTGGTGACATGTGGCAAGACACTCCTCGGGGCGCGTCTTCCTTGGGCCTCTCTCCTGGAGGCCCTTTGTCAGACCGAGTGTTGACATGTGGCAAGACTGTCCGCGGGGCGCGTCTTGCTTGGGCTTCTCTCATGGAGGCCCTCAGTCAGACCCAGTGTTGACATGTGTCAAGACGCTCCTCGGGGCGTGTCTTGCTTGGGCCTCTCTCCTGGAGGCGCTCAGTCAGACCCAGTGTTGACATGTGGCAAGACGCTCCTCGGGGCGCGTCTTGCTTGGGCTTCTCTCCTGGAGGCCCTCAGTCAGACCCATTGTTGACATGTGGCAAGACGCTCCTCGGGGCACGTCTTGCTTGGGCCTCTCTCCTGGAGGCGCTCAAACAGACCGAGTAGTGACATTTGGCAAGACACTCCTCGGGGCGCGTCTTGCTTGGGCCTCTCTAATGGAGGCCGTCTGTCAGACCCAGTGTTGAGATGTGTCAAGACGCTCCTTGGGGCGCGTCTTGCTTTGGCCTCTCTCCTGGAGGCGCTCAGTCAGACCGAGTGCTGACATGTGGCAAGAAGCTCCTCGGGGCGCGTCTTGCTTGGGCTTCTCTCCTGGAGGCCCTCAGTAAGACCCATTGTTGACATGTGGCAAGACGCTCCTCGGGGCTCGTCTCGCTTGGGCCTCTCTCCAGAAGGCCCTCAATCAGACCCAGTGTTGACACGTGGCAAGACGCTCCTCGGGGCGCGTCTTGCTTGGGCCTCTCTCCTGGAGGCGCTCAGTCAGACTGAGTAGTGACATGTGGCCTGACGCTCCTCGGGGCGCGTGTTGCTTGGGCCTCTCTCCTGGAGGCGCTCAGTCAGACCAAGTGGTGACATGTGGCAAGACACTCCTCGGGGCGCGTCTTGCTTGGGCCTCTCTCCTGGAGGCGCTCAATCAGACCCAGTGGTGAAACGTGGCAAGACGCTCCTCGGGGCGCGTCTTGCTTGGGCCTCTCTCCTGGAGGCGCTCAGTCAGACCCAGTGGTGACACGTGGCAAGACGCTCCTCGGGGCGCGTCTTGCTTGGGCCTCTCTCCTGGAGGCGCTCAGTCAGACCCAGTGGTGACACGTGGCAAGACGCTCCTCGGGGCGCGTCTTGCTTGGGCCTCTCTCCTGGAGGCGCTCAGTCAGACCCAGTGTTGACATGTGGCAAGACACTCCTCGGGGCGCGTCTTGCTTGGGCCTCTCTAATGGAGGCCGTCTGTCAGACCCAGTGTTGAGATGTGTCAAGACGCTCCTCGGGGCGCGTCTTGCTTTGGCCTCTCTCCTGGAGGCGCTCAGTCAGACCCATTGTTGACATGTGGCAAGACGCTCCTCGGGGCGCGTCTTGCTTGGGCCTCTCTCCTGGAGGCGCTCAGTCAGACCGAGTGCTGACATATGGAAAGACGCTCATCGGGGCGCGTCTTGCTTGGGCTTCTCTCCTGGAGGCGCTCAGAAAGACCCAGTGTTGACATGTGACAAGACGCTCCTCGGGGCGCGTCTTGCTTGGGCCTCTCTCCTGGAGGCGCTCAGTCAGACCCAGTGGTGACATGTGGCAAGACACTCCTCGGGGCGCGTCTTCCTTGGGCCTCTCTCCTGGAGGCCCTTTGTCAGACCGAGTGTTGACATGTGGCAAGACTGTCCGCGGGGCGCGTCTTGCTTGGGCTTCTCTCATGGAGGCCCTCAGTCAGACCCAGTGTTGACATGTGTCAAGACGCTCCTCGGGGCGTGTCTTGCTTGGGCCTCTCTCCTGGAGGCGCTCAGTCAGACCCAGTGTTGACATGTGGCAAGACGCTCCTCGGGGCGCATCTTGCTTGGGCTTCTCTCCTGGAGGCCCTCAG
The DNA here is from genome assembly GCF_043380555.1 of Nothobranchius furzeri. Taxonomy (NCBI): domain Eukaryota; kingdom Metazoa; phylum Chordata; class Actinopteri; order Cyprinodontiformes; family Nothobranchiidae; genus Nothobranchius; species Nothobranchius furzeri. The sequence goes on along the minus strand of NC_091747.1, from coordinate 13,598,216 downwards.
TCAGACCCATTGTTGACATGTGGCAAGACGCTCCTCGGGGCACGTCTTGCTTGGGCCTCTCTCCTGGAGGCGCTCAAACAGACCGAGTAGTGACATTTGGCAAGACGCTCCTCGGGGCGCGTCTTGCTTGGGCCTCTCTCCAGAAGGCCCTCAATCAGACCCAGTGTTGACATGTGGCAAGACGCTCCTCGGGGCGCGTCTTGCTTGGGCCTCTCTCCTGGAGGTGCTCAGTCAGACTGAGTAGTGACATGTGGCCTGACGCTCCTCGGGGCGCGTCTTGCTTGGGCCTCTCTCCTGGAGGCGCTCAGTCAGACCCAGTGTTGACATGTGGCAAGACGCTCCTCGGGGCGCGTCTTGCTTGGGCTTCTCTCCTGGAGGCCCTCAGTCAGACCGAGTGCTGACATGTGGCAAGAAGCTCCTCGGGGCGCGTCTTGCTTGGGCTTCTCTCCTGGAGGCCCTCAGTCAGACCCATAGTTGACATGTGGCAAGACGCTCCTCGGGGCACGTCTTGCTTGGGCCTCTCTCCTGGAGGCGGTCAGTCAGACCGAGTAGTGGCATGTGGCAAGACGCTCCTCGGGGCGCGTCTTGCTTGGACCTCTCTCCTGGAGGCGCTCAGTTAGACCGAGTAGTGACATGTCGCAAGACGCTCCTCGGGGCGCGTCTTGCTTGGGCCTCTCTCCTGGAGGCGCTCAGTCAGACCGAGTGCTGACATAAGGCCAAACGCTCCTCGGGGCGCGTCTTGCTGGGGCCTCTCTCCTGGAGGCGCTCAATCAGACCCAGTGGTGAAACGTGGCAAGACGCTCCTCGGGGCGCGTCTTGCTTGGGCCTCTCTCCTGGAGGCGCTCAGTCAGACCCAGTGGTGACACGTGGCAAGACGCTCCTCGGGGCGCGTCTTGCTTGGGCCTCTCTCCTGGAGGCGCTCAGTCAGACCCAGTGTTGACATGTGGCAAGACACTCCTCGGGGCGCGTCTTGCTTGGGCCTCTCTAATGGAGGCCGTCCGTCAGACCCAGTGTTGAGATGTGTCAAGACGCTCCTCGGGGCGCGTCTTGCTTTGGCCTCTCTCCTGGAGGCGCTCAGTCAGACCGAGTGCTGACATGTGGCAAGAAGCTCCTCGGGGCGCGTCTTGCTTGGGCTTCTCTCCTGGAGGCACTCAGTAAGACCCATTGTTGACATGTGGCAAGACGCTCCTCGGGGCTCGTCTCGCTTGGGCCTCTCTCCAGAAGGCCCTCAATCAGACCCAGTGTTGACACGTGGCAAGACGCTCCTCGGGGCGCGTCTTGCTTGGGCCTCTCTCCTGGAGGCGCTCAGTCAGACTGAGTAGTGACATGTGGCCTGACGCTCCTCGGGGCGCGTGTTGCTTGGGCCTCTCTCCTGGAGGCGCTCAGTCAGACCAAGTGGTGACATGTGGCAAGACACTCCTCGGGGCGCGTCTTGCTTGGGCCTCTCTCCTGGAGGCCCTCTGTCAGACCCAGTGTTGACATGTGTCAAGACGCTTCTCGGGGCGCGTCTTGCTTGGGCTTCTCTCCTTGAGGCCCTCAGTCAGACCCATTGTTGACATGTGGCAAGATGCTCCTCGGGGCGCGTCTTGCTTTGGCCTCTCTCCTGGAGGCGCTCAGTCAGACCCAGTGGTGACACGTGGCAAGACGCTCCTCGGGGCGCGTCTTGCTTGGGCCTCTCTCCTTGAGGCGCTCAGTCAGACCCAGTGTTGACATGTGGCAAGACACTCCTCGGGGCGCGTCTTGCTTGGGCCTCTCTAATGGAGGCCGTCTGTCAGACCCAGTGTTGAGATGTGTCAAGACGCTCCTCGGGGCGCGTCTTGCTTTGGCCTCTCTCCTGGAGGCGCTCAGTCAGACCAAGTGCTGACATGTGGCAAGAAGCTCCTCGGGGCGCGTCTTGCTTGGGCTTCTCTCCTGGAGGCCCTCAGTAAGACCCATTGTTGACATGTGGCAAGACGCTCCTCGGGGCTCGTCTCGCTTGGGCCTCTCTCCAGAAGGCCCTCAATCAGACCCAGTGTTGACACGTGGCAAGACGCTCCTCTGGGCGCGTCTTGCTTGGGCCTCTCTCCTGGAGGCGCTCAGTCAGACCCAGTGGTGACATGTGGCAAGACACTCCTCGGGGCGCGTCTTCCTTGGGCCTCTCTCCTGGAGGCCCTTTGTCAGACCGAGTGTTGACATGTGGCAAGACTGTCCGCGGGGCGCGTCTTGCTTGGGCTTCTCTCATGGAGGCCCTCAGTCAGACCCAGTGTTGACATGTGTCAAGACGCTCCTCGGGGCGTGTCTTGCTTGGGCCTCTCTCCTGGAGGCGCTCAGTCAGACCCAGTGTTGACATGTGGCAAGACGCTCCTCGGGGCGCGTCTTGCTTGGGCTTCTCTCCTGGAGGCCCTCAGTCAGACCCATTGTTGACATGTGGCAAGACGCTCCTCGGGGCACGTCTTGCTTGGGCCTCTCTCCTGGAGGCGCTCAAACAGACCGAGTAGTGATATTTGGCAAGACGCTCCTCGGGGCGCGTCTTGCTTGGGCCTCTCTCCAGAAGGCCCTCAATCAGACCCAGTGTTGACATGTGGCAAGACGCTCCTCGGGGCGCGTCTTGCTTGGGCCTCTCTCCTGGAGGTGCTCAGTCAGACTGAGTAGTGACATGTGGCCTGACGCTCCTCGGGGCGCGTCTTGCTTGGGCCTCTCTCCTGGAGGCGCTCAGTCAGACCCAGTGTTGACATGTGGCAAGACGCTCCTCGGGGCGCGTCTTGCTTGGGCTTCTCTCCTGGAGGCCCTCAGTCAGACCGAGTGCTGACATGTGGCAAGAAGCTCCTCGGGGCGCGTCTTGCTTGGGCTTCTCTCCTGGAGGCCCTCAGTCAGACCCATAGTTGACATGTGGCAAGACGCTCCTCGGGGCAAAGTCTTGCTTGGGCCTCTCTCCTGGAGGCGGTCAGTCAGACCGAGTAGTGGCATGTGGCAAGACGCTCCTCGGGGCGCGTCTTGCTTGGACCTCTCTCCTGGAGGCGCTCAGTTAGACCGAGTAGTGACATGTCGCAAGACGCTCCTCGGGGCGCGTCTTGCTTGGGCCTCTCTCCTGGAGGCGCTCAGTCAGACCGAGTGCTGACATAAGGCCAAACGCTCCTCGGGGCGCGTCTTGCTGGGGCCTCTCTCCTGGAGGCGCTCAATCAGACCCAGTGGTGAAACGTGGCAAGACGCTCCTCGGGGCGCGTCTTGCTTGGGCCTCTCTCCTGGAGGCGCTCAGTCAGACCCAGTGGTGACACGTGGCAAGACGCTCCTCGGGGCGCGTCTTGCTTGGGCCTCTCTCCTGGAGGCGCTCAGTCAGACCCAGTGTTGACATGTGGCAAGACACTCCTCGGGGCGCGTCTTGCTTGGGCCTCTCTAATGGAGGCCGTCTGTCAGACCCAGTGTTGAGATGTGTCAAGACGCTCCTCGGGGCGCGTCTTGCTTTGGCCTCTCTCCTGGAGGCGCTCAGTCAGACCGAGTGCTGACATGTGGCAAGAAGCTCCTCGGGGCGCGTCTTGCTTGGGCTTCTCTCCTGGAGGCACTCAGTAAGACCCATTGTTGACATGTGGCAAGACGCTCCTCGGGGCTCGTCTCGCTTGGGCCTCTCTCCAGAAGGCCCTCAATCAGACCCAGTGTTGACACGTGGCAAGACGCTCCTCGGGGCGCGTCTTGCTTGGGCCTCTCTCCTGGAGGCGCTCAGTCAGACTGAGTAGTGACATGTGGCCTGACGCTCCTCGGGGCGCGTGTTGCTTGGGCCTCTCTCCTGGAGGCGCTCAGTCAGACCAAGTGGTGACATGTGGCAAGACACTCCTCGGGGCGCGTCTTGCTTGGGCCTCTCTCCTGGAGGCCCTCTGTCAGACCCAGTGTTGACATGTGTCAAGACGCTTCTCGGGGAGCGTCTTGCTTGGGCTTCTCTCCTTGAGGCCCTCAGTCAGACCCATTGTTGACATGTGGCAAGATGCTCCTCGGGGCGCGTCTTGCTTTGGCCTCTCTCCTGGAGGCGCTCAGTCAGACCCAGTGGTGACACGTGGCAAGACGCTCCTCGGGGCGCGTCTTGCTTGGGCCTCTCTCCTTGAGGCGCTCAGTCAGACCCAGTGTTGACATGTGGCAAGACACTCCTCGGGGCGCGTCTTGCTTGGGCCTCTCTAATGGAGGCCGTCTGTCAGACCCAGTGTTGAGATGTGTCAAGACGCTCCTCGGGGCGCGTCTTGCTTTGGCCTCTCTCCTGGAGGCGCTCAGTCAGACCAAGTGCTGACATGTGGCAAGAAGCTCCTCGGGGCGCGTCTTGCTTGGGCTTCTCTCCTGGAGGCCCTCAGTAAGACCCATTGTTGACATGTGGCAAGACGCTCCTCGGGGCTCGTCTCGCTTGGGCCTCTCTCCAGAAGGCCCTCAATCAGACCCAGTGTTGACACGTGGCAAGACGCTCCTCTGGGCGCGTCTTGCTTGGGCCTCTCTCCTGGAGGCGCTCAGTCAGACTGAGTAGTGACATGTGGCCTGACGCTCCTCGGGGCGCGTGTTGCTTGGGCCTCTCTCCTGGAGGCGCTCAGTCAGACCAAGTGGTGACATGTGGCAAGACACTCCTCGGGGCGCGTCTTGCTTGGGCCTCTCTCCTGGAGGCCCTCTGTCAGACCCAGTGTTGACATGTGTCAAGACGCTTCTCGGGGCGCGTCTTGCTTGGGCTTCTCTCCTTGAGGCCCTCAGTCAGACCCATTGTTGACATGTGGCAAGACGCTCCTCGGGGCGCGTCTTGCTTTGGCCTCTCTCCTGGAGGCGCTCAGTCAGACCGAGTGCTGACATGTGGCAAGACACTCCTCGGGGCGCGTCTTGCTTGGGCCTCTCTCCTGGAGGCCCTCTGTCAGACCGAGTGTTGACATGTGGCAAGACTCTCCTCGGGGCGAGTCTTGCTTGGGCTTCTCTCATGGAGGCCCTCAGTCAGACCCAGTGTTGACATGTGTCAAGACGCTCCTCGGGGCGTGTCTTGCTTGGGCCTCTCTCCTGGAGGCGCTCAGTCAGACCCAGTGTCTACATGTGGCAAGACGCTCCTCGGGGCGCGTCTTGCTTGGGCCTCTCTCCTGGAGGCGCTCAGTCAGACTGAGTAGTGACATGTGGCCTGACGCTCCTCGGGGCGCGTGTTGCTTGGGCCTCTCTCCTGGAGGCGCTCAGTCAGACCAAGTGGTGACATGTGGCAAGACACTCCTCGGGGCGCGTCTTGCTTGGGCCTCTCTCCTGGAGGCCCTCTGTCAGACCCAGTGTTGACATGTGTCAAGACGCTTCTCGGGGCCTGTCTTGCTTGGGCTTCTCTCCTTGAGGCCCTCAGTCAGACTCATTGTTGACATGTGGCAAGACGCTCCTCGGGGCGCGTCTTGCTTTGGCCTCTCTCCTGGAGGCGCTCAGTCAGACCGAGTGCTGACATGTGGCAAGACACTCCTCGGGGCGCGTCTTGCTTGGGCCTCTCTCCTGGAGGCCCTCTGTCAGACCGAGTGTTGACATGTGGCAAGACTCTCCTCGGGGCGCGTCTTGCTTGGGCTTCTCTCATGGAGGCCCTCAGTCAGACCCAGTGTTGACATGTGTCAAGACGCTCCTCGGGGCGTGTCTTGCTTGGGCCTCTCTCCTGGAGGCGCTCAGTCAGACCCAGTGTCTACATGTGGCAAGACGCTCCTCGGGGCGTGTCTTGCTTGGGCCTCTCTCCTGGAGGCCCTCAGTCAGACCCATTGTTGACATGTGGCAAGACGCTCATGGGGCACGTCTTGCTTGGGCCTCTCTCCTGGAGGCGCTCAAACAGACCGAGTAGTGACATGTGGCAAGACGCTCCTCGGGGTGCGTCTTGCTGGGGCTACTCTCATGGAGGCACTCAGTCAGACCCAGTGTTGACATGTGGCAAGACGCTCCTCGGGGCGCTTCTTGCTTGGGCCTCTCTCCTGGAGGCGCTCAGTCAGAACCAGAGGTGACATGTGGCAAGACGCTCCTCGGGGCGCGTCTTGCTTGGGCCTCTCTCCTGGAGGCCCTCTGTCAGACCCAGTGTTGACATGTGGCAAGACGCTCCTCCTTGGCGCATCTTGCTTGGGCCTCTCTCCTGGAGGCCCTCAGTCAGACCCATTGTTGACATGTGGCAAGACGCTCCTCGGGGCACGTCTAGCTTGGGCCTCTCTCCTGGAGGCGCTCAGTCAGACCGAGTGCTGACATAAGGCAAGACGCTCCTCGGGGCGCGTCTTGCTGGGGCCTCTCTCCTGGAGGCGCTCAGTCAGACCCAGTGCTGACATGTGGCAAGACGCTCCTCGGGGCGCGTCTTGCTTGGGCCTCTCTCCTGGAGGCGCTCAGTCGGACTGAGTAGTGACATGTGGCCTGACGCTCCTCGGGGCGCGGCTTGCTTGGGCCTCTCTCCTGGAGGCGCTCAGTCAGACCCAGTGTTGACATGTGGCAAGACACTCCTCGGGGCGCGTCTTGCTTGGGCCTCTCTCCTGGAGGCGCTCTGTCAGACCCAGTGTTGACATGTGTCAAGACGCTCCTCGGGGCGCAGTCTTGCTTGGGCTTCTCTCCTGGAGGCCCTCAGTCAGACCCATTGTTGACATGTGGCAAGACGCTCCTCGGGGCGCGTCTTGCTTGGGCCTCTCTCCTGGAGGCGCTCAGTCAGACCGAGTGCTGACAAGTGGCAAGACGCTCCTCGGGCCGCGTGTTGCTTGGGCTTCTCTCCTGGAGGTCCTCAGTCAGACCCATTGTTGACATGTGGCAAGACGCTCCTCGGGGCGCGTCGTGCTTGGGCCTCTCTCCTGGAGGCGTTCAGTCAGACCGAGTGCTGACATGTGGCAAGACGCTCCTCGGGGCGCGTCTTGCTTGGGCTTCTCTCCTGGAGGCGCTCAGAAAGACCCAGTGTTGACATGTGACAAGACGCTCCTCGGGGCGCGTCTTGCTTGGGCCTCTCTCCTGGAGGCGCTCAGTCAGAACCAGAGGTGACATGTGGCAAGACGCTCCTCGGGGCGCGTCTTGCTTGGGCCTCTCTCCTGGAGGCCCTCTGTCAGACCCAGTGTTGACATGTGGCAAGACGCTCTTCTGGGCGCATCTTGCTTGGGCGTCTCTCCTGGAGGCCCTCAGTCAGACCCAGTGTTGACATGTGGCAAGACGCTCCTCGGGGCGCGTCTTGCTTGGGCCTCTCTCCTGGAGGCGCTCAGTCAGACCGAGTGCTGACATAAGGCAAGATGCTCCTCGGGGCGCGTCTTGCTGGGGCCTCTCTCCTGGAGGCGCTCAGTCAGACCCAGTGCTGACATGTGGCAAGACTCTCCTCGGGGCGCGTCTTGCTTGGGCCTCTCTCCTGGAGGCGCTCAGTCAGACTGAGTAGTGACATGCCGCCTGACGCTCCTCGGGGCGAGTCTTGCTTGGGCCTCTCTCCTGGAGGCCCTCTGTCAGACCCAGTGTGGACATGTGTCAAGACACTCCTCGGGGGGCAGTCTTGCTTGGGCTTCTCTCCTGGAGGCCTTCAGTCAGACCCATTGTTGACATGTGGCAAGACGCTCCTCGGGGCGCGTCTTGCTTGGGCTTCTCTCCTGGAGGCGCTCAGACAGACCCAGTGTTGACATGTGACAAGACGCTCCTTGGGGCGCGTCTTGCTTGGGCCTCTCTCCTGGAGGCGCTCAGTCAGAACCAGAGGTGACATGTGGCAAGACGCTCCTCCGGGCGCATCTTGCTTGGGCCTCTCTCCTGGAGGCCCTCAGTCAGACCCATTGTTGACATGTGGCAAGACGCTCCTCGGGGCGCGTCTTGCTTGGGCCTCTCTCCTGGAGGCGCTCAGTCAGACCCAGTGTTGACATGTGGCAAGACGCTCCTCGGGGCGCGTCTTGCTTGGGCCTCTCTCCTGGAGGCGCTCAGTCAGACCCAGTGGTGACATGTGGAAAGACGCTCCTCGGGGCGCGTGTTGCTTGGGCCTCTCTCCTGGAGGCGCTCAGTCAGACCCAGTGTTGACACGTGGCAAGACGCTCCTCTGGGCGCGTCTTGCTTGGGCTTCTCTCCTGGAGGCCCTCAGTCAGACCCATTGTTGACATGTGGCAAGACGCTCCTCAGGGCACGTCTTGCTTGGGCCTCTCTCCTGGAGGCGCTCAGTCAGACCGAGTAGTGACATGTGGCAAGACGCTCCTCGGGGCGCGTCTTGCTTGGACCTCCCTCCTGGAGGCGCTCAGTCAGACCGAGTAGTGACATGAGGCAAGACGCTCCTCGGGGCGCATCTTGCTTGGACCTCTCTCCTGGAGGCGCTCAGTTAGACCGAGTAGTGACATGTGGCAAGACGCTCCTCGGGGCGCGTCTTGCTGGGGCCTCTCTCCTGGAGGTGCTCAATCAGACCCAGTGGTGACAAGTGGCAAGACGCTCCTCGGGGCGCGTCTTGCTTGGGCCTCTCTCCTGGAGGCCCTCTGTCAGACCCAGTGTTGACATGTGGCAAGACGCTCCTCCGGGCGCATCTTGCTTGGGCCTCTCTCCTGGAGGCCCTCAGTCAGACCCATTGTTGACATGTGGCAAGACGCTCCTCGGGGCGCGTCTTGCTTGGGCCTCTCTCCTGGAGGCGCTCAGTCAGACCGAGTGCTGACATAAGGCAAGATGCTCCTCGGGGCGCATCTTGCTGGGGCCTCTCTCCTGGAGGCGCTCAGTCAGACCCAGTGCTGACATGTGGCAAGACTGTCCTCGGGGCGTGTCTTGCTTGGGCCTCTCTCCTGGAGGCGCTCAGTCAGACTGAGTAGTGACATGTGGCCTGACGCTCCTCGGGGCGCGTCTTGCTTGGGCCTCTCTCCTGGAGGCCCTCTGTCAGACCCAGTGTGGACATGTGTCAAGACGCTCCTCGGGGCGCAGTCTTGCTTGGGCTTCTCTCCTGGAGGCCTTCAGTCAGACCCATTGTTGACATGTGGCAAGACGCTCCTCGGGGCGCGTCTTGCTTGGGCTTCTCTCCTGGAGGCGCTCAGACAGACCCAGTGTTGACATGTGACAAGACGCTCCTTGGGACGCGTCTTGCTTGGGCCTCTCTCCTGGAGGCGCTCAGTCAGAACCAGAGGTGACATGTGGCAAGACGCTCCTCCGGGCGCATCTTGCTTGGGCCTCTCTCCTGGAGGCCCTCAGTCAGACCCATTGTTGACATGTGGCAAGACGCTCCTCGGGGCGCGTCTTGCTTGGGCCTCTCTCCTGGAGGCGCTCAGTCAGACCCAGTGTTGACATGTGGCAAGACGCTCCTCGGGGCGCGTCTTGCTTGGGCCTCTCTCCTGGAGGCGCTCAGTCAGACCCAGTGGTGACACGTGGAAAGACACTCCTCGGGGCGCGTGTTGCTTGGGCCTCTCTCCTGGAGGCGCTCAGTCAGACCCAGTGTTGACACGTGGCAAGAAGCTCCTCGGGGCGCGTCTTGCTTGAGCCTCTCTCCTGGAGGCGCTCAGTCAGACCCAGTGTTGGCATGTGGCAAGACACTCCTCGGGGCGCGTCTTGGTTGGGCCTCTCTCCTGGAGGCGCTAATTCAGACCCAGTGGTGACATTTGGCAAGACGCTCCTCGGGGCGAGTATTGCTTGGGCCTCTCTCCTGAATGCCCTCTGTCAGACCGAGTGTTGACATGTGGCAAGACGCTCCTCTGGGCGCGTCTTGCTTGGGCTTCTCTCCTGGAGGCCCTCAGTCAGACCCATTGTTGACATGTGGCAAGACGCTCCTCGGGGCACGTCTTGCTTGGGCCTCTCTCCTGGAGGCGCTCAGTCAGACCGAGTAGTGACATGTGGCAAGACGCTCCTCGGGGCGCGTCTTGCTTGGACCTCCCTCCTGGAGGCGCTCAGTCAGACCGAGTAGTGACATGTGGCAAGACGCTCCTCGGGGCGCATCTTGCTTGGACCTCTCTCCTGGAGGCGCTCAGTTAGACCGAGTAGTGACATGTGGCAAGACGCTCCTCGGGGCGCGTCATGCTTGGGCCTCTCTCCTGGAGGCCCTCTGTCAGACCCAGTGTTGACATGTGGCAAGACGCTCCTCTGGGCGCATCTTGCTTGGGCCTCTCTCCTGGAGGCCCTCAGTCAGACCCATTGTTGACATGTGGCAAGACGCTCCTCGGGGCGCGTCTTGCTTGGGCCTCTCTCCTGGAGGCGCTCAGTCAGACCGAGTGCTGACATAAGGCAAGATGCTCCTCGGGGCGCGTCTTGCTGGGGCCTCTCTCCTGGAGGCGCTCAGTCAGACCCAGTGCTGACATGTGGCAAGACTCTCCTCGGGGCGCGTCTTGCTTGGGCCTCTCTCCTGGAGGCGCTCAGTCAGACTGAGTAGAGACATGTGGCCTGACGCTCCTCGGGGCGCGTCTTGCTTGGGCCTCTCTCCTGGAGGCCCTCTGTCAGACCCAGTGTGGACATGTGTCAAGACGCTCCTCGGGGCGCAGTCTTGCTTGGGCTTCTCTCCTGGAGGCCTTCAGTCAGACCCAGTGTTGACATGTGGCAAGACGCTCCTCGGGGCGCGTCTTGCTTGGGCTTCTCTCCTGGAGGCGCTCAGACAGACCCAGTGTTGACATGTGACAAGACGCTCCTTGGGGCGCGTCTTGCTTGGGCCTCTCTCCTGGAGGCGCTCAGTCAGAACCAGAGGTGACATGTGGCAAGACGCTCCTCCGGGCGAATCTTGCTTGGGCCTCTCTCCTGGAGGCGCTCAGTCAGACCCAGTGTTGACACGTGGCAAGACGCTCCTCGGGGCGCGTCTTGCTTGGGCCCCTCTCCTGGAGGCGCTCAGTCAGACCCAGTGTTGGCATGTGGCAAGACACTCCTCGGGGCGCGTCTTGGTTGGGCCTCTCTCCTGGAGGCGCTCATTCAGACCCAGTGGTGACATTTGGCAAGACGCTCCTCGGGGCGAGTATTGCTTGGGCCTCTCTCCTGGAGGCGCTCAGTCAGACTGAGTAGTGACATGTCGCCTGACGCTCCTCGGGGCGCGTCTTGCTTGGGCCTCTCTCCTGGAGGCCCTCAGTCAGACCCAGTGTGGACATGTGTCAAGACGCTCCTCGGGGCGCAGTCTTGCTTGGGCTTCTCTCCTGGAGGCCTTCAGTCAGACCCATTGTTGACATGTGGCAAGACGCTCCTCGGGGCGCGTCTTGCTTGGGCTTCTCTCCTGGAGGCGCTCAGACAGACCCAGTGTTGACATGTGATAAGACGCTCCTTGGGGCGCGTCTTGCTTGGGCCTCTCTCCTGGAGGCACTCAGTCAGAACCAGAGGTGACATGTGGCAAGACGCTCCTCCGGGCGAATCTTGCTTGGGCCTCTCTCCTGGAGGCCCTCAGTCAGACCCATTGTTGATATGTGGCAAGACGCTCCTCGGGGCGCGTCTTGCTTGGGCCTCTCTCCTGGAGGCGCTCAGTCAGACCCAGTGTTGACACGTGGCAAGACGCTCCTCGGGGCGCGTCTTGCTTGGGCCTCTCTCCTGGAGGCGCTCAGTCAGACCCAGTGGTGACACGTGGAAAGACGCTCCTCGGGGCGCGTGTTGCTTGGGCCTCTCTCCTGGAGGCGCTCAGTCAGACCCAGTGTTGACACGTGGCAAGACGCTCCTCGGGGCGCGTCTTGCTTGGGCCTCTCTCCTGGAGGCGCTCAGTCAGACCCAGTGTTGGCATGTGGCAAGACACTCCTCGGGGCGCGTCTTGAATGGGCCTCTCTCCTGGAGGCGCTCATTCAGACCCAGTGGTGACATTTGGCAAGACGCTCCTCGGGGCGGGTATTGCTTGGGCCTCTCTCCTGAATGCCCTCTGTCAGACCGAGTGTTGACATGTGGCAAGACTGTCCTCAGTGCGCGTCTTGCTTGGGCTTCTCTCATGGAGGCCCTCAGTCCGACCCAGTGTTGACATGTGTCAAGACGCTCCTCGGGGCGTGTCTTGCTTGGGCCTCTCTCCTGGAGGCCCTCAGTCAGACCCAGTGTTGACATGTGGCAAGACGCTCCTCGGGGCGCGTCTTGCTTGGGCCTCTCTCCTGGAGGCGCTCAGTCAGACCGAGTGCTGACATAAGGCAAGATGCTCCTCGGGGCGCGTCTTGCTGGGGCCTCTCTCCTGGAGGCGCTCAGTCAGACCCAGTGCTGACATGTGGCAAGACTCTCCTCGGGGCGCGTCTTGCTTGGGCCTCTCTCCTGGAGGCGCTCAGTCAGACTGAGTAGTGACATGCCGCCTGACGCTCCTCGGGGCGAGTCTTGCTTGGGCCTCTCTCCTGGAGGCCCTCTGTCAGACCCAGTGTGGACATGTGTCAAGACACTCCTCGGGGGGCAGTCTTGCTTGGGCTTCTCTCCTGGAGGCCTTCAGTCAGACCCATTGTTGACATGTGGCAAGACGCTCCTCGGGGCGCGTCTTGCTTGGGCTTCTCTCCTGGAGGCGCTCAGACAGACCCAGTGTTGACATGTGACAAGACGCTCCTTGGGGCGCGTCTTGCTTGGGCCTCTCTCCTGGAGGCGCTCAGTCAGAACCAGAGGTGACATGTGGCAAGACGCTCCTCCGGGCGCATCTTGCTTGGGCCTCTCTCCTGGAGGCCCTCAGTCAGACCCATTGTTGACATGTGGCAAGACGCTCCTCGGGGCGCGTCTTGCTTGGGCCTCTCTCCTGGAGGCGCTCAGTCAGACCCAGTGTTGACATGTGGCAAGACGCTCCTCGGGGCGCGTCTTGCTTGGGCCTCTCTCCTGGAGGCCCTCAGTCAGACCCATTGTTGACATGTGGCAAGACGCTCCTCGGGGCGTGTCTTGCTTGGGCCTCTCTCCTGGAGGCCCTCAGTCAGACCCAGTGTTGACATGTGGCAAGACGCTCCTCGGGGCGCGTCTTGCTTGGGCCTCTCTCCTGGAGGCCCTCTGTCAGACCCAGTGTTGACATGTGGCAAGACGCTCCTCCGGGCGCATCTTGCTTGGGCCTCTCTCCTGGAGGCCCTCAGTCAGACCCATTGTTGACATGTGGCAAGACGCTCCTCGGGGCGCGTCTTGCTTGGGCCTCTCTCCTGGAGGCGCTCAGTCAGACCGAGTGCTGACATAAGGCAAGATGCTCCTCGGGGCGCATCTTGCTGGGGCCTCTCTCCTGGAGGCGCTCAGTCAGACCCAGTGCTGACATGTGGCAAGACTGTCCTCGGGGCGTGTCTTGCTTGGGCCTCTCTCCTGGAGGCGCTCAGTCAGACTGAGTAGTGACATGTGGCCTGACGCTCCTCGGGGCGCGTGTTGCTTGGGCCTCTCTCCTGGAGGCGCTCAGTCAGACCAAGTGGTGACATGTGGCAAGACGCTCCTCGGGGCGCGTCTTGCTTGGGCCTCTCTCCTGGAGGCCCTCTGTCAGACCCAGTGTTGGCATGTGGCAAGACACTCCTCGGGGCGCGTCTTGGTTGGGCCTCTCTCCTGGAGGCGCTAATTCAGACCCAGTGGTGACATTTGGCAAGACGCTCCTCGGGGCGAGTATTGCTTGGGCCTCTCTCCTGAATGCCCTCTGTCAGACCGAGTGTTGACATGTGGCAAGACGCTCCTCTGGGCGCGTCTTGCTTGGGCTTCTCTCCTGGAGGCCCTCAGTCAGACCCATTGTTGACATGTGGCAAGACGCTCCTCGGGGCACGTCTTGCTTGGGCCTCTCTCCTGGAGGCGCTCAGTCAGACCGAGTAGTGACATGTGGCAAGACGCTCCTCGGGGCGCGTCTTGCTTGGACCTCCCTCCTGGAGGCGCTCAGTCAGACCGAGTAGTGACATGTGGCAAGACGCTCCTCGGGGCGCATCTTGCTTGGACCTCTCTCCTGGAGGCGCTCAGTTAGACCGAGTAGTGACATGTGGCAAGACGCTCCTCGGGGCGCGTCATGCTTGGGCCTCTCTCCTGGAGGCCCTCTGTCAGACCCAGTGTTGACATGTGGCAAGACGCTCCTCTGGGCGCATCTTGCTTGGGCCTCTCTCCTGGAGGCCCTCAGTCAGACCCATTGTTGACATGTGGCAAGACGCTCCTCGGGGCGCGTCTTGCTTGGGCCTCTCTCCTGGAGGCGCTCAGTCAGACCGAGTGCTGACATAAGGCAAGATGCTCCTCGGGGCGCGTCTTGCTGGGGCCTCTCTCCTGGAGGCGTTCAGTCAGACCCAGTGCTGACATGTGGCAAGACTCTCCTCGGGGCGCGTCTTGCTTGGGCCTCTCTCCTGGAGGCGCTCAGTCAGACTGAGTAGAGACATGTGGCCTGACGCTCCTCGGGGCGCGTCTTGCTTGGGCCTCTCTCCTGGAGGCCCTCTGTCAGACCCAGTGTGGACATGTGTCAAGACGCTCCTCGGGGCGCAGTCTTGCTTGGGCTTCTCTCCTGGAGGCCTTCAGTCAGACCCAGTGTTGACATGTGGCAAGACGCTCCTCGGGGCGCGTCTTGCTTGGGCTTCTCTCCTGGAGGCGCTCAGACAGACCCAGTGTTGACATGTGACAAGACGCTCCTTGGGGCGCGTCTTGCTTGGGCCTCTCTCCTGGAGGCGCTCAGTCAGAACCAGAGGTGACATGTGGCAAGACGCTCCTCCGGGCGAATCTTGCTTGGGCCTCTCTCCTGGAGGCGCTCAGTCAGACCCAGTGTTGACACGTGGCAAGACGCTCCTCGGGGCGCGTCTTGCTTGGGCCCCTCTCCTGGAGGCGCTCAGTCAGACCCAGTGTTGGCATGTGGCAAGACACTCCTCGGGGCGCGTCTTGGTTGGGCCTCTCTCCTGGAGGCGCTCATTCAGACCCAGTGGTGACATTTGGCAAGACGCTCCTCGGGGCGAGTATTGCTTGGGCCTCTCTCCTGGAGGCGCTCAGTCAGACTGAGTAGTGACATGTCGCCTGACGCTCCTCGGGGCGCGTCTTGCTTGGGCCTCTCTCCTGGAGGCCCTCAGTCAGACCCAGTGTGGACATGTGTCAAGACGCTCCTCGGGGCGCAGTCTTGCTTGGGCTTCTCTCCTGGAGGCCTTCAGTCAGACCCATTGTTGACATGTGGCAAGACGCTCCTCGGGGCGCGTCTTGCTTGGGCTTCTCTCCTGGAGGCGCTCAGACAGACCCAGTGTTGACATGTGATAAGACGCTCCTTGGGGCGCGTCTTGCTTGGGCCTCTCTCCTGGAGGCACTCAGTCAGAACCAGAGGTGACATGTGGCAAGACGCTCCTCCGGGCGAATCTTGCTTGGGCCTCTCTCCTGGAGGCCCTCAGTCAGACCCATTGTTGATATGTGGCAAGACGCTCCTCGGGGCGCGTCTTGCTTGGGCCTCTCTCCTGGAGGCGCTCAGTCAGACCCAGTGTTGACACGTGGCAAGACGCTCCTCGGGGCGCGTCTTGCTTGGGCCTCTCTCCTGGAGGCGCTCAGTCAGACCCAGTGGTGACACGTGGAAAGACGCTCCTCGGGGCGCGTGTTGCTTGGGCCTCTCTCCTGGAGGCGCTCAGTCAGACCCAGTGTTGACACGTGGCAAGACGCTCCTCGGGGCGCGTCTTGCTTGGGCCTCTCTCCTGGAGGCGCTCAGTCAGACCCAGTGTTGGCATGTGGCAAGACACTCCTCGGGGCGCGTCTTGAATGGGCCTCTCTCCTGGAGGCGCTCATTCAGACCCAGTGGTGACATTTGGCAAGACGCTCCTCGGGGCGGGTATTGCTTGGGCCTCTCTCCTGAATGCCCTCTGTCAGACCGAGTGTTGACATGTGGCAAGACTGTCCTCAGTGCGCGTCTTGCTTGGGCTTCTCTCATGGAGGCCCTCAGTCCGACCCAGTGTTGACATGTGTCAAGACGCTCCTCGGGGCGTGTCTTGCTTGGGCCTCTCTCCTGGAGGCGCTCAGTCAGACCCAGTGTTGACATGTGGCAAGGCGCTCCTCTGGGCGCGTCTTGCTTGGGCTTCTCTCCTGGAGGCCCTCAGTCAGACCCATTGTTGACATGTGGCAAGACGCTCCTCGGGGCACGTCTTGCTTGGGCCTCTCTCCTGGAGGCGCTCAGTCAGACCGAGTAGTGACATGTGGCAAGACGCTCCTCGGGGCGCGTCTTGCTTGGACCTCCCTCCTGGAGGCGCTCAGTCAGACTGAGTAGTGACATGTGGCAAGACGCTCCTCGGGGCGCTTCTTGCTTGGACCTCTCTCCTGGAGGCGCTCAGTTAGACCGAGTAGTGACATGTGGCAACACGCTCCTCGGGGCGCGTCTTGCTGGGGCCTCTCTCCTGGAGGTGCTCAATCAGACCCAGTGGTGACACGTGGCAAGACGCTCCTCGGGGCGCGTCTTGCTTGGGCCTCTCTCCTGGAGGAGCTCAGTCAGACCCAGTGGTGACACGTGGCAAGACGCTCCTCGAGGCGCATCTTGCTTGGGCCTCTCTCCTGGAGGCGCTAAGTCAGACCCAGTGTTGACACGTGGCAAGACGCTCCTCGGGGCGCGTCTTGCTTGGGCCACTCTCCTGGAGGCGCTCAGTCAGACAAAGTGTTGACATGTGGAAAGACACTCCTCGGGGCGCGTCTTACTTGGGCCTCTCTCATGGAGGCCCTCTGTCAGACCCAGTGTTGACATGTGTCAAGACGCTCCTCGGGGCGCGTCTTGCTTTGGCCTCTCTCCTGGAGGCGCTCAGTCAGACCGAGTGCTGACATGTAGCAAGAAGCTGCTCGGGGTGCGTCATGCTTGGGCTTCTCTCCTGGAGGCCCTCAGTCAGACCCATTGTTGACATTTGGCAAGACGCTCCTCGGGGCGCGTATTGCTTGGGCCTCTCTCCTGGATGCCCTCTGTCAGACCCAGTGTTGACATGTGGCAAGACTCTCCTCGGGGCCTGTCTTGCTTGGGCTTCTCTCATGGAGGCCCTCAGTCAGACCCAGTGTTGACATGTGTCAAGACGCTCCTCGGGGCGTGTCTTGCTTGGGCCTCTCTCCTGGAGGAGCTCAGTCAGACCCAGTGGTGACACGTGGCAAGACGCTCCTCGAGGCGCATCTTGCTTGGGCCTCTCTCCTGGAGGCGCTAAGTCAGACCCAGTGTTGACACGTGGCAAGACGCTCCTCGGGGCGCGTCTTGCTTGGGCCACTCTCCTGGAGGCGCTCAGTCAGACACAGTGTTGACATGTGGAAAGACACTCCTCCTGGCGCGTCTTGCTTGGGCCTTTCTCATGGAGGCCCTCTGTCAGACCCAGTGTTGACATGTGTCAAGACGCTCCTCGGGGCGCGTCTTGCTTTGGCCTCTCTCCTGGAGGCGCTCAGTCAGACCCAGTGTTGACATGTGGCAAGACGCTCCTCGGGGCGCTTCTTGCTTGGGCTTCTCTCCTGGAGGCCCTCAGTCAGACCCATTGTTGACATGTGGCAAGACGCTCCTCGGGGCACGTCTTGCTTGGGCCTCTCTAATGGAGGCCGTCTGTCAGACCCAGTGTTGAGATGTGTCAAGACGCTCCTCGGGGCGCGTCTTGCTTGGGCCTCTCTCCTGGAGGCGCTCAGTCAGACCAAGTGGTGACATGTGGCAAGACACTCCTCGGGGCGCGTCTTGCTTGGGCCTCTCTCCTGGAGGCCCTCTGTCAGACCCAGTGTTGACATGTGTCAAGACGCTTCTCGGGGCGCGTCTTGCTTGGGCTTCTCTCCTGGAGGCCCTCAGTCAGACCGAGTGCTGACATAAGGCAAGATGCTCCTCGGGGCGCGTCTTGCTGGGGCCTCTCTCCTGGAGGCGCTCAGTCAGACCCAGTGCTGACATGTGGCAAGACTCTCCTCGGGGCGCGTCTTGCTTGGGCCTCTCTCCTGGAGGCGCTCAGTCAGACTGAGTAGTGACATGTGGCCTGACGCTCCTCGGGGCGCGTCTTGCTTGGGCCTCTCTCCTGGAGGCCCTCTGTCAGACCCAGTGTGGACATGTGTCAAGACACTCCTCGGGGGGCAGTCTTGCTTGGGCTTCTCTCCTGGAGGCCTTCAGTCAGACCCATTGTTGACATGTGGCAAGACGCTCCTCGGGGCGCGTCTTGCTTGGGCTTCTCTCCTGGAGGCGCTCAGACTGACCCAGTGTTGACATGTGACAAGACGCTCCTTGGGGCGCGTCTTGCTTGGGCCTCTCTCCTGGAGGCGCTCAGTCAGAACCAGAGGTGACATGTGGCAAGACGCTCCTCCGTGCGCATCTTGCTTGGGCCTCTCTCCTGGAGGCCCTCAGTCAGACCCATTGTTGACATGTGGCAAGACGCTCCTCGGGGCGCGTCTTGCTTGGGCCTCTCTCCTGGAGGCGCTCAGTCAGACCCAGTGGTGACACGTGCAAAGACGCTCCTCGGGGCGCGTGTTGCTTGGGCCTCTCTCCTGGAGGCGCTCAGTCAGACCCAGTGTTGACACGTGGCAAGACGCTCCTCGGGGCGCGTCTTGCTTGGGCCTCTCGCCTGGAGGCGCTCAGTCAGACCCAGTGTTGACATGTGGCAAGACGCTCCTCTGAACGCGTCTTGCTTGGGCTTCTCTCCTGGAGGCCCTCAGTCAGACCCATTGTTGACATGTGGCAAGACGCTCCTCGGGGCACGTCTTGCTTTGTCCTCTCTCCTGGAGGCGCTCAGTCAGACCGAGTAGTGACATGTGGCAAGACGCTCCTCGGGGCGCGTCTTGCTTGGACCTCCCTCCTGGAGGCGCTCAGTCAGACCGAGTAGTGACATGTGGCAAGACGCTCCTCGGGGCGCATCTTGCTTGGACCTCTCTCCTGGAGGCGCTCAGTTAGACCGAGTAGTGACATGTGGCAAGACGCTCCTCAGGGCGCGTCTTGCTGGGGCCTCTCTCCTGGAGGTGCTCAATCAGACCCAGTGGTGACAAGTGGCAAGACGCTCCTCGGGGCACGTCTTGCTTGGGCCTCTCTCCTGGAGGCCCTCTGTCAGACCCAGTGTTGACATGTGGCAAGACGCTCCTCCGGGCGCATCTTGCTTGGGCCTCTCTCCTGGAGGCCCTCAGTCAGACCCATTGTTGACATGTGGCAAGACGCTCCTCGGGGCGCGTCTTGCTTGGGCCTCTCTCCTGGAGGCGCTCAGTCAGACCGAGTGCTGACATAAGGCAAGATGCTCCTCGGGGCGCGTCTTGCTGGGGCCTCTCTCCTGGAGGCGCTCAGTCAGACCCAGTGCTGACATGTGGCAAGACTCTCCTCGGGGCGCGTCTTGCTTGGGCCTCTCTCCTGGAGGCGCTCAGTCAGACTGAGTAGTGACATGTGGCCTGACGCTCCTCGGGGCGCGTCTTGCTTGGGCCTCTCTCCTGGAGGCCCTCTGTCAGACCCAGTGTGGACATGTGTCAAGACGCTCCTCGGGGCGCAGTCTTGCTTGGGCTTCTCTCCTGGAGGCCTTCAGTCAGACCCATTGTTGACATGTGGCAAGACGCTCCTCGGGGCGCATCTTGCTTGGGTTTCTCTCCTGGAGGCGCTCAGACAGACCCAGTGTTGACATGTTACAAGACGCTCCTTGGGGCGCGTCTTGCTTGGGCCTCTCTCCTGGAGGCGCTCAGTCAGAACCAGAGGTGACATGTGGCAAGACGCTCCTCCGGGCGAATCTTGCTTGGGCCTCTCTCCTGGAGGCCCTCAGTCAGACCCATTGTTGACATGTGGCAAGACGCTCCTCGGGGCGTGTCTTGCTTGGGCCTCTCTCCTGGAGGCGCTCAGTCAGACCCAGTGTTGACATGTGGCAAGACGCTCCTCGGGGCGCGTCTTGCTTGGGCCTCTCTCCTAGAGGCGCTCAGTCAGACCCAGTGATGACACGTGGAAAGACGCTCCTCGGGGCGCGTGTTGCTTGGGCCTCTCTCCTGGAGGCGCTCAGTCAGACCCAGTGTTGACACGTGGCAAGACGCTCCTCGGGGCGCGTCTTGCTTGGGCCTCTCTCCTGGAGGCGCTCAGTCAGACCCAGTGTTGGCATGTGGCAAGACACTCCTCGGGGCACGTCTTGGTTGGGCCTCTCTCCTGGAGGCGCTCATTCAGACCCAGTGGTGACATTTGGCAAGACGCTCCTCGGGGCGAGTATTGCTTGGGCCTCTCTCCTGAATGCCCTCTGTCAGACCGAGTGTTGACATGTGGCAAGACTCTCCTCAGGGCGCGTCTTGCTTGGGCTTCTCTCATGGAGGCCCTCAGTCCGACCCAGTGTTGACATGTGTCAAGACGCTCCTCGGGGCGTGTCTTGCTTGGGCCTCTCTCCTGGAGGCGCTCAGTCAGACCCAGTGCTGACATGTGGCAAGACTCTCCTCGGGGCGCGTCTTGCTTGGGCCTCTCTCCTGGAGGCGCTCAGTCAGACTGAGTAGTGACATGTGGCCTGACGCTCCTCGGGGCGCGTCTTGCTTGGGCCTCTCTCCTGGAGGCCCTCTGTCAGACCCAGTGTGGACATGTGTCAAGACGCTCCTCGGGGCGCAGTCTTGCTCGGGCTTCTCTCCTGGAGGCCTTCAGTCAGACCCATTGTTGACATGTGGCAAGACGCTCCTCGGGGCGCGTCTTGCTTGGGCTTCTCTCCTGGAGGCGCTCAGACAGACCCAGTGTTGACATGTGACAAGACGCTCCTTGGGACGCGTCTTGCTTGGGCCTCTCTCCTGGAGGCGCTCAGTCAGAACCAGAGGTGACATGTGGCAAGACGCTCCTCCGGGCGCATCTTGCTTGGGCCTCTCTCCTGGTGGCCCTCAGTCAGACCCATTGTTGACATGTGGCAAGACGCTCCTCGGGGCGCGTCTTGCTTGGGCCTCTCTCCTGGAGGCGCTCAGTCAGACCCAGTGTTGACATGTGGCAAGACGCTCCTCGGGGCGCGTCTTGCTTGGGCCTCTCTCCTGGAGGCGCTCAGTCAGACCCAGTGGTGACACGTGGAAAGATGCTCCTCGGGGCGCGTGTTGCTTGGGCCTCTCTCCTGGAGGCGCTCAGTCAGACCCAGTGTTGACACGTGGCAAGAAGCTCCTCGGGGCGCGTCTTGCTTGAGCCTCTCTCCTGGAGGCGCTCAGTCAGACCCAGTGTTGGCATGTGGCAAGACACTCCTCGGGGCGCGTCTTGGTTGGGCCTCTCTCCTGGAGGCGCTAATTCAGACCCAGTGGTGACATTTGGCAAGACGCTCCTCGGGGCGAGTATTGCTTGGGCCTCTCTCCTGAATGCCCTCTGTCAGACCGAGTGTTGACATGTGGCAAGACGCTCCTCTGGGCGCGTCTTGCTTGGGCTTCTCTCCTGGAGGCCCTCAGTCAGACCCATTGTTGACATGTGGCAAGACGCTCCTCGGGGCACGTCTTGCTTGGGCCTCTCTCCTGGAGGCGCTCAGTCAGACCGAGTAGTGACATGTGGCAAGACGCTCCTCGGGGCGCGTCTTGCTTGGACCTCCCTCCTGGAGGCGCTCAGTCAGACCGAGTAGTGACATGTGGCAAGACGCTCCTCGGGGCGCATCTTGCTTGGACCTCTCTCCTGGAGGCGCTCAGTTAGACCGAGTAGTGACATGTGGCAAGACGCTCCTCGGGGCGCGTCATGCTTGGGCCTCTCTCCTGGAGGCCCTCTGTCAGACCCAGTGTTGACATGTGGCAAGACGCTCCTCTGGGCGCATCTTGCTTGGGCCTCTCTCCTGGAGGCCCTCAGTCAGACCCATTGTTGACATGTGGCAAGACGCTCCTCGGGGCGCGTCTTGCTTGGGCCTCTCTCCTGGAGGCGCTCAGTCAGACCGAGTGCTGACATAAGGCAAGATGCTCCTCGGGGCGCGTCTTGCTGGGGCCTCTCTCCTGGAGGCGCTCAGTCAGACCCAGTGCTGACATGTGGCAAGACTCTCCTCGGGGCGCGTCTTGCTTGGGCCTCTCTCCTGGAGGCGCTCAGTCAGACTGAGTAGAGACATGTGGCCTGACGCTCCTCGGGGCGCGTCTTGCTTGGGCCTCTCTCCTGGAGGCGCTCAGTCAGACCGAGTGCTGACATGTGGCAAGAAGCTCCTCGGGGCGCGTCTTGCTTGGGCTTCTCTCCTGGAGGCCCTCAGTAAGACCCATTGTTGACATGTGGCAAGACGCTCCTCGGGGCTCGTCTTGCTTGGGCCTCTCTCCAGAAGGCCCTCAATCAGACCCAGTGTTGACACGTGGCAAGACGCTCCTCGGGGCGCGTCTTGCTTGGGCCTCTCTCCTGGAGGCGCTCAGTCAGACCAAGTGGTGACATGTGGCAAGACACTCCTCGGGGCGCGTCTTGCTTGGGCCTCTCTCCTGGAGGCCCTCTGTCAGACCCAGTGTTGACATGTGTCAAGACGCTTCTCGGGGCGCGTCTTGCTTGGGCTTCTCTCCTGGAGGCCCTCAGTCAGACCGAGTGCTGACATAAGGCAAGATGCTCCTCGGGGCGCGTCTTGCTGGGGCCTCTCTCCTGGAGGCGCTCAGTCAGACCCAGTGCTGACATGTGGCAAGACTCTCCTCGGGGCGCGTCTTGCTTGGGCCTCTCTCCTGGAGGCGCTCAGTCAGACTGAGTAGTGACATGTGGCCTGACGCTCCTCGGGGCGCGTCTTGCTTGGGCCTCTCTCCTGGAGGCCCTCTGTCAGACCCAGTGTGGACATGTGTCAAGACACTCCTCGGAGGGCAGTCTTGCTTGGGCTTCTCTCCTGGAGGCCTTCAGTCAGACCCATTGTTGACATGTGGCAAGACGCTCCTCGGGGCGCGTCTTGCTTGGGCTTCTCTCCTGGAGGCGCTCAGACTGACCCAGTGTTGACATGTGACAAGACGCTCCTTGGGGCGCGTCTTGCTTGGGCCTCTCTCCTGGAGGCGCTCAGTCAGAACCAGAGGTGACATGTGGCAAGACGCTCCTCCGTGCGCATCTTGCTTGGGCCTCTCTCCTGGAGGCCCTCAGTCAGACCCATTGTTGACATGTGGCAAGACGCTCCTCGGGGCGCGTCTTGCTTGGGCCTCTCTCCTGGAGGCGCTCAGTCAGACCCAGTGGTGACACGTGCAAAGACGCTCCTCGGGGCGCGTGTTGCTTGGGCCTCTCTCCTGGAGGCGCTCAGTCAGACCCAGTGTTGACACGTGGCAAGACGCTCCTCGGGGCGCGTCTTGCTTGGGCCTCTCGCCTGGAGGCGCTCAGTCAGACCCAGTGTTGACATGTGGCAAGACGCTCCTCTGAACGCGTCTTGCTTGGGCTTCTCTCCTGGAGGCCCTCAGTCAGACCCATTGTTGACATGTGGCAAGACGCTCCTCGGGGCACGTCTTGCTTTGTCCTCTCTCCTGGAGGCGCTCAGTCAGACCGAGTAGTGACATGTGGCAAGACGCTCCTCGGGGCGCGTCTTGCTTGGACCTCCCTCCTGGAGGCGCTCAGTCAGACCGAGTAGTGACATGTGGCAAGACGCTCCTCGGGGCGCATCTTGCTTGGACCTCTCTCCTGGAGGCGCTCAGTTAGACCGAGTAGTGACATGTGGCAAGACGCTCCTCAGGGCGCGTCTTGCTGGGGCCTCTCTCCTGGAGGTGCTCAATCAGACCCAGTGGTGACAAGTGGCAAGACGCTCCTCGGGGCACGTCTTGCTTGGGCCTCTCTCCTGGAGGCCCTCTGTCAGACCCAGTGTTGACATGTGGCAAGACGCTCCTCCGGGCGCATCTTGCTTGGGCCTCTCTCCTGGAGGCCCTCAGTCAGACCCATTGTTGACATGTGGCAAGACGCTCCTCGGGGCGCGTCTTGCTTGGGCCTCTCTCCTGGAGGCGCTCAGTCAGACCGAGTGCTGACATAAGGCAAGATGCTCCTCGGGGCGCGTCTTGCTGGGGCCTCTCTCCTGGAGGCGCTCAGTCAGACCCAGTGCTGACATGTGGCAAGACTCTCCTCGGGGCGCGTCTTGCTTGGGCCTCTCTCCTGGAGGCGCTCAGTCAGACTGAGTAGTGACATGTGGCCTGACGCTCCTCGGGGCGCGTCTTGCTTGGGCCTCTCTCCTGGAGGCCCTCTGTCAGACCCAGTGTGGACATGTGTCAAGACGCTCCTCGGGGCGCAGTCTTGCTTGGGCTTCTCTCCTGGAGGCCTTCAGTCAGACCCATTGTTGACATGTGGCAAGACGCTCCTCGGGGCGCATCTTGCTTGGGTTTCTCTCCTGGAGGCGCTCAGACAGACCCAGTGTTGACATGTTACAAGACGCTCCTTGGGGCGCGTCTTGCTTGGGCCTCTCTCCTGGAGGCGCTCAGTCAGAACCAGAGGTGACATGTGGCAAGACGCTCCTCCGGGCGAATCTTGCTTGGGCCTCTCTCCTGGAGGCCCTCAGTCAGACCCATTGTTGACATGTGGCAAGACGCTCCTCGGGGCGTGTCTTGCTTGGGCCTCTCTCCTGGAGGCGCTCAGTCAGACCCAGTGTTGACATGTGGCAAGACGCTCCTCGGGGCGCGTCTTGCTTGGGCCTCTCTCCTAGAGGCGCTCAGTCAGACCCAGTGATGACACGTGGAAAGACGCTCCTCGGGGCGCGTGTTGCTTGGGCCTCTCTCCTGGAGGCGCTCAGTCAGACCCAGTGTTGACACGTGGCAAGACGCTCCTCGGGGCGCGTCTTGCTTGGGCCTCTCTCCTGGAGGCGCTCAGTCAGACCCAGTGTTGGCATGTGGCAAGACACTCCTCGGGGCACGTCTTGGTTGGGCCTCTCTCCTGGAGGCGCTCATTCAGACCCAGTGGTGACATTTGGCAAGACGCTCCTCGGGGCGAGTATTGCTTGGGCCTCTCTCCTGAATGCCCTCTGTCAGACCGAGTGTTGACATGTGGCAAGACTCTCCTCAGGGCGCGTCTTGCTTGGGCTTCTCTCATGGAGGCCCTCAGTCCGACCCAGTGTTGACATGTGTCAAGACGCTCCTCGGGGCGTGTCTTGCTTGGGCCTCTCTCCTGGAGGCGCTCAGTCAGACCCAGTGCTGACATGTGGCAAGACTCTCCTCGGGGCGCGTCTTGCTTGGGCCTCTCTCCTGGAGGCGCTCAGTCAGACTGAGTAGTGACATGTGGCCTGACGCTCCTCGGGGCGCGTCTTGCTTGGGCCTCTCTCCTGGAGGCCCTCTGTCAGACCCAGTGTGGACATGTGTCAAGACGCTCCTCGGGGCGCAGTCTTGCTCGGGCTTCTCTCCTGGAGGCCTTCAGTCAGACCCATTGTTGACATGTGGCAAGACGCTCCTCGGGGCGCGTCTTGCTTGGGCTTCTCTCCTGGAGGCGCTCAGACAGACCCAGTGTTGACATGTGACAAGACGCTCCTTGGGACGCGTCTTGCTTGGGCCTCTCTCCTGGAGGCGCTCAGTCAGAACCAGAGGTGACATGTGGCAAGACGCTCCTCCGGGCGCATCTTGCTTGGGCCTCTCTCCTGGTGGCCCTCAGTCAGACCCATTGTTGACATGTGGCAAGACGCTCCTCGGGGCGCGTCTTGCTTGGGCCTCTCTCCTGGAGGCGCTCAGTCAGACCCAGTGTTGACATGTGGCAAGACGCTCCTCGGGGCGCGTCTTGCTTGGGCCTCTCTCCTGGAGGCGCTCAGTCAGACCCAGTGGTGACACGTGGAAAGATGCTCCTCGGGGCGCGTGTTGCTTGGGCCTCTCTCCTGGAGGCGCTCAGTCAGACCCAGTGTTGACACGTGGCAAGAAGCTCCTCGGGGCGCGTCTTGCTTGAGCCTCTCTCCTGGAGGCGCTCAGTCAGACCCAGTGTTGGCATGTGGCAAGACACTCCTCGGGGCGCGTCTTGGTTGGGCCTCTCTCCTGGAGGCGCTAATTCAGACCCAGTGGTGACATTTGGCAAGACGCTCCTCGGGGCGAGTATTGCTTGGGCCTCTCTCCTGAATGCCCTCTGTCAGACCGAGTGTTGACATGTGGCAAGACGCTCCTCTGGGCGCGTCTTGCTTGGGCTTCTCTCCTGGAGGCCCTCAGTCAGACCCATTGTTGACATGTGGCAAGACGCTCCTCGGGGCACGTCTTGCTTGGGCCTCTCTCCTGGAGGCGCTCAGTCAGACCGAGTAGTGACATGTGGCAAGACGCTCCTCGGGGCGCGTCTTGCTTGGACCTCCCTCCTGGAGGCGCTCAGTCAGACCGAGTAGTGACATGTGGCAAGACGCTCCTCGGGGCGCATCTTGCTTGGACCTCTCTCCTGGAGGCGCTCAGTTAGACCGAGTAGTGACATGTGGCAAGACGCTCCTCGGGGCGCGTCATGCTTGGGCCTCTCTCCTGGAGGCCCTCTGTCAGACCCAGTGTTGACATGTGGCAAGACGCTCCTCTGGGCGCATCTTGCTTGGGCCTCTCTCCTGGAGGCCCTCAGTCAGACCCATTGTTGACATGTGGCAAGACGCTCCTCGGGGCGCGTCTTGCTTGGGCCTCTCTCCTGGAGGCGCTCAGTCAGACCGAGTGCTGACATAAGGCAAGATGCTCCTCGGGGCGCGTCTTGCTGGGGCCTCTCTCCTGGAGGCGCTCAGTCAGACCCAGTGCTGACATGTGGCAAGACTCTCCTCGGGGCGCGTCTTGCTTGGGCCTCTCTCCTGGAGGCGCTCAGTCAGACTGAGTAGAGACATGTGGCCTGACGCTCCTCGGGGCGCGTCTTGCTTGGGCCTCTCTCCTGGAGGCCCTCTGTCAGACCCAGTGTGGACATGTGTCAAGACGCTCCTCGGGGCGCAGTCTTGCTTGGGCTTCTCTCCTGGAGGCCTTCAGTCAGACCCAGTGTTGACATGTGGCAAGACGCTCCTCGGGGCGCGTCTTGCTTGGGCTTCTCTCCTGGAGGCGCTCAGACAGACCCAGTGTTGACATGTGACAAGACGCTCCTTGGGGCGCGTCTTGCTTGGGCCTCTCTCCTGGAGGCGCTCAGTCAGAACCAGAGGTGACATGTGGCAAGACGCTCCTCCGGGCGAATCTTGCTTGGGCCTCTCTCCTGGAGGCGCTCAGTCAGACCCAGTGTTGACACGTGGCAAGACGCTCCTCGGGGCGCGTCTTGCTTGGGCCCCTCTCCTGGAGGCGCTCAGTCAGACCCAGTGTTGGCATGTGGCAAGACACTCCTCGGGGCGCGTCTTGGTTGGGCCTCTCTCCTGGAGGCGCTCATTCAGACCCAGTGGTGACATTTGGCAAGACGCTCCTCGGGGCGAGTATTGCTTGGGCCTCTCTCCTGGAGGCGCTCAGTCAGACTGAGTAGTGACATGTCGCCTGACGCTCCTCGGGGCGCGTCTTGCTTGGGCCTCTCTCCTGGAGGCCCTCAGTCAGACCCAGTGTGGACATGTGTCAAGACGCTCCTCGGGGCGCAGTCTTGCTTGGGCTTCTCTCCTGGAGGCCTTCAGTCAGACCCATTGTTGACATGTGGCAAGACGCTCCTCGGGGCGCGTCTTGCTTGGGCTTCTCTCCTGGAGGCGCTCAGACAGACCCAGTGTTGACATGTGATAAGACGCTCCTTGGGGCGCGTCTTGCTTGGGCCTCTCTCCTGGAGGCGCTCAGTCAGAACCAGAGGTGACATGTGGCAAGACGCTCCTCCGGGCGAATCTTGCTTGGGCCTCTCTCCTGGAGGCCCTCAGTCAGACCCATTGTTGATATGTGGCAAGACGCTCCTCGGGGCGCGTCTTGCTTGGGCCTCTCTCCTGGAGGCGCTCAGTCAGACCCAGTGTTGACACGTGGCAAGACGCTCCTCGGGGCGCGTCTTGCTTGGGCCTCTCTCCTGGAGGCGCTCAGTCAGACCCAGTGGTGACACGTGGAAAGACGCTCCTCGGGGCGCGTGTTGCTTGGGCCTCTCTCCTGGAGGCGCTCAGTCAGACCCAGTGTTGACACGTGGCAAGACGCTCCTCGGGGCGCGTCTTGCTTGGGCCTCTCTCCTGGAGGCGCTCAGTCAGACCCAGTGTTGGCATGTGGCAAGACACTCCTCGGGGCGCGTCTTGAATGGGCCTCTCTCCTGGAGGCGCTCATTCAGACCCAGTGGTGACATTTGGCAAGACGCTCCTCGGGGCGAGTATTGCTTGGGCCTCTCTATTGAATGCCCTCTGTCAGACCGAGTGTTGACATGTGGCAAGACTGTCCTCAGTGCGCGTCTTGCTTGGGCTTCTCTCATGGAGGCCCTCAGTCCGACCCAGTGTTGACATGTGTCAAGACGCTCCTCGGGGCGTGTCTTGCTTGGGCCTCTCTCCTGGAGGCGCTCAGTCAGACCCAGTGTTGACATGTGGCAAGGCGCTCCTCTGGGCGCGTCTTGCTTGGGCTTCTCTCCTGGAGGCCCTCAGTCAGACCCATTGTTGACATGTGGCAAGATGCTCCTCGGGGCACGTCTTGCTTGGGCCTCTCTCCTGGAGGCGCTCAGTCAGACCGAGTAGTGACATGTGGCAAGACGCTCCTCGGGGCGCGTCTTGCTTGGACCTCCCTCCTGGAGGCGCTCAGTCAGACTGAGTAGTGACATGTGGCAAGACGCTCCTCAGGGCGCTTCTTGCTTGGACCTCTCTCCTGGAGGCGCTCAGTTAGACCGAGTAGTGACATGTGGCAAGGCGCTCCTCGGGGCGCGTCTTGCTGGGGCCTCTCTCCTGGAGGTGCTCAATCAGACCCAGTGGTGACACGTGGCAAGACGCTCCTCGGGGCGCGTCTTGCTTGGGCCTCTCTCCTGGAGGAGCTCAGTCAGACCCAGTGGTGACACGTGGCAAGACGCTCCTCGAGGCGCATCTTGCTTGGGCATCTCTCCTGGAGGCGCTAAGTCAGACCCAGTGTTGACACGTGGCAAGACACTCCTCGGGGCGCGTCTTGCTTGGGCCACTCTCCTGGAGGCGCTCAGTCAGACAAAGTGTTGACATGTGGAAAGACACTCCTCGGGGCGCGTCTTACTTGGGCCTCTCTCATGGAGGCCCTCTGTCAGACCCAGTGTTGACATGTGTCAAGACGCTCCTCGGGGCGCGTCTTGCTTTGGCCTCTCTCCTGGAGGCGCTCAGTCAGACCGAGTGCTGACATGTAGCAAGAAGCTCCTCGGGGTGCGTCATGCTTGGGCTTCTCTCCTGGAGGCCCTCAGTCAGACCCATTGTTGACATTTGGCAAGACGCTCCTCGGGGCGCGTATTGCTTGGGCCTCTCTCCTGGATGCCCTCTGTCAGACCCAGTGTTGACATGTGGCAAGACTCTCCTCGGGGCCTGTCTTGCTTGGGCTTCTCTCATGGAGGCCCTCAGTCAGACCCAGTGTTGACATGTGTCAAGACGCTCCTCGGGGCGTGTCTTGCTTGGGCCTCTCTCCTGGAGGAGCTCAGTCAGACCCAGTGGTGACACGTGGCAAGACGCTCCTCGAGGCGCATCTTGCTTGGGCCTCTCTCCTGGAGGCGCTAAGTCAGACCCAGTGTTGACACGTGGCAAGACGCTCCTCGGGGCGCGTCTTGCTTGGGCCACTCTCCTGGAGGCGCTCAGTCAGACACAGTGTTGACATGTGGAAAGACACTCCTCCTGGCGCGTCTTGCTTGGGCCTTTCTCATGGAGGCCCTCTGTCAGACCCAGTGTTGACATGTGTCAAGACGCTCCTCGGGGCGCGTCTTGCTTTGGCCTCTCTCCTGGAGGCGCTCAGTCAGACCCAGTGTTGACATGTGGCAAGACGCTCCTCGGGGCGCTTCTTGCTTGGGCTTCTCTCCTGGAGGCCCTCAGTCAGACCCATTGTTGACATGTGGCAAGACGCTCCTCGGGGCACGTCTTGCTGGGGCCTCTCTAATGGAGGCCGTCTGTCAGACCCAGTGTTGAGATGTGTCAAGACGCTCCTCGGGGCGCGTCTTGCTTTGGCCTCTCTCCTGGAGGCGCTCAGTCAGACCGAGTGCTGACATGTGGCAAGAAGCTCCTCGGGGCGCGTCTTGCTTGGGCTTCTCTCCTGGAGGCCCTCAGTAAGACCCATTGTTGACATGTGGCAAGACGCTCCTCGGGGCTCGTCTTGCTTGGGCCTCTCTCCAGAAGGCCCTCAATCAGACCCAGTGTTGACACGTGGCAAGACGCTCCTCGGGGCGCGTCTTGCTTGGGCCTCTCTCCTGGAGGCGCTCAGTCAGACCAAGTGGTGACATGTGGCAAGACACTCCTCGGGGCGCGTCTTGCTTGGGCCTCTCTCCTGGAGGCCCTCTGTCAGACCCAGTGTTGACATGTGTCAAGACGCTTCTCGGGGCGCGTCTTGCTTGGGCTTCTCTCCTGGAGGCCCTCAGTCAGACCGAGTGCTGACATAAGGCAAGATGCTCCTCGGGGCGCGTCTTGCTGGGGCCTCTCTCCTGGAGGCGCTCAGTCAGACCCATTGCTGACATGTGGCAAGACTCTCCTCGGGGCGCGTCTTGCTTGGGCCTCTCTCCTGGAGGCGCTCAGTCAGACTGAGTAGTGACATGTGGCCTGACGCTCCTCGGGGCGCGTCTTGCTTGGGCCTCTCTCCTGGAGGCCCTCTGTCAGACCCAGTGTGGACATGTGTCAAGACACTCCTCGGGGGGCAGTCTTGCTTGGGCTTCTCTCCTGGAGGCCTTCAGTCAGACCCATTGTTGACATGTGGCAAGACGCTCCTCGGGGCGCGTCTTGCTTGGGCTTCTCTCCTGGAGGCGCTCAGACAGACCCAGTGTTGACATGTGACAAGACGCTCCTTGGGGCGCGTCTTGCTTGGGCCTCTCTCCTGGAGGCGCTCAGTCAGAACCAGAGGTGACATGTGGCAAGACGCTCCTCCGGGCGCATCTTGCTTGGGCCTCTCTCCTGGAGGCCCTCAGTCAGACCCATTGTTGACATGTGGCAAGACGCTCCTCGGGGCGCGTCTTGCTTGGGCCTCTCTCCTGGAGGCGCTCAGTCAGACCCAGTGGTGACACGTGGAAAGACGCTCCTCGGGGCGCGTGTTGCTTGGGCCTCTCTCCTGGAGGCGCTCAGTCAGACCCAGTGTTGACACGTGGCAAGACGCTCCTCGGGGCGCGTCTTGCTTGGGCCTCTCGCCTGGAGGCGCTCAGTCAGACCCAGTGTTGACATGTGGCAAGACGCTCCTCTGAACGCGTCTTGCTTGGGCTTCTCTCCTGGAGGCCCTCAGTCAGACCCATTGTTGACATGTGGCAAGACGCTCCTCGGGGCACGTCTTGCTGGGGCCTCTCTAATGGAGGCCGTCTGTCAGACCCAGTGTTGAGATGTGTCAAGACGCTCCTCGGGGCGCGTCTTGCTTTGGCCTCTCTCCTGGAGGCGCTCAGTCAGACCGAGTGCTGACATGTGGCAAGAAGCTCCTCGGGGCGCGTCTTGCTTGGGCTTCTCTCCTGGAGGCCCTCAGTAAGACCCATTGTTGACATGTGGCAAGATGCTCCTCGGGGCTCGTCTTGCTTGGGCCTCTCTCCAGAAGGCCCTCAATCAGACCCAGTGTTGACACGTGGCAAGACGCTCCTCGGGGCGCGTCTTGCTTGGGCCTCTCTCCTGGAGGCGCTCAGTCAGACCAAGTGGTGACATGTGGCAAGACACTCCTCGGGGCGCGTCTTGCTTGGGCCTCTCTCCTGGAGGCCCTCTGTCAGACCCAGTGTTGACATGTGTCAAGACGCTTCTCGGGGCGCGTCTTGCTTGGGCTTCTCTCCTGGAGGCCCTCAGTCAGACCGAGTGCTGACATAAGGCAAGATGCTCCTCGGGGCGCGTCTTGCTGGGGCCTCTCTCCTGGAGGCGCTCAGTCAGACCCAGTGCTGACATGTGGCAAGACACTCCTCGGGGCGCGTCTTGCTTGGGCCTCTCTCCTGGAGGCGCTCAGTCAGACTGAGTAGTGACATGTGGCCTGACGCTCCTCGGGCGCGTCTTGCTTGGGCCTCTCTCCTGGAGGCCCTCTGTCAGACCCAGTGTGGACATGTGTCAAGACACTCCTCGGGGGGCAGTCTTGCTTGGGCTTCTCTCCTGGAGGCCTTCAGTCAGACCCATTGTTGACATGTGGCAAGACGCTCCTCGGGGCGCGTCTTGCTTGGGCTTCTCTCCTGGAGGCGCTCAGACAGACCCAGTGTTGACATGTGACAAGACGCTCCTTGGGGCGCGTCTTGCTTGGGCCTCTCTCCTGGAGGCGCTCAGTCAGAACCAGAGGTGACATGTGGCAAGACACTCCTCCGGGCGCATCTTGCTTGGGCCTCTCTCCTGGAGGCCCTCAGTCAGACCCATTGTTGACATGTGGCAAGACGCTCCTCGGGGCGCGTCTTGCTTGGGCCTCTCTCCTGGAGGCGCTCAGTCAGACCCAGTGGTGACACGTGGAAAGACGCTCCTCGGGGCGCGTGTTGCTTGGGCCTCTCTCCTGGAGGCGCTCAGTCAGACCCAGTGTTGACACGTGGCAAGACACTCCTCGGGGCGCGTCTTGCTTGGGCCTCTCGCCTGGAGGCGCTCAGTCAGACCCAGTGTTGACATGTGGCAAGACGCTCCTCTGAACGCGTCTTGCTTGGGCTTCTCTCCTGGAGGCCCTCAGTCAGACCCATTGTTGACATGTGGCAAGACGCTCCTCGGGGCACGTCTTGCTTTGTCCTCTCTCCTGGAGGCGCTCAGTCAGACCGAGTAGTGACATGTGGCAAGACGCTCCTCGGGGCGCGTCTTGCTTGGACCTCCCTCCTGGAGGCGCTCAGTCAGACCGAGTAGTGACATGTGGCAAGACGCTCCTCGGGGCGCATCTTGCTTGGACCTCTCTCCTGGAGGCGCTCAGTTAGACCGAGTAGTGACATGTGGCAAGACGCTCCTCGGGGCGCGTCTTGCTGGGGCCTCTCTCCTGGAGGTGCTCAATCAGACCCAGTGGTGACAAGTGGCAAGACGCTCCTCGGGGCACGTCTTGCTTGGGCCTCTCTCCTGGAGGCCCTCTGTCAGACCCAGTGTTGACATGTGGCAAGACGCTCCTCCGGGCGCATCTTGCTTGGGCCTCTCTCCTGGAGGCCCTCAGTCAGACCCATTGTTGACATGTGGCAAGACGCTCCTCGGGGCGCGTCTTGCTTGGGCCTCTCTCCTGGAGGCGCTCAGTCAGACCGAGTGCTGACATAAGGCAAGATGCTCCTCGGGGCGCGTCTTGCTGGGGCCTCTCTCCTGGAGGCGCTCAGTCAGACCCAGTGCTGACATGTGGCAAGACTCTCCTCGGGGCGCGTCTTGCTTGGGCCTCTCTCCTGGAGGCGCTCAGTCAGACTGAGTAGTGACATGTGGCCTGACGCTCCTCGGGGCGCGTCTTGCTTGGGCCTCTCTCCTGGAGGCCCTCTGTCAGACCCAGTGTGGACATGTGTCAAGACGCTCCTCGGGGCGCAGTCTTGCTTGGGCTTCTCTCCTGGAGGCCTTCAGTCAGACCCATTGTTGACATGTGGCAAGACGCTCCTCGGGGCGCATCTTGCTTGGGCTTCTCTCCTGGAGGTGCTCAGACAGACCCAGTGTTGACATGTTACAAGACGCTCCTTGGGGCGCGTCTTGCTTGGGCCTCTCTCCTGGAGGCGCTCAGTCAGAACCAGAGGTGACATGTGGCAAGACGCTCCTCCGGGCGAATCTTGCTTGGGCCTCTCTCCTGGAGGCCCTCAGTCAGACCCATTGTTGACATGTGGCAAGACGCTCCTCGGGGCGTGTCTTGCTTGGGCCTCTCTCCTGGAGGCGCTCAGTCAGACCCAGTGTTGACATGTGGCAAGACGCTCCTCGGGGCGCGTCTTGCTTGGGCCTCTCTCCTAGAGGCGCTCAGTCAGACCCAGTGATGACACGTGGAAAGACGCTCCTCGGGGCGCGTGTTGCTTGGGCCTCTCTCCTGGAGGCGCTCAGTCAGACCCAGTGTTGACACGTGGCAAGACGCTCCTCGGGGCGCGTCTTGCTTGGGCCTCTCTCCTAGAGGCGCTCAGTCAGACCCAGTGTAGGCATGTGGCAAGACACTCCTCGGGGCGCGTCTTGGTTGGGCCTCTCTCCTGGAGGCGCTCATTCAGACCCAGTGGTGACATTTGGCAAGACGCTCCTCGGGGCGAGTATTGCTTGGGCCTCTCTCCTGAATGCCCTCTGTCAGACCGAGTGTTGACATGTGGCAAGACTCTCCTCAGGGCGCGTCTTGCTTGGGCTTCTC
Organism: Nothobranchius furzeri; assembly: GCF_043380555.1. NCBI lineage: Eukaryota > Metazoa > Chordata > Actinopteri > Cyprinodontiformes > Nothobranchiidae > Nothobranchius > Nothobranchius furzeri. The sequence continues at coordinate 13,564,487 of NC_091747.1, read as the reverse complement.
TCATGGAGGCCCTCAGTCCGACCCAGTGTTGACATGTGTCAAGACGCTCCTCGGGGCGTGTCTTGCTTGGGCCTCTCTCCTGGAGGCGCTCAGTCAGACCCAGTGTTGACATGTGGCAAGGCGCTCCTCTGGGCGCGTCTTGCTTGGGCTTCTCTCCTGGAGGCCCTCAGTCAGACCCATTGTTGACATGTGGCAAGACGCTCCTCGAGGCACGTCTTGCTTGGGCCTCTCTCCTGGAGGCGCTCAGTCAGACCGAGTAGTGACATGTGGCAAGACGCTCCTCGGGGCGTGTCTTGCTTGGACCTCCCTCCTGGAGGCGCTCAGTCAGACTGAGTAGTGACATGTGGCAAGACGCTCCTCGGGGCGCATCTTGCTTGGACCTCTCTCCTGGAGGCGCTCAGTTAGACCGAGTAGTGACATGTGGCAAGACGCTCCTCGGGGCGCGTCTTGCTGGGGCCTCTCTCCTGGAGGTGCTCAATCAGACCCAGTGGTGACACTTGGCAAGACGCTCCTCGGGGCGCGTCTTGCTTGGGCCTCTCTCCTGGGGGAGCTCAGTCAGACCCAGTGGTGACACGTGGCAAGACGCTCCTCGAGGCGCATCTTGCTTGGGCCTCTCTCCTGGAGGCGCTAAGTCAGACCCAGTGTTGACACGTGGCAAGACGCTCCTCGGGGCGCGTCTTACTTGGGCCTCTCTCATGGAGGCCCTCTGTCAGACCCAGTGTTGACATGTGTCAAGACGCTCCTCGGGGCGCGTCTTGCTTTGGCCTCTCTCCTGGAGGCGCTCAGTCAGACCGAGTGCTGACATGTAGCAAGAAGCTCCTCGGGGTGCGTCATGCTTGGGCTTCTCTCCTGGAGGCCCTCAGTCAGACCCATTGTTGACATTTGGCAAGACGCTCCTCGGGGCGCGTATTGCTTGGGCCTCTCTCCTGGATGCCCTCTGTCAGACCCAGTGTATACATGTGGCAAGACTCTCCTCGGGGCCTGTGTTGCTTGGGCTTCTCTCATGGAGGCCCTCAGTCAGACCCAGTGTTGACATTTGTCAAGACGCTCCTCGGGGCGTGTCTTGCTTGGGCCTCTCTCCTGGAGGAGCTCAGTCACACCCAGTGGTGACACGTGGCAAGACGCTCCTCGAGGCGCATCTTGCTTGGGCCTCTCTCCTGGAGGCGCTAAGTCAGACCCAGTGTTGACACGTGGCAAGACGCTCCTCGGGGCGCGTCTTGCTTGGGCCACTCTCCTGGAGGCGCTCAGTCAGACACAGTGTTGACATGTGGAAAGACACTCCTCCTGGCGCGTCTTGCTTGGGCCTCTCTCATGGAGGCCCTCTGTCAGACCCAGTGTTGACATGTGTCAAGACGCTCCTCGGGGCGCGTCTTGCTTTGGCCTCTCTCCTGGAGGCGCTCAGTCAGACCCAGTGTTGACATGTGGCAAGACGCTCCTCGGGGCGCTTCTTGCTTGCGCTTCTCTCCTGGAGGCCCTCAGTCAGACCCATTGTTTACATGTGGCAAGACGCTCCTCGGGGCACGTCTTGCTTGGGCCTCTCTACTGGAGGCCGTCTGTCAGACCCAGTGTTGAGATGTGTCAAGACGCTCCTCGTGGCGCGTCTTGCTTTGGCCTCTCTCCTGGAGGCGCTCAGTCAGACCGAGTGCTGACATGTGGCAAGAAGCTCCTCGGGGCGCGTCTTGCTTGGGCCTCTCTCCTGGAGGCCCTCTGTCAGACCCAGTGTGGACATGTGTCAAGACACTCCTCGGGGGGCAGTCTTGCTTGGGCCTCTCTCCTGGAGGCGCTCAGTCAGACCCAGTGTTGGCAAGTGGCAAGACACTCCTCGGGGCGCGTCTTGGTTGGGCCTCTCTCCTGGAGGCGCTCATTCAGACCCAGTGGTGACATTTGGCAAGACGCTCCTCGGGGCGAGTATTGCTTGGGCCTCTCTCCTGAATGCCCTCTGTCAGACCGAGTGTTGACATGTGGCAAGACTCTCCTCAGGGCGCGTCTTGCTTGGGCTTCTCTCATGGAGGCCCTCAGTCCGACCCAGTGTTGACATGTGTCAAGACGCTCCTCGGGGCGTGTCTTGCTTGGGCCTCTCTCCTGGAGGCGCTCAGTCAGACCCAGTGTTGACATGTGGCAAGGCGCTCCTCTGGGCGCGTCTTGCTTGGGCTTCTCTCCTGGAGGCCCTCAGTCAGACCCATTGTTGACATGTGGCAAGACGCTCCTCGAGGCACGTCTTGCTTGGGCCTCTCTCCTGGAGGCGCTCAGTCAGACCGAGTAGTGACATGTGGCAAGACGCTCCTCGGGGCGCGTCTTGCTTGGACCTCCCTCCTGGAGGCGCTCAGTCAGACTGAGTAGTGACATGTGGCAAGACGCTCCTCGGGGCGCATCTTGCTTGGACCTCTCTCCTGGAGGCGCTCAGTTAGACCGAGTAGTGACATGTGGCAAGACGCTCCTCGGGGCGTGTCTTGCTGGGGCCTCTCTCCTGGAGGTGCTCAATCAGACCCAGTGGTGACACTTGGCAAGACGCTCCTCGGGGCGCGTCTTGCTTGGGCCTCTCTCCTGGGGGAGCTCAGTCAGACCCAGTGGTGACACGTGGCAAGACGCTCCTCGAGGCGCATCTTGCTTGGGCCTCTCTCCTGGAGGCGCTAAGTCAGACCCAGTGTTGACACGTGGCAAGACGCTCCTCGGGGCGCGTCTTGCTTGGGCCACTCTCCTGGAGGCGCTCAGTCAGACACAGTGTTGACATGTGGAAAGACACTCCTCGGGGCGCGTCTTACTTGGGCCTCTCTCATGGAGGCCCTCTGTCAGACCCAGTGTTGACATGTGTCAAGACGCTCCTCGGGGCGCGTCTTGCTTTGGCCTCTCTCCTGGAGGCGCTCAGTCAGACCGAGTGCTGACATGTGGCAAGAAGCTCCTCGGGGCGCGTCTTGCTTGGGCTTCTCTCCTGGAGGCCCTCAGTAAGACCCATTGTTGACATGTGGCAAGACGCTCCTCGGGGCTCGTCTTGCTTGGGCCTCTCTCCAGAAGGCCCTCAATCAGACCCAGTGTTGACACGTGGCAAGACGCTCCTCGGGGCTCGTCTTGCTTGGGCCTCTCTCCTGAATGCCCTCAGTCAGACCCAGTGTTGACATGTGGCAAGACTCTCCTCAGGGCGCGTCTTGCTTGGGCTTCTCTCATGGAGGCCCTCAGTCCGACCCAGTGTTGACATGTGTCAAGACGCTCCTCGGGGCGTGTCTTGCTTGGGCCTCTCTCCTGGAGGCGCTCAGTCAGACCCAGTGTTGACATGTGGCAAGGCGCTCCTCTGGGCGCGTCTTGCTTGGGCTTCTCTCCTGGAGGCCCTCAGTCAGACCCATTGTTGACATGTGGCAAGACGCTCCTCGAGGCACGTCTTGCTTGGGCCTCTCTCCTGGAGGCGCTCAGTCAGACCGAGTAGTGACATGTGGCAAGACGCTCCTCGGGGCGCGTCTTGCTTGGACCTCCCTCCTGGAGGCGCTCAGTCAGACTGAGTAGTGACATGTGGCAAGACGCTCCTCGGGGCGCATCTTGCTTGGACCTCTCTCCTGGAGGCGCTCAGTTAGACCGAGTAGTGACCTGTGGCAAGACGCTCCTCGGGGCGCGTCTTGCTGGGGCCTCTCTCCTGGAGGTGCTCAATCAGACCCAGTGGTGACACTTGGCAAGACGCTCCTCGGGGCGCGTCTTGCTTGGGCCTCTCTCCTGGGGGAGCTCAGTCAGACCCAGTGGTGACACGTGGCAAGACGCTCCTCGAGGCGCATCTTGCTTGGGCCTCTCTCCTGGAGGCGCTAAGTCAGACCCAGTGTTGACACGTGGCAAGACGCTCCTCGGGGCGCGTCTTACTTGGGCCTCTCTCATGGAGGCCCTCTGTCAGACCCAGTGTTGACATGTGTCAAGACGCTCCTCGGGGCGCGTCTTGCTTTGGCCTCTCTCCTGGAGGCGCTAAGTCAGACCCAGTGTTGACACGTGGCAAGACGCTCCTCGGGGCGCGTCTTGCTTGGGCCACTCTCCTGGAGGCGCTCAGTCAGACACAGTGTTGACATGTGGAAAGACACTCCTCCTGGCGCGTCTTGCTTGGGCCTCTCTCATGGAGGCCCTCTGTCAGACCCAGTGTTGACATGTGTCAAGACGCTCCTCGGGGCGCGTCTTGCTTTGGCCTCTCTCCTGGAGGCGCTCAGTCAGACCCAGTGTTGACATGTGGCAAGACGCTCCTCGGGGCGCTTCTTGCTTGGGCTTCTCTCCTGGAGGCCCTCAGTCAGACCCATTGTTTACATGTGGCAAGACGCTCCTCGGGGCACGTCTTGCTTGGGCCTCTCTACTGGAGGCCGTCTGTCAGACCCAGTGTTGAGATGTGTCAAGACGCTCCTCGGGGCGCGTCTTGCTTTGGCCTCTCTCCTGGAGGCGCTCAGTCAGACCGAGTGCTGACATGTGGCAAGAAGCTCCTCGGGGCGCGTCTTGCTTGGGCCTCTCTCCTGGAGGCCCTCTGTCAGACCCAGTGTGGACATGTGTCAAGACACTCCTCGGGGGGCAGTCTTGCTTGGGCTTCTCTCCTGGAGGCCTTCAGTCAGACCCATTGTTGACATGTGGCAAGACGCTCCTCGGGGCGCGTCTTGCTTGGGCTTCTCTCCTGGAGGCGCTCAGACAGACCCAGTGTTGACATGTGACAAGACGCTCCTTGGGGCGCGTCTTGCTTGGGCCTCTCTCCTGGAGGCGCTCAGTCAGAACCAGAGGTGACATGTGGCAAGACGCTCCTCCGGGCGCATCTTGCTTGGGCCTCTCTCCTGGAGGCCCTCAGTCAGACCCATTGTTGACATGTGGCAAGACGCTCCTCGGGGCGCGTCTTGCTTGGGCCTCTCTCCTGGAGGCGCTCAGTCAGACCCAGTGGTGACACGTGGAAAGACGCTCCTCGGGGCGCGTGTTGCTTGGGCCTCTCTCCTGGAGGCGCTCAGTCAGACCCAGTGTTGACACGTGGCAAGACGCTCCTCGGGGCGCGTCTTGCTTGGGCCTCTCGCCTGGAGGCGCTCAGTCAGACCCAGTGTTGACATGTGGCAAGACGCTCCTCTGAACGCGTCTTGCTTGGGCTTCTCTCCTGGAGGCCCTCAGTCAGACCCATTGTTGACATGTGGCAAGACGCTCCTCGGGGCACGTCTTGCTTTGTCCTCTCTCCTGGAGGCGCTCAGTCAGACCGAGTAGTGACATGTGGCAAGACGCTCCTCGGGGCGCGTCTTGCTTGGACCTCCCTCCTGGAGGCGCTCAGTCAGACCGAGTAGTGACATGTGGCAAGACGCTCCTCGGGGCGCGTCTTGCTTGGACCTCTCTCCTGGAGGCGCTCAGTTAAACCGAGTAGTGACATGTGGCAAGACGCTCCTCGGGGCGCGTCTTGCTGGGGCCTCTCTCCTGGAGGTGCTCAATCTGACCCAGTGGTGACAAGTGGCAAGACGCTCCTCGGGGCACGTCTTGCTTGGGCCTCTCTCCTGGAGGCCCTCTGTCAGACCCAGTGTTGACATGTGGCAAGACGCTCCTCCGGGCGCATCTTGCTTGGGCCTCTCTCCTGGAGGCCCTCAGTCAGACCCATTGTTGACATGTGGCAAGACGCTCCTCGGGGCGCGTCTTGCTTGGGCCTCTCTCCTGGAGGCGCTCAGTCAGACCGAGTGCTGACATAAGGCAAGATGCTCCTCGGGGCGCGTCTTGCTGGGGCCTCTCTCCTGGAGGCGCTCAGTCAGACCCAGTGCTGACATGTGGCAAGACTCTCCTCGGGGCGCGTCTTGCTTGGGCCTCTCTCCTGGAGGCGCTCAGTCAGACTGAGTAGTGACATGTGGCCTGACGCTCCTCGGGGCGCGTCTTGCTTGGGCCTCTCTCCTGGAGGCCCTCTGTCAGACCCAGTGTGGACATGTGTCAAGACGCTCCTCGGGGCGCAGTCTTGCTTGGGCTTCTCTCCTGGAGGCCTTCAGTCAGACCCATTGTTGACATGTGGCAAGACGCTCCTCGGGGCGCGTCTTGCTTGGGCTTCTCTCCTGGAGGCGCTCAGACAGACCCAGTGTTGACATGTTACAAGACGCTCCTTGGGGCGCGTCTTGCTTGGGCCTCTCTCCTGGAGGCGCTCAGTCAGAACCAGAGGTGACATGTGGCAAGACGCTCCTCCGGGCGAATCTTGCTTGGGCCTCTCTCCTGGAGGCCCTCAGTCAGACCCATTGTTGACATGTGGCAAGACGCTCCTCGGGGCGTGTCTTGCATGGGCCTCTCTCCTGGAGGCGCTCAGTCAGACCCAGTGTTGACATGTGGCAAGACGCTCCTCGGGGCGCGTCTTGCTTGGGCCTCTCTCCTAGAGGCGCTCAGTCAGACCCAGTGATGACACGTGGAAAGACGCTCCTCGGGGCGCGTGTTGCTTGGGCCTCTCTCCTGGAGGCGCTCAGTCAGACCCAGTGTTGACACGTGGCAAGACGCTCCTCGGGGCGCGTCTTGCTTGGGCCTCTCTCCTGGAGGCGCTCAGTCAGACCCAGTGTTGGCATGTGGCAAGACACTCCTCGGGGCGCGTCTTGGTTGGGCCTCTCTCCTGGAGGCGCTCATTCAGACCCAGTGGTGACATTTGGCAAGACGCTCCTCGGGGCGAGTATTGCTTGGGCCTCTCTCCTGAATGCCCTCTGTCAGACCGAGTGTTGACATGTGGCAAGACTCTCCTCAGGGCGCGTCTTGCTTGGGCTTCTCTCATGGAGGCCCTCAGTCCGACCCAGTGTTGACATGTGTCAAGACGCTCCTCGGGGCGTGTCTTGCTTGGGCCTCTCTCCTGGAGGCGCTCAGTCAGACCCAGTGTTGACATGTGGCAAGGCGCTCCTCTGGGCGCGTCTTGCTTGGGCTTCTCTCCTGGAGGCCCTCAGTCAGACCCATTGTTGACATGTGGCAAGACGCTCCTCGAGGCACGTCTTGCTTGGGCCTCTCTCCTGGAGGCGCTCAGTCAGACCGAGTAGTGACATGTGGCAAGACGCTCCTCGGGGCGCGTCTTGCTTGGACCTCCCTCCTGGAGGCGCTCAGTCAGACTGAGTAGTGACATGTGGCAAGACGCTCCTCGGGGCGCATCTTGCTTGGACCTCTCTCCTGGAGGCGCTCAGTTAGACCGAGTAGTGACATGTGGCAAGACGCTCCTCGGGGCGCGTCTTGCTGGGGCCTCTCTCCTGGAGGTGCTCAATCAGACCCAGTGGTGACACTTGGCAAGACGCTCCTCGGGGCGCGTCTTGCTTGGGCTTCTCTCCTGGGGGAGCTCAGTCAGACCCAGTGGTGACACGTGGCAAGACGCTCCTCGAGGCGCATCTTGCTTGGGCCTCTCTCCTGGAGGCGCTAAGTCAGACCCAGTGTTGACACGTGGCAAGACGCTCCTCGGGGCGCGTCTTGCTTGGGCCACTCTCCTGGAGGCGCTCAGTCAGACACAGTGTTGACATGTGGAAAGACACTCCTCGGGGCGCGTCTTACTTGGGCCTCTCTCATGGAGGCCCTCTGTCAGACCCAGTGTTGACATGTGTCAAGACGCTCCTCGGGGCGCGTCTTGCTTTGGCCTCTCTCCTGGAGGCGCTCAATCAGACCGAGTGCTGAAATGTAGCAAGAAGCTCCTCGGGGTGCGTCATGCTTGGGCTTCTCTCCTGGAGGCCCTCAGTCAGACCCATTGTTGACATTTGGCAAGACGCTCCTCGGGGCGCGTATTGCTTGGGCCTCTCTCCTGGATGCCCTCTGTCAGACCCAGTGTTGACATGTGGCAAGACTCTCCTCGGGGCCTGTCTTGCTTGGGCTTCTCTCATGGAGGCCCTCAGTCAGACCCAGTGTTGACATGTGTCAAGACGCTCCTCGGGGCGTGTCTTGCTTGGGCCTCTCTCCTGGAGGAGCTCAGTCAGACCCAGTGGTGACACGTGGCAAGACGCTCCTCGAGGCGCATCTTGCTTGGGCCTCTCTCCTGGAGGCGCTAAGTCAGACCCAGTGTTGACACGTGGCAAGACGCTCCTCGGGGCGCGTCTTGCTTGGGCCACTCTCCTGGAGGCGCTCAGTCAGACACAGTGTTGACATGTGGAAAGACACTCCTCCTGGCGCGTCTTGCTTGGGCCTCTCTCATGGAGGCCCTCTGTCAGACCCAGTGTTGACATGTGTCAAGACGCTCCTCGGGGCGCGTCTTGCTTTGGCCTCTCTCCTGGAGGCGCTCAGTCAGACCCAGTGTTGACATGTGGCAAGACGCTCCTCGGGGCGCTTCTTGCTTGGGCTTCTCTCCTGGAGGCCCTCAGTCAGACCCATTGTTTACATGTGGCAAGACGCTCCTCGGGGCACGTCTTGCTTGGGCCTCTCTACTGGAGGCCGTCTGTCAGACCCAGTGTTGAGATGTGTCAAGACGCTCCTCGGGGCGCGTCTTGCTTTGGCCTCTCTCCTGGAGGCGCTCAGTCAGACCGAGTGCTGACATGTGGCAAGAAGCTCCTCGGGGCGCGTCTTGCTTGGGCTTCTCTCCTGGAGGCCCTCAGTAAGACCCATTGTTGACATGTGGCAAGACGCTCCTCGGGGCTCGTCTTGCTTGGGCCTCTCTCCAGAAGGCCCTCAATCAGACCCAGTGTTGACATGTGGCAAGACGCTCCTCGGGGCTCGTCTTGCTTGGGCCTCTCTCCTGGAGGCGCTCAGTCAGACTGAGTAGTGACATGTGGCCTGACGCTCCTCGGGGCGCGTGTTGCTTGGGCCTCTCTCCTGGAGGCGCTCAGTCAGACCAAGTGGTGACATGTGGCAAGACACTCCTCGGGGCGCGTCTTGCTTGGGCCTCTCTCCTGGAGGCCCTCTGTCAGACCCAGTATTGACATGTGTCAAGACGCTTCTCGGGGCGCGTCTTGCTTGGGCTTCTCTCCTGGAGGCCCTCAGTCAGACCCATTGTTGACATGTGGCAAGACGCTCCTCGGGGCGCGTCTTGCTTTGGCCTCTCTCCTGGAGGCGCTCAGTCAGACCGAGTGCTGACATGTGGCAAGACACTCCTCGGGGCGCGTCTTGCTTGGGCCTCTCTCCTGGAGGCCCTCTGTCAGACCGAGTGTTGACATGTGGCAAGACTCTCCTCGGGGCGCGTCTTGCTTGGGCTTCTCTCATGGAGGCCCTCAGTCAGACCCAGTGTTGACATGTGTCAAGACGCTCCTCGGGGCGTGTCTTGCTTGGGCCTCTCTCCTGGAGGCGCTCAGTCAGACCCAGTGTTGACATGTGGCAAGACGCTCCTCGGGGCGCGTCTTGCTTGGGCTTCTCTCCTGGAGGCCCTCAGTCAGACCCATTGTTGACATGTGGCAAGACGCTCCTCGGGGCACGTCTTGCTTGGGCCTCTCTCCTGGAGGCGCTCAAACAGACCGAGTAGTGACATGTGGCAAGACGCTCCTCGGGGCGCGTCTTGCTGGGGCTTCTCTCATGGAGGCACTCAGTCAGACCCAGTGTTGACATGTGGCAAGACGCTCCTCGGGGCGCGTCTTGCTTGGGCCTCTCTCCTGGAGGCGCTCAGTCAGAACCAGAGGTGACATGTGGCAAGACGCTCCTCGGGGCGCGTCTTGCTTGGGCCTCTCTCCTGGAGGCCCTCTGTCAGACCCAGTGTTGACATGTGGCAAGACGCTCCTCCTTGGCGCATCTTGCTTGGGCCTCTCTCCTGGAGGCCCTCAGTCAGACCCATTGTTGACATGTGGCAATACGCTCCTCGGGGCGCGTCTAGCTTGGGCCTCTCTCCTGGAGGCGCTCAGTCAGACCGAGTGCTGACATAAGGCAAGACGCTCCTCGGGGCGCGTCTTGCTGGGGCCTCTCTCCTGGAGGCGCTCAGTCAGACCCAGTGCTGACATGTGGCAAGACGCTCCTCGGGGCGCGTCTTGCTTGGGCCTCTCTCCTGGAGGCGCTCAGTCAGACTGAGTAGTGACATGTGGCCTGACGCTCCTCGGGGCGCGGCTTGCTTGGGCCTCTCTCCTGGAGGCGCTCAGTCAGACCCAGTGTTGACATGTGGCAAGACACTCCTCGGGGCGAGTCTTGCTTGGGCCTCTCTCCTGGAGGCGCTCTGTCAGACCCAGTGTTGACATGTGTCAAGACGCTCCTCGGGGCGCAGTCTTGCTTGGGCTTCTCTCCTGGAGGCCCTCAGTCAGACCCATTGTTGACATGTGGCAAGACGCTCCTCGGGGCGCGTCTTGCTTGGGCCTCTCTCCTGGAGGCGCTCAGTCAGACCGAGTGCTGACATGTGGCAAGACGCTCCTCGGGCCGCGTGTTGCTTGGGCTTCTCTCCTGGAGGTCCTCAGTCAGACCCATTGTTGACATGTGGCAAGACGCTCCTCGGGGCGCGTCGTGCTTGGGCCTCTCTCCTGGAGGCGTTCAGTCAGACCGAGTGCTGACATGTGACAAGACGCTCCTTGGGGCGCGTCTTGCTTGGGCCTCTCTCCTGGAGGCGCTCAGTCAGAACCAGAGGTGACATGTGGCAAGACCCTCCTCCGGGCGCATCTTGCTTGGGCCTCTCTCCTGGAGGCCCTCAGTCAGACCCATTGTTGACATGTGGCAAGACGCTCCTCGGGGCGCGTCTTGCTTGGGCCTCTCTCCTGGAGGCGCTCAGTCAGACCCAGTGTTGACATGTGGCAAGACGCTCCTCGGGGCGCGTCTTGCTTGGGCCTCTCTCCTGGAGGCGCTCAGTCAGACCCAGTGGTGACACGTGGAAAGACGCTCCTCGGGGCGCGTGTTGCTTGGGCCTCTCTCCTGGAGGCGCTCAGTCAGACCCAGTGTTGACACGTGGCAAGACGCTCCTCTGGGCGCGTCTTGCTTGGGCTTCTCTCCTGGAGGCCCTCAGTCAGACCCATTGTTGACATGTGGCAAGACGCTCCTCGGGGCACGTCTTGCTTTGTCCTCTCTCCTGGAGGCGCTCAGTCAGACCGAGTAGTGAGATGTGGCAAGACGCTCCTCGGGGCGCGTCTTGCTTGGACCTCCCTCCTGGAGGCGCTCAGTCAGACCGAGTAGTGACATGTGGCAAGACGCTCCTCGGGGCGCATCTTGCTTGGACCTCTCTCCTGGAGGTGCTAAGTTAGACCGAGTAGTGACATGTGGCAAGACGCTCCTCGGGGCGCGTCTTGCTTGGGCCTCTCTCCTGGAGGTGCTCAATCAGACCCAGTGGTGACAAGTGGCAAGACGCTCCTCGGGGCGCGTCTTGCTTGGGCCTCTCTCCTGGAGGCCCTCTGTCAGACCCAGTGTTGACATGTGGCAAGACGCTCCTCCGGGTGCATCTTGCTTGGGCCTCTCTCCTGGAGGCCCTCAGTCAGACCCATTGTTGACATGTGGCAAGACGCTCCTCGGGGCGCGTCTTGCTTGGGCCTCTCTCCTGGAGGCGCTCAGTCAGACCGAGTGCTGACATAAGGCAAGATGCTCCTCGGGGCGCGTCTTGCTGGGGCCTCTCTCCTGGAGGCGCTCAGTCAGACCCAGTGGTGACACGTGGCAAGACTCTCCTCGGGGCGCGTCTTGCTTGGGCCTCTCTCCTGGAGGCGCTCAGTCAGACTGAGTAGTGACATGTGGCCTGACGCTCCTCGGGGCGCGTCTTGCTTGGGCCTCTCTCCTGGAGGCCCTCTGTCAGACCCAGTGTGGACATGTGTCAAGACGCTCCTCGGGGCGCAGTCTTGCTTGGGCTTCTCTCCTGGAGGCCTTCAGTCAGACCCATTGTTGACATGTGGCAAGACGCTCCTCGGGGCGCGTCTTGCTTGGGCTTCTCTCCTGGAGGCGCTCAGACAGACCCAGTGTTGACATGTTACAAGACGCTCCTTGGGGCGCGTCTTGCTTGGGCCTCTCTCCTGGAGGCGCTCAGTCAGAACCAGAGGTGACATGTGGCAAGACGCTCCTCCGGGCGAATCTTGCTTGGGCCTCTCTCCTGGAGGCCCTCAGTCAGACCCATTGTTGACATGTGGCAAGACGCTCCTCGGGGCACGTCTTGCTTGGGCCTCTCTCCTGGAGGCGCTCAGTCAGACCCAGTGTTGACATGTGGCAAGACGCTCCTCGGGGCGCGTCTTGCTTGGGCCTCTCTCCTAGAGGCGCTCAGTCAGACCCAGTGATGACACGTGGAAAGACGCTCCTCGGGGCGCGTGTTGCTTGGGCCTCTCTCCTGGAGGCGCTCAGTCAGACCCAGTGTTGACACATGGCAAGACGCTCCTCGGGGCGCGTCTTGCTTGGGCCTCTCTCCTGGAGGCGCTCAGTCAGACCCAGTGTTGGCATGTGGCAAGACACTCCTCGGGGCGCGTCTTGGTTGGGCCTCTCTCCTGGAGGCGCTCATTCAGACCCAGTGGTGACATTTGGCAAGACGCTCCTCGGGGCGAGTATTGCTTGGGCCTCTCTCCTGAATGCCCTCTGTCAGACCGAGTGTTGACATGTGGCAAGACTCTCCTCAGGGCGCGTCTTGCTTGGGCTTCTCTCATGGAGGCCCTCAGTCCGACCCAGTGTTGACATGTGTCAAGACGCTCCTCGGGGCGTGTCTTGCTTGGGCCTCTCTCCTGGAGGCGCTCAGTCAGACCCAGTGTTGACATGTGGCAAGGCGCTCCTCTGGGCGCGTCTTGCTTGGGCTTCTCTCCTGGAGGCCCTCAGTCAGACCCATTGTTGACATGTGGCAAGACGCTCCTCGAGGCACGTCTTGCTTGGGCCTCTCTCCTGGAGGCGCTCAGTCAGACCGAGTAGTGACATGTGGCAAGACGCTCCTCGGGGCGCGTCTTGCTTGGACCTCCCTCCTGGAGGCGCTCAGTCAGACTGAGTAGTGACATGTGGCAAGACGCTCCTCGGGGCGCATCTTGCTTGGACCTCTCTCCTGGAGGCGCTCAGTTAGACCGAGTAGTGACATGTGGCAAGACGCTCCTCGGGGCGCGTCTTGCTGGGGCCTCTCTCCTGGAGGTGCTCAATCAGACCCAGTGGTGACACTTGGCAAGACGCTCCTCGGGGCGCGTCTTGCTTGGGCCACTCTGCTGGAGGCGCTCAGTCAGACACAGTGTTGACATGTGGAAAGACACTCCTCGGGGCGCGTCTTACTTGGGCCTCTCTCATGGAGGCCCTCTGTCAGACCCAGTGTTGACATGTGTCAAGACGCTCCTCGGGGCGCGTCTTGCTTTTGCCTTTCTCCTGGAGGCGCTCAGTCAGACCGAGTGCTGACATGTAGCAAGAAGCTCCTCGGGGTGCGTCATGTTTGGGCTTCTCTCCTGGAGGCCCTCAGTCAGACCCATTGTTGACATTTGGCAAGACGCTCCTCGGGGCGCGTATTGCTTGGGCCTCTCTCCTGGATGCCCTCTGTCAGACCCAGTGTTGACATGTGGCAAGACTCTCCTCGGGGCCTGTCTTGCTTGGGCTTCTCTCATGGAGGCCCTCAGTCAGACCCAGTGTTGACATGTGTCAAGACGCTCCTCGGGGCGTGTCTTGCTTGGGCCTCTCTCCTGGAGGCGCTAAGTCAGACCCAGTGTTGACACGTGGCAAGACGCTCCTCGGGGCGCGTCTTGCTTGGGCCACTCTCCTGGAGGCGCTCAGTCAGACACAGTGTTGACATGTGGAAAGACACTCCTCCTGGCGCGTCTTGCTTGGGCCTCTCTCATGGAGGCCCTCTGTCAGACCCAGTGTTGACATGTGTCAAGACGCTCCTCGGGGCGCGTCTTGCTTTGGCCTCTCTCCTGGAGGCGCTCAGTCAGACCCAGTGTTGACATGTGGCAAGACGCTCCTCGGGGCGCTTCTTGCTTGGGCTTCTCTCCTGGAGGCCCTCAGTCAGACCCATTGTTGACATGTGGCAAGACGCTCCTCGGGGCACGTCTTGCTTGGGCCTCTCTACTGGAGGCCGTCTGTCAGACCCAGTGTTGAGATGTGTCAAGACGCTCCTCGGGGCGCGTCTTGCTTTGGCCTCTCTCCTGGAGGCGCTCAGTCAGACCGAGTGCTGACATGTGGCAAGAAGCTCCTCGGGGCGCGTCTTGCTTGGGCTTCTCTCCTGGAGGCCCTCAGTAAGACCCATTGTTGACATGTGGCAAGACGCTCCTCGGGGCTCGTCTTGCTTGGGCCTCTCTCCAGAAGGCCCTCAATCAGACCCAGTGTTGACACGTGGCAAGACGCTCCTCGGGGCGCGTCTTGCTTGGGCCTCTCTCCTGGAGGCGCTCAGTCAGACTGAGTAGTGACATGTGGCCTGACGCTCCTCGGGGTGCGTGTTGCTTGGGCCTCTCTCCTGGAGGCGCTCAGTCAGACCAAGTGGTGACATGTGGCAAGACACTCCTCGGGGCGCGTCTTGCTTGGGCCTCTCTCCTGAAGGCCCTCTGTCAGACCCAGTGTTGACATGTGTCAAGACGCTTCTCGGGGCGCGTCTTGCTTGGGCTTCTCTCCTGGAGGCCCTCAGTCAGACCCATTGTTGACATGTGGCAAGACGCTCCTCGGGGCGCGTCTTGCTTGGGCCTCTCTCCTGGAGGCCCTCTGTCAGACCGAGTGTTGACATGTGGCAAGACTCTCCTCGGGGCGCGTCTTGCTTGGGCTTCTCTCATGGAGGCCCTCAGTCAGACCCAGTGTTGACATGTGTCAAGACGCTCCTCGGGGCGTGTCTTGCTTGGGCCTCTCTCCTGGAGGCGCTCAGTCAGAACCAGTGTTGACATGTGGCAAGACGCTCCTCGGGGCGCGTCTTGCTTGGGCTTCTCTCCTGGAGGCCCTCAGTCAGACCCATTGTTGACATGTGGCAAGACGCTCCTCGGGGCACGTCTTGCTTGGGCCTCTCTCCTGGAGGCGCTCAAACAGACCGAGTAGTGACATGTGGCAAGACGCTCCTCGGGGCGCGTCTTGCTGGGGCTTCTCTCATGGAGGCACTCAGTCAGACCCAGTGTTGACATGTGGCAAGACGCTCCTCGGGGCGCGTCTTGCTTTGGCCTCTCTCCTGGAGGCGCTCAGTCAGAACCAGAGGTGACATGTGGCAAGACGCTCCTCGGGGCGCGTCTTGCTTGGGCCTCTCTCCTGGAGGCCCTCTGTCAGACCCAGTGTTGACATGTGGCAAGACGCTCCTCCTTGGCGCATCTTGCTTGGGCCTCTCTCCTGGAGGCCCTCAGTCAGACCCATTGTTGACATGTGGCAAGACGCTCCTCGGGGCGCGTCTAGCTTGGGCCTCTCTCCTGGAGGCGCTCAGTCGGACTGAGTAGTGACATGTGGCCTGACGCTCCTCGGGGCGCGGCTTGCTTGGGCCTCTCTCCTGGAGGCGCTCAGTCAGACCCAGTGTTGACATGTGGCAAGACACTCCTCGGGGCGCGTCTTGCTTGGGCCTCTCTCCTGGAGGCGCTCTGTCAGACCCAGTGTTGACATGTGTCAAGACGCTCCTCGGGGCGCAGTCTTGCTTGGGCTTCTCTCCTGGAGGCCCTCAGTCAGACCCATATTTGACATGTGGCAAGACGCTCCTCGGGGCGCGTCTTGCTTGGGCCTCTCTCCTGGAGGCGCTCAGTCAGACCGAGTGCTGACATGTGGCAAGACGCTCCTCGGGCCGCGTGTTGCTTGGGCTTCTCTCCTGGAGGTCCTCAGTCAGACCCATTGTTGACATGTGGCAAGACGCTCCTCGGGGCGCGTCGTGCTTGGGCCTCTCTCCTGGAGGCGTTCAGTCAGACCGAGTGCTGACATGTGGCAAGACGCTCCTCGGGGCGCGTCTTGCTCTGGCTTCTCTCCTGGAGGCGCTCAGAAAGACCCAGTGTTGACATGTGACAAGACGCTCCTCGGGGCGCGTCTTGCTTGGGCCTCTCTCCTGGAGGCGCTCAGTCAGAACCAGAGGTGACATGTGGCAAGACGCTCCTCGGGGCGCGTCTTGCTTGGGCCTCTCTCCTGGAGGCCCTCTGTCAGAACCAGTGTTGACATGTGGCAAGACGCTCTTCTGGGCGCATCTTGCTTGGGCCTCTCTCCTGGAGGCCCTCAGTCAGACCCATTGTTGACATGTGGCAAGACGCTCCTCGGGGCGCGTCTTGCTTGGGCCTCTCTCCTGGAGGCGCTCAGTCAGACCGAGTGCTGACATAAGGCAAGATGCTCCTCGGGGCGCGTCTTGCTGGGGCCTCTCTCCTGGAGGCGCTCAGTCAGACCCAGTGCTGACATGTGGCCTGACGCTCCTCGGGGCGCATCTTGCTTGGGCCTCTCTCCTGGAGGCCCTCTGTCAGACCCAGTGTGGACATGTGTCAAGACACTCCTCGGGGGGCAGTCTTGCTTGGGCTTCTCTCCTGGAGGCCTTCAGTCAGACCCATTGTTGACATGTGACAAGACACTTATTGGGGCGCGTCTTGCTTGGGCCTCTCTCCTGGAGGCGCTCAGTCAGAACCAGAGGTGACATTTGGCAAGACGCTCCTCCGGGCGCATCTTGCTTGGGCCTCTCTCCTGGAGGCCCTCAGTCAGACCCATTGTTGACATGTGGCAAGACGCTCCTCGGGGCGCGTCTTGCTTGGGCCTCTCTCCTGGAGGCGCTCAGTCAGACCCAGTGTTGACATGTGGCAAGACGCTCCTCGGGGCGCGTCTTGCTTGGGCCTCTCTCCTGGAGGCGCTCAGTCAGACCCAGTGGTGACACGTGGAAAGACGCTCCTCGGGGCGCGTGTTGCTTGGGCCTCTCTCCTGGAGGCGCTCAGTCAGACCCAGTGTTGACACGTGGCAAGACACTCCTCGGGGCGCGTCTTGCTTGGGCCTCTCTCCTGGAGGCGCTCAGTCAGACCCAGTGTTGACATGTGGCAAGACGCTCCCCTGGGCGCGTCTTGCTTGGGCTTCTCTCCTGGAGGCGCTCAGACAGACCCAGTGTTGACATGTGACAAGACACTTATTGGGGCGCGTCTTGCTTGGGCCTCTCTCCTGGAGGCGCTCAGTCAGAACCAGAGGTGACATGTGGCAAGACGCTCCTCCGGGCGCATCTTGCTTGGGCCTCTCTCCTGGAGGCCCTCAGTCAGACCCATTGTTGACATGTGGCAAGACGCTCCTCGGGGCGCGTCTTGCTTGGGCCTCTCTCCTGGAGGCGCTCAGTCAGACCCAGTGTTGACATGTGGCAAGACGCTCCTCGGGGCGCGTCTTGCTTGGGCCTCTCTCCTGGAGGCGCTCAGTCAGACCCAGTGGTGACACGTGGAAAGACGCTCCTCGGGGCGCGTGTTGCTTGGGCCTCTCTCCTGGAGGCGCTCAGTCAGACCCAGTGTTGACACGTGGCAAGACGCTCCTCGGGGCGCGTCTTGCTTGGGCCTCTCTCCTGGAGGCGCTCAGTCAGACCCAGTGTTGACATGTGGCAAGACGCTCCTCTGGGCGCATCTTGCTTCGGCTTCTCTCCTGGAGGCCCTCAGTCAGACCCATTGTTGACATGTGTCAAGACGCTCCTCGGGGCACGTCTTGCTTGGGCCTCTCTCCTGGAGGCGCTCAGTCAGACCGAGTAGTGACATGTGGCAAGACGCTCCTCGGGGCGCGTCTTGCTTGGACCTCCTTCCTGGAGGCGCTCAGTCAGACCGAGTAGTGACATGTGGCAAGACGCTCCTCGGGGCGCATCTTGCTTGGACCTCTCTCCTGGAGGCGCTCAGTTAGACCGAGTAGTGACATGTGGCAAGACGCTCCTCGGGGCGCGTCTTGCTGGGGCCTCTCTCTTGGAGGTGCTCAATCAGACCCAGTGGTGACATGTGGCAAGACGCTCCTCCGGGCGCATCTTGCTTGGGCCTCTCTCCTGGAGGCCCTCAGTCAGACCCATTGTTGACATGTGGCAAGACGCTCCTCGGGGCGCGTCTTGCTTGGGCCTCTCTCCTGGAGGCGCTCAGTCAGACCGAGTGCTGACATAAGGCAAGATGCTCCTCGGGGCGCGTCTTGCTGGGGCCTCTCTCCTGGAGGCGCTCAGTCAGACCCAGTGCTGACATGTGGCAAGACTCTCCTCGGGGCGCGTCTTGCTTGTGCCTCTCTCCTGGAGGCGCTCACTCAGACTGAGTAGTGACATGTGGCCTGACGCTCCTCGGGGCGCGTCTTGCTTGGGCCTCTCTCCTGGAGGCCCTCTGTCAGACCCAGTGTGGACATGTGTCAAGACGCTCCTCGGGGCGCAGTCTTGCTTGGGCTTCTCTCCTGGAGGCCTTCAGTCAGACCCATTGTTGACATGTGGCAAGACGCTCCTCGGGGCGCGTCTTGCTTGGGCTTCTCTCCTGGAGGCGCTCAGACAGACCCAGTGTTGACATGTGACAAGACGCTCCTTGGGGCGCGTCTTGCTTGGGCCTCTCTCCTGGAGGCGCTCAGTCAGAACCAGAGGTGACATGTGGCAAGACGCTCCTCCGGGCGCATCTTGCTTGGGCCTCTCTCCTGGAGGCCCTCAGTCAGACCCATTGTTGACATGTGGCAAGACGCTCCTCGGGGCGCTTCTTGCTTGGGCCTCTCTCCTGGAGGCGCTCAGTCAGACCCAGTGTTGACATGTGGCAAGACGCTCCTCGGGGTGCGTCTTGCTTGGGCCTCTCTCCTGGAGGCGCTCAGTCAGACCCAGTGGTGACACGTGGAAAGACGCTCCTCGGGGCGCGTGTTGCTTGGGCCTCTCTCCTGGAGGCGCTCAGTCAGACCCAGTGTTGACACGTGGCAAGACACTTCTCGGGGCGCGTCTTGCCTGGGCCTCTCTCCTGGAGGCGCTCAGTCAGACCCAGTGTTGGCATGTGGCAAGACACTCCTCGGGGCGCGTCTTGGTTGAGCCTCTCTCCTGGAGGCGCTCATTCAGACCCAGTGGTGACATTTGGCAAGACGCTCCTCGGGGCAAGTATTGCTTGGGCCTCTCTCCTGAATGACCTCTGTCAGACCGAGTGTTGACACGTGGCAAGACGCTTCTCGGGGCGCGTCTTGCTTAGGCTTCTCTCATGGAGGCCCTCAGTCCGACCCAGTGTTGACATGTGGCAAGACGCTCCTCGGGGCACGTCTTGCTTGGGCCTCTCTCCTGGAGGCGCTCAGTCAAACCGAGTAGTGACATGTGGCAAGACGCTCCTCGGGGCGCGTCTTGCTTGGACCTCCCTCCTGGAGGCGCTCAGTCAGACTGAGTAGTGACATGTGGCAAGACGCTCCTCGGGGCGCATCTTGCTTGGACCTCTCTCCTGGAGGCGCTCAGTTAGACCGAGTAGTGACATGTGGCAAGACGCTCCTCGGGGCGCGTCTTGCTGGGGCCTCTCTCCTGGAGGTGCTCAATCAGACCCAGTGGTGACACGTGGCAAGACGCTCCTCGGGGCGCGTCTTGCTTGGGCCTCTCTCCTGGAGGAGCTCAGTCAGACCCAGTGGTGACACGTGGCAAGATGCTCCTCGAGGCGCATCTTGCTTGGGCCTCTCTCCTGGAGGCGCTAAGTCAGACCCAGTGTTGACACGTGGTAAGACGTTCCTCGGGGCGCGTCTTGCTTGGGCCACTCTCCTGGAGGCGCTCAGTCAGACACAGTGTTGACATGTGGAAAGACACTCCTCGGGAAGCGTCTTACTTGGGCCTCTCTCATGGAGGCCCTCTGTCAGACCCAGTGTTGACATGTGTCAAGACGCTCCTCGGGGCGCGTCTTGCTTTGGCCTCTCTCCTGGAGGCGCTCAGTCAGACCGAGTGCTGACATGTAGCAAGAAGCTCCTTGGGGTGCGTCATGCTTGGGCTTCTCTCCTGGAGGCCCTCAGTCAGACCCATTGTTGACATTTGGCAAGACGCTCCTCGGGGCGCATATTGCTTGGGCCTCTCTCCTGGATGCCCTCTGTCAGACCCAGTGTTGACATGTGGCAAGACTCTCCTCTGGGCCTGTCTTGCTTGGGCTTCTCTCATGGAGGCCCTCAGTCAGACCCAGTGTTGACATGTGTCAAGACGCTCCTCGGGGCGTGTCTTGCTTGGGCCTCTCTCCTGGAGGAGCTCAGTCAGACCCAGTGGTGACACGTGGCAAGACGCTCCTCGAGGCGCATCTTGCTTGGGCCTCTCTCCTGGAGGCGCAAAGTCAGACCCAGTGTTGACACGTGGCAAGACGCTCCTCGGGGCGCGTCTTGCTTGGGCCACTCTCCTGGAGGCGCTCAGTCAGACACAGTGTTGACATGTGGAAAGACACTCCTCGGGGCGCGTCTTGCTTGGGCCTCTCTCATGGAGGCCCTCTGTCAGACCCAGTGTTGACATGTGTCAAGACGCTCCTCGGGGCGCGTCTTGCTTTGGCCTCTCTCCTGGAGGCGCTCAGTCAGACCCAGTGTTTACATGTGGCAAGACGCTCCTCGGGGCGCTTCTTGCTTGGGCTTCTCTCCTGGAGGCCCTCAGTCAGACCCATTGTTGACATGTGGCAAGACGCTCCTCGGGGCACGTCTTGCTTGGGCCTCTCTCCTGGAGGCGCTCAGTCCGACCGAGTAGTGACATGTGGCAAGACGCTCCTCGGGGCGCGTCTTGCAGGGGCTTCTCTCATGGAGGCACTCAGTGAGACCCAGTGTTGGCATGTGCCAAGACGCTCCTCGGGGCGCGTGTTGCTTGGACCTCTCTCCTGGAGGCGCTCAGTCAGACCGAGTAGTGACATGTGGCAAGACGCTCCTCGGGGCGCTTCTTGCTTGGGCTTCTCTCCTGGAGGCCCTCAGTAAGACCCATTGTTGACATGTGGCAAGAAGCTCCTCGGGGCGCGTCTTGCTTGGGCTTCTCTACTGGAGGCCCTCAGTAAGACCCATTGTTGACATGTGGCAAGAAGCTCCTCAGGGCGCGTCTTGCTTGGGCTTCTCTCCTGGAGGCCCTCAGTAAGACCCAGTGTTGACATGTGGCAAGACGCTCCTCGGGGCGCGTCTTGCTTGGGCCTCTCTCCTGGAGGCGCTCAGTCAGACCCAGTGCTGACATGTGGCAAGAAGCTCCTCGGGGCGCGTCTTGCTTGGGCTTCTCTCCTGGAGGCCCTCAGTAAGACCCATTGTTGACTTGTGGCAAGACGCTCCTCGGGGCGCGTCTTGCTAGGGCTTCTCTCCTGGAGGCCCTCAGTAAGAACCATTGTTGACATGTGGCAAGACGCTCCTCGGGGCGCGTCTTGCTTGGGCCTCTCTCCAGAAGGCCCTCAATCAGACCCAGTGTTGACACGTGGCAAGACGCTCCTCGGGGCGCGTCTTACTTGGGCCTCTCTCCTGGAGGCGCTCAGTCAGACTGAGTAGTGACATGTGGCCTGACGCTCCTCGGGGCGCGTGTTGCTTGGGCCTCTCTCCTGGAGGCGCTCAGTCAGACCAAGTGGTGACGTGTGGCAAGAGACTCCTTGGGGCGCGTCTTGCTTGGGCCTCTCTCATGGAGGCCCTCTGTCAGACCCAGTGTTGACATGTGGCAAGACACTCCTCGGGGCGCGTCGTGCTTGGGCCTCTCTCATGGAGGCCCTCTGTCAGACCCAGTGTTGACATGTGTCAAGACGCTCCTCGGGGCGCGTCTTGCTTGGGCCTCTCTCCTGGAGGCGCTCAGTCAGACCAAGTGGTGACATGTGGCAAGACACTCCTCGGGGTGCGTCTTGCTTGGGCCTCTCTCCTGGAGGCCCTCTGTCAGACCCAGTGTTGACATGTGTCAAGATGCTCCTCGGGGCGCGTCTTGCTTGGGCTTCTCTCCTGGAGGCCCTCAGTCAGACCCATTGTTGACATGTGGCAAGACGCTCCTCGGGGTGCGTCTTGCTTGGGCCTCTCTCCTGGAGGCGCTCAGTCAGACCGAGTGCTGACATGTGGCAAGACGCTCCTCGGGCCGCGTGTTGCTTGGGCTTCTCTCCTGGAGGCCCTCAGTCAGACCCATTGTTGACATGTGGAAAGACGCTCCTCGGGGCGCGTCTTGCTTGGGCTTCTCTCCTGGAGGCGCTCAGAAAGACCCAGTGTTGACATGTGACAAGACGCTCCTCGTGGCGCGTCTCTCTTGGGACTCTCTCCTGGAGGCGCTCAGTCAGAACCAGAGGTGACATGTGGCAAGACGCTCCTCGGGGCGCGTCTTGCTTGGGCCTCTCTCCTGGAGGCCCTCTGTCAGACCCAGTGTTGACATGTGGCAAGACGCTCCTCCGGGCGCATGTTGCTTGGGCCTCTCTCCTGGAGGCCCTCAGTCAGACCCATTGGTAACATGTGGCAAGACGCTCCTCGGGGCGCGTCTTGCTGGGGCCTCTCTCCTGGAGGCGCTCAGTCAGACCGAGTGCTGACATAAGGCAAGACGCTCCTCGGGGCGCGTCTTGCTGGGGCCTCTCTCCTGGAGGCGCTCAGTCAGACCCAGTGCTGACATGTGGCAAGACGCTCCTCGGGGGGTATCTTGCTTGGACCTCTCTCCTGGAGGCGCTCAGTCAGACTGAGTGGTGACATGTGGCCTGATGCTCCCCGGGGCACGGCTTGCTTGGGCCTCTCTCCTGGAGGCGCTCAGTCAGACCCAGTGGTGACATGTGGCAAGACACTCCTCGGGGCGCGTCTTGCTTGGGCCTCTCTCCTGGAGGCGCTCTGTGAGACCGAGTGCTGACATGTGGCAAGACGCTCCTCGGGCCGCGAGTTGCTTGGGCCTCTCTCCTGGAGGCCCTCTGTCAGACCCAGTGTTGACATGTGGCAAGACGCTCCTCCGGGCGCATCTTGCTTGGGCCTCTCTCCTGGAGGCCCTCAGTCAGACCCATTGTTGACATGTGGCAAGACGCTCCTCGGGGCGCGTCTTGCTTGGGCCTCTCTCCTGGAGGCGCTCAGTCAGACCGAGTGCTGACATAAGGCAAGACGCTCCTCGGGGCGCAACTTGCTGGGGCCTCTCTCCTGGAGGCGCTCAGTCAGACCCAGTGCTGACATGTGGCAAGACGCTCCTCGGGGCGCGTCTTGCTTGGGCCTCTCTCCTGGAGGCGCTCAGTCAGACTGAGTAGTGACATGAGGCCTGACGCTCCTCGGGGCGCGTCTTGCTTGGGCCTCTCTCCTGGAGGCGCTCAGTCAGACCCAGTGGTGACATGTGGCAAGACACTCCGCGGGGCGTGTCTTGCTTGGGCCTCTCTCCTGGAGGCCCTCTGTCAGACACAGTGTTGACATGTGTCAGGACGCTCCTCGGGGCGCAGTCTTGCTTGGGCTTCTCTCCTGGAGGCCCTCAGTCAGACCCATTGTTGACATGTGGCAAGACGCTCCTCGGGGCGCGTCTTGCTTGGGCTTTTGTCCTGGAGGCGCTCAGACAGACCCAGTGTTGACATGTGACAAGACGCTCCTCGGGGCGCGTCTTGCTTGGCCCTCTCTCCTGGAGGCGCTCAGTCAGAACCAGAGGTGACATGTGGCAAGACGCTCCTCCGGGTGCATCTTGCTTGGGCCTCTCTCCTGGAGGCGCTCAGTCACACCCAGTGGTGACACGTGGAAAGACGCTCCTCGGGGCGTGTCTTGCTTGGGCCTCTCTCCTGGAGGTGCTCATTCAGACCCAGTGGTGACATGTGGCAAGACGCTCCTCGGGGCGAGTATTGCTTGGGCCTCTCTCCTGAATGCCCACTGTCAGACCGAGTGTTAACATGTGGCAAGACTCTCCTCGGGGCGCGTCTTGCTTGGGCTTCTCTCATGGAGGCCCTCAGTCCGACCCAGTGTTGACATGTGTCAAGACGCTCCTCGGGGCGTGTCTTGCTTGGGCCTCTCTCCTGGAGGCGCTCAGTCAGACCCAGTGTTGACATGTGGCAAGACGCTCCTCTGGGCGCGTCTTGCTTGGGCTTCTCTCCTGGAGAACCTCAGTCAGACCCATTGTTGACATGTGGCAAGACGCTCCTCGGGGCACGTCTTGCTTGGGCCTCTCTCCTGGAGGCGCTTAGTCAGACCGAGTAGTGACATGTGGCACGACGCTCCTCGGGGCGCGTCTTGCTTGGACCTCCCTCCTGGAGGCGCTCAGTCAGACCGAATAGTGACATGTGGCAAGACGCTCCTCGGGGCGCATCTTGCTTGGACCTCTCTCCTGGAGGCGCTCAGTTAGACCGAGTAGTGACATTTGGCAAGACGCTCCTCGGGGCGCGTCTTGCTGGGGCCTCTCTCCTGGAGGTGCTCAATCAGACCCAGTGGTGACACGTGGCAAGACGCTCCTCGGGGCGCGTCTTGCTTGGGCCTCTCTCCTGGAGGAGCTCAGTCAGACCCAGTGGTGACACGTGGCAAGACGCTCCTCGGGGCGCATGTTGCTTGGGCCTCTCTCCTGGAGGCCCTCAGTCAGACCCATTGGTAACATGTGGCAAGACGCTCCTCGGGGCGCGTCTTGCTGGGGCCTCTCTCCTGGAGGCGCTCAGTCAGACCGAGTGCTGACATAAGGCAAGACGCTCCTCGGGGCGCGTCTTGCTGGGGCCTCTCTCCTGGAGGCGCTCAGTCAGACCCAGTGCTGACATGTGGCAAGACGCTCCTCGGGGGGTATCTTGCTTGGACCTCTCTCCTGGAGGCGCTCAGTCAGACTGAGTGGTGACATGTGGCCTGATGCTCCCCGGGGCACGGCTTGCTTGGGCCTCTCTCCTGGAGGCGCTCAGTCAGACCCAGTGGTGACATGTGGCAAGACACTCCTCGGGGCGCGTCTTGCTTGGGCCTCTCTCCTGGAGGCGCTCTGTGAGACCGAGTGCTGACATGTGGCAAGACGCTCCTCGGGCCGCGAGTTGCTTGGGCCTCTCTCCTGGAGGCCCTCTGTCAGACCCAGTGTTGACATGTGGCAAGACGCTCCTCCGGGCGCATCTTGCTTGGGCCTCTCTCCTGGAGGCCCTCAGTCAGACCCATTGTTGACATGTGGCAAGACGCTCCTCGGGGCGCGTCTTGCTTGGGCCTCTCTCCTGGAGGCGCTCAGTCAGACCGAGTGCTGACATAAGGCCAGACGCTCCTCGGGGCGCAACTTGCTGGGGCCTCTCTCCTGGAGGCGCTCAGTCAGACCCAGTGCTGACATGTGGCAAGACGCTCCTCGGGGCGCGTCTTGCTTGGGCCTCTCTCCTGGAGGCGCTCAGTCAGACTGAGTAGTGACATGAGGCCTGACGCTCCTCGGGGCGCGTCTTGCTTGGGCCTCTCTCCTGGAGGCGCTCAGTCAGACCCAGTGGTGACATGTGGCAAGACACTCCGCGGGGCGTGTCTTGCTTGGGCCTCTCTCCTGGAGGCCCTCTGTCAGACACAGTGTTGACATGTGTCAGGACGCTCCTCGGGGCGCAGTCTTGCTTGGGCTTCTCTCCTGGAGGCCCTCAGTCAGACCCATTGTTGACATGTGGCAAGACGCTCCTCGGGGCGCGTCTTGCTTGGGCTTTTCTCCTGGAGGCGCTCAGACAGACCCAGTGTTGACATGTGACAAGACGCTCCTCGGGGCGCGTCTTGCTTGGCCCTCTCTCCTGGAGGCGCTCAGTCAGAACCAGAGGTGACATGTGGCAAGACGCTCCTCCGGGTGCATCTTGCTTGGGCCTCTCTCCTGGAGGCGCTCAGTCACACCCAGTGGTGACACGTGGAAAGACGCTCCTCGGGGCGCGTCTTGCTTGGGCCTCTCTCCTGGAGGTGCTCATTCAGACCCAGTGGTGACATGTGGCAAGACGCTCCTCGGGGCGAGTATTGCTTGGGCCTCTCTCCTGAATGCCCA
This sequence comes from Nothobranchius furzeri, assembly GCF_043380555.1. Lineage (NCBI taxonomy): Eukaryota > Metazoa > Chordata > Actinopteri > Cyprinodontiformes > Nothobranchiidae > Nothobranchius > Nothobranchius furzeri. The sequence goes on along the minus strand of NC_091747.1, from coordinate 13,539,052 downwards.
CTGTCAGACCGAGTGTTAACATGTGGCAAGACTCTCCTCGGGGCGCGTCTTGCTTGGGCTTCTCTCATGGAGGCCCTCAGTCCGACCCAGTGTTGACATGTGTCAAGACGCTCCTCGGGGCGTGTCTTGCTTGGGCCTCTCTCCTGGAGGCGCTCAGTCAGACCCAGTGTTGACATGTGGCAAGACGCTCCTCTGGGCGCGTCTTGCTTGGGCTTCTCTCCTGGAGAACCTCAGTCAGACCCATTGTTGACATGTGGCAAGACGCTCCTCGGGGCACGTCTTGCTTGGGCCTCTCTCCTGGAGGCGCTTAGTCAGACCGAGTAGTGACATGTGGCACGACGCTCCTCGGGGCGCGTCTTGCTTGGACCTCCCTCCTGGAGGCGCTCAGTCAGACCGAATAGTGACATGTGGCAAGACGCTCCTCGGGGCGCATCATGCTTGGACCTCTCTCCTGGAGGCGCTCAGTTAGACCGAGTAGTGACATGTGGCAAGACGCTCCTCGGGGCGCATCTTGCTGGGGCCTCTCTCCTGGAGGTGCTCAATCAGACCCAGTGGTGACACGTGGCAAGACGCTCCTCGGGGCGCGTCTTGCTTGGGCCTCTCTCCTGGAGGAGCTCAGTCAGACCCAGTGGTGACACGTGGCAAGACGCTCCTCGGGGCGCATCTTGCTTGGGCCTCTCTCCTGGAGGCGCTAAGTCAGACCCAGTGCTGACATGTGGCAAGAAGCTCCTCGGGACGCGTCTTGCTTGGGCTTCTCTCCTGGAGGCGCTCAGTCAGACACAGTGTTGACATGTGGAAAGACACTCCTCGGGGCGCGTCTTACTTGGGCCTCTCTCATGGAGGCCCTCTGTCAGACCCAGTGTTGTCATGTGTCAAGACGCTCCTCGGGGCGCGTCTTGCTTTGGCCTCTCTCCTGGAGGCGCTCAGTCAGACCGAGTGCTGACATGTAGCAAGAAGCTCCTCGGGGTGCGTCATGCTTGGGCTTCTCTCCTGGAGGCCCTCAGTCAGACCCATTGTTGACATTTGGCAAGACGCTCCTCGGGGCGCGTATTGCTTGGGCCTCTCTCCTGGATGCCCTCTGTCAGACCCAGTGTTGACATGTGGCAAGACTCTCCTCGGGGCCTGTCTTGCTTGGGCTTCTCTCATGGAGGCCCTCAGTCAGACCCAGTGTTGATATGTGGCAAGACGCTCCTCCGGGCGCATCTTGCTTGGGCCTCTCTCCTGGAGGCCCTCAGTCAGACCCATTGTTGACATGTGGCAAGACGCTCCTCGGGGCGCGTCTTGCTGGGGCCTCTCTCCTGGAGGCGCTCAGTCAGACCGAGTGCTGACATAAGGCAAGACGCTCCTCGGGGCGCGTCTTGCTGGGGCCTCTCTCCTGGAGGCGCTCAGTCAGACCCAGTGCTGACATGTGGCAAGACGCTCCTCGGGGGGTATCTTGCTTGGACCTCTCTCCTGGAGGCGCAAAGTCAGACCCAGTGTTGACACGTGGCAAGACGCTCCTCGGGGCGCGTCTTGCTTGGGCCTCTCTCCTGGAGGAGCTCAGTCAGACCCAGTGGTGACACGTGGCAAGACGCTCCTCGAGGCGCATCTTGCTTGGGCCTCTCTCCTGGAGGCGCAAAGTCAGACCCAGTTTTGACACGTGGCAAGACGCTCCTCGGGGCGCGTCTTGCTTGGGCCACTCTCCTGGAGGCGCTCAGTCAGACACAGTGTTGACATGTGGAAAGACACTCCTCGGGGCGCGTCTTGCTTGGGCCTCTCTCATGGAGGCCCTCTGTCAGACCCAGTGTTGACATGTGTCAAGACGCTCCTCGGGGCGCGTCTTGCTTTGGCCTCTCTCCTGGAGGCGCTCAGTCAGACCCAGTGTTGACATGTGGCAAGACGCATTCGGGGCGCTTCTTGCTTGGGCTTCTCTCCTGGAGGCCCTCAGTCAGACCCATTGTTGACATGTGGCAAGACGCTCCTCGGGGCACGTCTTGCTTGGGCCTCTCTCCTGGAGGCGCTCAGTCAGACCGAGTAGTGACATGTGGCAAGACGCTCCTCGGGGCGCGTCTTGCAGGGGCTTCTCTCATGGAGGCACTCAGTCAGACCCAGTGTTGGCATGTGCCAAGACGCTCCTCGGGGCACGTGTTGCTTGGACCTCTCTCCTGGAGGCGCTCAGTCAGACCGAGTAGTGACATGTGGCAAGACGCTCCTCGGGGCGCGTCTTGCTTGGGCTTCTCTCCTGGAGGCCCTCAGTAAGACCCATTGTTGACATGTGGCAAGAAGCTCCTCGGGGCGCGTCTTGCTTGGGCTTCTCTCCTGGAGGCCCTCAGTAAGACCCATTGTTGACATGTGGCAAGAAGCTCCTCGGGGCGCGTCTTGCTTGGGCTTCTCTCCTGGAGGCCCTCAGTAAGACCCAGTGTTGACATGTGGCAAGACGCTCCTCGGGGCGCGTCTTGCTTGGGCCTCTCTCCTGGAGGCGCTCAGTCAGACCCAGTGCTGACATGTGGCAAGAAGCTCCTCGGGGCGCGTCTTGCTAGGGCTTCTCTCCTGGAGGCCCTCAGTAAGAACCATTGTTGACATGTGGCAAGACGCTCCTCGGGGCGCGTCTTGCTTGGGCCTCTCTCCAGAAGGCCCTCAATCAGACCCAGTGTGGACACGTGGCAAGACGCTCCTCGGGGCGCGTCTTACTTGGGCCTCTCTCCTGGAGGCGCTCAGTCAGACCAAGTGGTGACGTGTGGCAAGACACTCCTCGGGGCGCGTCTTGCTTGGCCCTCTCTCCTGGAGGCGCTCAGTCAGACCCAGTGTTGACATGTGGCAAGACACTCCTCGGGGCGCGTCTTGCTTGGGCCTCTCTCATGGAGGCCCTCAGTCAGACCCAGTGTTGACATGTGTCAAGACGCTCCTCGGGGCGTGTCTTGCTTGGGCCTCTCTCCTGGAGGAGCTCAGTCAGACCCAGTGGTGACACGTGGCAAGACGCTCCTCGAGGCGCATCTTGCTTGGGCCTCTCTCCTGGAGGCGCAAAGTCAGACCCAGTGTTGACACGTGGCAAGACGCTCCTCGGGGCGCGTCTTGCTTGGGCCACTCTCCTGGAGGCGCTCAGTCAGACACAGTGTTGACATGTGGAAAGACACTCCTCGGGGCGCGTCTTGCTTGGGCCTCTCTCATGGAGGCCCTCAGTCAGACCCAGTGTTGACATGTGTCAAGACGCTCCTCGGGGCGCGTCTTGCTTTGGCCTCTCTCCTGGAGGCGCTCAGTCAGACCCAGTGTTGACATGTGGCAAGACGCCCCTCGGGGCGCTTCTTGCTTGGGCTTCTCTCCTGGAGGCCCTCAGTCAGACCCATTGTTGACATGTGGCAAGACGCTCCTCGGGGCACGTCTTGCTTGGGCCTCTCTCCTGGAGGCGCTCAGTCAGACCGAGTAGTGACATGTGGCAAGACGCTCCTCGGGGCGCGTCTTGCAGGGGCTTCTCTCATGGAGGCACTCAGTCAGACCCAGTGTTGACATGTGCCAAGATGCTCCTCGGGGCGCGTGTTGCTTGGACCTCTCTCCTGGAGGCGCTCAGTCAGACCGAGTAGTGACATGTGGCAAGACCTTCCTCGGGGCGCGTCTTGCTTGGGCTTCTCTCCTGGAGGCCCTCAGTAAGACCCATTGTTGACATGTGGCAAGAAGCTCCTCGGGGCGCGTCTTGCTTGGGCTTCTCTCCTGGAGGCCCTCAGTAAGACCCATTGTTGACATGTGGCAAGAAGCTCCTCGGGGCGCGTCTTGCTTGGGCTTCTCTCCTGGAGGCCCTGAGTAAGACCCAGTGTTGACATGTGGCAAGACGCTCCTCGGGGCGCGTCTTGCTTGGGCCTCTCTCCTGGAGGCGCTCAGTCAGACCCAGTGCTGACATGTGGCAAGAAGCTCCTCGGGGCGCGTCTTGCTTGGGCTTCTCTCCTGGAGGCCCTCAGTAAGACCCATTGTTGACTTGTGGCAAGACGCTCCTCGGGGCGCGTCTTGCTTGGACCTCTCTCCCTGAGGCGCTCAGTCAGACCCAGTGTTGACATTTGGCAAGACACTCCTCGGGGCGCGTCTTGCTTGGGCCTCTCTCATGGAGGCCCTCTGTCAGACCGAGTGCTGACATGTGGCAAGAAGCTTCTCGGGGCGCGTCTTGCTAGGGCTTCTCTCCTGGAGGCCCTCAGTAAGAACCATTGTTGACATGTGGCAAGACGCTCCTCGGGGCGCGTCTTACTTGGGCCTCTCTCCTGGAGGCGCTCAGTCAGACTGAGTAGTGACATGTGGCCTGACGCTCCTCGGGGCGCGTGTTGCTTGGGCCTCTCTCCTGGAGGCGCTCAGTCAGACCAAGTGGTGACATGTGGCAAGACACTCCTTGGGGCGCGTCTTGCTTGGGCCTCTCTCATGGAGGCCCTCTGTCAGACCCAGTGTTGACATGTGGCAAGACACTCCTCGGGGCGCGTCTTGCTTGGGCCTCTCTCATGGAGGCCCTCTGTCAGACCCAGTGTTTACATGTGTCAAGACGCTCCTCGGGGCGCGTCTTGCTTTGGCCTCTCTCCTGGAGGCGCTCAGACAGACCGAGCGCTGACATGTGGAAAGAAGCTCCTCGGGGCGCGTCTTGCTTGGGCTTCTCTCCTGGAGGCCCTCAGTAAGACCCATTGTTGACATGTGGCAAGACGCTCCTCGGGGCGCGTCTTGCTTGGGCCTCTCTCCAGAAGGCCCTCAATCAGACCCAGTGTTGACACGTGGCAAGACGCTCCTCAGGGCGCGTGTTGCTTGGGCCTCTCTCCTGGAGGCGCTCAGTCAGACCAAGTGGTGACATGTGGCAAGACACTCCTCGGGGCGCGTCTTGCTTGGGCCTCTCTCCTGGAGGCCCTCTGTCAGACCCAGTGTTGACATGTGTCAAGATGCTCCTCGGGGCGCGTCTTGCTTGGGCTTCTCTCCTGGAGGCCCTCAGTCAGACCCATTGTTGACATGTGGCAAGACGCTCCTCGGGGTGCGTCTTGCTTGGGCCTCTCTCCTGGAGGCGCTCAGTCAGACCGAGTGCTGACATGTGGCAAGACGCTCCTCGGGCCGCGTGTTGCTTGGGCTTCTCTCCTGGAGGCCCTCAGTCAGACCCATTGTTGACATGTGGCAAGACGCTCCTCGGGGCGCGTCTTGCTTGGGCTTCTCTCCTGGAGGCGCTCAGAAAGACCCAGTGTTGACATGTGATAAGACGCTCCTCGGGGCGCGTCTCTCTTGGGACTCTCTCCTGGAGGCGCTCAGTCAGAACCAGAGGTGACATGTGGCAAGACGCTCCTCGGGGCGCGTCTTGCTTGGGCCTCTCTCCTGGAGGCCCTCTGTCAGACCCAGTGTTGACATGTGGCAAGACGCTCCTCCGGGCGCATCTTGCTTGGGCCTCTCTCCTGGAGGCCCTCAGTCAGACCCATTGTTGACATGTGGCAAGACGCTCCTCGGGGCGCGTCTTGCTGGGGCCTCTCTCCTGGAGGCGCTCAGTCAGACCGAGTGCTGACATAAGGCAAGACGCTCCTCGGGGCGCGTCTTGCTGGGGCCTCTCTCCTGGAGGCGCTCAGTCAGACCCAGTGCTGACATGTGGCAAGACGCTCCTCGGGGGGTATCTTGCTTGGACCTCTCTCCTGGAGGCGCAAAGTCAGACCCAGTGTTGACACGTGGCAAGACGCTCCTCGGGGCGCGTCTTGCTTGGGCCTCTCTCCTGGAGGCGCTCAGTCAGACCAAGTGGTGACGTGTGGCAAGACACTCCTCGGGGCGCGTCTTGCTTGGCCCTCTCTCCTGGAGGCGCTCAGTCAGACCCAGTGTTGACATGTGGCAAGACACTCCTCGGGGCGCGTCTTGCTTGGGCCTCTCTCATGGAGGCCCTCAGTCAGACCCAGTGTTGACATGTGTCAAGACGCTCCTCGGGGCGTGTCTTGCTTGGGCCTCTCTCCTGGAGGAGCTCAGTCAGACCCAGTGGTGACACGTGGCAAGACGCTCCTCGAGGCGCATCTTGCTTGGGCCTCTCTCCTGGAGGCGCAAAGTCAGACCCAGTGTTGACACGTTGCAAGACGCTCCTCGGGGCGCGTCTTGCTTGGGCCACTCTCCTGGAGGCGCTCAGTCAGACACAGTGTTGACATGTGGAAAGACACTCCTCGGGGCGCGTCTTGCTTGGGCCTCTCTCATGGAGGCCCTCAGTCAGACCCAGTGTTGACATGTGTCAAGACGCTCCTCGGGGCGCGTCTTGCTTTGGCCTCTCTCCTGGAGGCGCTCAGTCAGACCCAGTGTTGACATGTGGCAAGACGCCCCTCGGGGCGCTTCTTGCTTGGGCTTCTCTCCTGGAGGCCCTCAGTCAGACCCATTGTTGACATGTGGCAAGACGCTCCTCGGGGCACGTCTTGCTTGGGCCTCTCTCCTGGAGGCGCTCAGTCAGACCGAGTAGTGACATGTGGCAAGACGCTCCTCGGGGCGCGTCTTGCAGGGGCTTCTCTCATGGAGGCACTCAGTCAGACCCAGTGTTGACATGTGCCAAGATGCTCCTCGGGGCGCGTGTTGCTTGGACCTCTCTCCTGGAGGCGCTCAGTCAGACCGAGTAGTGACATGTGGCAAGACCTTCCTCGGGGCGCGTCTTGCTTGGGCTTCTCTCCTGGAGGCCCTCAGTAAGACCCATTGTTGACATGTGGCAAGAAGCTCCTCGGGGCGCGTCTTGCTTGGGCTTCTCTCCTGGAGGCCCTCAGTAAGACCCATTGTTGACATGTGGCAAGAAGCTCCTCGGGGCGCGTCTTGCTTGGGCTTCTCTCCTGGAGGCCCTGAGTAAGACCCAGTGTTGACATGTGGCAAGACGCTCCTCGGGGCGCGTCTTGCTTGGGCCTCTCTCCTGGAGGCGCTCAGTCAGACCCAGTGCTGACATGTGGCAAGAAGCTCCTCGGGGCGCGTCTTGCTTGGGCTTCTCTCCTGGAGGCCCTCAGTAAGACCCATTGTTGACTTGTGGCAAGACGCTCCTCGGGGCGCGTCTTGCTTGGACCTCTCTCCCTGAGGCGCTCAGTCAGACCCAGTGTTGACATTTGGCAAGACACTCCTCGGGGCGCGTCTTGCTTGGGCCTCTCTCATGGAGGCCCTCTGTCAGACCGAGTGCTGACATGTGGCAAGAAGCTTCTCGGGGCGCGTCTTGCTAGGGCTTCTCTCCTGGAGGCCCTCAGTAAGAACCATTGTTGACATGTGGCAAGACGCTCCTCGGGGCGCGTCTTACTTGGGCCTCTCTCCTGGAGGCGCTCAGTCAGACTGAGTAGTGACATGTGGCCTGACGCTCCTCGGGGCGCGTGTTGCTTGGGCCTCTCTCCTGGAGGCGCTCAGTCAGACCAAGTGGTGACATGTGGCAAGACACTCCTTGGGGCGCGTCTTGCTTGGGCCTCTCTCATGGAGGCCCTCTGTCAGACCCAGTGTTGACATGTGGCAAGACACTCCTCGGGGCGCGTCTTGCTTGGGCCTCTCTCATGGAGGCCCTCTGTCAGACCCAGTGTTTACATGTGTCAAGACGCTCCTCGGGGCGCGTCTTGCTTTGGCCTCTCTCCTGGAGGCGCTCAGACAGACCGAGCGCTGACATGTGGAAAGAAGCTCCTCGGGGCGCGTCTTGCTTGGGCTTCTCTCCTGGAGGCCCTCAGTAAGACCCATTGTTGACATGTGGCAAGACGCTCCTCGGGGCGCGTCTTGCTTGGGCCTCTCTCCAGAAGGCCCTCAATCAGACCCAGTGTTGACACGTGGCAAGACGCTCCTCAGGGCGCGTGTTGCTTGGGCCTCTCTCCTGGAGGCGCTCAGTCAGACCAAGTGGTGACATGTGGCAAGACACTCCTCGGGGCGCGTCTTGCTTGGGCCTCTCTCCTGGAGGCCCTCTGTCAGACCCAGTGTTGACATGTGTCAAGATGCTCCTCGGGGCGCGTCTTGCTTGGGCTTCTCTCCTGGAGGCCCTCAGTCAGACCCATTGTTGACATGTGGCAAGACGCTCCTCGGGGTGCGTCTTGCTTGGGCCTCTCTCCTGGAGGCGCTCAGTCAGACCGAGTGCTGACATGTGGCAAGACGCTCCTCGGGCCGCGTGTTGCTTGGGCTTCTCTCCTGGAGGCCCTCAGTCAGACCCATTGTTGACATGTGGCAAGACGCTCCTCGGGGCGCGTCTTGCTTGGGCTTCTCTCCTGGAGGCGCTCAGAAAGACCCAGTGTTGACATGTGATAAGACGCTCCTCGGGGCGCGTCTCTCTTGGGACTCTCTCCTGGAGGCGCTCAGTCAGAACCAGAGGTGACATGTGGCAAGACGCTCCTCGGGGCGCGTCTTGCTTGGGCCTCTCTCCTGGAGGCCCTCTGTCAGACCCAGTGTTGACATGTGGCAAGACGCTCCTCCGGGCGCATCTTGCTTGGGCCTCTCTCCTGGAGGCCCTCAGTCAGACCCATTGTTGACATGTGGCAAGACGCTCCTCGGGGCGCGTCTTGCTGGGGCCTCTCTCCTGGAGGCGCTCAGTCAGACCGAGTGCTGACATAAGGCAAGACGCTCCTCGGGGCGCGTCTTGCTGGGGCCTCTCTCCTGGAGGCGCTCAGTCAGACCCAGTGCTGACATGTGGCAAGACGCTCCTCGGGGGGTATCTTGCTTGGACCTCTCTCCTGGAGGCGCAAAGTCAGACCCAGTGTTGACACGTGGCAAGACGCTCCTCGGGGCGCGTCTTGCTTGGGCCTCTCTCCTGGAGGAGCTCAGTCACACCCAGTGGTGACACGTGGCAAGACGCTCCTCGAGGCGCATCTTGCTTGGGCCTCTCTCCTGGAGGCGCAAAGTCAGACCCAGTGTTGACACGTGGCAAGACGCTCCTCGGGGCGCGTCTTGCTTGGGCCACTCTCCTGGAGGCGCTCAGTCAGACACAGTGTTGACATGTGGAAAGACACTCCTCGGGGCGCGTCTTGCTTGGGCCTCTCTCATGGAGGCCCTCTGTCAGACCCAGTGTTGACATGTGTCAAGACGCTCCTCGGGGCGCGTCTTGCTTTGGCCTCTCTCCTGGAGGCGCTCAGTCAGACCCAGTGTTGACATGTGGCAAGACGCATTCGGGGCGCTTCTTGCTTGGGCTTCTCTCCTGGAGGCCCTCAGTCAGACCCATTGTTGACATGTGGCAAGACGCTCCTCGGGGCACGTCTTGCTTGGGCCTCTCTCCTGGAGGCGCTCAGTCAGACCGAGTAGTGACATGTGGCAAGACGCTCCTCGGGGCGCGTCTTGCAGGGGCTTCTCTCATGGAGGCACTCAGTCAGACCCAGTGTTGGCATGTGCCAAGACGCTCCTCGGGGCGCGTGTTGCTTGGACCTCTCTCCTGGAGGCGCTCAGTCAGACCGAGTAGTGACATGTGGCAAGACGTTCCTCGGGGCGCGTCTTGCTTGGGCTTCTCTCCTGGAGGCCCTCAGTAAGACCCATTGTTGACATGTGGCAAGAAGCTCCTCGGGGCGCGTCTTGCTTGGGCTTCTCTCCTGGAGGCCCTCAGTAAGACCCATTGTTGACATGTGGCAAGAAGCTCCTCGGGGCGCGTCTTGCTTGGGCTTCTCTCCTGGAGGCCCTCAGTAAGACCCAGTGTTGACATGTGGCAAGACGCTCCTCGGGGCGCGTCTTGCTTGGGCCTCTCTCCTGGAGGCGCTCAGTCAGACCCAGTGCTGACATGTGGCAAGAAGCTCCTCGGGGCGCGTCTTGCTAGGGCTTCTCTCCTGGAGGCCCTCAGTAAGAACCATTGTTGACATGTGGCAAGACGCTCCTCGGGGCGCGTCTTGCTTGGGCCTCTCTCCAGAAGGCCCTCAATCAGACCCAGTGTGGACACGTGGCAAGACGCTCCTCGGGGCGCGTCTTACTTGGGCCTCTCTCCTGGAGGCGCTCAGTCAGACTGAGTAGTGACAAGTGGCCTGACGCTCCTCGGGGCGCGTGTTGCTTGGGCCTCTCTCCTGGAGGCGCTCAGTCAGACCAAGTGGTGACATGTGGCAAGACACTCCTTGGGGCGCGTCTTGCTTGGGCCTCTCTCATGGAGGCCCTCTGTCAGACCCAGTGTTGACATGTGGCAAGACACTCCTCGGGGCGCGTCTTGCTTGGGCCTCTCTCATGGAGGCCCTCTGTCAGACCCAGTGTTGACATGTGTCAAGACGCTCCTCGGGGCGCGTCTTGCTTTGGCCTCTCTCCTGGAGGCGCTCAGACAGACAGAGTGCTGACATGTGGAAAGAAGCTCCTCGGGGCGCGTCTTGCTTGGGCTTCTCTCCTGGAGGCCCTCAGTAAGACCCATTGTTGACATGTGGCAAGACGCTCCTCGGGGCGCGTCTTGCTTGGGCCTCTCTCCAGAAGGCCCTCAATCAGACCCAGTGTTGACACGTGGCAAGACGCTCCTCAGGGCGCGTGTTGCTTGGGCCTCTCTCCTGGAGGCGCTCAGTCAGACCAAGTGGTGACATGTGGCAAGACACTCCTCGGGGCGCGTCTTGCTTGGGCCTCTCTCCTGGAGGCCCTCTGTCAGACCCAGTGTTGACATGTGTCAAGATGCTCCTCGGGGCGCGTCTTGCTTGGGCTTCTCTCCTGGAGGCCCTCAGTCAGACCCATTGTTGACATGTGGCAAGACGCTCCTCGGGGTGCGTCTTGCTTGGGCCTCTCTCCTGGAGGCGCTCAGTCAGACCGAGTGCTGACATGTGGCAAGACTCGGGTCGGACTGAGGGCCTCCATGAGAGAAGCCCAAGCAAGACGCGCCCCGAGGAGAGTCTTGCCACATGTTAACACTCGGTCTGACAGTGGGCATTCAGGAGAGAGGCCCAAGCAATACTCGCCCCGAGGAGCGTCTTGCCACATGTCACCACTGGGTCTGAATGAGCACCTCCAGGAGAGAGGCCCAAGCAAGACGCGCCCCGAGGAGCGTCTTTCCACGTGTCACCACTGGGTGTGACTGAGCGCCTCCAGGAGAGAGGCCCAAGCAAGATGCACCCGGAGGAGCGTCTTGCCACATGTCACCTCTGGTTCTGACTGAGCGCCTCCAGGAGAGAGGGCCAAGCAAGACGCGCCCCGAGGAGTGTCTTGCCACACGTCACCACTTGGTCTGACTGAGCGCCTCCAGGAGAGAGGCCCAAGCAACACGCGCCCCGAGGAGCGTCAGGCCACATGTCACTACTCAGTCTGACTGAGCGCCTCCAGGAGAGAGGCCCAAGTAAGACGCGCCCCGAGGAGCGTCTTGCCACGTGTCAACACTGGGTCTGATTGAGGGCCTTCTGGTGAGAGGCCCAAGCAAGACGCGCCCCGAGGAGCGTCTTGCCACATGTCAACAATGGATCTGACTGAGGGCCTCCAGGAGAGAAGCCCAAGCAAGACGCGCCCCGAGGAGCGTCTTGCCAGATGTCAACACTGGGTCTGACTGAGGGCCCCCAGGAGAGAGGCCCAAATAAGACGCGCCCCGAGGAGCGTCTTGCCACATGTCAACACTGGGTCTGACTGAGGGCCTCCAGGAGAGAAGCCCAAGCAAGATGCGCCCCGAAGAGCGTCTTGCCACATGTCAACACTGGGTCTGACTGAGCGCCTCCAGGAGAGAGGCCAAAGCAAGACGCGCCCCGAGGAGCGTCTTGACACATGTCAACACTGGGTCTGACAGAGGGCCTCCATGAGAGAGGCCCAAGCAAGACCCGCCCTGAGGAGCGTCTTGCCACATGTCACTACTCGTTCTGACTGAGCGCCTCCAGGAGGGAGGTCCAAGCAAGACACTCCCCGAGGAGCGTCTTGCCACATGTCACTACTCGGTCTGACTGAGCGCCTCCAGGAGAGAGGCCCAAGCAAGACGTGCCCCGAGGAGCGTCTTGCCACATGTCAACAATGGATCTGACTGAGGGCCTCCAGGAGAGAAGCCCAAGCAAGACGCGCCCCGAGGAGCGTCTTGCCAGATGTCAACACTGGGTCTGACTGAGGGCCCCCAGGAGAGAGGCCCAAATAAGACGCGCCCCGAGGAGCGTCTTGCCACATGTCAACACTGGGTCTGACTGAGGGCCTCCAGGAGAGAAGCCCAAGCAAGATGCGCCCCGAAGAGCGTCTTGCCACATGTCAGCACTCGGTCTGACTGAGCACCTCCAGGAGAGAGGCCCAAGCAATACGCGCCCGGAGGAGCGTCTTGACACATGTCTCCTCTGGGTCTGACTGAGCGCCTCCAGTAGAGAGGCCCAAGCAAGACGTGCCCCGAGGAGCATCTTGCCACATGTCACCTCTGGGTCTGACTGAGCGCCTCCAGGAGAGAGGCTCAAGCAAGAAACGCCCGAGGAGCGTCTTGACACATGTCAACACTGGGTCTGACTGAGCGCCTCCAGGAGAGAGGCCCCATTAAGACGCGCCCCGAGGAGCGTCTTGCCACATGTCAACAATGTGTCTGACTGAGGGCCTCCAGGAGAGAAGCCCAAGCAAGACGCGCCCCGAGGAGCGTCTTGCCACATGTCACTACTGGGTCTGACTGAGCGCCTCCAGGAGAGAGGTCCAAGCAACACGCGCCCCGAGGAGCGTCTTGCCACATGTCAACACTGGGTCTGACTGAGTGGCTCCATGAGTGAAGCCCCAGCAAGACGCGCCCCGAGGAGCGTCTTGCCTTATGTCACTACTCGGTCTGACTGAGCGCCTCCAGGAGAGAGGCCCAAGCAAGACGTGTCCCGAGGAGCGTCTTGCCACATGTCAACAATGGGTCTGACTGAGGGCCTCCAGGAGAGAAGCCCAAGCAAGAAGCGCCCCGAGGAGCGTCTTGCCACATGTCAACACTGGGTCTGACTGAGCGCCTCCAGGAGAGAGGCCCAAGCAAGACACGCCCCGAGGAGCGTCTTGACACATGTCAACACTGGGTCTGACTGAGGGCCTCCATGAGAGAAGCCCAAGCAAGACGCGCCCCGAGGAGAGTCTTGCCACATGTCAACACTGGGTCTGACAGAGGGCATCCAGAAGAGAGGCCCAAGCAATACGTGCCCCGAGGAGCGTCTTGCCACATGTCAACAATGGGTCTGACTGAGGGCCTCCAGGAGAGAAGCCAAAGCAAGACGCGCCCCGAGGAGCGTCTTGCCACATGTCACTACTCGGTCTAACTGAGCGCCTCCAGGAGAGAGGTCCAAGCAAGACGCGCCCCGAGGAGCGTCTTGCCACATGTCACTACTCGGTCTGACTGAGCGCCTCCAGGAGAGAGGCCCAAGCAAGACGCGCCCTGAGGAGCGTCTTGCCACATGTCAACACAGGTTCTGACTGAGGGCCTCCAGGAGAGAGGCCTAAATAAGACGCGCCCCGAGGAGCGTCTTGCCACATGTCAACAATGGGTCTGACTGAGGGCCTCCAGGAGAGAGGCCTAAACAAGAAGCGCCCCGAGGAGCGTCTTGCCACATGTCAGCACTCGGTCTGACTGAGCGCCTCCAGGAGAGAGGCCTAAGCAAGACGCGCCCCGAGGAGCGTCTTGCCACATGTCAACACTGGGTCTGACTGAGCGCCTCCAGGAGAGAGGCCCAAGCAAGACGCGCCCCGAGGAGAGTCTTGCCACATGTCAGCACTCGGTCTGACTGAGCGCCTCCAGGGGAGAGGCCCAAGCAAGACGCGCCCCGAGGAGCGTCTTGACACATTTCTCCTCTGGGTCTGACTGAGCGCCTCCAGGAGAGAGGCCCAAGCAAGACGTTCCCCGAGGAGCGTCTTTCCACATGTCAACACTGGGTCTGACTGAGTGCCTCCATGAGAGAAGAACCAGCAAGACGCGCCCCGAGGAGCGTCTTGCCACATGTCAACACTGGGTCTGACTGAGCACCTCCAGGAGAGAGGCTCAAGCAAGACGCGCCCCGAGGAGCGTCTTGCCACATGTCAACACTGGGTCTGACTGAGCGCCTCCAGGAGAGAGGCCCGAGGAGCGTCTTGACACATATCACCTCTGGGTCTGACTGAGCGCCTCCAGGAGAGAGGCCCAAGCAAGACGCGCCCCGAGGAGCGTCTTGTCACATGTCAACACTGGGTCTGACTGAGCACCTCCAGGAGCGAGGCCCAAGCAAGAAACGCCCGAGGAGCGTCTTGACACATGTCAACACTGGGTCTGACTGAGCGCCTCCAGGAGAGAGGTCCAAGCAACACGCGCCCTGAGGAGCGTCTTGCCACATGTCAACACTGGGTCTGACTGAGGGCCTCCATGAGAGAAGCCCAAGCAAGACGCGCCCCGAGGAGCGTCTTGCTAACGTGTCAACATTGGGTCTGACTTAGCGCCTCCAGGAGAGAGGCCCAAGCAAGATGCGCCCCGAGGAGCGTCTTGCCACGTGTCACCACTGGGTCTGACTGAGCTCCTCCAGGAGAGAGGCCCAAGCAAGACGCGCCCCGAGGAGCGTCTTGCCACATGTCACCACTGGGTCTGATTGAGCACCTCCAGGAGAGAGGCCCCAGCAAGACGCGCCGCGAGGAGCATCGTGCCTTATGTCAGCACTCGGTCTGACTGAGCGCCTCCAGGAGAGAGGCCCAAGCAAGACCCGCCCCGAGGAGCGTCTTGCCACATGTCACTACTCGGTCTGACTGAGCGCCTCCAGGAGGGAGGTCCAAGCAAGACGCGCCCCGAGGAGCGTCTTGCCACATGTCACTACTCGGTCTGACTGAGCGCCTCCAGGAGAGAGGCCCAAGCAAGACGTGCCCCGAGGAGAGTCTTGCCACATGTCAACAATGGGTCTGACTGAGGGCCTCCAGGAGAGAAGCCCAAGCAAGACGCGCCCCGAGGAGCGTCTTGCCAGATGTCAACACTGGGTCTGACTGAGGGCCCCCAGGAGAGAGGCCCAAATAAGAAGCGCCCCGAGGAGCGTCTTGCCACATGTCAACACTGGGTCTGACTGAGGGCCTCCAGGAGAGAAGCCCAAGCAAGATGCGCCCCGAGGAGCGTCTTGCCACATGTCAGCACTCGGTCTGACTGAGCGCCTCCAGGAGAGAGGCCCAAGCAAGACGCGCCCCGAGGAGCGTCTTGACACATGTCTCCTCTGGGTCTGACTGAGCGCCTCCAAGAGAGAGGCCCAAGCAAGACGTGCCCCGAGGAGCGTCTTGCCACATGTCAACACTGGGTCTGACTGAGTGCCTCCATGAGAGAAGCCCCAGCAAGACGCGCCCCGAGGAGCGTCTTGCCACATGTCAACACTGGGTCTGACTGAGCGCCTCCAGGAGAGAGGCCCGAGGAGCGTCTTGCCACATGTCACCTCTGGGTCTGACTGAGCGCCTCCAGGAGAGAGGCCCCAGCAAGACGCGCTCCGAGGAGCGTCTTGCCACATGTCAGCACTCGGTCTGACTGAGCACCTCCAGGAGAGAGGCCCAAGCAAGAAGCGCCCCGAGGAGCGTCTTGCCACATGTCAACAATGGGTCTGACTGAGGGCCTCCAGGAGAGAAGCCCAAGCAAGACGCACCCCGAGGAGCGTCTTGCCACATGTCAACACTGGGTCTAATTGAGCGCCTCCAGGAGAGAGGCCCAAGCAAGACGCGCCCCGAGGAGCGTCTTGCCACATGTCACTACTCGGTCTGACTGAGCGCCTCCAGGAGAGAGGTCCAAGCAACACGCGCCCCGAGGAGCGTCTTGCCACATGTCAACACTGGGTCTGACTGAGTGCCTCCATGAGAGAAGCCCCAGCAAGACGCGCCCCGAGGAGCGTCTTGCCACATGTCACTACTCGGTCTGACTGAGCGCCTCCAGGAGAGAGGCCCAAGCAAGACGTGTCCCGAGGAGAGTCTTGCCACATGTCAACAATGGGTCTGACTGAGGGCCTCCAGGAGAGAAGCCCAAGCAAGAAGCGCCCCGAGGAGCGTCTTGCCACATGTCAACAATGGGTCTTACTGAGGGCCTCCAGGAGAGAAGCCCCAGCAAGACGCGCCCCGAGGAGCGTCTTGCCACATGTCAGCACTCGGTCTGACTGAGCGCCTCCAGGAGAGAGGCCCAAGCAAGACGCGCCCCGAGGAGCGTCTTGACACATGTCTCCTCTGGGTCTGACTGAGCGCCTCCAAGAGAGAGGCCCAAGCAAGACGTGCCCCGAGGAGCGTCTTGCCACATGTCAACACTGGGTCTGACTGAGTGCCTCCATGAGAGAAGCCCCAGCAAGACGCGCCCCGAGGAGCGTCTTGCCACATGTCAACACTGGGTCTGACTGAGCGCCTCCAGGAGAGAGGCCCGAGGAGCGTCTTGCCACATGTCACCTCTGGGTCTGACTGAGCGCCTCCAGGAGAGAGGCCCCAGCAAGACGCGCTCCGAGGAGCGTCTTGCCACATGTCAGCACTCGGTCTGACTGAGCACCTCCAGGAGAGAGGCCCAAGCAAGAAGCGCCCCGAGGAGCGTCTTGCCACATGTCAACAATGGGTCTGACTGAGGGCCTCCAGGAGAGAAGCCCAAGCAAGACGCACCCCGAGGAGCGTCTTGCCACATGTCAACACTGGGTCTAATTGAGGACAGTGTAACACACACACTACAGTTGTTGGTCCAACCATATGAGGACGTATTCTGAAACACACATCTCCTTCACAGCTTGAAACAATATGAGGACATGACGACTGAACACATGTAGAGTTCATGTTCCTGACTTCTAGCTTCTCCTGTTGTTGTCAATAAAAGCTCTAAACCCAACATTGATGTAAAGCCATCTATTTCCCCAGAAATCCAATCATATTAACTGATCAGCTTCAGGTTAAATGGACAAAAACATGTGTAAAAGGACAAAAATATTAAACTTAGTCTGAACAAATATCAAGCAAATGCTTAAAGGGAAAGTTTGGACTAACAAATGGTATAGACAATTTCTTTCTCCTAATGCTAATGTTGATTTGGGGAAACTTTCACTGAAACTGATTGTTTTAAAACAATCAAAGTGCATTTCATTTATGCACTAGGCCCAACTGACTCATATACTTGATTTCAAATACAAAAAATAATGTGTGACCTGTTGGAAGAATGGAGTGAATTTTCACTCACTTCTTGGTCTGTAGGAGGTTGGGACATGGTCTCAACACTTGGTGTCTGAAACAAAAGACAACAATGTAAATCCTGACTAGTTCACTAACTACAGATCATACTTGTTTCAGTGAATATAATTCAAAGAAGAATCTGAGTTCCTTATATCAGACTGTATAGAAACTATTAACACTGTACAGTTCTTCTACCCAAAAATATGAGGACAGTGTAACACACACACTACAGTTGTTGGTCCAACCATATGAGGACATATTCTGAAACACACATCTCCTTCACAGCTTGAAACAATATGAGGACATGACGACTGAACACATGTAGAGTTCATGTTCCTGACTTCTAGCTTCTGCTGTTGTCAATAAAAGCTCTAAACCCAACACTGATGTAAAGCCATCTATTTCCCCAGAAATCCAATCATATTAACTGATCAGCTTCAGGTTAAATGGACAAAAACATGTGTAAAAAGACAAAAATATTAAATTTAGTCAGAATAAAGATCAAGCAAATGCTTAAAGGGAAAGTTTGGACTAACAAATTGTATAGATAATTTCTTTCTCCTAATGCAAATATTGATTTGGGGAAACTTTCAATCAAACTGATTGTTTTAATACAATCAAAGTGCATTTCATTTATGCACTAGGCCCAACTGACTCATATACTTGATTCCAAACACAAAAATTAATGTGTGACCTGTTGGGAGAATGAAGTGGATTTTTCACTCACTTCTTGGTCTGTAGGAGTTTGGGACATGGTCTCAACACTTGGTGTCTGAAACAAAAGACAACAATATAATGTCAGAAACATTGTGTACTATGAATCCTGACTAGTTCATTAACTACAGATCATACTTGTTTCAGTGAATATTATTCACAGAAGAATCTGAGTTCCTTATATCAGACTGTATAGAAACTATTAACACTGTACAGTTCTGCTACCTAACAATATGAGGACAGTGTAACACACACACTACAGTTGTTGGTCCAACCATATGAGGACGTATTCTGAAACACACATCTCCTTCACAGCTTGAAACCATATGAGGACATGACGACTGAACACATGTAGAGTTCATGTTCCTGACTTCTAGCTTCTCCTGTTGTTGTCAATAAAAGCTCTAAACCCAACACTGATGTAAAGCCATCTATTTCCCCAGCAATCCAATCATATTAACTGATCAGCTTCAGGTTAAATGGACAAAAACATGTGTAAAAGGACAAAAATATTAAACTTAGTCAGAACAAATATCAAGCAAATGCTTAAAGGGAAAGTTTGGACTAACAAATGGTATAGACAATTTCTTTCTCCTAATGCTAATGTTGATTTGGGGAAACTTTCACTCAAACTGATTGTTTTAAAACAATCAAAGTGCATTTCATTTATGCACTAGGCCCAACTGACTCATATACCTGATTTCAAATACAAAAAATAATGTGTGACCTGTTGGAAGAATGAAGTGAATTTTCACTCACTTCTTGGTCTGTAGGAGGTTGGGACGTGGTCTCAACACTTGGTGTCTGAAACAAAAGACAACAATGTAAATCCTGACTAGTTCATTAGCTACAGATCATACTTGTTTCAGTGAACATTATTCACAGAAGAATCTGAGTTCCTCATATCAGACTGTATAGAAACTAATAACACTGTACAGTTCTGCTACCCAACAATATGAGGACAGTGTAACACACACACACTACAGTTGTTGGTCCAACCATATGAGGATGTTTTCTGAAACACACACATCTCCTTTACAGCTTGAATCAATATGAGGACATGACGACTGAACACATGTAGAGTTCATGTTCCTGACTTCTAGCTTCTCCTGCTGTTGTCAATAAAAGCTCTAAACCCACCACTGATGTAAAGCCATCTATTTCCCCAGAAATCCAATCATGTAAACTGATCAGCTTCAGGTTAAATGGACAAAAACATGTGTAAAAGGGCAAAAATATTAAATTTAGACAGAATAAAGATCAAGCAAATGCTTAAAGGGGAAGTTTGGACTAACAAATGGTATAGACAATTTCTTTCTCTTAATGCGTTTGTTGATTTGGGGAAACTTTCACTCAAACTGATTGTTTTAATACAATCAACGTGCATTTCATTCATGCACTAGGCCCAACTGACTCATATACTTGATTCCAAATACAAAAAATAATGTGTGACCTGTTGGAAGAATGAAGATCTATTGAGTTGTAAGTGATCTGAACGTTTCATGATGATAGCCCCAAGCACAATTTCACATTATTCTGGGTCCAGTTCACTGAAAAAATCTTCAATCAGGCTGAAAAATCACAGGAAAGTAGAATCTATTGAGTTATAAGTGATTCCAACGTTTCATGATGATAGCTCAGTCCTAATGGGGTCAAATGATGTCACAAAGGTCACCGGATCACTTATGCCTTAAAGGCCTGCTTACAAAAACAGCTTTGGGGGCTTATAACTTGGCTTCTGAATGTCCTAGAGAGATCAGCTTGGTTTTAAATTACTCCAATTAACAGCCCCTATTAGCTCTTATGGTTTTAAAATGGGACACAGAATTATGTTGCACCAAGCACAATTTCACATATTTCTGGTTGCATATCTGTGATACAAGCTCCAATCTGTCTGAAATTAACATATGTTGGACATGTGAGGTCAAGGAGCATATCAGTTGCAAGTCTGTAGGTTGAAGAGAACCCTGTTTTTCAGCTGAAATCCATCATTTTTTCTGACCTCTGACCCAGAACAGCACCAGAACAATGAGCTACGGCTACCAAACTGCCTGGGCTAGCTCGGGGTGACGGCGGCGTGCCAAATCGACGTTTGTTTGGTGAAAATCGGTTGAGAAATGCCACTTTGCCGAGCACGGCAAAAAAGGCGAGAAAAGTGCCATCCGGCCCCAAACGGACACTTAACACGATGCGACCGACACAAATTTGAAATCTATGGTTCGGACCAGCACTGGGGTAAAACAAAAAAATGTTCGTGAGCCTCGGATCAACGATGGCCGAACGGCAGCCAAAAAGGGGCTCAAATCTTGGCCAGGCTTCATTTGGGGCCTAGGGTTTTGTCCGTTGCTTTTAATTAATTAAAAATAGTTAAATTCTACGTAGGGACATGAAATTCACATATGTTGTAAATAAGCACATGCCGAATCATAATTTCTAAGATGCGTCACGCTACGTCGCTCACTGACCGAGTTCGGCCACTAGGGGGCGCAGTCAAAAAAAATTCACTCTCTGGTTCGGAAGTCCGGTACGAGAGCAAAAATCTACTCGCCTTTTTGATAGCCCTCACGGCGCTAGAATTGCGCCATTGCAAACTTGCAAAAATCGCGCGCTTTGGGGGGGCTATATCTCCGGAACCACAAAATATTTTGCCACCAAACCACCTCGGGTGGACTAGTGCTTGGCCCCCGAACCACATATCCGAAGATGGCGCCGCTGGCACCAGCAGAACTTTTTTTTTCCACTTTGTAACAGCAAAACACAAGTCCTCTTTGAGGCATTACGTCTCAGAGGACATTTTTTGGCCTAACTCGGAAGCGACTTTTTTTTTCTTTTCAATTTTGACAGCGGATTATGATTGCTTGGCACCACGGGGACCACCTCTCCAAAAACGGGACGGATCGGGCGTTTGCTTGAGGAGCTGTGGCCAAAAAAGAGCGTGACCTCTGGCGACCTAGGGTTCAGAAAAGCACCGGAACAACGAGCTACGGCTACCAAACTGCCTGGGCTAGTTCGGGGTGACGGCGGCATGCCAAATCAATGTTTGTTTTGTTAAAATCGGTTGAGAAATGCCACTTTGCCGAGCACATGGCAAAAAAGGAGGGAACACTGCCGTCCGGCCCCAAACGGACGCTTTACACGATGCGACCGGCACAAATTCAAATTCTGTGGTTCGGGCCAGTGGTGGGATGCACCAGAAGAATTTTCGGGCGCCTCGGACCAACGTGGGCTGAACGGCAGACGAAAAGGGTCTCAAGTGACAGAAGGCCGCAAACAAAGCCTGAGCTAAATTTTCACACTTTCGGGCCGCCGTTTGAATTCAGTCAGGCGTAGCCGCACGAAATTGTTTGTGGTGCATCCCGGCTACCATCTCATCGAAGCACGTCGAAATTGCGGCCGTCGGACCTTTTCGAGGGCCCTTTCGGGACGCGTGTCCAATTGGATATAGTCAGGTAGTGTCCGGTTACACCTTTGTGGGCTTATAACTTGGCTTCAGAATATCCTAGAGAGGTCAGGTTGATTTTAAAATACTCCAAGTAATGGTCTATATCTGGAACAGAAGGAATGGAGTCATTACCACTTATGGGTTTTAAATGGCACCCAGAATTATGTCGCACAAAGCACAAATTCACATATTTCAGGGTTCAGTTCTCTGACAAAGCTTCAATCAGGCTGAAACATCACAGGAAGGTAGAATCTATTGAGTTATAAGTGATTCCAACGGTTCATGATGATAGCTCATTCCTAATGTGGTCAAATGATGTCACAAAGGTCATCGGATCACTTGTTCTTTAAAGGCGTGGTTCCTAACACACATTTGCGGGCTTATAACTTTTCTTCTGAATGTCCTAGAGAGCTCAGATCTGGTTTTTAAATGGCACCCAGAATTATGTCGCACAAAGCCCAATTTCACATACTTCTGGGTCCATTTGTGTGAAAACAAGGTCCAATCAGGCTGAAACATCACGTGAAAGTATAATCTACGGAGTTGTAAGTGATCTGAACGTTTCATGATGATAGCACATTCCTAAGGGGGTCAAACCATGTCCCAAAGGTCACCGGGCGTGGTTTCACTTGAAGGCCGGTTTCCAAAAACAGCTTTGGTGGCTCATAACTTTTCTTCCAATTTTTCACTCACTTCTTGGTCTGTAGGAGTTTGGGACAATGTCTCAACACTTGGTGTCTGCAACAAAAGACAACAATATAATGTCAGAAACATTCTGTACTATGAATCCTGTCTAGTTCATTAACTACAGATCATACTTGTTTCAGTGAATATTATTCACAGAAGAATCTGAGTTCCTTATATCAGACTGTATAGAAACTATTAACACTGTACAGTTCTGCTACCCAACACTATGAGGACAGTGTAACACACACACTACAGTTGTTGGTCCAACCATATGAGGACGTATTCTGAAACACACACATCTCCTTCACAGCTTGAAACAATATGAGGACATGACGACTGAACACATGTAGAGTTCATGTTCCTGACTTCTAGCTTCTCCTGCTGTTGTCAATAAAAGCTCTAAACCCAACACTGATGTAAAGCCATCTAATTCCCCAGAAATCCAATCATATTAACTGATCAGCTTCAGGTTAAATGGACAAAAATGTGTAAAAGGACAAAAATATTAAATTTAGTCAGAATAAAGATCAAGCAAATGCTTAAAGGGAAAGCTTGGACTAACAAATGGTATAGACAATTTCTTTCTCCTAATGCAAATGTTGATTTGGGGAAACTTTCACTCATACTGATTGTTTTAAAACAATCAAAGTGCATTTCATTTATGCACTAGGCCCAACTGACTCATATACTTGATTTCAAATACAAAAAATAATGTGTGACCTGTTGGAAGAATGAAATGAATTTTTCACTCACTTCTTGGTCTGTAGGAGGTTGGGACATGGTCTCAACACTTGGCGTCTGAAACAAAAGACAACAATATAATGTCAAACATTCTGTACTATGAATCCTGACTAGTTAATTAACTACAGATCATACTTGTTTCAGTGAATATTATTCACAGAAGAATCTGAGTTCCTTATATCAGACTGTATAGAAACTATTAACACTGTACAGTTCTGCTACCCAACAATATGAGGACAGTGTAACACACACACACTACAGTTGTTGGTCCAACCATATGAGAACGTATTCTGAAACACACACATCTCCTTCACAGCTTGAAACAATATGAGGACATGATGACTGAACACATGTAGAGTTCATGTTCCTGACTTCTAGCTTCTCCTGCTGTTGTCAATAAAAGTTCTAAACCCAACACTGATGTAAAGCCATCTATTTCCCCAGAAATCCAATCATGTAAACTGATCAGCTTCAGGTTAAATGGACAAAAACATGTGTAAAGGGACAAAAATGTCAAATTTTGTTAATAAAAGCTCTAAACCCAGCACTGATCTACTCTGGTCTTCATAACTAGAATAACCATCTATGTTTTCATCTACTAATATTTAACATTTCTTGTACTGCACAATCTGTAAAGAGGATTTGCTTACCAGAGCTCGCCATGGCCACATAGATTCTCCATAGTCATGGGTGATTTCACTCTCTGCTTGGATATTGTCAATAGCAAACAAGCAGAGATGAGGTTTATCCTGGACTGCCAGCTCTTTCATCTTGCAGTTTGGGTACTTGTGGTCATCAGTAACCAGCCGGCCAAGTGAGTCGTCTTCACGGGAGGCATCAATGCTAAAAGTGAAGAAAAGAACATATGATTTCTTCACTAAAAACATAATGTTGTGAAGAACAACTGATATTGTATATGCCTTTACTTACCACCATGTGTTATTTTTCCATTTAAAATCAAATAGGAAAGCAGTTTGCTTTTCTGTGTACTTTTTCTGCCGCTTGTCCCGTTCATGTTCTGAGATAAGCTCCCCACTGTACTCGACCACAAAGGATCCCTTTTCAATTGGTTCAGAGGCAAATACACCATGTCCTAATACAAGATGTTCAATAAGTAGTGTTAAGTAATACAATCCAAATCAGGTTTACTGCAGCTGATCAGCCACTGACAAAACATGCAGAACAAACAATCATAAAATGTTTTAATTGTGAGGGGATTATCTAGATGCTTACGTTCATGGATTCAACAAATGAGTTGAAACAATAAATAAATACCAATAATAAAAAAAAATTTAAAATATTTTGCAATAAATTTCAAATACATGGAAATGTAAAACAGTTTTAATCTAGATAGATAACTTTATTGATCAATTTGGGAGGTTCCCTCAGGGAAACTGAAACAATTGTTATATATTACTAAATATTATAATAAACATTAGTTGCAGCTCCGGTAATATTCATGCAGCAGCCATAAGGAACAACATATAACATACCTTTATAGTCATTGATCCATTGGGCCTTTAAACAAGGCTTGTCACTTCCAGATAAAATAAAGTGAGCAGCCTCTGCTTCAGAAAGGTGTCAATGGGAAGAAGTCTTTCAACCAGGTGTCATCAAAAACACTGCTCCTGCGTAAGTACCCATTTTAAAATGTTCACACATTTTTCTGGGTCAACAATATGTGCTCCACTACGACAGCTCTTGCCACCAGCCAGTTCATACCTTTGCTATTCACACACTGAGGTATTGTTTCCAGCGTTTCACTTTTTATAAACGCTACACAGCGTCAATATAAACTTGTAGAGCTACTTCTTAAGCTGGTCTAATAAAAGAAGAAATATTATTCAGAGCTTTAGTTGACAAATTATTTTCTGCTTACAGAAAGATATTAGTGGAGATTGTGGCCTGTTACAATAGTAAATTGTGGTGATGGATGATGATTAAAATGTAAATCTGCTTTTGTGATTGCAGATTCTATGAGAAAAAAAATCCCATCTCCCGCAGTTCCACTGACCACGACATATGTAAACATGCTATCCGCTGGTTTAACTTGGCAACAGATCGAGACTGCTCAAGGCGACGTAGTTGTATACAAGAAATTCAACCCGCTGACCAGCATTCATCTTTATAACATAAATTACAGTCTGGTAACAGTTTTTTAATACTGTTTGCATTACTATTATTGTACTTTATACTTTGCTTGCACATGCAACAAACCATTTTTTTATACAGTTTGTATTACTATTATACTTTATACTTGCACATGTAACACAGTTTTTATACAGTTTGTATTACTATTATACTTTATGTATTACTATTATACTTTATACTTGCACATGTAACACAGTTTTTATACAGTTTGTATTACTATTATACTTTATGTATTACTATTATACTTTATACTTGCACATGTAACAGTTTTTTATACAGTTTGTATTACTATTATACTTTGCTTGCACATGTAACACAGTTTTTAATACAGTTTGTATTACTATTATACTTTATACTTCCACATGTAACACAGTTTTTTAATACAGTTTGTATTACTATTATATATATATATATATATATATATATATATAGTTTACAATTTGTAATAGGTAAAACAGCTCCTGTATATATATACTTCCTGTTAAAAGGGAGTTTTTCCTTCCCACTGTCGCCAAAGTGCTTGCTCATAGGTGGTCACATGATTGGGTTTTTCTCGGTACCTATTAAGCGCCTTGAGGTGACTTTGTTTGTTATTTGGCGCTATATAAATAAAATTGAATTGAAATTGAATTGTACTGCTGCATACTGTGATATTTACAGTTGCTTAGTTAATTAAATGACTTAATTACTCACTTTTATCTACTAATTGAATTACTAAATGAAGCTGGAATTGTGCATTCTGCAGTTTTAATAGTGTATTAGTGTTTAAAGAAACAATATGCATTTTATACTATATTGTAAAAAGTATAAGGTAAGTTGAATTTAAAATATAATTAATGAAGAGTTGACTTTTTTCATCAATTTATTTATTAACCTTTATTTAACCAGGAAGATCCCATTGAGGTTAAAAACCTCTTTTTCAAGGGAGACCTGGCCAAGATAGGCAGCAGCAGGTGTCTCACATTTACAGAGGTTACTCAAACACATGCAACAATAAGTGAAAGACTACAAATAAAATAAAATTCAATTAAAAAAATAAAAAGTCAGTTAAAATGACAGTCAATCTAATTGAAACAGTTTCATGTTATGGACTTGGGCTCAATGATTCGTAGTTTAGATTTAAAAGCACTAAATGCAATGAATTCAGTCATCTTCCAGTCCTTCTGCAGTTTGTTCCAAGCCAAGGGTGCTAAATGGACAAAAGCTTTTTTACCAAGTTCAGTTCGGGCAAATAGAGCAGAAAGCAACAAGTAACCATGCGCACAAAGAGAATACCGACCAGCATGTTTCATTGCAAGCAGGGAACATATATAAGAAGGCAGCAACCCAAGTATTGCCTTATATATAAAACTGTATAAATGAGAGTTCCTCCGACTTAACAAAGCAGGTCATCCTACCTGAGAGTATAACTCACAATGGTGAGTCTGAAATTTATGGTTAGTGATGAACCTCAGAGAAGCATGATACACAGAATCAACCATTCAAAGACATTGAGCAGAAGCATTCATATATAGAATATCACCATAATCCAGCACAGGCAAGAATGTTGCAGCAACAAGCAGCTTCTTTGTATTAAAAGAGAAACACAACTTATTTTGAAAGTAAAATCTCAGTTTTAACTTCAGGTTTTTCCACAAGATTCTCTACATGTGGTTTGAAGGTGAGCAAGTCATCAATTAAAATCCCCAGATATTTATATATGTGAACCATCTCTTGTTTTATTACCTTCAAGAGTGGTTACTGATGGGATTATTTGGGCCAAATTCCTTGATTTAGAAAACAGCATGAGCTTTTTTTTGTCTGCGTTGAGAACAAGTTTAAGCAGAAGTAATGAGTGCTGGACAGCAAAAAAGGCTTTCTGCAAGGAGTCAATGGCTTGGACAAGAGTTGAACCACAGCTGTAAATAACAGTATCATCAGCATAGAAGTGCAAGTTTGCATCTGGCACATTTAGACTAAGATTGTTTACGTAAATGATAAATAGAAGTGGTTGATAATATCCACCTTGGATAACAAGCTGCGCACATTAAGATGAACTATCTTCAGCTCAATTTAGGATTTAAATTCAGATGGTGTCTGACTACATTGCAGCTCAGGGCCTGGGTTAGGTTGTACATTACCAGATTAGAGCAGTAGTAAGACGATCAGAAGTCTATGATTTGTAACATTACTTATTGATTTTGACTTGTGAAATGTTGAAACAAAGCAGGATTTTTCATAATTAATTTTGTAATTTTACAAAGCAAGAAGGTTTTGAAGATGAGGTAAATCTTTCTGTAGTTCAAATGATAAATTAATGTCCTGTTTCAAATACATTGGAAATTGTACAGGATGTATAGCAGCAGTGACGCATGTAGATCTGCCATGTCTCGCAGAGTGGGGACACTGTTTAATGTTCTCATCTTAGAGAATTTGAGTGTCCAAAGGCCCCCCACAGCCAATAAGCAAAGTAAAGTTATTTTAAAAAGCCATTATCCAAAACACACAATGATTGTTGATGCTGAATTAAATAGGCTGCACAAACCTAGGATGGCAAGTAAGGCTCCAGCCAGAAGTTCAGGTTCTGGTGGCTTGCTAGCAGTGGGCTTCTGCTAGCACATTTACCAATGTGGTGTAGACGGCTTCAATCAACAGCACAGTACCCGATGTATTGCAGATGAGCTTTTCTAGAAACACAGGCCTTGGTGTGGTGCTGATGTCTTCCACTAGCAACACAGATGCAGTTGGTTTAGCCGGCAGCAAAGGCCCTGGTGTGATGCAGACTGCCCCAGCCAGCAGTACAGGCCCTGATGTGATGCCTATGGGTCCAGCCAGCAGCACATGCCCTGGTGTGGTGCCTATGGGTCCAGCCGGCAGTACAGGCCCTTATGTGATGCCTATGGGTCCAGCCAGCAGTGCAGGCCCTGGTGAGGCTCAGTTGGTTTATGCTAGCAGCACAGGCCCTGGTCTGGTGCAGACAACTTCTGGTAGTAGCATAGGTCCCCAAAAAACCATTTCCCAATGAATTTACAGAATACTTTAGAATACTCTCTAGGAATTCACTGAGTCGAGACTGAGCTTGATGATCATACTGAATCACATGACAGCGGCAGGAATCTCTAAGTTCAACTGTAGATTGCAGATGCATTTATATTAATACAGATGAATATAAACTCTTCAAGGATCAAAATCTGCACACACATCATTCTGCATAGTGAAGATCAGACAATTTGTGCATTGATCTTGAGAAGTAAGACTCATTAAATAATAGTAATATAATTTGACAAATGTTGAAACTTTATATTTTGAGACATTTTGTCAACAACAACAAAAAAAAACCCAAGATGTGCAGGCACTGATAACTGAATCTAAAGTGAATCTAAACTGAATCTTCATTTTTGTCAAGATTTGCTTGATTTAATTGTTGTTACCCTTGCTTAAGCCCCAAGAAGGGTATAACCTGGGTCAAATGTGTTATTGTGTCTGACACACATACAAAATGAGGACTCGCAGAGTGACGTCACTGAAAGTGTGTTTAAAGTGTGTTTTGTTCCAAAACTGGCCAGTAGGCGGCGAAACTGAAAGTGAGCAAAAACGCTAAACACACTTAAACACACTTTTTCAAAAAATTGTGATATTTCAGGACATTCGAGATTTTTGGTTTGGGAGCATGTTGGGGGCCTCTAGAACACTTTAGAAGGCTCAGAAAAATGAGGACCTCAAAAATGTCCTCATTTTTCCGAGCGTCCTCATTTTGTGAGTGTGTTATCATAAAATTGTCCTCAGATGTCATGAAAACAAGTGCACGCACACACACACACACACACACACACACAGGCCCTTGCGTGCAAACCCCGGTCAGTTCTGCAGTGTACACATCAGAGACATGATGTTCTTTCACAGAACTGAGGTTGTTCATTACTAAATGACTTTTACAGGAATATTGTTATTATACTATTCAACAGGTTGATCATAATGATGTGTATTAAACCCACAACCTAGCACTGAGGACAGAGGGACTTTATTTAAATTAGTACTTAATGGAAATGATACATAATGATACATAAGAGCCATGTCATACATTCAGCCTAGGAATAGTAGCAATGTGCACTATTAAAAATATACACCACACACACACACACACACACACACACACACACACACACACACACACACACACACACACACGCACACACACACACACACACACACAGGCCCTTGCGTGCAAACCCCGGTCAGTTCTGCAGTATACACATCAGAGACATGATGTTCTTTCACAGAACTGAGGTTGTTCATTACTAAATGACTTTTACAGGAGTATTGTTATTATACTATTCAACAGGTTGATCATAATGATGTGTATTAAACCCACAACCTAGCACTGAGGACAGAGGGACTTTATTTAAATTAGTACTTAATGGAAATGATACATAATGATACATAAGAGCCATGTCATACATTCAGCCAAGGAATAGTAGCAATGTGCACTATTAAAAATATACACCACACACACACACACACACACACACACACACACACACACACACAGGCCCTTGCGTGCAATCCCCGGTCAGGCCTGCAGTGTACACATCAGAGACATGATGTTCTTTCACAGAACTGAGGTTGTTCATTACTAAATGACTTTTACAGGAATATTGTTATTATACTATTCAACAGGTTGATCATAATAATGTGTATTAAACCCACAACCTAGCACTGAGGACAGAGGGACTTTATTTAAATTAGTACTTAATGGAAACGATACATAATGATACATAAGAGCCATGTCATACATTCAGCCTAGGAATAGTAGCATTGTGCAGTATTAAAAATATACACATCAATTGCTCGAATCCCATTGTTGCAAAGTAAAACTCTAATAAAACTCTAGTCTGACATCAACAGAGAAGACTAAGTGTATGTACTACAAATACAGCATTAGGATTTCGAGTGGACCATGCACCTTGTGAACCATCAGAGGCTTATGACGCAACATATCTTCCAGTTGCTATTAGACAAGTTATAATTCTCAACCATTTTTCGGAACTGGTTTCTTGGGTCCGTGAGTAAATGCCAAATGAGATGATAGTCCTTAAGTAAGTTCCTGGCGATCCCATGTCACGCTCTTGCCCATCAGCCGGTGAACGCTGAGACGGAACTCGATGAGAGCGATGTATTTTTAAGTGCTCCGAATGTACTTCTAACAAGCGTGCGATTCACTTCGTGAGTAAACCGCAGCTGCAGCTGATTCAAACAGTCGAGCCAACTTTCTACATCACAATATGCGTTTTGTAGTTAGTCGAGTTACCTTTTGTGTGGCACATGCACGGGTTGTTAGCGTCCAGCTCCCAGCTTAGAGAGTCCTGTATTGACACAGACGTCAATACATCTCGATGTCATGCAACACACAAAGTCTGTCGCATACAGGTGGGTTAACACATGTACGATACCTTTTGTGTGGCGCATGCATGGGTTGTTAGCGTCCAGCTCCCGGCTTATAGAGAGTCCTGTATTGACACAGACGTCAATACATCTCGATGTCATGCAACACTCAAAGTCTGTCGCATACAGGTGGGTTAACACACATGTACGATGTGTGCGATGGCGCGCCCATTTACAATGGAACACGACGATGATCATTGTTAACCAAACTCTAGTTTCTCACGACAGGTGGTAGCGTTGTCTCCTGCACCTGGTCTTCGTGCACAGAGGGTGTTGTAATGTGCTCGTCATAGTCGCGATCGTTGTCACTCGAATCCGTTGTTCTCACGACAGGTGGTAGCGTTGTCTCCTGCATGTTGTCTTTGCGTGCGGCAAGCGTTGTGCTGTGCTCGTTATAATGGTTGTCTTCGTACAAAGGGGGTGTTGAATACTCCTTCGCGAGTAGTCTAGGAGGTGGTGTGATGGGACGTATCTCAGAGGCGTTATGTGAGCGTATCACCATGGCCTGAGCAACTGCGACTACTGAGAGTACACCCAGTACAGACAGCGAGATCATTTTTTTTCTTGCGTGTTGTACGTGTGGGTACAGCCGCTTTAATGGCAGTGAGAGCAAGTGGGTATATGTATTTATAGGTCACTAGCAGAAACTAAGGCACGTGGTCATAGTGTAATCGTAACCACCTAAAGTAGCTCTTGTCATAATTTAATATACATAGAAATCAGAAACGGGCATGTCAGGATAGACATCACGAGTGATAATGCGGCCAGTATCTGTGTGCGCTTGAGAGCACCTTGTTGTTCTACTGTGGTATCCATGCCGCCGGGTCTGTAAATGTCATCAACCTTCTTTATATACGCATACGCTAAAGACTGTATATTCTCTATGGATTTGAACACGTCCTTTGTTTCGCATAACGCTTGAGCTGTCTCGAGCGTGATGTTGTGAGCGTACGCCAGAGTTTCGCGTGCACCGAGGTCCGAAAGGGCGTGCGCTACAACTATTAACCTTGGTTTGGGAGTGTGGCGAAACGCTCGCTCCGCTGTAATGGGCGGTTGCAATGTTATCACCTGGTACGTTTCGTTAGCTGGGTCGTAACACACCGGTCCGTGTCACGGACCGTCACATTGTATGGGGCAAAGTAAGGACAACACGCCGCCGAGCGTGACTTCGCAGTCAACCGCGGTGGTGTTGTCGATTTGCAAAGGATCACATACGCTTCTCCAGTCGCAATGAGGCACATTGTAGTCGACACGATCGTCGGTCACCATAGCTTTCGTCAGCCAACACACTCAACTGCCCTTCGAAACATCGGCGATCAACGTGAGCGTAGAGGTCGCCGTCGCTTTACTGTACGCCAGGATATCCGTGTGTGAGTGCACGCTCGACGTCGATTGACAACCGGTCATGTCAGACCTGATCAGACCTTCCAAACACATGACCATTAGTTGTTGTGCGGCCGAGAGTATCGCGATCATACTGTTGAGATGTGTAGAAAGCGCGTACACGCCAGCCTTCCACGTTTCCAAAGTTTCCAGCAGTCTAGAGGGACTTGTCTTAGCGCTACGGCTGTGCTGAATTTGCGTTGAGTAGACACAACGGCTTCGACCTCGCTTAGGATCTGTGGGCTCATGTACTCGTGGTAGGCCAAGACGTGTATAGTCGAGCGCGGTGACGCCCTGAACACTTGACCCGGTTTTTTTGTTGCGATATGCGTGTCCAGTAACGCGGCAAAGTCCGCGTGTCTAGCGTGTATTGAATTTACAGCTCGCTCATACCCCAATAGTACGTTCGGTAGAAGTTTGTTAACTTGTTTCCATGCGCTCGTGGTACACAGGACATCGCAACCTCTGTGATACTCAAGTAAAGCGTCACACACCAGCTGCTTGCACGTTGGAAATACAATCGGTAGTAACTTCTTACTCCACTCTATGTTGAACTCGTATAGTATGTATATGGGCGGTTGCGGCGGTTTGCGCATTTTCTATCTACCCTCCGCTAATATGACTCTGTGGTCTGTCTCCTGAGATGGTGCGGTTGGAACTTGCGAGAGTGCGCTATCGACGGTCGGCGTTTCCATTTCGTCAACTGTGCCATTTTCAGCCGCTGGCAAACGGCCGTCGACGGTCGATGCGAGACACCAACATAACGTTAGACCGCGACCCTCATGCCAGTCTTCTGTAGTACTGGTTGTAGTTTCTGGTGCACACTCGAAACACCATTACGATCACAATTACGTTGATTAATAAATCCAGTGTTGTAGCGACTGCAGCCAGCACCGTCGCGCAACTCGTGTCGGTGTTATCTCTCGATACTTTCATTCGTATCCGAGCGTATGCAGAATCTACGGATCTGGTGAAGTTGCTTGTCACTAGCTTGCGCACATTTGATATGGCACTTTGCGCGAGACTCACACAACCTGCAGTGGCGACCGTCGCGTCAGTGCAAAGTTTTTCCGATATATCGCTCGCAACATCGTTTGTCATTTGCTGTACACTGCGCACACTGGCCGCGAGGTCGCGGAGAGGGTCTTCGTTACGAGTTGTGTAATATCCGCTGACTTGCCAATTCAATTCTGGTGGCGCTGACCTAAACGAGAACGCTTTTAAGGCGCATGTCGTGGTAACTCTGGTAGCGCCGTGGTTGACGAAGACGATCATCTTTAGCAATAGTTCATCTCGAAGCGCAACGATGGTGAGGGCGACGGGTTGGCCGGTTCCGCCTTCAGGCCACTCGGTTGCCGCTAGATTGCCCAATGCCACACACGCAGACGAACCCTGTACACACTCAATGACCCGTGTGCGATCGTTGATTTCTGCTAGTACGTTTGCTAGTTCTACGTGCTTCCACGGATCGGGCGTGGGCACGCGCTTGTTTTAGAGGTGTTTGCGCGCAGCCTCTACCCTGCACGACCGCTCGTGGCCGCACTAGCTATTTTTATCTTTATTTGTTTCACACACACACACACACACACACACACACACACACACACACACACACACACACACACACACACACACACACACACACACAGGCCCTTGCGTGCAAACCCCGGTCAGGCCTGCAGTGTACACATCAGAGACATGATGTTCTTTCACAGAACTGAGGTTGTTCATTACTAAATGACTTTTACAGGAATATTGTTATTATACTATTCAACAGGTTGATCATAATAATGTGTATTAAACCCACAACCTAGCACTGAGGACAGAGGGACTTTATTTAAATTAGTACTTAATGGAAATGATACATAATGATACATAAGAGCCATGTCATACATTCAGCCTAGGAATAGTAGCAATGTGCACTATTAAAAATATACACATTAATTGCTCGAATCCCATTGTTGCAAAGTAAAACTCCAATAAAACTCTAGTCTGACATCAACAGAGAAGACTTAGTGTATGTACTACAAAAACAGCATTAGGATTTCGAGTGGACCGTGCACCTTGTGAACCATCAGAGGCTTATGACGCAACATATCTTCCAGTTGCTGTTAGACAAGTTATAATTCTCGACCATTTTTCGGAACTGGTTTCTTGGGTCCGTGAGTAAATGCCAAATGAGATGATAGTCCTTAAGTAAGTTCCTGGCGATCCCATGTCACGCTCTGGCCCATCAGCCGGTGAACGCTGAGACGGAACTCGATGAGAGCGATGTATTTTTTAAGTGCTCCGAATGTACTTCTAACAAGCGTGCGATTCACTTCGTGAGTAAACCGCAGCTGCAGCTGATTCAAACAGTCGAGCCAACTTTCTACATCACAATATGCGTTTTGTAGTTAGTCGAGTTACCTTTTGTGTGGCGCATGCACGGGTCGTTAGCGTCCAGCTCCCAGCTTAGAGAGTCCTGTATTGACACAGATGTCAATACATCTCGATGTCATGCAACACACAAAGTCTGTCGCATACAGGTGGGTTAACACATGTACGATACCTTTTGTGTGGCGCATGCACGGGTCGTTAGCGTCCAGCTCCCGGATTATAGAGAGTCCTGTATTGACACAGACGTCAATACATCTCGATGTCATGCAACACACAAAGTCTGTTGCATACAGGTGGGTTAACACACATGTACGACGTCTGCGATGGCGCGCCCGTTTACAATGGGACACGACGATGATCATTGTTAACCAAACTCTTGTTTCTCACGACAGGTGGTCTGGAAACGCCGACCGTCGATAGTGCACTCTCGCAAGGTCCAACCGCACCATCTCAGGAGACAGACCACAGAGTCATATTAGCGAAGGGTAGATAGAAAATGCACAAACCGCCGCAATCGCCCATATACATACTATACGAGTTCAACATAGAGTGGAGTAAGAAGTTACTACCGATTGTATTTCCAACGTGCAAGCAGCTGGTGTGTCATGCTTTACTTGAGTATCACAGAGGTTGCGATGTCCTGTGTTCCACGAGCGCATGGAAACAAGTGAACGAACTTCTACGGACCGTACTGTTGGGGTATGAGCGAGCTGTAAAATCAATACACGCTAGACACGCGGACTTTGCTGCGTTACTGGACACGCATATCGCCACAACAAAACCGGGTCAAGTGTTCGGGGCGTCACCGCGCTCGACTATACACGTCTTGGCCTACCACGAGTACATGAGCCCACAGATCCTAAGCGAGGTCGAAGCCCTCGTGTCTACCCAACGCAAATTCAGCACAGCCGTGCGCGCTAAGACAAGTCCCTCTAGACTGCTGGAAACTTTGGAAACGTGGAAGGCTGGCGTGTACGTGCTTTCTACACATCTCAACGGTATGATCGCGATACTCTCGGCCGCACAACAACTAACGGTCATGTGTTCGGAAGGTCTGATCAGGTCTGACATGACCGGTTTTCAATCGACGTCAAGCGTGCACTCACACACGGATATCCTGGCGTACAGTAAAGCGACGGCGACCTCTACGCTCACGTTGATCGCCGATGTTTCGAAGGGCAATCGAGTGTGTTGGCTGACGAAAGCTATGGTGACCGACGGTCGCGTCGACTACAATGTGCCTCATTGCGACTGGAGAGGCGTATGTGATCCTTTGCAAATCGACAACACCACCGCGGTCAAGTGCGAAGTCACGGTCGGCGGCGTGTTGTCCTTACTGTGCCCCATACAATGTGACGGTCCGTGTGACGGACCAGTGTGTTACGACCCGACTAACGAAACGTACCAGGTGATAACATTGCATCCGCCCATTACAGCGGAGCGAGCGTTTCGCCACACTCCCAAACCAAGGTTAATAGTTGTAGCGCACGCCCTTTCGGACCTCGGTGCACGCGAAACACTGGCGTACACTCACAACATCACGCTCGAGACAGCTCAAGCGTTACGTGAAACAAAGGACGTGTTCAAATCCATAGAGAATATACGGTCTTTAGCGTATGCGTATATAAAGAAGGTCGATGACATTTACAGACCCGGCGGCGTGGGCACCACAGTAGAACAACAAGGTGCTCTCAAGCACACACAGATACTGGCCGCATTATCACTCGCGATGTCTATCCTGACATGCCCGTTTCTGATTTCTATGTATACTAAATTATGACAAGAGCTACGGTGGTTACGATTACACTCTGACCACGTGCCTTAGTTTCTGCTAGGGACCTATAAATACATTTGACCACTTGCTCTCACTGCCATTAAAGCGGCTGTACCCACACGTACAACACCCAAGAAAAAAAATGATCTCGCTGTCTGTACTGGGTGTACTCTCAGTAGTCGCAGTTGCTCAGGCCATGGTGGTACGCTCACATAACGCCTCTGAGATACGTCCCAGCACACCACCTCCTAGACTATTCGCGAAGGAGTATTCAACACCCCCTTTGTACGAAGACAACCATTATAACGAGCACAGCACAACGCTTGCCGCACGCGAAGACAACATGCAGGAGACAACGCTACGACCTGTCGTGAGAACAACGGATTCGAGTGACAACGATCGCGACTATGACGAGCACATTACAACACCCTCTGTGCACGAAGACCAGGTGCAGGAGACAACGCTACCACCTTTCGTGAGAAACAAGAGTTTGGTTAACAATGATCATCGTCGTGTCCCATTGTAAATGGGCGCGCCATTGCACACATCGTACATGTGTGTTAACCCACCTGTATGCGACAGACTTTGTGTGTTGCATGACATCGAGATGTATTGACGTCTGTGTCAATACAGGACTCTCTATAAGCCGGGAGCTGGACGCTAACGACCCGTGCATGCACCACACAAAAGATATAGTACATGTGTTAACCCACCTGTATGCGACAGACTTTGTGTGTTGCATGACATCGAGATTCTACGGATTCGAGTGACAACGATCGCGACTATGACGAGCACATTACAACACCCTCTGTGCACGAAGACCAGGTGCAGGAGACAATGCTACCACTTGTCGTGAGAAACAAGAGTTTGGTTAACAATGATCATCGTCGTGTCCCATTGTAAACGGGCGTGCCATTGCACACATCGTACATGTGTGTTAACCCACCTGTATGCAACAGACTTTGTGTGTTGCATGACATCGAGATGTATTGACGTCTGTTTCAATACAGGACTCTCTATAAGCCGGGAGCTGGACGCTAACGACCTGTGCATGCGCCACACAAAAGGTATCGTACATGTGTTAACCCACCTGTATGCGACAGACTTTGTGTGTTGCATGACATCGAGATGTATTGACGTCTGTGTCAATACAGGACTCTCTAAGCTGGGAGCTGGACTCTAACGACCCGTGCATGCGCCACACAAAAGGTAACTCGACTAACTACAAAACGAATATTGTGATGTAGAAAGTTGGCTCGACTGTTTGAATCAGCTGCAGCTGCGGTTTACTCACGAAGTGAATCGCACGCTTGTTAGAAGTACATTCGGAGCACTTAAAAAATACATCGCTCTCATCGAGTTCCGTCTCAGCGTTCACCGGCTGATGGGCAAGAGCGTGACATGGGATCGCCAGGAACTTACTTAAGGACTATCATCAGTGTACAGCAAATGACAAATGATGTTGCGAGCGATATATCGGAAAAACTTTGCACTGACGCGACGGTCACCACTGCAGGTTGTGTGAGTCTCGCGCAAAGTGCCATATCAAACGTGCGCAAGCTAGTGACAAGCAACTTCACCAGATCCGTAGATTCTGCATACGCTCGGATACGAATGAAAGTATCGAGAGATAACACTGACACGAGTTGCGCGACGGCGCTGGCTGCAGTCGCCACAACACTGGATTTATTAATCAACGTAATTGTGATCATAATGGCGTTTCGAGTGTGCACCAGAAACTACAACTAGTACTACAGAAAACTGGCATGAGGGTCGCGGTCTAACGTTATGTTGGTGTCTCGCATCGACCGTCGACGGCCGTTTGCCAGCGGCAAAAATGGCACAGTTGACGAAATGGAAACGCCGACCGTCGATAGTGCACTCTCGCAAGTTCCAACCGCACCATCTCAGGAGACAGACCACAGAGTCATATTAGCGGAGGGTAGATAGAAAATGCGCAAACCGCCGCAACCGTCCATATACATACTATACGAGTTCAACATAGAGTGGAGTAAGAAGTTACTACCGATTGTATTTCCAACGTGCAAGCAGCTGGTGTGTGACGCTTTACTTGAGTATCACAGAGGTTGCGATGTCCTGTGTTCCACGAGCGCATGGAAACAAGTGAACGAACTTCTACGGACCGTACTGTTGGGGTATGAGCGAGCTGTAAAATCAATACACGCTAGACACGCGGACTTTGCCGCGTTACTGGACACGCATATCGCCACAACAAAACCGGGTCAAGTGTTCGGGGCGTCACCGCGCTCGAGTATACACGTCTTGGCCTACCACGAGTACATGAGCCCACAGATCCTAAGCGAGGTCGAAGCCGTTGTGTCTACCAAACGCAAATTCAGCACAGCCGTGCGCGCTAAGACAAGTCCCTCTAGACTGCTGGAAACTTTGGAAACGTGGAAGGCTGGCGTGTACGCGCTTTCTACACATCTCAACGGTATGATCGCGATACTCTCGGCCGCACAACAACTAACGGTCATGTGTTCGGAAGGTCTGATCAGGTCTGACATGACCGGTTGTCAATCGACGTCGAGCGTGCACTCACACACGGATATCCTGGCGTACAGTAAAGCGACGGCGACCTCTACGCTCACGTTGATCGCCGATGTTTCGAAGGGCAATCGAGTGTGTTGGCTGACGAAAGCTATGGTGACCGACGGTCGGGTCGACTACAATGTGCCTCAATGCGACTGGAGAGGCGTATGTGATCCTTTGCAAATCGATAACACCACCGCGGTCGAGTGCGAAGTCACGGTCGGCGGCGTGTTGTCCTTACTGTGCCCCATACAATGTGATGGTCCGTGTGACGGACCGGTGTGTTACAACACGACTAACGAAACGTACCAGGTGATAACATTGCATCCGCCCATTACAGCGGAGCGAGCGTTTCGCCACACTCCCAAACCAAGGTTAATAGTTGTAGCGCACGCCCTTTCGGACCTAGGTGCACGTGAAACACTGGCGTACACTCACAACATCACGCTCGAGACAGCTCAAGCGTTACGCGAAACAAAGGACGTGTTCAAATCCATAGAGAATATACGGTCTTTAGCGTATGCGTATATAAAGAAGGTCGATGACATTTACAGACCCGGCGGCGTGGGCACCACAGTAGAACAACAA
Organism: Nothobranchius furzeri; assembly: GCF_043380555.1. NCBI lineage: Eukaryota > Metazoa > Chordata > Actinopteri > Cyprinodontiformes > Nothobranchiidae > Nothobranchius > Nothobranchius furzeri. The sequence continues at coordinate 13,500,308 of NC_091747.1, read as the reverse complement.
GGTGCTCTCAAGCGCACACAGATACTGGCCGCATTATCACTCGCGATGTTTATCCTGACATGCCCGTTTCTGATTTCTATGTATATTAAATTATGACAAGAGCTACGGTGGTTACGATTACACTCTGACCACGTGCCTTAGTTTCTGCTAGTGACCTATAAATACATTTGCCCACTTGCTCTCACTGCCATTAAAGCGGCTGTACCCACACGTACAAAACCCAAGAAGAAAAATGATCTCGCTGTCTGTACTGGGTGTACTCTCAGTAGTCGCAGTTGCTAAGGCCATGGTGGTACGCTCACATAACGCCTCTGAGATACGTCCCATCACACCACCTCCTACACTACTCGCGAAGGAGTATTCAACACCCCCTTTGTACGAAGGCAACCATTATAATGAGCACAGCACAACGCTTGCCGCACGCGAAGACAACATGCAGGAGACAACGCTACCACCTGTCGTGAGAACAACGGATTCGAGTGACAACGATCGCGACTATGATGAGCACATTACAACAACCTCTGTGCACGAAGACCAGGTGCAGGAGACAACGCTACCACCTGTCGTGAGAAACAAGAGTTTGGTTAACAATGATCATCGTCGTGTCCCATTGTAAACGGGCGTGCCATCGCACACATCGTACATGTGTGTTAACCCACCTGAATGCGACAGACTTTGTGTGTTGCATGACATCGAGATGTATTGACGTCTGTGTCAATACAGGACTCTCTAAGCTGGGAGCTGGACGCTAACGACCCGTGCATGCGCCACACAAAAGGTAACTCGACTAACTACAAAACGAATATTGTGATGTAGAAAGTTGGCTCGACTGTTTGAATCAGCTGCAGCTGCGGTTTACTCACGAAGTGAATCGCACGCTTGTTAGAAGTACATTCGGAGCACTTAAAAAATACATCGCTCTCATCGAGTTCCGTCTCAGCGTTCACCGGCTGATGGACAAGAGCGTGACATGGGATCGCCAGGAACTTACTTAAGGACTATCATCTCATTTGGCATTTACTCACGGACCCAAGAAACCAGTTCCGAAAAATGGTCGAGAATTATAACTTGTCTAATAGCAACTGGAAAATATGTTGCGTCATAAGCCTCTGATGGTTCACAAGGTGCACGGTCCACTCGAAATCCTAATGCTGTATTTGTAGTGCATACACTAAGTCTTCTCTGTTGATGTCAGACTAGAGTTTTATTAGAGTTTTACTTTGCAACAATGGGATTCGAGCAATTGATGTGTATATTTTTATAAGTGCACAATGCAACTATTCCTAGGCTGAATGTATGACATGGCTCTTATGTATCTTTATGTATCGGTTCCATTAAGTACTAATTTAAATAAAGTCCCTCTGTCCTCAGTGCTAGGTTGTGGGTTTAATACACATTATTATGATCAACCTGTTGAATAGTATAATAACAATATTGCTCTAAAAGTCATTTAGTAATGAACAACCTCAGTTCTGTGAAAGAACATCATGTCTCTGATGTGTACACTGCAGGCCTGACCGGTCTTGCTGGGGCCTCTCTCCTGGAGGCGCTCAATCAGACCCAGTAGTGACACGTGGCAGGACGCTCCTAGGGGCGCGTCTTGCTTGGGCCGCTCTCCTGGAGGCGCTCAGTCAGACCCAGTGGTGACACGTGGCAAGAAGCTCCTCGGGGCGCATCTTGCTTGGGCCTCTCTCCCGGAGGCGCTCAGTCAGACCCATTGTTGACATGTGGCAAGACGCTCCTCGGGGCGCGTCTTGCTTGGGCCTCTCTCCAGAAGGCCCTCAATCAGACCCAGTGTTGACACGTGGCAAGACGCTCCTCGGGGCGCGTCTTGCTTGGGCCTCTCTCCTGGAGGCGCTCAGTCAGACTGAGTAGTGACATGTGGCCTGACGCTCCTCGGGGCACGTCTTGCTTGGGCCTCTCTCCTGGAGGCGCTCAGTCAGACCCAGTGGTGACATGTGGCAAGACACTCCTCGGGGCGCGTCTTGCTTGGGCCTCTCTCCTGGAGGCGCTCGGTCAGACCGATTGCTGACATGTGGCAAGACGCTCCTCGGGCCGCGTCTTGCTTGGGCTTCTTTCCTGGAGGCCCTCAGTCAGACCCATTGTTGACATGTGGCAAGACGCTCCTCGGGGCGCGTCTTGCTTGGGCCTCTCTCCTGGAGGCGCTCAGTCAGACTGAGTAGTGACATGTGGCCTGACGCTCTTCGGGGCGCGTCTTGCTTGGGCCTCTCTCCTGGAGGCGCTCAGTCAGACCCAGTGTTGACATGTGGCAAGACGCTCCTCGGGGCGCGTCTTGCTTGGGCTTCTCTCCTGGAGGCCCTCAGTCAGACCCATTGTTGACATGTGGCAAGACGCTCCTCGGGGCACGTCTTGCTTGGGCCTCTCTCCTGGAGGCGCTCACTCAGACCGAGTAGTGACATGTGGCAAGACGCTCCTCGGGGCGCGTCTTGCTTGGACCTCTCTCCTGGAGGCGCTCAGTTAGACCGAGTAGTGACATGTCGCAAGACGCTCCTCGGGGAACGTCTTGCTTGGGCCTCTCTCCTGGAGGCGCTCAGTCAGACCCAGTGGTGACACGTGGCAAGACGCTCCTCGGGGCGCGTCTTGCTTGGGCCTCTCTCCTGGAGGCGCTCAGTCAGACCCAGTGGTGACATGTGGCAAGACGCTCCTCGGGGCGCGTCTTGCTTGGGCCTCTCTCCTGGAGGCGCTCAGTCAGATCGAGTGCTGACATGTGGCAAGACGCTCCTCGGGGCGCGTCGTGCTTGGGCCTCTCTCCTGGAGGCGCTCAGTCAGACCGAGTGCTGACATGTGGCAAGACGCTCCTCGGGGCGCGTTGTGCTTGGGCTTCTCTCCTGGAGGCGCTCAGAAAGACCCAGTGTTGACATGTGACAAGACGCTCCTCGGGGCGCGTTTGCTTGGGCCTCTCTCCTGGAGGCCCTCTGTCAGACCCAGTGTTGACATGTGGCAATACGCTCCTCCGGGCGCATCTTGCTTGGGCCTCTCTCCTGGAGGCCCTCAGTCAGACCCATTGTTGACATGTGGCAAGACGCTCCTCGGGGCGCGTCTTGCTTGGGCCTCTCTCCTGGAGGCGCTCAGTCAGACCGAGTGCTGACATAAGGCAAGACGCTCCTCGGGGCGCGTCTTGCTTTGGCCTCTCTCCTGGAGGCGCTCAGTCAGACCGAGTGCTGACATGTGGCAAGAAGCTCCTCGGGGCGCGTCTTGCTTGGGCTTCTCTCCTGGAGGCCCTCAGTAAGACCCATTGTTGACATGTGGCAAGACGCTCCTCGGGGCGCGTCTTGCTTGTGCCTCTCTCCAGAAGGCCCTCAATCAGACCCAGTGTTAACACGTGGCAAGACGCTCCTCGGGGCGCGTCTTGCTTGGGCCTCTCTCCTGGAGGCGCTCAGTCAGACTGAGTAGTGACATGTGGCCTGACGCTCCTCGGGGCGCGTGTTGCTTGGGCCTGTCTCCTGGAGGCGCTCAGTCAGACCAAGTGGTGACATGTGGCAAGACACTCCTCGGGGCGCGTCTTGCTGGGGCTTCTCTCATGGAGGCATTCAGTCAGACCCAGTGTTGACATGTGGCAAGACGCTCCTCGGGGCGCGTCTTGCTTGGACCTCTCTCCCTGAGGCAATCAGTCAGACCCAGTGTTGACATTTTGCAAGACACTCCTCGGGGCGCGTCTTGCTTGGGCGTCTCTCATGGAGGCCCTCTGTCAGACCGAGTGCTGACATGTGGCAAGAAGCTCCTCGGGGCACGTCTTGCTTGGGCTTCTCTCCTGGAGGCCCTCAGTAAGAACCATTGTTGACATGTGGCAAGACGCTCCTCGGGGCGCGTCTTGCTTGGGCCTCTCTCCAGAAGGCCCTCAATCAGACCCAGTGTTGACACGTGGCAATACGCTCCTCGGGGCGCGTCTTACTTGGGCCTCTCTCCTGGAGGCGCTCAGTCAGACTGAGTAGTGACATGTGGCCTGACGCTCCTCGGGGCGCGTGTTGCTTGGGCCTCTCTCCTGGAGGCGCTCAGTCAGACCGAGTAGTGACATGTGGCAAGACTCTCCTCGGGGCGCGTCTTGCTTGGACCTCTCTCCCTGAGGCAATCAGTGAGACCCAGTGTTGACATTTGGCAAGACACTCCTCGGGGCGCATCTTGCTTGGGCGTCTCTCATGGAGGCCCTCTGTCAGACCGAGTGCTGACATGTGGCAAGAAGCTCCTCGGGGCGCGTCTTGCTTGGGCCTCTCTCCAGAAGGCCCTCAATCAGACCCAGTGTTGACACGTGGCAATACGCTCCTCGGGGCGCGTCTTACTTGGGCCTCTCTCCTGGAGGCGCTCAGTCAGACTGAGTAGTGACATGTGGCCTGACGCTCCTCGGGGCGCGTGTTGCTTGGGCCTCTCTCCTGGAGGCGCTCAGTCAGACCAAGTGGTGACATGTGGCAAGACACTCCTCGGGGCGCGTCTTGCTTGGGCCTCTCTCCTGGAGGCCCTCTGTCAGACAAAGTGTTGGCATGTGTCAAGACACTCCTCGGGGCGCGTCTTGCTTGGGCCTCTCTCCTGGAGGCGCTCAGTCAGACCGAGTGCTGACATGTGGCAAGACGCTCCTCGGGCCGCGTGTTGCTTGGGCTTCTCTCCTGGAGGCCCTCAGTCAGACCCATTGTTGACATGTGGCAAGACGCTTCTCGGGGCGCGTCTTGCTTGGGCCTCTCTCCTGGAGGCTCTCAGTCAGATCGAGTGCTGACATGTGGCAAGACGCTCCTCGGGGCGCGTCGTGCTTGGGCCTCTCTCCTGGAGGCGCTCAGTAAGACCGAGTGCTGACATGTGGCAAGACGCTCCTCGGGGCGCGTCTTGCTTGGGCTTCTCTCCTGGAGGCGCTCAGAAAGACCCAGTGTTGACATGTGACAAGACGCTCCTCGGGGCGCGTCTTGCTTGGGCCTCTCTCCTGGAGGCCCTCTGTCAGACCCAGTGTTGACATGTGGCAATACGCTCCTCCGGGCGCATCTTGCTTGGGCCTCTCTCCTGGAGGCACTCTGTCAGACCCAGTGTTGACATGTGTCAAGACGCTCCTCGGGGCGCAGTCTTGCTTGGGCTTCTCTCCTGGAGGCCCTCAGTCAGACCCATTGTTGACATTTGGCAAGACGCTCCTCGGGGCTCGTCTTGCTTGGGCTTCTCTCCTGAAGGCGCTCAGTCAGAACCAGAGGTGACATGTGGCAAGACACTCCTCGGGGCGCGTCTTGCTTGGGCATCTCTCCTGGAGGCCCTCTGTCAGACCCAGTGTTGACATGTGGAAAGACGCTCCTCCGGGCGCATCTTGCTTGGGCCTCTCTCCTGGAGGCCCTCAGTCAGACCCATTGTTGACATGTGGCAAGACGCTCCTCGGGGCGCGTCTTGCTTGGGCCTCTCTCCTGGAGGCGCTCAGTCAGACCCAGTGTTGACATGTGGCAAGACGCTCCTCGGGGCGCGTCTTGCTTGGGCCTCTCTCCTGGAGGCGCTCAGTCAGACCCAGTGGTGACACGTGGAAAGACGCTCCTCGGGGCGCATCTTGCTTGGGCCTCGCTCCTGGAGGCGCTCAGTCAGACCCAGTGTTGACACGTGGCAAGACGCTCCTCGGGGCGCGTCTTGCTTGGGCCTCTCTCCTGGAGGCGCTCAGTCAGACCCAGTGTTGGCATGTGGCAAGACACTCCTCGGGGCGCGTCTTGGTTGGGCCTCTCTCCTGGAGGCGCTCATTCAGACCCAGTGGTGACATGTGGCAAGACACCCTCGGGGCGCGTATTGCTTGGGCCTCTCTCCTGAATGCCCTCTGTCAGACCGAGTGTTGACATGTGGCAAGACTCTCCTCGGGGCGCGTCTTACTTGGGCTTCTCTCATGGAGGCCCTCAGTCCGACCCAGTGTTGACATGTGTCAAGACGCTCCTCGGGGCGTGTCTTGCTTGGGCCTATCTCCTCGAGGCGCTCAGTCAGACCCAGTGTTGACATGTGGCAAGACGCTCCTCGGGGCAAGTCTTGCTTGGGCCTCTCTCCTGGAGGTGCTCAGTTAGACCGAGTAGTGACATGTGGCAAGACGCTCCTCGGGGCGCGTCTTGCTTGGGCCTCTCTCCTGGAGGCCCTCTGTCATACCCAGTGTTGACATGTGGCAATACGCTCCTCCGGGCGCATCTTGCTTGGGCCTCTCTCCTGGAGGCCCTCAGTCAGACCCATTGTTGACATGTGGTAAGACGCTCCTCGGGGCGCGTCTTGCTTGGGCCTCTCTCCTGGAGGCGCTCAGTCAGACCGAGTGCTGACATAAGGCAAGACGCTCCTCGGGGCGCGTCTTGCTTTGGCCTCTCTCCTGGAGGCGCTCAGTCAGACCGAGTGCTGACATTTGGCAAGAAGCTCCTCGGGGCGCGTCTTGCTTGGGCTTCTCTCCTGGAGGCCCTCAGTAAGACCCATTGTTGACATGTGGCAAGATGCTCCTCGGGGCGCGTCTTGCTTGTGCCTCTCTCCAGAAGGCCCTCAATCAGACCCAGTGTTAACACGTGGCAAGACGCTCCTCGGGGCGCATCTTGCTTGGGCCTCTCTCCTGGAGGCGCTCAGTCAGACTGAGTAGTGACATGTGGCCTGACGCTCCTCGGGGCGCGTGTTGCTTGGGCCTCTCTCCTGGAGGCGCTTAGTCAGACCAAGTGGTGACATGTGGCAAGACTCTCCTCGGGGCGCGTCTTGCTTGGACCTCTCTCCCTGAGGCAATCAGTCAGACCCAGTGTTGACATTTGGCAAGACACTCCTCGGGGCGCGTCTTGCTTGGGCGTCTCTCATGGAGGCCCTCTGTCAGACCGAGTGCTGACATGTGGCAAGAAGCTCCTCGGGGCGCGTCTTGCTTGGGCCTCTCTCCAGAAGGCCCTCAATCAGACCCAGTGTTGACACGTGGCAATACGCTCCTCGGGGCACGTCTTACTTGGGCCTCTCTCCTGGAGGCGCTCAGTCAGACTGAGTAGTGACATGTGGCCTGACGCTCCTCGGGGCGCGTGTTGCTTGGGCCTCTCTCCTGGAGGCGCTCAGTCAGACCAAGTGGTGACATGTGGCAAGACACTCCTCGGGGCGCGTCTTGCTTGGGCCTCTCTCCTGGAGGCCCTCTGTCAGACAAAGTGTTGACATGTGTCAAGACACTCCTCGGGGCACGTCTTGCTTGGGCCTCTCTCATGGAGGCCCTCTGTCAGACCCAGTGTTGACATGTGGTAAGACGCTCCTTGGGGCGCGTCTTGCTTGGGCCTCTCTCCTGGAGGCGCTCAGTCAGACTGAGTAGTGACATGTGGCCTGACGCTCCTCGGGGCGCGTCTTGCTTGGGCCTCTCTCCTGGAGGCGCTCAGTCAGACCCAGTGGTGACATGTGGCAAGACACTCCTCGGGGCGCGTCTTGCTTGGGCCTCTCTCCTGGAGGCACTCTGTCAGACCCAGTGTTGACATGTGTCAAGACGCTCCTCGGGGCGCAGTCTTGCCTGGGCTTCTCTCCTGGAGGCCCTCAGTCAGACCCATTGTTGACATTTGGCAAGACGCTCCTCGGGGCTCGTCTTGCTTGGGCTTCTCTCCTGAAGGCGCTCAGTCAGAACCAGAGGTGACATGTGGCAAGACGCTCCTCGGGGCGCGTCTTGCTTGGGCATCTCTCCTGGAGGCCCTCTGTCAGACCCAGTGTTGACATGTGGAAAGACGCTCCTCCGGGCGCATCTTAGTTGGGCCTCTCTCCTGGAGGCCCTCAGTCAGACCCATTGTTGACATGTGGCAAGACGCTCCTCGGGGCGCGTCTTGCTTGGGCCTCTCTCCTGGAGGCGCTCAGTCAGACCCAGTGTTGACATGTGGCAAGACGCTCCTCGGGGCGCGTCTTGCTTGGGCCTCTCTCCTGGAGGCGCTCAGTCAGACCCAGTGGTGACACGTGGAAAGACGCTCCTCGGGGCGCATCTTGCTTGGGCCTCGCTCCTGGAGGCGCTCAGTCAGACCCAGTGTTGACACGTGGCAAGACGCTCCTCGGGGCGCGTCTTGCTTGGGCCTCTCTCCTGGAGGCGCTCAGTCTGACCCAGTGTTGGCATGTGGCAAGACACTCCTCGGGGCGCGTCTTGGTTGGGCCTCTCTCCTGGAGGCGCTCATTCAGACCCAGTGGTGACATGTGGCAAGACACCCTCGGGGCGCGTATTGCTTGGGCCTCTCTCCTGAATGCCCTCTGTCATACCGAGTGTTGACATGTGGCAAGACTCTCCTCGGGGCGCGTCTTGCTTGGGCTTCTCTCATGGAGGCCCTCAGTCCGACCCAGTGTTGACATGTGTCAAGACGCTCCTCGGGGCGTGTCTTGCTTGGGCCTATCTCCTCGAGGCGCTCAGTCAGACCCAGTGTTGACATGTGGCAAGACGCTCCTCGGGGCAAGTCTTGCTTGGGCCTCTCTCATGGAGGCCCTCTGTCAGACCCAGTGTTGACATGTGTCAAGACGCTCCTCGGGGCGCGTCTTGCTTTGGCCTCTCTCCTGGAGGCGCTCAGTCAGACCGAGTGCTGACATGTAGCAAGAAGCTCCTCGGGGTGCGTCATGCTTGGGCTTCTATCCTGGAGGCCCTCAGTCAGACCCAGTGTTGACATGTGGCAAGACGCTCCTCCGGGCGCGTATTGCTTGGGCCTCTCTCCTGGATGCCCTCCGTCAGACCCAGTGTTGACATGTGGCAAGACTCTCCTCGGGGCCCGTCTTGCTTGGGCTTCTCTCATGGAGGCCCTCAGTCAGACCCAGTGTTGACAGGTGTCAAGACGCTCCTCGGGGCGTGTCTTGCTTGGCCCTCTCTCCTGGAGGTGCTCAGTCAGACCCAGTGTTGTCATGTGGCAAGACGCTCCTCGGGGCGCTTCTTGCTTGGGCTTCTCTCCTAGAGGCCCTCAGTCAGACCCATTGTTGACATGTGGCAAGACGCTCCTCGGGGCACGTCTTGCTTGGGCCTCTCTCCTGGAGGCGCTCAGTCAGACCGAGTAGTGACATGTGGCAAGACGCTCCTCGGGGCGCGTCTTGCTGGGTTTTCTCTCATGGAGGCACTCAGTCAGACCCAGTGTTGACATGTGGCAAGACGCTCCTCAGGGCGCGTGTTGCTTGGACCTCTCTGCTGGAGGCGGTCAGTCAGACCGAGTAGTGACATGTGGCAAGACGCTCCTCGTGGCGCGTCTTGCTTGGGCCTCTCTCCTGGAGGCACTCAGTCAGACCCAGTGTTGACATGTGGCAAGACGCTCCTCGGGGCGCTTCTTGCTTGGGCTTCTCTCCTGGAGGCCCTCAGTCAGACCCATTGTTGACATGTGGCAAGACGCTCCTCGGGGCACGTCTTGCTTGGGCCTCTCTCCTGGAGGCGCTCAGTCAGACTGAGTAGTGACATGTGGCCTGACGCTCCTCGGGGCGCGTGTTGCTTGGGCCTCTCTCCTGGAGGCGCTCAGTAAGACCAAGTGGTGACATGTGGCAAGACACTCCTCGGGGCGTGTCTTGCTTGGGCCTCTCTCCTGGAGGCCCTCTGTCAGACCCAGTGTTGACATGTGTCAAGACGCTCCTCGGGGCGCGTCTTGCTTTGGCCTCTCTCCTGGAGGCGCTCAGTCAGACCGAGTGCTGACATGTGGCAAGACGCTCCTCGGGCCGCGTGTTGCTTGGGCTTCTCTCCTGGAGGCCCTCAGTCAGACCCAGTGTTGACATGTGTCAAGACGCTCCTCGGGGCGCGTCTTGCTTTGGCCTCTCTCCTGGAGGCGCTCAGTCAGACCGAGTGCTGACATGTAGCAAGAAGCTCCTCGGGGTGCGTCATGCTTGGGCTTCTATCCTGGAGGCCCTCAGTCAGACCCAGTGTTGACATGTGGCAAGACGCTCCTCCGGGCGCGTATTGCTTGGGCCTCTCTCCTGGATGCCCTCCGTCAGACCCAGTGTTGACATGTGGCAAGACTCTCCTCGGGGCCCGTCTTGCTTGGGCTTCTCTCATGGAGGCCCTCAGTCAGACCCAGTGTTGACAGGTGTCAAGACGCTCCTCGGGGCGTGTCTTGCTTGGCCCTCTCTCCTGGAGGTGCTCAGTCAGACCCAGTGTTGTCATGTGGCAAGACGCTCCTCGGGGCGCTTCTTGCTTGGGCTTCTCTCCTGGAGGCCCTCAGTCAGACCCATTGTTGACATGTGGCAAGACGCTCCTCGGGGCACGTCTTGCTTGGGCCTCTCTCCTGGAGGCGCTCAGTCAGACCGAGTAGTGACATGTGGCAAGACGCTCCTCGGGGCGCGTCTTGCTGGGTTTTCTCTCATGGAGGCACTCAGTCAGACCCAGTGTTGACATGTGGCAAGACGCTCCTCAGGGCGCGTGTTGCTTGGACCTCTCTGCTGGAGGCGGTCAGTCAGACCGAGTAGTGACATGTGGCAAGACGCTCCTCGTGGCGCGTCTTGCTTGGGCCTCTCTCCTGGAGGCACTCAGTCAGACCCAGTGTTGACATGTGGCAAGACGCTCCTCGGGGCGCTTCTTGCTTGGGCTTCTCTCCTGGAGGCCCTCAGTCAGACCCATTGTTGACATGTGGCAAGACGCTCCTCGGGGCACGTCTTGCTTGGGCCTCTCTCCTGGAGGCGCTCAGTCAGACTGAGTATTGACATGTGGCCTGACGCTCCTCGGGGCGCGTGTTGCTTGGGCCTCTCTCCTGGAGGCGCTCAGTAAGACCAAGTGGTGACATGTGGCAAGACACTCCTCGGGGCGTGTCTTGCTTGGGCCTCTCTCCTGGAGGCCCTCTGTCAGACCCAGTGTTGACATGTGTCAAGACGCTCCTCGGGGCGCGTCTTGCTTTGGCCTCTCTCCTGGAGGCGCTCAGTCAGACCGAGTGCTGACATGTGGCAAGACGCTCCTCGGGCCGCGTGTTGCTTGGGCTTCTCTCCTGGAGGCCCTCAGTCAGACCCATTGTTGACATGTGGCAAGACGCTCCTCGGGGCACGTCTTGCTTGGAACTCTCTCCTGGAGGCGCTCAGTCAGACCGAGTGCTGACATATGGAAAGACGCTCCTCGGGGCGCGTCTTGCTTGGGCTTCTCTCCTGGAGGCGCTCAGAAAGACCCAGTGTTGACATGTGACAAGACGCTCCTCGGGGCGCGTCTTGCTTGGGCCTCTCTCCTGGAGGCGCTCAGTCAGACCCAGTGGTGACATGTGGCAAGACACTCCTCGGGGCGCGTCTTGCTTGGGCCTCTCTCCTGGAGGCCCTTTGTCAGACCGAGTGTTGACATGTGGCAAGACTCTCCTCGGGGCGCGTCTTGCTTGGGCTTCTCTCATGGAGGCCCTCAGTCAGACCCAGTGTTGACATGTGTCAAGACGCTCCTCGGGGCGTGTCTTGCTTGGGCCTCTCTCCTGGAGGCGCTCAGTCAGACCCAGTGTTGACATGTGGCAAGACGCTCCTCGGGGCGTGTCTTGCTTGGGCTTCTCTCCTGGAGGCCCTCAGTCAGACCCATTGTTGACATGTGGCAAGACGCTCCTCGGGGCACGTCTTGCTTGGGCCTCTCTCCTGGAGGCGCTCAAACAGACCGAGTAGTGACATGTGGCAAGACACTCCTCGGGGCGCGTCTTGCTGGGGCTTCTCTCATGGAGGCACTCAGTCAGACCCAGTGTTGACATGTGGCAAGACGCTCCTCGGGGCGCGTCTTGCTTGGACCTCTCTCACTGAGGCGCTCAGTCAGACCGAGTAGTGACATGTGGCAAGACGCTCCTCGGGGCGCGTCTTGCTTGGGCCTCTCTCCAGAAGGCCCTCAATCAGACCCAGTGTTGACATGTGGCAAGACGCTCCTCGGGGCGCGTCTTGCTTGGGCCTCTCTCCTGGAGGCGCTCAGTCAGACTGAGTAGTGACATGTGGCCTGACGCTCCTCGGGGCGCGTCTTGCTTGGGCCTCTCTCCTGGAGGCGCTCAGTCAGACCCAGTGTTGACATGTGGCAAGACGCTCCTCGGGGCGCGTCTTGCTTGGGCTTGTCTCCTGGAGGCCCTCAGTCAGACCCATTGTTGACATGTGGCAAGACGCTCCTCGGGGCACGTCTTGCTTGGGCCTCTCTCCTGGAGGCGCTCAGTCAGACCGAGTAGTGACATGTGGCAAGACACTCCTCGGGGCGCGTCTTGCTTGGACCTCTCTCCTGGAGGCGCTCAGTTAGACCGAGTAGTGACATGTCGCAAGACGCTCCTCGGGGCGCGTCTTGCTTGGGCCTCTTTCCTGGAGGCGCTCAGTCAGACCGAGTGCTGACATAAGGCAAGACGCTCCTCGGGGCGCATCTTGCTGGGGCCTCTCTCCTGGAGGCGCTCAATCAGACCCAGTGGTGACACGTGGCAAGACGCTCCTCGGGGCGCGTCTTCCTTGGGCCTCTCTCCTGGAGGCGCTCAGTCAGACCCAGTGGTGACACGTGGCAAGACGCTCCTCGGGGCGCGTCTTGCTTGGGCCTCTCTCCTGGAGGCGCTCAGTCAGACCCAGTGTTGACATGTGGCAAGACACTCCTCGGGGCGCGTCTTGCTTGGGCCTCTCTCCTGGAGGCCCTCTGTCAGACCGAGTGTTGTCATGTGGCAAGAAGCTCCTCGGGGCGCGTCTTGCTTGGGCTTCTCTCCTGGAGGCCCTCAGTAAGACCCATTGTTGACATGTGGCAAGACGCTCCTCGGGGCTCGTCTTGCTTGGGCCTCTCTCCAGAAGGCCCTCAATCAGACCCAGTGTTGACACGTGGCAAGACGCTCCTCGGGGCGCGTGTTGCTTGGGCCTCTCTCCTGGAGGCGCTCAGTCAGACCAAGTGGTGACATCTGGCAAGACACTCCTTGGGGCGCGTCTTGCTTGGGCCTCTCTCCTGGAGGCCCTCTGTCAGACCCAGTGTTGACATGTGTCAAGACGCTCCTCGGGGCGCGTCTTGCTTGGGCTTCTCTCCGGGAGGCCCTCAGTCAGACCCATTGTTGACATGTGGCAAGACGCTCCTCGGGGCGCAACTTGCTTTGGCCTCTCTCCTGGAGGCGCTCAGTCAGACCGAGTGCTGTCATGTGGCAAGACGCTCCTCGGGCCGCGTGTTGCTTGGGCTTCTCTCCTGGAGGCCCTCAGTCAGACCCATTGTTGACATGTGGCAAGACGCTCCTCGGGGCGCGTCTTGCTTGGGCCTCTCTCCTGGAGGCGCTCAGTCAGACCCAGTGGTGACATGTGGCAAGACACTCCTCGGGGCGTGTCTTGCTTGGGCCTCTCTCCTGGAGGCCCTCTGTCAGACCGAGTGTTGTCATGTGGCAAGACTCTCCTCGGGGCGCGTCTTGCTTGGGCTTATCTCATGGAGGCCCTCAGTCAGACCCAGTGTTGACATGTGTCAAGACGCTCCTCGGGGCGTGTCTTGCTTGGGCCTCTCTCCTGTGGAAGCTCAGTCAGACCCAGTGTTGACATGTGGCAAGACGCTCCTTGGGGCGCGTCTTGCTTGGGCTTCTCTCCTGGAGGCCCTCAGTCAGACCCATTGTTGACATGTGGCAAGACGCTCCGCGGGGCACGTCTTGCTTGGGCCTCTCTCCTGGAGGCCCTCTGTCAGACCCAGTGTTGACATGTGGCAAGACGCTCCTCCTTGGCGCATCTTGCTTGGGCCTCTCTCCTGGAGGCCCTCAGTCAGACCCATTGTTGACATGTGGCAAGACGCTCCTCGGGGCGCGTCTTGCTTGGGCCTCTCTCCTGGAGGCGCTCAGTCAGACCGAGTGCTGACATAAGGCAAGACGCTCCTCGGGGCGCGTCTTGCTGGGGCCTCTCTCCTGGAGGCGCTCAGTCAGACCCAGTGCTGACATGTGGCAAGACGCTCCTCGGGGCGCGTCTTGCTTGGGCCTCTCTCCTGGAGGCGCTCAGTCAGACTGAGTGCTGACATGTAGCAAGAAGCTCCTCGGGGTGCGTCATGCTTGGGCTTCTCTCCTGGAGGCCCTCAGTCAGACCCATTGTTGACATGTGGCAAGACGCTCCTCCGGGCGCGTATTGCTTGGGCCTCTCTCCTGGATGCCCTCTGTCAGACGCAGTGTTGACATGTGGCAAGACTCTCCTCGGGGCCCGTCTTGCTTGGGCTTCTCTCATGGAGGCCCTCAGTCAGACCCAGTGTTGACATGTGACAAGACGATCCTCGGGGCGTGTCTTGCTTGGGCCTCTCTCCTGGAGGCGCTCAGTCAGACCCAGTGTTGACATGTGGCAAGACGCTCCTCGGGGCGCTTCTTGCTTGGGCTTCTCTCCTGGAGGCCCTCAGTCAGACCCATTGTTGACATGTGGCAAGACGCTCCTCGGGGCACGTCTTGCTTGGGCCTCTCTCCTGGAGGCGCTCAGTCAGACCGAGTAGTGACATGTGGCAAGACGCTCCTCGGGGCGCGTCTTGCTGGGGCTTCTCTCATGGAGGCACTCAGTCATACCCAGTGTTGACATGTGGCAAGACGCTCCTCGGGGCGCGTGTTGCTTGGACCTCTCTCCTGGAGGCGCTCAGTCAGACCCAGTGCTGACATGTGGCAAGAAGCTCCTCGGGGCGCATCTTGCTTGGGCTTCTCTCCTGGAGGCCCTCAGTAAGACCAATTGTTGACATGTGGCAAGACACTCCTCGGGGCGCGTCTTGCTTGGGCCTCTCTCCAGAAGGCCCTCAATCAGACCCAGTGTTGACAAGTGGCAAGACGCTCCTCGGGGCGCATCTTGCTTGGGCCTCTCTCCTGGAGGCGCTCAGTCAGACTGAGTAGTGACATGTGGCCTGACGCTCCTCGGGGCGCGTGTTGCTTGGGCCTCTCTCCTGGAGGCGCTCAGTCAGACCAAGTGGTGACATGTGGCAAAACACTCCTCGGGGCGCGTCTTGCTTGGGCCTCTCTCCTGGAGGCCCTCTGTCAGACCCAGTGTTGACATGTGTCAAGACGCTCCTCGGGGCGCGTCTTGTTAGGGCTTCTCTCCTGGAGGCCCTCAGTCAGACCCATTGTTGACATGTGGCAACACGCTCCTCTGGGCGCGTCTTGCTTGGGCCTCTCTCCTGGAGGCGCTCAGTCAGACCGAGTGCTGACATATGGAAAGACGCTCCTCGGGGCGCGTCTTGCTTGGGCTTCTCTCCTGGAGGCGCTCAGAAAGACCCAGTGTTGACATGTGACAAGACGCTCCTCGGGGCGCGTCTTGCTTGGGCCTCTCTCCTGGAGTCGCTCAGTCAGACCCAGTGGTGACATGTGGCAAGACACTCCTCGGGGCGCGTCTTCCTTGGGCCTCTCTCCTGGAGGCCCTTTGTCAGACCGAGTGTTGACATGTGGCAAGACTGTCCGCGGGGCGCGTCTTGCTTGGGCTTCTCTCATGGAGGCCCTCAGTCAGACCCAGTGTTGACATGTGTCAAGACGCTCCTCGGGGCGTGTCTTGCTTGGGCCTCTCTCCTGGAGGCGCTCAGTCAGACCCAGTGTTGACATGTGGCAAGACGCTCCTCGGGGCGCGTCTTGCTTGGGCTTCTCTCCTGGAGGCCCTCAGTCAGACCCATTGTTGACATGTGGCAAGACGCTCCTCGGGGCACGTCTTGCTTGGGCCTCTCTCCTGGAGGCGCTCAAACAGACCGAGTAGTGACATTTGGCAAGACACTCCTCGGGGCGCGTCTTGCTTGGGCCTCTCTAATGGAGGCCGTCTGTCAGACCCAGTGTTGAGATGTGTCAAGACGCTCCTCGGGGCGCGTCTTGCTTTGGCCTCTCTCCTGGAGGCGCTCAGTCAGACCGAGTGCTGACATGTGGCAAGAAGCTCCTCGGGGCGCGTCTTGCTTGGGCTTCTCTCCTGGAGGCCCTCAGTAAGACCCATTGTTGACATGTGGCAAGACGCTCCTCGGGGCTCGTCTCGCTTGGGCCTCTCTCCAGAAGGCCCTCAATCAGACCCAGTGTTGACACGTGGCAAGACGCTCCTCGGGGCGCGTCTTGCTTGGGCCTCTCTCCTGGAGGCGCTCAGTCAGACTGAGTAGTGACATGTGGCCTGACGCTCCTCGGGGCGCGTGTTGCTTGGGCCTCTCTCCTGGAGGCGCTCAGTCAGACCAAGTGGTGACATGTGGCAAGACACTCCTCGGGGCGCGTCTTGCTTGGGCCTCTCTCCTGGAGGCGCTCAATCAGACCCAGTGGTGAAACGTGGCAAGACGCTCCTCGGGGCGCGTCTTGCTTGGGCCTCTCTCCTGGAGGCGCTCAGTCAGACCCAGTGGTGACACGTGGCAAGACGCTCCTCGGGGCGCGTCTTGCTTGGGCCTCTCTCCTGGAGGCGCTCAGTCAGACCCAGTGGTGACACGTGGCAAGACGCTCCTCGGGGCGCGTCTTGCTTGGGCCTCTCTCCTGGAGGCGCTCAGTCAGACCCAGTGTTGACATGTGGCAAGACACTCCTCGGGGCGCGTCTTGCTTGGGCCTCTCTAATGGAGGCCGTCTGTCAGACCCAGTGTTGAGATGTGTCAAGACGCTCCTCGGGGCGCGTCTTGCTTTGGCCTCTCTCCTGGAGGCGCTCAGTCAGACCCATTGTTGACATGTGGCAAGACGCTCCTCGGGGCGCGTGTTGCTTGGACCTCTCTCCTGGAGGCGCTCAGTCAGACCCAGTGCTGACATGTGGCAAGACGCTCCTCTGAACGCGTCTTGCTTGGGCTTCTCTCCTGGAGGCCCTCAGTAAGACCCATTGTTGACATGTGGCAAGACGCTCCTCGGGGCTCGTCTTGCTTGGGCCTCTCTCCAGAAGGCCCTCAATCAGACCCAGTGTTGACACGTGGCAAGACGCTCCTCGGGGCGCGTCTTGCTTGGGCCTCTCTCCTGGAGGCGCTCAGTCAGACTGAGTAGTGACATGTGGCCTGACGCTCCTCGGGGCGCGTGTTGCTTGGGCCTCTCTCCTGGAGGCGCTCAGTCAGACCAAGTGGTGACATGTGGCAAGACACTCCTCGGGGCGCGTCTTGCTTGGGCCTCTCTCCTGGAGGCGCTCAATCAGACCCAGTGGTGAAACGTGGCAAGACGCTCCTCGGGGCGCGTCTTGCTTGGGCCTCTCTCCTGGAGGCGCTCAGTCAGACCCAGTGGTGACACGTGGCAAGACGCTCCTCGGGGCGCGTCTTGCTTGGGCCTCTCTCCTGGAGGCGCTCAGTCAGACCCAGTGGTGACACGTGGCAAGACGCTCCTCGGGGCGCGTCTTGCTTGGGCCTCTCTCCTGGAGGCGCTCAGTCAGACCCAGTGTTGACATGTGGCAAGACACTCCTCGGGGCGCG
The DNA here is from genome assembly GCF_043380555.1 of Nothobranchius furzeri. Lineage (NCBI taxonomy): Eukaryota > Metazoa > Chordata > Actinopteri > Cyprinodontiformes > Nothobranchiidae > Nothobranchius > Nothobranchius furzeri. The sequence continues at coordinate 13,483,156 of NC_091747.1, read as the reverse complement.
TCTTGCTTGGGCCTCTCTAATGGAGGCCGTCTGTCAGACCCAGTGTTGAGATGTGTCAAGACGCTCCTCGGGGCGCGTCTTGCTTTGGCCTCTCTCCTGGAGGCGCTCAGTCAGACCCATTGTTGACATGTGGCAAGACGCTCCTCGGGGCGCGTGTTGCTTGGACCTCTCTCCTGGAGGCGCTCAGTCAGACCCAGTGCTGACATGTGGCAAGAAGCTCCTCGGGGCGCATCTTGCTTGGGCTTCTCTCCTGGAGGCCCTCAGTAAGACCAATTGTTGACATGTGGCAAGACACTCCTCGGGGCGCGTCTTGCTTGGGCCTCTCTCCAGAAGGCCCTCAATCAGACCCAGTGTTGACAAGTGGCAAGACGCTCCTCGGGGCGCATCTTGCTTGGGCCTCTCTCCTGGAGGCGCTCAGTCAGACTGAGTAGTGACATGTGGCCTGACGCTCCTCGGGGCGCGTGTTGCTTGGGCCTCTCTCCTGGAGGCGCTCAGTCAGACCCAGTGGTGACACGTGGCAAGACGCTCCTCGGGGCGCGTCTTGCTTGGGCCTCTCTCCTGGAGGCGCTCAGTCAGACCCAGTGGTGACACGTGGCAAGACGCTCCTCGGGGCGCGTCTTGCTTGGGCCTCTCTCCTGGAGGCGCTCAGTCAGACCCAGTGTTGACATGTGGCAAGACACTCCTCGGGGCGCGTCTTGCTTGGGCCTCTCTAATGGAGGCCGTCTGTCAGACCCAGTGTTGAGATGTGTCAAGACGCTCCTCGGGGCGCGTCTTGCTTTGGCCTCTCTCCTGGAGGCGCTCAGTCAGACCCATTGTTGACATGTGGCAAGACGCTCCTCGGGGCGCGTGTTGCTTGGACCTCTCTCCTGGAGGCGCTCAGTCAGACCCAGTGCTGACATGTGGCAAGAAGCTCCTCGGGGCGCATCTTGCTTGGGCTTCTCTCCTGGAGGCCCTCAGTAAGACCAATTGTTGACATGTGGCAAGACACTCCTCGGGGCGCGTCTTGCTTGGGCCTCTCTCCAGAAGGCCCTCAATCAGACCCAGTGTTGACAAGTGGCAAGACGCTCCTCGGGGCGCATCTTGCTTGGGCCTCTCTCCTGGAGGCGCTCAGTCAGACTGAGTAGTGACATGTGGCCTGACGCTCCTCGGGGCGCGTGTTGCTTGGGCCTCTCTCCTGGAGGCGCTCAGTCAGACCAAGTGGTGACATGTGGCAAAACACTCCTCGGGGCGCGTCTTGCTTGGGCCTCTCTCCTGGAGGCCCTCTGTCAGACCCAGTGTTGACATGTGTCAAGACGCTCCTCGGGGCGCGTCTTGTTAGGGCTTCTCTCCTGGAGGCCCTCAGTCAGACCCATTGTTGACATGTGGCAACACGCTCCTCTGGGCGCGTCTTGCTTGGGCCTCTCTCCTGGAGGCGCTCAGTCAGACCGAGTGCTGACATATGGAAAGACGCTCCTCGGGGCGCGTCTTGCTTGGGCTTCTCTCCTGGAGGCGCTCAGAAAGACCCAGTGTTGACATGTGACAAGACGCTCCTCGGGGCGCGTCTTGCTTGGGCCTCTCTCCTGGAGTCGCTCAGTCAGACCCAGTGGTGACATGTGGCAAGACACTCCTCGGGGCGCGTCTTCCTTGGGCCTCTCTCCTGGAGGCCCTTTGTCAGACCGAGTGTTGACATGTGGCAAGACTGTCCGCGGGGCGCGTCTTGCTTGGGCTTCTCTCATGGAGGCCCTCAGTCAGACCCAGTGTTGACATGTGTCAAGACGCTCCTCGGGGCGTGTCTTGCTTGGGCCTCTCTCCTGGAGGCGCTCAGTCAGACCCAGTGTTGACATGTGGCAAGACGCTCCTCGGGGCGCGTCTTGCTTGGGCTTCTCTCCTGGAGGCCCTCAGTCAGACCCATTGTTGACATGTGGCAAGACGCTCCTCGGGGCACGTCTTGCTTGGGCCTCTCTCCTGGAGGCGCTCAAACAGACCGAGTAGTGACATTTGGCAAGACACTCCTCGGGGCGCGTCTTGCTTGGGCCTCTCTAATGGAGGCCGTCTGTCAGACCCAGTGTTGAGATGTGTCAAGACGCTCCTCGGGGCGCGTCTTGCTTTGGCCTCTCTCCTGGAGGCGCTCAGTCAGACCGAGTGCTGACATGTGGCAAGAAGCTCCTCGGGGCGCGTCTTGCTTGGGCTTCTCTCCTGGAGGCCCTCAGTAAGACCCATTGTTGACATGTGGCAAGACGCTCCTCGGGGCTCGTCTCGCTTGGGCCTCTCTCCAGAAGGCCCTCAATCAGACCCAGTGTTGACACGTGGCAAGACGCTCCTCGGGGCGCGTCTTGCTTGGGCCTCTCTCCTGGAGGCGCTCAGTCAGACTGAGTAGTGACATGTGGCCTGACGCTCCTCGGGGCGCGTGTTGCTTGGGCCTCTCTCCTGGAGGCGCTCAGTCAGACCAAGTGGTGACATGTGGCAAGACACTCCTCGGGGCGCGTCTTGCTTGGGCCTCTCTCCTGGAGGCGCTCAATCAGACCCAGTGGTGAAACGTGGCAAGACGCTCCTCGGGGCGCGTCTTGCTTGGGCCTCTCTCCTGGAGGCGCTCAGTCAGACCCAGTGGTGACACGTGGCAAGACGCTCCTCGGGGCGCGTCTTGCTTGGGCCTCTCTCCTGGAGGCGCTCAGTCAGACCCAGTGGTGACACGTGGCAAGACGCTCCTCGGGGCGCGTCTTGCTTGGGCCTCTCTCCTGGAGGCGCTCAGTCAGACCCAGTGTTGACATGTGGCAAGACACTCCTCGGGGCGCGTCTTGCTTGGGCCTCTCTAATGGAGGCCGTCTGTCAGACCCAGTGTTGAGATGTGTCAAGACGCTCCTCGGGGCGCGTCTTGCTTTGGCCTCTCTCCTGGAGGCGCTCAGTCAGACCCATTGTTGACATGTGGCAAGACGCTCCTCGGGGCGCGTCTTGCTTGGGCTTCTCTCCTGGAGGCGCTCAGAAAGACCCAGTGTTGACATGTGACAAGACGCTCCTCGGGGCGCGTCTTGCTTGGGCCTCTCTCCTGGAGGCGCTCAGTCAGACCCAGTGGTGACATGTGGCAAGACACTCCTCGGGGCGCGTCTTCCTTGGGCCTCTCTCCTGGAGGCCCTTTGTCAGACCGAGTGTTGACATGTGGCAAGACTGTCCGCGGGGCGCGTCTTGCTTGGGCTTCTCTCATGGAGGCCCTCAGTCAGACCCAGTGTTGACATGTGTCAAGACGCTCCTCGGGGCGTGTCTTGCTTGGGCCTCTCTCCTGGAGGCGCTCAGTCAGACCCAGTGTTGACATGTGGCAAGACGCTCCTCGGGGCGCGTCTTGCTTGGGCTTCTCTCCTGGAGGCCCTCAGTCAGACCCATTGTTGACATGTGGCAAGACGCTCCTCGGGGCACGTCTTGCTTGGGCCTCTCTCCTGGAGGCGCTCAAACAGACCGAGTAGTGACATTTGGCAAGACGCTCCTCGGGGCGCGTCTTGCTTGGGCCTCTCTCCAGAAGGCCCTCAATCAGACCCAGTGTTGACATGTGGCAAGACGCTCCTCGGGGCGCGTCTTGCTTGGGCCTCTCTCCTGGAGGTGCTCAGTCAGACTGAGTAGTGACATGTGGCCTGACGCTCCTCGGGGCGCGTCTTGCTTGGGCCTCTCTCCTGGAGGCGCTCAGTCAGACCCAGTGTTGACATGTGGCAAGACGCTCCTCGGGGCGCGTCTTGCTTGGGCTTCTCTCCTGGAGGCCCTCAGTCAGACCGAGTGCTGACATGTGGCAAGAAGCTCCTCGGGGCGCGTCTTGCTTGGGCTTCTCTCCTGGAGGCCCTCAGTCAGACCCATAGTTGACATGTGGCAAGACGCTCCTCGGGGCACGTCTTGCTTGGGCCTCTCTCCTGGAGGCGGTCAGTCAGACCGAGTAGTGGCATGTGGCAAGACGCTCCTCGGGGCGCGTCTTGCTTGGACCTCTCTCCTGGAGGCGCTCAGTTAGACCGAGTAGTGACATGTCGCAAGACGCTCCTCGGGGCGCGTCTTGCTTGGGCCTCTCTCCTGGAGGCGCTCAGTCAGACCGAGTGCTGACATAAGGCCAAACGCTCCTCGGGGCGCGTCTTGCTGGGGCCTCTCTCCTGGAGGCGCTCAATCAGACCCAGTGGTGAAACGTGGCAAGACGCTCCTCGGGGCGCGTCTTGCTTGGGCCTCTCTCCTGGAGGCGCTCAGTCAGACCCAGTGGTGACACGTGGCAAGACGCTCCTCGGGGCGCGTCTTGCTTGGGCCTCTCTCCTGGAGGCGCTCAGTCAAACCCAGTGTTGACATGTGGCAAGACACTCCTCGGGGCGCGTCTTGCTTGGGCCTCTCTAATGGAGGCCGTCTGTCAGACCCAGTGTTGAGATGTGTCAAGACGCTCCTCGGGGCGCGTCTTGCTTTGGCCTCTCTCCTGGAGGCGCTCAGTCAGACCGAGTGCTGACATGTGGCAAGAAGCTCCTCGGGGCGCGTCTTGCTTGGGCTTCTCTCCTGGAGGCACTCAGTAAGACCCATTGTTGACATGTGGCAAGACGCTCCTCGGGGCTCGTCTCGCTTGGGCCTCTCTCCAGAAGGCCCTCAATCAGACCCAGTGTTGACACGTGGCAAGACGCTCCTCGGGGCGCGTCTTGCTTGGGCCTCTCTCCTGGAGGCGCTCAGTCAGACTGAGTAGTGACATGTGGCCTGACGCTCCTCGGGGCGCGTGTTGCTTGGGCCTCTCTCCTGGAGGCGCTCAGTCAGACCAAGTGGTGACATGTGGCAAGACACTCCTCGGGGCGCGTCTTGCTTGGGCCTCTCTCCTGGAGGCCCTCTGTCAGACCCAGTGTTGACATGTGTCAAGACGCTTCTCGGGGCGCGTCTTGCTTGGGCTTCTCTCCTTGAGGCCCTCAGTCAGACCCATTGTTGACATGTGGCAAGATGCTCCTCGGGGCGCGTCTTGCTTTGGCCTCTCTCCTGGAGGCGCTCAGTCAGACCCAGTGGTGACACGTGGCAAGACGCTCCTCGGGGCGCGTCTTGCTTGGGCCTCTCTCCTTGAGGCGCTCAGTCAGACCCAGTGTTGACATGTGGCAAGACACTCCTCGGGGCGCGTCTTGCTTGGGCCTCTCTAATGGAGGCCGTCTGTCAGACCCAGTGTTGAGATGTGTCAAGACGCTCCTCGGGGCGCGTCTTGCTTTGGCCTCTCTCCTGGAGGCGCTCAGTCAGACCAAGTGCTGACATGTGGCAAGAAGCTCCTCGGGGCGCGTCTTGCTTGGGCTTCTCTCCTGGAGGCCCTCAGTAAGACCCATTGTTGACATGTGGCAAGACGCTCCTCGGGGCTCGTCTCGCTTGGGCCTCTCTCCAGAAGGCCCTCAATCAGACCCAGTGTTGACACGTGGCAAGACGCTCCTCTGGGCGCGTCTTGCTTGGGCCTCTCTCCTGGAGGCGCTCAGTCAGACTGAGTAGTGACATGTGGCCTGACGCTCCTCGGGGCGCGTGTTGCTTGGGCCTCTCTCCTGGAGGCGCTCAGTCAGACCAAGTGGTGACATGTGGCAAGACACTCCTCGGGGCGCGTCTTGCTTGGGCCTCTCTCCTGGAGGCCCTCTGTCAGACCCAGTGTTGACATGTGTCAAGACGCTTCTCGGGGCGCGTCTTGCTTGGGCTTCTCTTCTTGAGGCCCTCAGTCAGACCCATTGTTGACATGTGGCAAGACGCTCCTCGGGGCGCGTCTTGCTTTGGCCTCTCTCCTGGAGGCGCTCAGTCAGACCGAGTGCTGACATGTGGCAAGACACTCCTCGGGGCGCGTCTTGCTTGGGCCTCTCTCCTGGAGGCCCTCTGTCAGACCGAGTGTTGACATGTGGCAAGACTCTCCTCGGGGCGAGTCTTGCTTGGGCTTCTCTCATGGAGGCCCTCAGTCAGACCCAGTGTTGACATGTGTCAAGACGCTCCTCGGGGCGTGTCTTGCTTGGGCCTCTCTCCTGGAGGCGCTCAGTCAGACCCAGTGTCTACATGTGGCAAGACGCTCCTCGGGGCGCGTCTTGCTTGGGCCTCTCTCCTGGAGGCGCTCAGTCAGACTGAGTAGTGACATGTGGCCTGACGCTCCTCGGGGCGCGTGTTGCTTGGGCCTCTCTCCTGGAGGCGCTCAGTCAGACCAAGTGGTGACATGTGGCAAGACACTCCTCGGGGCGCGTCTTGCTTGGGCCTCTCTCCTGGAGGCCCTCTGTCAGACCCAGTGTTGACATGTGTCAAGACGCTTCTCGGGGCGCGTCTTGCTTGGGCTTCTCTCCTTGAGGCCCTCAGTCAGACCCATTGTTGACATGTGGCAAGACGCTCCTCGGGGCGCGTCTTGCTTTGGCCTCTCTCCTGGAGGCGCTCAGTCAGACCGAGTGCTGACATGTGGCAAGACACTCCTCGGGGCGCGTGTTGCTTGGGCCTCTCTCCTGGAGGCCCTCTGTCAGACCGAGTGTTGACATGTGGCAAGACTCTCCTCGGGGCGCGTCTTGCTTGGGCTTCTCTCATGGAGGCCCTCATTCAGACCCAGTGTTGACATGTGTCAAGACGCTCCTCGGGGCGTGTCTTGCTTGGGCCTCTCTCCTGGAGGCGCTCAGTCAGACCCAGTGTCTACATGTGGCAAGACGCTCCTCGGGGCGTGTCTTGCTTGGGCCTCTCTCCTGGAGGCCCTCAGTCAGACCCATTGTTGACATGTGGCAAGACGCTCATGGGGCACGTCTTGCTTGGGCCTCTCTCCTGGAGGCGCTCAAACAGACCGAGTAGTGACATGTGGCAAGACGCTCCTCGGGGTGCGTCTTGCTGGGGCTACTCTCATGGAGGCACTCAGTCAGACCCAGTGTTGACATGTGGCAAGACGCTCCTCGGGGCGCTTCTTGCTTGGGCCTCTCTCCTGGAGGCGCTCAGTCAGAACCAGAGGTGACATGTGGCAAGACGCTCCTCGGGGCGCGTCTTGCTTGGGCCTCTCTCCTGGAGGCCCTCTGTCAGACCCAGTGTTGACATGTGGCAAGACGCTCCTCCTTGGCGCATCTTGCTTGGGCCTCTCTCCTGGAGGCCCTCAGTCAGACCCATTGTTGACATGTGGCAAGACGCTCCTCGGGGCACGTCTAGCTTGGGCCTCTCTCCTGGAGGCGCTCAGTCAGACCGAGTGCTGACATAAGGCAAGACGCTCCTCGGGGCGCGTCTTGCTGGGGCCTCTCTCCTGGAGGCGCTCAGTCAGACCCAGTGCTGACATGTGGCAAGACGCTCCTCGGGGCGCGTCTTGCTTGGGCCTCTCTCCTGGAGGCGCTCAGTCGGACTGAGTAGTGACATGTGGCCTGACGCTCCTCGGGGCGCGGCTTGCTTGGGCCTCTCTCCTGGAGGCGCTCAGTCAGACCCAGTGTTGACATGTGGCAAGACACTCCTCGGGGCGCGTCTTGCTTGGGCCTCTCTCCTGGAGGCGCTCTGTCAGACCCAGTGTTGACATGTGTCAAGACGCTCCTCGGGGCGCAGTCTTGCTTGGGCTTCTCTCCTGGAGGCCCTCAGTCAGACCCATTGTTGACATGTGGCAAGACGCTCCTCGGGGCGCGTCTTGCTTGGGCCTCTCTCCTGGAGGCGCTCAGTCAGACCGAGTGCTGACAAGTGGCAAGACGCTCCTCGGGCCGCGTGTTGCTTGGGCTTCTCTCCTGGAGGTCCTCAGTCAGACCCATTGTTGACATGTGGCAAGACGCTCCTCGGGGCGCGTCGTGCTTGGGCCTCTCTCCTGGAGGCGTTCAGTCAGACCGAGTGCTGACATGTGGCAAGACGCTCCTCGGGGCGCGTCTTGCTTGGGCTTCTCTCCTGGAGGCGCTCAGAAAGACCCAGTGTTGACATGTGACAAGACGCTCCTCGGGGCGCGTCTTGCTTGGGCCTCTCTCCTGGAGGCGCTCAGTCAGAACCAGAGGTGACATGTGGCAAGACGCTCCTCGGGGCGCGTCTTGCTTGGGCCTCTCTCCTGGAGGCCCTCTGTCAGACCCAGTGTTGACATGTGGCAAGACGCTCTTCTGGGCGCATCTTGCTTGGGCCTCTCTCCTGGAGGCCCTCAGTCAGACCCAGTGTTGACATGTGGCAAGACGCTCCTCGGGGCGCGTCTTGCTTGGGCCTCTCTCCTGGAGGCGCTCAGTCAGACCGAGTGCTGACATAAGGCAAGATGCTCCTCGGGGCGCGTCTTGCTGGGGCCTCTCTCCTGGAGGCGCTCAGTCAGACCCAGTGCTGACATGTGGCAAGACTCTCCTCGGGGCGCGTCTTGCTTGGGCCTCTCTCCTGGAGGCGCTCAGTCAGACTGAGTAGTGACATGTGGCCTGACGCTCCTCGGGGCGAGTCTTGCTTGGGCCTCTCTCCTGGAGGCCCTCTGTCAGACCCAGTGTGGACATGTGTCAAGACACTCCTCGGGGGGCAGTCTTGCTTGGGCTTCTCTCCTGGAGGCCTTCAGTCAGACCCATTGTTGACATGTGGCAAGACGCTCCTCGGGGCGCGTCTTGCTTGGGCTTCTCTCCTGGAGGCGCTCAGACAGACCCAGTGTTGACATGTGACAAGACGCTCCTTGGGGCGCGTCTTGCTTGGGCCTCTCTCCTGGAGGCGCTCAGTCAGAACCAGAGGTGACATGTGGCAAGACGCTCCTCCGGGCGCATCTTGCTTGGGCCTCTCTCCTGGAGGCCCTCAGTCAGACCCATTGTTGACATGTGGCAAGACGCTCCTCGGGGCGCGTCTTGCTTGGGCCTCTCTCCTGGAGGCGCTCAGTCAGACCCAGTGTTGACATGTGGCAAGACGCTCCTCGGGGCGCGTCTTGCTTGGGCCTCTCTCCTGGAGGCGCTCAGTCAGACCCAGTGGTGACATGTGGAAAGACGCTCCTCGGGGCGCGTGTTGCTTGGGCCTCTCTCCTGGAGGCGCTCAGTCAGACCCAGTGTTGACACGTGGCAAGACGCTCCTCGGGGCGCGTCTTGCTTGGGCCTCTCTCCTGGAGGCGCTCAGTCAGACCCAGTGTTGACATGTGGCAAGACGCTCCTCTGGGCGCGTCTTGCTTGGGCTTCTCTCCTGGAGGCCCTCAGTCAGACCCATTGTTGACATGTGGCAAGACGCTCCTCAGGGCACGTCTTGCTTGGGCCTCTCTCCTGGAGGCGCTCAGTCAGACCGAGTAGTGACATGTGGCAAGACGCTCCTCGGGGCGCGTCTTGCTTGGACCTCCCTCCTGGAGGCGCTCAGTCAGACCGAGTAGTGACATGAGGCAAGACGCTCCTCGGGGCGCATCTTGCTTGGACCTCTCTCCTGGAGGCGCTCAGTTAGACCGAGTAGTGACATGTGGCAAGACGCTCCTCGGGGCGCGTCTTGCTGGGGCCTCTCTCCTGGAGGTGCTCAATCAGACCCAGTGGTGACAAGTGGCAAGACGCTCCTCGGGGCGCGTCTTGCTTGGGCCTCTCTCCTGGAGGCCCTCTGTCAGACCCAGTGTTGACATGTGGCAAGACGCTCCTCCGGGCGCATCTTGCTTGGGCCTCTCTCCTGGAGGCCCTCAGTCAGACCCATTGTTGACATGTGGCAAGACGCTCCTCGGGGCGCGTCTTGCTTGGGCCTCTCTCCTGGAGGCGCTCAGTCAGACCGAGTGCTGACATAAGGCAAGATGCTCCTCGGGGCGCATCTTGCTGGGGCCTCTCTCCTGGAGGCGCTCAGTCAGACCCAGTGCTGACATGTGGCAAGACTCTCCTCGGGGCGCGTCTTGCTTGGGCCTCTCTCCTGGAGGCGCTCAGTCAGACTGAGTAGTGACATGTGGCCTGACGCTCCTCGGGGCGCGTCTTGCTTGGGCCTCTCTCCTGGAGGCCCTCTGTCAGACCCAGTGTGGACATGTGTCAAGACGCTCCTCGGGGCGCAGTCTTGCTTGGGCTTCTCTCCTGGAGGCCTTCAGTCAGACCCATTGTTGACATGTGGCAAGACGCTCCTCGGGGCGCGTCTTGCTTGGGCTTCTCTCCTGGAGGCGCTCAGACAGACCCAGTGTTGACATGTGACAAGACGCTCCTTGGGACGCGTCTTGCTTGGGCCTCTCTCCTGGAGGCGCTCAGTCAGAACCAGAGGTGACATGTGGCAAGACGCTCCTCCGGGCGCATCTTGCTTGGGCCTCTCTCCTGGAGGCCCTCAGTCAGACCCATTGTTGACATGTGGCAAGACGCTCCTCGGGGCGCGTCTTGCTTGGGCCTCTCTCCTGGAGGCGCTCAGTCAGACCCAGTGGTGACACGTGGAAAGACACTCCTCGGGGCGCGTGTTGCTTGGGCCTCTCTCCTGGAGGCGCTCAGTCAGACCCAGTGTTGACACGTGGCAAGAAGCTCCTCGGGGCGCGTCTTGCTTGAGCCTCTCTCCTGGAGGCCCTCAGTCAGACCCATTGTTGACATGTGGCAAGACGCTCCTCAGGGCACGTCTTGCTTGGGCCTCTCTCCTGGAGGCGCTCAGTCAGACCGAGTAGTGACATGTGGCAAGACGCTCCTCGGGGCGCGTCTTGCTTGGACCTCCCTCCTGGAGGCGCTCAGTCAGACCGAGTAGTGACATGAGGCAAGACGCTCCTCGGGGCGCATCTTGCTTGGACCTCTCTCCTGGAGGCGCTCAGTTAGACCGAGTAGTGACATGTGGCAAGACGCTCCTCGGGGCGCGTCTTGCTGGGGCCTCTCTCCTGGAGGTGCTCAATCAGACCCAGTGGTGACAAGTGGCAAGACGCTCCTCGGGGCGCGTCTTGCTTGGGCCTCTCTCCTGGAGGCCCTCTGTCAGACCCAGTGTTGACATGTGGCAAGACGCTCCTCCGGGCGCATCTTGCTTGGGCCTCTCTCCTGGAGGCCCTCAGTCAGACCCATTGTTGACATGTGGCAAGACGCTCCTCGGGGCGCGTCTTGCTTGGGCCTCTCTCCTGGAGGCGCTCAGTCAGACCGAGTGCTGACATAAGGCAAGATGCTCCTCGGGGCGCATCTTGCTGGGGCCTCTCTCCTGGAGGCGCTCAGTCAGACCCAGTGCTGACATGTGGCAAGACTCTCCTCGGGGCGCGTCTTGCTTGGGCCTCTCTCCTGGAGGCGCTCAGTCAGACTGAGTAGTGACATGTGGCCTGACGCTCCTCGGGGCGCGTCTTGCTTGGGCCTCTCTCCTGGAGGCCCTCTGTCAGACCCAGTGTGGACATGTGTCAAGACGCTCCTCGGGGCGCAGTCTTGCTTGGGCTTCTCTCCTGGAGGCCTTCAGTCAGACCCATTGTTGACATGTGGCAAGACGCTCCTCGGGGCGCGTCTTGCTTGGGCTTCTCTCCTGGAGGCGCTCAGACAGACCCAGTGTTGACATGTGACAAGACGCTCCTTGGGACGCGTCTTGCTTGGGCCTCTCTCCTGGAGGCGCTCAGTCAGAACCAGAGGTGACATGTGGCAAGACGCTCCTCCGGGCGCATCTTGCTTGGGCCTCTCTCCTGGAGGCCCTCAGTCAGACCCATTGTTGACATGTGGCAAGACGCTCCTCGGGGCGCGTCTTGCTTGGGCCTCTCTCCTGGAGGCGCTCAGTCAGACCCAGTGGTGACACGTGGAAAGACACTCCTCGGGGCGCGTGTTGCTTGGGCCTCTCTCCTGGAGGCGCTCAGTCAGACCCAGTGTTGACACGTGGCAAGAAGCTCCTCGGGGCGCGTCTTGCTTGAGCCTCTCTCCTGGAGGCGCTCAGTCAGACCCAGTGTTGGCATGTGGCAAGACACTCCTCGGGGCGCGTCTTGGTTGGGCCTCTCTCCTGGAGGCGCTAATTCAGACCCAGTGGTGACATTTGGCAAGACGCTCCTCGGGGCGAGTATTGCTTGGGCCTCTCTCCTGAATGCCCTCTGTCAGACCGAGTGTTGACATGTGGCAAGACGCTCCTCTGGGCGCGTCTTGCTTGGGCTTCTCTCCTGGAGGCCCTCAGTCAGACCCATTGTTGACATGTGGCAAGACGCTCCTCGGGGCACGTCTTGCTTGGGCCTCTCTCCTGGAGGCGCTCAGTCAGACCGAGTAGTGACATGTGGCAAGACGCTCCTCGGGGCGCGTCTTGCTTGGACCTCCCTCCTGGAGGCGCTCAGTCAGACCGAGTAGTGACATGTGGCAAGACGCTCCTCGGGGCGCATCTTGCTTGGACCTCTCTCCTGGAGGCGCTCAGTTAGACCGAGTAGTGACATGTGGCAAGACGCTCCTCGGGGCGCGTCATGCTTGGGCCTCTCTCCTGGAGGCCCTCTGTCAGACCCAGTGTTGACATGTGGCAAGACGCTCCTCTGGGCGCATCTTGCTTGGGCCTCTCTCCTGGAGGCCCTCAGTCAGACCCATTGTTGACATGTGGCAAGACGCTCCTCGGGGCGCGTCTTGCTTGGGCCTCTCTCCTGGAGGCGCTCAGTCAGACCGAGTGCTGACATAAGGCAAGATGCTCCTCGGGGCGCGTCTTGCTGGGGCCTCTCTCCTGGAGGCGCTCAGTCAGACCCAGTGCTGACATGTGGCAAGACTCTCCTCGGGGCGCGTCTTGCTTGGGCCTCTCTCCTGGAGGCGCTCAGTCAGACTGAGTAGAGACATGTGGCCTGACGCTCCTCGGGGCGCGTCTTGCTTGGGCCTCTCTCCTGGAGGCCCTCTGTCAGACCCAGTGTGGACATGTGTCAAGACGCTCCTCGGGGCGCAGTCTTGCTTGGGCTTCTCTCCTGGAGGCCTTCAGTCAGACCCAGTGTTGACATGTGGCAAGACGCTCCTCGGGGCGCGTCTTGCTTGGGCTTCTCTCCTGGAGGCGCTCAGACAGACCCAGTGTTGACATGTGACAAGACGCTCCTTGGGGCGCGTCTTGCTTGGGCCTCTCTCCTGGAGGCGCTCAGTCAGAACCAGAGGTGACATGTGGCAAGACGCTCCTCCGGGCGAATCTTGCTTGGGCCTCTCTCCTGGAGGCGCTCAGTCAGACCCAGTGTTGACACGTGGCAAGACGCTCCTCGGGGCGCGTCTTGCTTGGGCCCCTCTCCTGGAGGCGCTCAGTCAGACCCAGTGTTGGCATGTGGCAAGACACTCCTCGGGGCGCGTCTTGGTTGGGCCTCTCTCCTGGAGGCGCTCATTCAGACCCAGTGGTGACATTTGGCAAGACGCTCCTCGGGGCGAGTATTGCTTGGGCCTCTCTCCTGGAGGCGCTCAGTCAGACTGAGTAGTGACATGTCGCCTGACGCTCCTCGGGGCGCGTCTTGCTTGGGCCTCTCTCCTGGAGGCCCTCAGTCAGACCCAGTGTGGACATGTGTCAAGACGCTCCTCGGGGCGCAGTCTTGCTTGGGCTTCTCTCCTGGAGGCCTTCAGTCAGACCCATTGTTGACATGTGGCAAGACGCTCCTCGGGGCGCGTCTTGCTTGGGCTTCTCTCCTGGAGGCGCTCAGACAGACCCAGTGTTGACATGTGATAAGACGCTCCTTGGGGCGCGTCTTGCTTGGGCCTCTCTCCTGGAGGCGCTCAGTCAGAACCAGAGGTGACATGTGGCAAGACGCTCCTCCGGGCGAATCTTGCTTGGGCCTCTCTCCTGGAGGCCCTCAGTCAGACCCATTGTTGATATGTGGCAAGACGCTCCTCGGGGCGCGTCTTGCTTGGGCCTCTCTCCTGGAGGCGCTCAGTCAGACCCAGTGTTGACACGTGGCAAGACGCTCCTCGGGGCGCGTCTTGCTTGGGCCTCTCTCCTGGAGGCGCTCAGTCAGACCCAGTGGTGACACGTGGAAAGACGCTCCTCGGGGCGCGTGTTGCTTGGGCCTCTCTCCTGGAGGCGCTCAGTCAGACCCAGTGTTGACACGTGGCAAGACGCTCCTCGGGGCGCGTCTTGCTTGGGCCTCTCTCCTGGAGGCGCTCAGTCAGACCCAGTGTTGGCATGTGGCAAGACACTCCTCGGGGCGCGTCTTGAATGGGCCTCTCTCCTGGAGGCGCTCATTCAGACCCAGTGGTGACATTTGGCAAGACGCTCCTCGGGGCGGGTATTGCTTGGGCCTCTCTCCTGAATGCCCTCTGTCAGACCGAGTGTTGACATGTGGCAAGACTGTCCTCAGTGCGCGTCTTGCTTGGGCTTCTCTCATGGAGGCCCTCAGTCCGACCCAGTGTTGACATGTGTCAAGACGCTCCTCGGGGCGTGTCTTGCTTGGGCCTCTCTCCTGGAGGCGCTCAGTCAGACCCAGTGTTGACATGTGGCAAGGCGCTCCTCTGGGCGCGTCTTGCTTGGGCTTCTCTCCTGGAGGCCCTCAGTCAGACCCATTGTTGACATGTGGCAAGACGCTCCTCGGGGCACGTCTTGCTTGGGCCTCTCTCCTGGAGGCGCTCAGTCAGACCGAGTAGTGACATGTGGCAAGACGCTCCTCGGGGCGCGTCTTGCTTGGACCTCCCTCCTGGAGGCGCTCAGTCAGACTGAGTAGTGACATGTGGCAAGACGCTCCTCGGGGCGCTTCTTGCTTGGACCTCTCTCCTGGAGGCGCTCAGTTAGACCGAGTAGTGACATGTGGCAAGACGCTCCTCGGGGCGCGTCTTGCTGGGGCCTCTCTCCTGGAGGTGCTCAATCAGACCCAGTGGTGACACGTGGCAAGACGCTCCTCGGGGCGCGTCTTGCTTGGGCCTCTCTCCTGGAGGAGCTCAGTCAGACCCAGTGGTGACACGTGGCAAGACGCTCCTCGAGGCGCATCTTGCTTGGGCCTCTCTCCTGGAGGCGCTAAGTCAGACCCAGTGTTGACACGTGGCAAGACGCTCCTCGGGGCGCGTCTTGCTTGGGCCACTCTCCTGGAGGCGCTCAGTCAGACAAAGTGTTGACATGTGGAAAGACACTCCTCGGGGCGCGTCTTACTTGGGCCTCTCTCATGGAGGCCCTCTGTCAGACCCAGTGTTGACATGTGTCAAGACGCTCCTCGGGGCGCGTCTTGCTTTGGCCTCTCTCCTGGAGGCGCTCAGTCAGACCGAGTGCTGACATGTAGCAAGAAGCTCCTCGGGGTGCGTCATGCTTGGGCTTCTCTCCTGGAGGCCCTCAGTCAGACCCATTGTTGACATTTGGCAAGACGCTCCTCGGGGCGCGTATTGCTTGGGCCTCTCTCCTGGATGCCCTCTGTCAGACCCAGTGTTGACATGTGGCAAGACTCTCCTCGGGGCCTGTCTTGCTTGGGCTTCTCTCATGGAGGCCCTCAGTCAGACCCAGTGTTGACATGTGTCAAGACGCTCCTCGGGGCGTGTCTTGCTTGGGCCTCTCTCCTGGAGGAGCTCAGTCAGACCCAGTGGTGACACGTGGCAAGACGCTCCTCGAAGCGCATCTTGCTTGGGCCTCTCTCCTGGAGGCGCTAAGTCAGACCCAGTGTTGACACGTGGCAAGACGCTCCTCGGGGCGCGTCTTGCTTGGGCCACTCTCCTGGAGGCGCTCAGTCAGACACAGTGTTGACATGTGGAAAGACACTCCTCCTGGCGCGTCTTGCTTGGGCCTTTCTCATGGAGGCCCTCTGTCAGACCCAGTGTTGACATGTGTCAAGACGCTCCTCGGGGCGCGTCTTGCTTTGGCCTCTCTCCTGGAGGCGCTCAGTCAGACCCAGTGTTGACATGTGGCAAGACGCTCCTCGGGGCGCTTCTTGCTTGGGCTTCTCTCCTGGAGGCCCTCAGTCAGACCCATTGTTGACATGTGGCAAGACGCTCCTCGGGGCACGTCTTGCTTGGGCCTCTCTAATGGAGGCCGTCTGTCAGACCCAGTGTTGAGATGTGTCAAGACGCTCCTCGGGGCGCGTCTTGCTTTGGCCTCTCTCCTGGAGGCGCTCAGTCAGACCGAGTGCTGACATGTGGCAAGAAGCTCCTCGGGGCGCGTCTTGCTTGGGCTTCTCTCCTGGAGGCCCTCAGTAAGACCCATTGTTGACATGTGGCAAGACGCTCCTCGGGGCTCGTCTTGCTTGGGCCTCTCTCCAGAAGGCCCTCAATCAGACCCAGTGTTGACACGTGGCAAGACGCTCCTCGGGGCGCGTCTTGCTTGGGCCTCTCTCCTGGAGGCGCTCAGTCAGACCAAGTGGTGACATGTGGCAAGACACTCCTCGGGGCGCGTCTTGCTTGGGCCTCTCTCCTGGAGGCCCTCTGTCAGACCCAGTGTTGACATGTGTCAAGACGCTTCTCGGGGCGCGTCTTGCTTGGGCTTCTCTCCTGGAGGCCCTCAGTCAGACCGAGTAGTGACATGTGGCAAGACGCTTCTCGGGGCGCGTCTTGCTTGGGCCTCTCTCCTGGAGGCCCTCTGTCAGACCGAGTGTTGACATGTGGCAAGACTCTCCTCGGGGCGCGTCTTGCTTGGGCTTCTCTCATGGAGGCCCTCAGTCAGACCCAGTGTTGACATGTGTCAAGACGCTCCTCGGGGCGCGGCTTGCTTGGGCCTCTCTCCTGGAGGCGCTCAGTCAGACCCAGTGTTGACATGTGACAAGACGCTCCTCGGGGCGCGTCTTGCTTGGGCTTCTCTCCTGGAGGCCCTCAGTCAGACCCATTGTTGACATGTGGCAAGACGCTCCTCGGGGCGCGTCTTGCTTTGGCCTCTCTCCTGGAGGCGCTCAGTCAGACCGAGTGCTGACATGTGGCAAGACGCTCCTCGGGCCGCGTGTTGCTTGGGCTTCTCTCCTGGAGGCCCTCAGTCAGACCCATTGTTGACATGTGGCAAGACGCTCCTCGGGGCGCGTCTTGCTTGGGCCTCTCTCCTGGAGGCGCTCAGTCAGACCGAGTGCTGACATGAGGAAAGACGCTCCTCGGGGCGCGTCTTGCTTGGGCCTCTCTCCTGGAGGCGCTCAGTCAGACCCAGTGTTGACATGTGTCAAGACGCTCCTCGGGGCGCGGCTTGCTTGGGCCTCTCTCCTGGAGGCGCTCAGTCAGACCCAGTGTTGACATGTGACAAGACGCTCCTCGGGGCGCGTCTTGCTTGGGCTTCTCTCCTGGAGGTCCTCAGTCAGACCCATTGTTGACATGTGGCAAGACGCTCCTCGGGGCGCGTCCTACTTTGGCCTCTCTCCTGGAGGCGCTCAGTCAGACCGAGTGCTGACATGTGGCAAGACGCTCCTCGGGCCGCGTGTTGCTTGGGCTTCTCTCCTGGAGGCCCTCAGTCAGACCCATTGTTGACATGTGGCAAGACGCTCCTCGGGGCGCGTCTTGCTTGGGCCTCTCTCCTGGAGGCGCTCAGTCAGACCGAGTGCTGACATGAGGAAAGACGCTCCTCGGGGCGCGTCTTGCTTGGGCTTCTCTCCCGGAGGCGCTCAGAAAGACCCAGTGTTGACATGTGACAAGACGCTCCTCGGGGCGCGTCTTGCTTGGGCCTCTCTCCTGTAGGCGCTCAGTCAGACCGAGTGGTGACATGTGGCAAGACACTCGTCGGGGCGCGTCTTGCTTGTGCCTCTCTCCTGGAGGCCCTCTGTAAGACCGAGTGTTGACATGTGGCAAGACTCTCCTCGGGGCGCGTCTTGCTTGGGCTTCTCTCATGGAGGCCCTCAGTCAGACCCAGTGTTGACATGTGTCAAGACGCTCCTCGGGGCGTGTCTTGCTTGGGCCTCTCTCCTGGAGGCGCTGAGTCTGACCCAGTGCTGACATGTGGCAAGACGCTCCTCGGGGCGCGTCTTGCTTGGGCTTCTCTCCTGGAGGCCCTCAGTCAGACCCATTGTTGACATGTGGCAAGACGCTCCTCGGGGCACGTCTTGCTTGGGCCTCTCTCCTGGAGGCGCTCAAACAGACCGAGTAGTGACATGTGGCAAGACGCTCCTCGGGGCGCGTCTTGCTGGGGCTTCTCTCATGGAGGCACTCAGTCAGACCCAGTGTTGACATGTGGCAAGACGCTCCTCGGGGCGCGTCTTGCTTGGACCTCTCTCACTGAGAAGCTCAGTCAGACCGAGTAGTGACATGTGGCAAGACGCTCCTCGGGGCGCGTCTTGCTTGGACCTCTCTCCCTGAGGCGCTCAGTCAGACCCAGTGTTGACATTTGGCAAGACACTCCTCGGGGCGCGTCTTGCTTGGGCCTCTCTCCAGAAGGCCCTCAATCAGACCCAGTGTTGACACGTGGCAAGACGCTCCTCGGGGCGCGTCTTACTTGGGCCTCTCTCCTGGAGGCGCTCAGTCAGACCGAGTAGTGACATGTGGCAAGACGTTCCTCAGGGCGCGTCTTGCTTGGACCTCCCTCCTGGAGGCGCTCAGTCAGACCGAGTAGTGACATGTGGCAAGACGCTCCTCGGGGCGCGTCTTTCTTGGGCTTCTCTCCTGGAGGCGATCAGTCAGACACAGTGTTGACATGTGGCAAGACACTCCTCGGGGCGCGTCTTGCTTGGGCCTCTCTCATGGAGGCCCTCTGTCAGACCCAGTGTTGACATGTGTCAAGACGCTCCTCGGGGCGCGTCTTGCTTTGGCCTCTCTCCTGGAGGCGCTCAGTCAGACCGAGTGCTGACATGTAGCAAGAAGCTCCTCGGGGTGCGTCATGCTTGGGCTTCTCTCCTGGAGGCCCTCAGTCAGACCCATTATTGACATGTGGCAAGACGTTCCTCAGGGCGCGTCTTGCTTGGACCTCCCTCCTGGAGGCGCTCAGTCAGACCCAGTGTTGACATGTGTCAAGACGCTCCTCGGGGCGTATCTTGCTTGGGCCTCTCTCCTGGAGGCGCTCAGTCAGACCCAGTGTTGACATGTGGCAAGACGCTCCTTGGGGCGCTTCTTGCTTGGGATTCTCTCCTGGAGGCCCTCAGTCGCACCCATTGTTGACATGTGGCAAGACGCTCCTCGGGGCATGTCTTGCTTGGGCCTCTCTCCTGGAGGCGCTCAGTCAGACCGAGTAGTGACATGTGGCAAGAAGCTCCTCGGGGTGCATCTTGCTGGGGCTTCTCTCATGGAGGCACTCAGTCAGACCCAGTGTTGACATGTGGCAAGACGCTCCTCGGGGCGCGTGTTGCTTGGACCTCTCTCCTGGAGGCCCTCAGTCAGACCGAGTAGTGACATGTGGCAAGACGCTCCTCGGGGCGCGTCTTGCTTGGGCCTCTCTCCTGGAGGCGCTCAGTCAGACCCAGTGCTGACATGTGAAAAGAAGCTCCTCGGGGCGCGTCTTGCTTGGGCTTCTCTCCTGGAGGCCCTCAGTAAGACCCATTGTTGACATGTGGCAAGACGCTCCTCGGGGCGCGTCTTGCTTGGGCCTCTCTCCAGAAGGCCCTCAATCAGACCCAGTGTTGACACGTGGCAAGACGCTTCTCAGGGCGCGTCTTGCTTGGGCCTCTCTCCTGGAGGCGCTCAGTCAGACTGAGTAGTGACATGTGGCCTGACGCTCCTCGGGGCGCGTGTTGCTTGGGCCTCTCTCCTGGAGGCGCTCAGTCAGACCAAGTGGTGACATGTGGCAAGACGCTCCTCGGGCCGCGTGTTGCTTAGGCTTCTCTCCTGGAGGCCCTCAGTCATACCCATTGTTGACATGTGGCAAGACGCTCCTCGGGGCGCGTCTTGCTTGGGCCTCTCTCCTGGAGGCGCTCAGTCAGACCGAGTGCTGACATGTGGAAAGACGCTCCTCGGGGCGCGTCTCGCTTGGCTTCTCTCCTGGAGGCGCTCAGAAAGACCCAGTGTTGACATGTGACAAGACGCTCCTCGGGGCACGTCTTGCTTGGGCCTCTCTCCTGGAGAGGCTCAGTCAGACCCAGTGGTGACATGTGGCAAGACACTCCTCGGGGCGCGTCTTGCTTAGGCCTCTCTCCTGGAGGCCCTCTGTCAGACCGAGTGTTGACATGTGGCAAGACTCTCCTCGGGGCGTGTCTTGCTTGGGCTTCTCTCATGGAGGCCCTCAGTCAGACCCAGTGTTGACATGTGGCAAGACGCTCCTCGGGGCACGTCTTGCTTGGGCCTCTCTCCTGGAGGCGCTCAAACAGACCGAGTAGTGACATGTGGCAAGACGCTCCTCGGGGCGCGTTCTTGCTTGGACCGCTCTCACTGAGGCGCTCAGTCAGACCGAGTAGTGACATGTGGCAAGACGCTCCTCGGGGCGCGTCTTGCTTGGACCTCTCTCCCTGAGGCGCTCAGTCAGACCCAGTGTTGGCATTTGGCAAGACGCTCCTCGGGGCGCGTCTTACTTGGGCCTCTCTCCTGGAGGCGCTCAGTCAGACCGAGTAGTGACATGTGGCAAGACGTTCCTCGGGGCGCGTCTTGCTTGGACCTCCCTCCTGGAGGCGCTCAGTCAGACCGAGTAGTGACATGTGGCAAGACGTTCCTCGGGGCGCGTCTTATTTGGACCTCCCTCCTGGAGGCGCTCAGTCAGACCGAGTAGTGACATGTGGCAAGACGCTCCTCGGGGCGCGTCTTGCTTGGGCCTCTCTCCTGGAGGCGCTCAGTCAGACACAGTGTTGACATGTGGCAAGACACTCCTCGGGGCGCGTCTTGCTTGGGCCTCTCTCATGGAGGCCCTCTGTCAGACCCAGTGTTGACATGTGTCAAGACGCTCCTCGGGGCGCGTCTTGCTTTGGCCTCTCTCCTGGAGGCGCTCAGTCAGACCGAGTGCTGACATGTAGCAAGAAGCTCCTCGGGGTGCGTCATGCTTGGGCTTCTCTCCTGGAGGCCCTCAGTCAGACCCATTATTGACATGTGGCAAGACGCTCCTCTGGGCGCGTATTGCTTGGGCCTCTCTCCTGGATGCCCTCTGTCAGACCCAGTGTTGACATGTGGCAAGACTCTCCTCGGGGCCCTTCTTGCTTGGGCTTCTCTAATGGAGGCCCTCAGTCAGACCCAGTGTTGACATGTGTCAAGACGCTCCTCGGGGCGTGTCTTGCTTGGGCCTCTCACCTGGAGGCGCTCAGTCAGACCCAGTCTTGACATGTGGCAAGACGCTCCTCAGGGCGCGTCTTGCTTGGGCCTCTCTCCTGGAGGCGCTCAGTCAGACTGAGTAGTGACATGTGGCCTGACGCTCCTCGGGGCGCGTGTTGCTTGGGCCTCTCTCCTGGAGGCGCTCAGTCAGACCAAGTGGTGACATGTGGAAAGACACTCCTCGGGGCGCGTCTTGCTTGGGCCTCTCTCCTGGAGGCCCTCTGTCAGACCCAGTGTTGACATGTGTCAAGACGCTCCTCGGGGCGCGTCTTGCTTGGGCTTCTCTCCTGGAGGCCCTCAGTCAGACCCATTGTTGACATGTGGCAAGACGCTCCTCGGGGCGCGTGTTGCTTAGGCTTCTCTCCTGGAGGCCCTCAGTCAAACCCATTGTTGACATGTGGCAAGACGCTCCTCGGGGCGCGTCTTGCTTGGGCCTCTCTCCTGGAGGCGCTCAGTCAGACCGAGTGCTGACATGTGGAAAGACGCTCCTCGGGGCGCGTCTCGCTTGGGCTTCTCTCCTGGAGGCGCTCAGAAAGACCCAGTGTTGACATGTGACAAGACGCTCCTCGGGGCGCGTCTTGCTTGGGCCTCTCTCCTGGAGAGGCTCAGTCAGACCCAGTGGTGACATGTGGCAAGACACTCCTCGGGGCGCGTCTTGCTTGGGCCTCTCTCCTGGAGGCCCTCTGTCAGACCGAGTGTTGACATGTGGCAAGACTCTCCTCGGGGCGTGTCTTGCTTGGGCTTCTCTCATGGAGGCCCTCAGTCAGACCCAGTGTTGACATGTGTCAAGACGCTCCTCGGGGCGTGTCTTGCTTGGGCCTCTCTCCTGGAGGCGCTCAGTCTGACCCAGTGTTGACATGTGGCAAGACGCTCATCGGGGCGCGTCTTGCTTGGGCTTCTCTCCTGGAGGCCCTCAGTCAGACCCATTGTTGACATGTGGCAAGACACTCCTCGGGGCACGTCTTGCTTGGGCCTCTCTCCTGGAGGCGCTCAAACAGACCGAGTAGTGACATGTGGCAAGACGCTCCTCGGGGCGCGTCTTGCTGGGGCTTCTCTCATGGAGGCACTCAGTCAGACCCAGTGTTGACATGTGGCAAGACGCTCCTCGGGGCGCGTCTTGCTTGGACCTCTCTCACTGAGGCGCTCAGTCAGACCGAGTAGTGACATGTGGCAAGACGCTCCTCGGGGCGCGTCTTGCTTGGACCTCTCTCCCTGAGGCGCTCAGTCAGACCCAGTGTTGACATTTGGCAAGACACTCCTCGGGGCGCGTCTTGCTTGGGTCTCTCTCATGGAGGCCCTCTGTCAGACCGATTGCTGACATGTGGCAAGAAGCTCCTCGGGGCGCGTCTTGCTTGGGCTTCTCTCCTGGAGGCTCTCAGTAAGAACCATTGTTGACATGTGGAAAGACGCTCCTCGGGGCGCGTCTTGCTTGGGCCTCTCTCCAGAAGGGCCTCAATCAGACCCAGTGTTGACACTTGGCAAGACGCTCCTCGGGGCGCGTCTTACTTGGGCTTCTCTCCTGGAGGCGCTCAGTCAGACTGAGTAGTGACATGTGGCCTGACGCTCCTCGGGGCGCGTGTTGCTTGGGCCTCTCTCCTGGAGGCGCTCAGTCAGACCAAGTGGTGACATGTGGCAAGACGCTCCTCGGGGCGCGTCTTGCTTGGGCCTCTCTCCTGGAGGCCCTCTGTCAGACCCAGTGTTGACATGTGTCAAGACGCTCCTCGGGGCGCGTCTTGCT
This sequence comes from Nothobranchius furzeri, assembly GCF_043380555.1. Lineage (NCBI taxonomy): Eukaryota > Metazoa > Chordata > Actinopteri > Cyprinodontiformes > Nothobranchiidae > Nothobranchius > Nothobranchius furzeri. Next base: position 13,460,659 of record NC_091747.1, on the reverse strand, counting down.
TGGGCTTCTCTCCTGGAGGCCCTCAGTCAGACCCATTGTTGACATGTGGCAAGACGCTCCTCGGGGCGCGTCTTGCTTGGGCCTCTCTCCTGGAGGCGCTCAGTCAGACCTAGTGCTGACATGTGGCAAGACGCTCCTCGGGGCGCGTCTTGCTTGGGCTTCTCTCCTGGAGGCGCTCAGAAAGACCCAGTGTTGACATGTGACAAGACGCTCCTCGGGGCGCGTCTTGCTTGGGCCTCTCTCCTGGAGGCGCTCAGTCGGAACCAGAGGTGACATGTGGCAAGACGCTCCTCAGAGCGCGTCTTGCTTGGGCCTCTCTCCTGGAGGCCCTCTGTCAGACCCAGTGTTGACATGTGGCACGACGCTCCTGCGGGCGCATCTTGCTTGGGCCTCTCTCCTGGAGGCCCTCAGTCAGACCCATTGTTGACATGTGGCAAGACGCTCCTAGGGGCGCGTCTTGCTTGGGCCTCTCTCCTGGAGGCGCTCAGTCAGACCGAGTGCTGACATAAGGCAAGACGCTCCTCGGGGCGCGTCTTGCTTGGGCCTCTCTCCTGGAGGCGCTCAGTCAGACCCAGTGCTGACATGTGGCAAGACACTCCTCGGGGCGCGTCTTGCTGGGGCCTCTCTCCTGGAGGCGCTCAGTCAGACTGAGTAGTGACATGTGGCCTGACGCTCCTCGGGGCGCGGCTTGCTTGGGCCTCTCTCCTGGAGGCGCTCAGTCAGACCCAGTGTTGACATGTGACAAGACGCTCCTCGGGGCGCGTCTTGCTTGGGCTTCTCTCCTGGAGGCCCTCAGTCAGACCCATTGTTGACATGTGGCAAGACGCTCCTCGGGGCGCGTCTTGCTTGGGCCTCTCTCCTGGAGGCGCTCAGTCAGACCGAGTGCTGACATGAGGAAAGACGCTCCTCGGGGCGCGTCTTGCTTGGGCTTCTCTCCTGGAGGCGCTCAGAAAGACCCAGTGTTGACATGTGACAAGACGCTCCTCGGGGCGCGTCTTGCTTGGGCCTCTCTCCTGGAGGCGCTCAGTCAGACCCAGTGGTGACATGTGGCAAGACACTCCTCGGGGCGCGTCTTGCTTGGGCCTCTCTCCTGGAGGCCCTCTGTCAGACCGAGTGTTGACATGTGGCAAGACTCTCCTCGGGGCGCGTCTTGCATGGGCTTCTCTCCTGGAGGCCCTCAGTCAGACCCATTGTTGACATGTGGCAAGACGCTCCTCGGGGCGCGTCTTGCTTTGGCCTCTCTCCTGGAGGCGCTCAGTCAGACCGAGTGCTGACATGTGGCAAGACGCTCCTCGGGCCGCGTGTTACTTGGGCTTCTCTCCTGGAGGCCCTCAGTCAGACCCATTGTTGACATGTGGCAAGACGCTCCTCGGGGTGCGTCTTGCTTTGGCCTCTCTCCTGGAGGCGCTCAGTCAGACCGAGTGCTGACATGAGGAAAGACGCTCCTCGGGGCGCGTCTTGCTTGGGCTTCTCTCCTGGAGGCGCTCAGAAAGACCCAGTGTTGACATGTGACAAGACGCTCCTCGGGGCGCGTCTTGCTTGGGCCTCTCTCCTGGAGGCGCTCTGTCAGACCCAGTGGTGACATGTGGCAAGACACTCCTCGGGGCGCGTCTTGCTTGGGCCTCTCTCCTGGAGGCCCTCTGTCAGACCGAGTGTTGACATGTGGCAAGACTCTCCTCGGGGCGCGTCTTGCTTGGGCTTCTCTCATGGAGGCCCTCAGTCAGACCCAGTGTTGACATGTGTCAAGACGCTCCTCGGGGCGTGTCTTGCTTGGGCCTCTCTCCTGGAGGCGCTCAGTCTGACCCAGTGCTGACATGTGGCAAGACGCTCCTCGGGGCGCGTCTTGCTTGGGCTTCTCTCCTGGAGGCCCTCAGTCAGACCCATTGTTGACATGTGGCAAGACGCTCCTCGGGGCACGTCTTGCTTGGGCCTCTCTCCTGGAGGCGCTCAAACAGACCGAGTAGTGACATGTGGCAAGACGCTCCTCGGGGCGCGTCTTGCTGGGGCTTCTCTCATGGAGGCACTCAGTGAGACCCAGTGTTGACATGTGGCAAGACGCTCCTCGGGGCGCGTCTTGCTTGGACCTTTCTCACTGAGGCGCTCAGTCAGACCGAGTAGTGACATGTGGCAAGAAGCTCCTCGGGGCGCGTCTTGCTTGGACCTCTCTCCCTGAGGCGCTCAGTCAGACCCAGTGTTGACATGTGGCACGACGCTCCTGCGGGCGCATCTTGCTTGGGCCTCTCTCCTGGAGGCCCTCAGTCAGACCCATTGTTGACATGTGGCAAGACGCTCCTAGGGGCGCGTCTTGCTTGGGCCTCTCTCCTGGAGGCGCTCAGTCAGACCGAGTGCTGACATAAGGCTAGACGCTCCTCGGGGCGCGTCTTGCTTGGGCCCCTCTCCTGGAGGCGCTCAGTCAGACCCAGTGCTGACATGTGGCAAGACGCTCCTCGGGGCGCGTCTTGCTGGGGCCTCTCTCCTGGAGGCGCTCAGTCAGACTGAGTAGTGACATGTGGCCTGACGCTCCTCGGGGCGCGGCTTGCTTGGGCCTCTCTCCTGGAGGCGCTCAGTCAGACCCAGTGTTGACATGTGACAAGACGCTCCTCGGGGCGCGTCTTGCTTGGGCTTCTCTCCTGGAGGCCCTCAGTCAGACCCATTGTTGACATGAGGCAAGACGCTCCTCGGGGCGCGTCTTGCTTTGGCCTCTCTCCTGGAGGCGCTCAGTCAGACTGAGTAGTGACATGTGGCCTGACGCTCCTCGGGGCGCGGCTTGCTTGGGCCTCTCTCCTGGAGGCGCTCAGTCAGACCCAGTGTTGACATGTGACAAGACGCTCCTCGGGGCGCGTCTTGCTTGGGCTTCTCTCCTGGAGGCCCTCAGTCAGACCCATTGTTGACATGAGGCAAGACGCTCCTCGGGGCGCGTCTTGCTGGGGCCTCTCTCCTGGAGGCGCTCAGTCAAACTGAGTAGTGACATGTGGCCTGACGCTCCTCGGGGCGCGGCTTGCTTGGGCCTCTCTCCTGGAGGCGCTCAGTCAGACCCAGTGTTGACATGTGACAAGACGCTCCTCGGGGCGCGTCTTGCTTGGGCTTCTCTCCTGGAGGCCCTCAGTCAGACCCATTGTTGACATGAGGCAAGACGCTCCTCGGGGCGCGTCTTGCTTTGGCCTCTCTCCTGGAGGCGCTCAGTCAGACCGAGTGCTGACATGTGGCAAGACGCTCCTCGGGCCGCGTGTTGCTTGGGCTTCTCTCCTGGAGGCCCTCAGTCAGACCCATTGTTGACATGTGGCAAGACGCTCCTAGGGGCGCGTCTTGCTTGGGCCTCTCTCCTGGAGGCGCTCAGTCAGACCGAGTGCTGACATGAGGAAAGACGCTCCTCGGGGCGCGTCTTGCTTGGGCTTCTCTCCTGGAGGCGCTCAGAAAGACCCAGTGTTGACATGTGACAAGACGCTCCTCGGGGCGCGTCTTGCTTGGGCCTCTCTCCTGGAGGCGCTCAGTCAGACCCAGTGGTGACATGTGGCAAGACACTCCTCGGGGCGCGTCTTGCTTGGGCCTCTCTCCTGGAGGCCCTCTGTCAGACCGAGTGTTGACATGTGGCAAGACTCTCCTCGGGGCGCGTCTTGCTTGGGCTTCTCTCATGGAGGCCCTCAGTCAGACCCAGTGTTGACATGTGTCAAGACGCTCCTCGGGGCGCATCTTGCTTGGGCCTCTCTCCTGGAGGCGCTCAGTCAGACCCAGTGTTGACATGTGACAAGACGCTCCTCGGGGCGCGTCTTGCTTGGACTTCTCTCCTGGAGGCCCTCAGTCAGACCCATTGTTGACATGTGGCAAGACGCTCCTCGGGGCGCGTCTTGCTTTGGCCTCTCTCCTGGAGGCGCTCAGTCAGACCGAGTGCTGACATGTGGCAAGACGCTCCTCGGGCCGCGTGTTGCTTGGGCTTCTCTCCTGGAGGCCCTCAGTCAGACCCATTGTTGACATGTGGCAAGACGCTCCTCGGGGCGCGTCTTGCTTGGGCCTCTCTCCTGGAGGCGCTCTGTCAGACCCAGTGGTGACATGTGGCAAGACACTCCTCGGGGCGCGTCTTGCTAGGGCCTCTCTCCTGGAGGCCCTCTGTCAGACCGAGTGTTGACATGTGGCAAGACTCTCCTCGGGGCGCATCTTGCTTGGGCTTCTCTCATGGAGGCCCTCAGTCAGACCCAGTGTTGACATGTGGCAAGACGCTCCTCGGGGCGCGTCTTGCTTGGGCTTCTCTCCTGGAGGCCCTCAGTCAGACCCATTGTTGACATGTGGCAAGACGCTCCTCGGGGCACGTCTTGCTTGGGCCTCTCTCCTGGAGGCGCTCAAACAGACCGAGTAGTGACATGTGGCAAGACGCTCCTCGGGGCGCGTCTTGCTGGGGCTTCTCTCATGGAGGCACTCAGTCAGACCCAGTGTTGACATGTGGGAAGACGCTCCTCGGGGCGCGTCTTGCTTGGACCTTTCTCACTGAGGCGCTCAGTCAGACCGAGTAGTGACATGTGGCAAGAAGCTCCTCGGGGCGCGTCTTGCTTGGACCTCTCTCCCTGAGGCGCTCAGTCAGACCCAGTGTTGACATGTGGCACGACGCTCCTGCGGGCGCATCTTGCTTGGGCCTCTCTCCTGGAGGCCCTCAGTCAGACCCATTGTTGACATGTGGCAAGACGCTCCTAGGGGCGCGTCTTGCTTGGGCCTCTCTCCTGGAGGCGCTCAGTCAGACCGAGTGCTGACATAAGGCAAGACGCTCCTCGGGGCGCGTCTTGCTTGGGCCTCTCTCCTGGAGGCGCTCAGTCAGACCCAGTGCTGACATGTGGCAAGACGCATCTCGGGGCGCGTCTTGCTGGGGCCTCTCTCCTGGAGGCGCTCAGTCAGACTGAGTAGTGACATGTGGCCTGACGCTCCTCGGGGCGCGGCTTGCTTGGGCCTCTCTCCTGGAGGCGCTCAGTCAGACCCAGTGTTGACATGTGACAAGACGCTCCTCGGGGCGCGTCTTGCTTGGGCTTCTCTCCCATGTCACTACTCGGTCTCTCTGTATAATGTTTATTATTTTGTTTTTTCCCCCTAAATACCTAACGTTTTAGTTAACATGAATATTAGTCATTCATCACAATACATGAAGTTACACATTTTAAATTTTAATAGGGGAAGACTGCAGGAGGGAGCAGTAAAATACAGGGGGTCCCCTGCAAAAACTAAATTTATGAGTCTGATGAAACTTGCTGGTATTCCCGCTGCTTCTTCGGTAAACAGCGCCAACAAAAACAAAGAAACTTGGGATCTTGTCGGCGTGGCAGTGGGATTTAAGGGAAACGCTGTATGCCCTATAGACTTCTCAACGAGCTGCAGTATTTCTCCGGTCAGATCTGTCTCCGAGTTCCACGAGCGGTCAGCCCGCAGCAGCGAGGCGCCGCATCGATCAGCCTGCCCGGCCTGACCGCTGGGGATTACCGGATGAAAGAATAGAGCACAGAAGTGTCCCCCCAAGCGGCGCGCCCCGTCATATTTAAACCCATTTTTATCTTAAATGCACTGGGTTTTACCCTATTACCCATTTAAATATGCCCTATTAATTATTTTACCGTATTTTACATTTAAATTTCATGGTTAAACAGTACATGCTGCATGTTAAACTGATAGTTAGCTAGCTACTTCGGTAAACTCAGCTAGTTTAAAGGCAGCAGTGACATAAAATACAAATATAGATTTTAACTTACCGAAAAAAATGAAGTGGAGACTCCTTGGACGCTCTATTAGTGCAATTAATACCACAGCAAGTCATTTTGTCCAACAATTGCACCAATATTATCCAAAACAGAATTCACAAGCACAGAGACTCAAAATCCCGACACAGTTTCCAGGAGAGACCGAGGCTGTACTGAGGCCTTTCCACGGAGCTAGCTCTGTGGTCACGTGGGTCTGAGGCGGCGGTCACGTGTGTCGGATGCTCATTAATTATACAGAATTTTAGGCTTTCAATACACTTAAACAGAAGAGTGAGAAAAAAATTCACCCCCCTCAGAGTTGTCATGAGTATAAACTAGATAATTTAGACAAACAAACATTTTTTGAACCAGGCTGTAAACATGTTTATTTCTGCTGTGAAAATGGCATTTTTAACATGGGAGTCAATGAGGATTTGCTCGCTTCTGGTACCAGCCCCCAGCGGATGAGGGTGGAACTGCAATTTTTCTTACTTCCGGGTTGGGACCATTTTCTGAGCGGCATTGTGGGGGCTTGATGTCAACACTGGGTCTGACTGAGCGCCTCAGGGAGAGAGGTCCAAGCAAGACGCGCCCCGAGGAGCTTCTTGCCACATGTCACTACTCGGTCTGACTGAGCGCCTCAGTGAGAAAGGTCCAAGCAAGACGCGCCCCGAGGAGCGTCTTGCCACATGTCAACACTGGGTCTGACTGAGTGCCTCCATGAGAGAAGCCCCAGCAAGACGCGCCCCGAGGAGCGTCTTGCCACATGTCACTACTCGGTCTGTTTGAGCGCCTCCAGGAGAGAGGCCCAAGCAAGACGTGCCCCGAGGAGCGTCTTGCCACATGTCAACAATGGGTCTGACTGAGGGCCTCCAGGAGAGAAGCCCAAGCAAGACGCGCCCCGAGGAGCGTCTTGCCACATGTCAGCACTGGGTCAGACTGAGCGCCTCCAGGAGAGAGGCCCAAGCAAGACACGCCCCGAGGAGTGTCTTGACACATGTCAACACTGGGTCTGACTGAGGGCCTCCATGAGAGAAGCCCAAGCAAGACGCGCCCCGAGGAGAGTCTTGCCACATGTCAACACTCGGTCTGACAGAGGGCCTCCAGGAGAGAGGCCCAAGCAAGACGCGCCCCGAGGAGCGTCTTGCAACATGTCAACAATGGGTCTGACTGAGGGCCTCCAGGAGAGAAGCCCAAGCAACACGCGGCCCGAGGAGCGTCTTGCCACATGTCAGCACTCGGTCTGACTGAGCGCCTCCAGGAGAGAGGCCAAAGCAAGACGCGCCCCGAGGAGCGTCTTGCCACATGTCAACAATGGGTCTGACTGAGGGCCTCCAGGAGAGAGGCCCAAGCAAGACGCGCCCCGAGGAGTGTCTTGCCACATGTCACCACTGGGTCTGACTGAGCGCCTCCAGGAGAGAGGCCCAAGCAAGACGCTCCCCGAGGAGCGTCTTGTCACATGTCAACACTGGGTCTTTCTGAGCGCCTCCAGGAGAGAAGCCCAAGCAAGACGCGCCCCGAGGAGCGTCTTTCCTCATGTCAGCACTCGGTCTGACTGAGCGCCTCCAGGAGAGAGGCCCAAGCAAGACGCGCCCCGAGGAGCGTCTTGCCACATGTCAACAATGGGTCTGACTGAGGGCCTCCAGGAGAGAAGCCCAAGCAAGACGCGCCCCGAGGAGCGTCTTGTCACATGTCAACACTGGGTCTGACTGAGCGCCTCCAGGAGAGAGGCCCAAGCAAGCCGCGCCCCGAGGAGCGTCAGGCCACATGTCACTACTCAGTCTGACTGAGCGCCTCCAGGAGAGAGGCCCCAGCAAGACGCGCCCCGAGGAGCGTCTTGCCACATGTCAGCACTGGGTCTGACTGAGCGCCTCCAGGAGAGAGGCCCAAGCAAGACGCGCCCCGAGGAGCGTCTTGCCTTATGTCAGCACTCGGTCTGACTGAGCGCCTCCAGGAGAGAGGCCCAAGCAAGACGCGCCCCTAGGAGCGTCTTGCCACATGTCAACAATGGGTCTGACTGAGGGCCTCCAGGAGAGAGGCCCAAGCAAGATGCGCCCGCAGGAGCGTCGTGCCACATGTCAACACTGGGTCTGACAGAGGGCCTCCAGGAGAGAGGCCCAAGCAAGACGCGCTCCGAGGAGCGTCTTGCCACATGTCACCTCTGGTTCTGACTGAGCGCCTCCAGGAGAGAGGCCCAAGCAAGACGCGCCCCGAGGAGCGTCTTGTCACATGTCAACACTGGGTCTTTCTGAGCGCCTCCAGGAGAGAAGCCCAAGCAAGACGCGCCCCGAGGAGCGTCTTGCCACATGTCAGCACTAGGTCTGACTGAGCGCCTCCAGGAGAGAGGCCCAAGCAAGACGCGCCCCGAGGAGCGTCTTGCCACATGTCAACAATGGGTCTGACTGAGGGCCTCCAGGAGAGAAGCCCAAGCAAGACGCGCCCCGAGGAGCGTCTTGACACATGTCAACACTGGGTCTGACAGAGGGCCTCCAGGAGAGAGGCCCAAGCAAGACGCGCCCCGAGGAGCGTCTTGCCACATGTCACCACTTGGTCTGACTGAGCGCCTCCAGGAGAGAGGCCCAAGCAACACGCGCCCCGAGGAGCGTCAGGCCACATGTCACTACTCAGTCTGACTGAGCGCCTCCAGGAGAGAAGCCCAAGTAAGACGCGCCCCGAGGAGCGTCTTGCCACGTGTCAACACTGGGTCTGATTGAGGGCCTTCTGGAGAGAGGCCCAAGCAAGACGCGCCCCGAGGAGCGTCTTGCCACATGTCAACAATGGTTCTTACTGAGAGCCTCCAGGAGAGAAGCCCAAGCAAGACGCGCCCCGAGGAGCTTCTTGCCACATGTCAGCAATCGGTCTGACAGAGGGCCTCCATGAGAGAGACCCAAGCAAGACGCGCCCCGAGGAGTGTCTTGCCAAATGTCAACACTGGGTCTGACTGAGCGCCTCAGGGAGAGAGGTCCAAGCAAGACGCGCCCCGAGGAGCGTCTTGCCACATGTCACTACTCGGTCTGACTGAGCGCCTCAGTGAGAGAGGTCCAAGCAAGACGCGCCCCGAGGAGCGTCTTGCCACATGTCAACACTGGGTCTGACTGAGTGCCTCCATGAGAGAAGCCCCAGCAAGACGCGCCCCGAGGAGCGTCTTGCCACATGTCACTACTCGGTCTGTTTGAGCGCCTCCAGGAGAGAGGCCCAAGCAAGACGTGCCCCGAGGAGCGTCTTGCCACATGTCAACAATGGGTCTGACTGAGGGCCTCCAGGAGAGAAGCCCAAGCAAGACGCGCCCCGAGGAGCGTCTTGCCACATGTCACCACTGGGTCTGACTGAGCGCCTCCAGGAGAGAGGCCCAAGCAAGACGCTCCCCGAGGAGCGTCTTGTCACATGTCAACACTGGGTCTTTCTGAGCGCCTCCAGGAGAGAAGCCCAAGCAAGACGCGCCCCGAGGAGCGTCTTTCCTCATGTCAGCACTCGGTCTGACTGAGCGCCTCCAGGAGAGAGGCCCAAGCAAGACGCGCCCCGAGGAGCGTCTTGCCACATGTCAACAATGGGTCTGACTGAGGGCCTCCAGGAGAGAAGCCCAAGCAAGACGCGCCCCGAGGAGCGTCTTGTCACATGTCAACACTGGGTCTGACTGAGCGCCTCCAGGAGAGAGGCCCAAGCAAGCCGCGCCCCGAGGAGCGTCAGGCCACATGTCACTACTCAGTCTGACTGAGCGCCTCCAGGAGAGAGGCCCCAGCAAGACGCGCCCCGAGGAGCGTCTTGCCACATGTCAGCACTGGGTCTGACTGAGCGCCTCCAGGAGAGAGGCCCAAGCAAGACGCGCCCCGAGGAGCGTCTTGCCTTATGTCAGCACTCGGTCTGACTGAGCGCCTCCAGGAGAGAGGCCCAAGCAAGACGCGCCCCTAGGAGCGTCTTGCCACATGTCAACAATGGGTCTGACTGAGGGCCTCCAGGAGAGAGGCCCAAGCAAGATGCGCCCGCAGGAGCGTCGTGCCACATGTCAACACTGGGTCTGACAGAGGGCCTCCAGGAGAGAGGCCCAAGCAAGACGCGCTCCGAGGAGCGTCTTGCCACATGTCACCTCTGGTTCTGACTGAGCGCCTCCAGGAGAGAGGCCCAAGCAAGACGCGCCCCGAGGAGCGTCTTGTCACATGTCAACACTGGGTCTTTCTGAGCGCCTCCAGGAGAGAAGCCCAAGCAAGACGCGCCCCGAGGAGCGTCTTGCCACATGTCAGCACTAGGTCTGACTGAGCGCCTCCAGGAGAGAGGCCCAAGCAAGACGCGCCCCGAGGAGCGTCTTGCCACATGTCAACAATGGGTCTGACTGAGGGCCTCCAGGAGAGAAGCCCAAGCAAGACGCGCCCCGAGGAGCGTCTTGACACATGTCAACACTGGGTCTGACAGAGGGCCTCCAGGAGAGAGGCCCAAGCAAGACGCGCCCCGAGGAGCGTCTTGCCACATGTCACCACTTGGTCTGACTGAGCGCCTCCAGGAGAGAGGCCCAAGCAACACGCGCCCCGAGGAGCGTCAGGCCACATGTCACTACTCAGTCTGACTGAGCGCCTCCAGGAGAGAAGCCCAAGTAAGACGCGCCCCGAGGAGCGTCTTGCCACGTGTCAACACTGGGTCTGATTGAGGGCCTTCTGGAGAGAGGCCCAAGCAAGACGCGCCCCGAGGAGCGTCTTGCCACATGTCAACAATGGTTCTTACTGAGAGCCTCCAGGAGAGAAGCCCAAGCAAGACGCGCCCCGAGGAGCTTCTTGCCACATGTCAGCAATCGGTCTGACAGAGGGCCTCCATGAGAGAGACCCAAGCAAGACGCGCCCCGAGGAGTGTCTTGCCAAATGTCAACACTGGGTCTGACTGAGCGCCTCAGGGAGAGAGGTCCAAGCAAGACGCGCCCCGAGGAGCGTCTTGCCACATGTCACTACTCGGTCTGACTGAGCGCCTCAGTGAGAGAGGTCCAAGCAAGACGCGCCCCGAGGAGCGTCTTGCCACATGTCAACACTGGGTCTGACTGAGTGCCTCCATGAGAGAAGCCCCAGCAAGACGCGCCCCGAGGAGCGTCTTGCCACATGTCACTACTCGGTCTGTTTGAGCGCCTCCAGGAGAGAGGCCCAAGCAAGACGTGCCCCGAGGAGCGTCTTGCCACATGTCAACAATGGGTCTGACTGAGGGCCTCCAGGAGAGAAGCCCAAGCAAGACGCGCCCCGAGGAGCGTCTTGCCACATGTCAACACTGGGTCAGACTGAGCGCCTCCAGGAGAGAGGCCCAAGCAAGACACGCCCCGAGGAGCGTCTTGACACATGTCAACACTGGGTCTGACTGAGGGCCTCCATGAGAGAAGCCCAAGCAAGACACGCCCCGAGGAGAGTCTTGCCACATGTCAACACTCGGTCTGACAGAGGGCCTCCAGGAGAGAGGCCCAAGCAAGACGCGCCCCGAGGAGTGTCTTGCCACATGTCACCACTGGGTCTGACTGAGCCTCTCCAGGAGAGAGGCCCAAGCAAGACGCGCCCCGAGGAGCGTCTTGTCACATGTCAACACTGGGTCTTTCTGAGCGCCTCCAGGAGAGAAGCCCAAGCGAGACGCGCCCCGAGGAGCGTCTTTCCACATGTCAGCACTCGGTCTGACTGAGCGCCTCCAGGAGAGAGGCCCAAGCAAGACGCGCCCCGAGGAGCGTCTTGCCACATGTCAACAATGGGTTTGACTGAGGGCCTCCAGGAGAGAAGCCTAAGCAACACGCGCCCCGAGGAGCGTCTTGCCACATGTCAACAATGGGTCTGACTGAGGGCCTCCAGGAGAGAAGCCCAAGCAAGACGCGCCCCGAGGAGCGTCTTGACACATGTCAACACTGGGTCTGACAGAGGGCCTCCAGGAGAGAGGCCCAAGCAAGACGCGCCCCGAGGAGTGTCTTTCCACATGTCACCACTTGGTCTGACTGAGCGCCTCCAGGAGAGAGGCCCAAGCAACACGCGCCCCGAGGAGCGTCAGGCCACATGTCACTACTCAGTCTGACTGAGCGCCTCCAGGAGAGAGGCCCAAGCAAGACGCGCCCTGAGGAGCGTCTTGCCACATGTCAACACTGGGTCTGACTGAGCGCCTCCAGGAGAGAGGCCCAAGCAAGACACGCCCCGAGGAGCGTCTTGACACATGTCAACACTGGGTCTGACTGAGGGCCTCCATTAGAGAAGCCCAAGCAAGAAGGGCCCCGAGGAGAGTCTTGCCACATGTCAACACTGGGTCTGACAGAGGGCATCCAGGAGAGAGGCCCAAGCAATACGCGCCCAGAGGAGCGTCTTGCCACATGTCAATAATGGGTCTGACTGAGGGCCTCCAGGAGAGAAGCCCAAGCATGACGCACCCCGAGGAGCTTCTTGCTACATGTCAGCACTCGGTCTGACTGAGCGCCTCCAGGAGAGAGGCCAAAGCAAGACGCGCCCCGAGGAGCGTCTTGACACATGTCAACACTGGGTCTGACAGAGGGCCTCCATGAGAGAGGCCCAAGCAAGACGCGCCCCGAGGAGTGTCTTGCCACATGTCAACACTGTGTCTGACTGAGCGCCTCCAGGAGAGAGGCCCAAGCAAGACGCGCCCCGAGGAGCTTCTTGCCACATGTCACTACTCGGTCTGACTGAGCGCCTCCAGGAGGGAGGTCCAAGCAAGACGCGCCCCGAGGAACGTCTTGCCACATGTCACTACTCGGTCTGACTGAGCGCCTCCAGGAGAGAGGCCCAAGTAAGACGCGCCCCGAGGAGCGTTTGCCAAATGCCAACACTGGGTCTGACTGAGCGCCTCAGGGAGAGAGGTCCAAGCAAGACGCGCCCCGAGGAGCGTCTTGCCACATGTCACTACTCGGTCTGACTGAGCGCCTCAGTGAGAGCGGTCCAAGCAAGAACGCGCCCCGAGGAGCGTCTTGCCACATGTCAACACTGGGTCTGACTGAGTGCCTCCATGAGAGAAGCCCCAGCAAGACGCGCCCCGAGGAGCGTCTTGCCACATGTCACTACTCGGTCTGTTTGAGCGCCTCCAGGAGAGAGGCCCAAGCAAGACGCGCCCCGAGGAGCGTCTTGCCTTATGTCAGCACTCGGTCTGACTGAGCGCCTCCAGGAGAGAGGCCCAAGCAAGACGCGCCCCTAGGAGCGTCTTGCCACATGTCAACAATGGGTCTGACTGAGGGCCTCCAGGAGAGAGGCCCAAGCAAGATGCGCCCGCAGGAGCGTCGTGCCACATGTCAACACTGGGTCTGACAGAGGGCCTCCAGGAGAGAGGCCCAAGCAAGACGCGCTCCGAGGAGCGTCTTGCCACATGTCACCTCTGGTTCTGACTGAGCGCCTCCAGGAGAGAGGCCCAAGCAAGACGCGCCCCGAGGAGCGTCTTGTCACATGTCAACACTGGGTCTTTCTGAGCGCCTCCAGGAGAGAAGCCCAAGCAAGACGCGCCCCGAGGAGCGTCTTGCCACATGTCAGCACTAGGTCTGACTGAGCGCCTCCAGGAGAGAGGCCCAAGCAAGACGCGCCCCGAGGAGCGTCTTGCCACATGTCAACAATGGGTCTGACTGAGGGCCTCCAGGAGAGAAGCCCAAGCAAGACGCGCCCCGAGGAGCGTCTTGACACATGTCAACACTGGGTCTGACAGAGGGCCTCCAGGAGAGAGGCCCAAGCAAGACGCGCCCCGAGGAGCGTCTTGCCACATGTCACCACTTGGTCTGACTGAGCGCCTCCAGGAGAGAGGCCCAAGCAACACGCGCCCCGAGGAGCGTCAGGCCACATGTCACTACTCAGTCTGACTGAGCGCCTCCAGGAGAGAAGCCCAAGTAAGACGCGCCCCGAGGAGCGTCTTGCCACGTGTCAACACTGGGTCTGATTGAGGGCCTTCTGGAGAGAGGCCCAAGCAAGACGCGCCCCGAGGAGCGTCTTGCCACATGTCAACAATGGTTCTTACTGAGAGCCTCCAGGAGAGAAGCCCAAGCAAGACGCGCCCCGAGGAGCTTCTTGCCACATGTCAGCAATCTGTCTGACAGAGGGCCTCCATGAGAGAGACCCAAGCAAGACGCGCCCCGAGGAGTGTCTTGCCAAATGTCAACACTGGGTCTGACTGAGCGCCTCAGGGAGAGAGGTCCAAGCAAGACGCGCCCCGAGGAGCGTCTTGCCACATGTCACTACTCGGTCTGACTGAGCGCCTCAGTGAGAGAGGTCCAAGCAAGACGCGCCCCGAGGAGCGTCTTGCTTGGACCTGAGCGTCTTGCCACATGTCACTACTCGGTCTGTTTGAGCGCCTCCAGGAGAGAGGCCCAAGCAAGACGTGCCCCGAGGAGCGTCGTGCCACATGTCAACACTGGGTCTGACTGAGCGCCTCAGGGAGAGAGGTCCAAGCAAGACGCGCCCCGAGGAGCGTCTTGCCACATGTCAACAATGGGTCTGACTGAGGGCCTCCAGGAGAGAAGCCCAAGCAACACGCGGCCCGAGGAGCGTCTTGCCACATGTCAGCACTCGGTCTGACTGAGCGCCTCCAGGAGAGAGGCCAAAGCAAGACGCGCCCCGAGGAGCGTCTTGCCTCATGTCAACAATGGGTCTGACTGAGGGCCTCCAGGAGAGAAGCCCAAGCAAGACGCGCCCCGAGGAGCGTCTTGTCACATATCAACACTGGGTCTGACTGAGCGCCTCCAGGAGAGAGGCCCAAGCAAGCCGCGCCCCGAGGAGCGTCAGGCCACATGTCACTACTCAGTCTGACTGAGCGCCTCCAGGAGAGAGGCCCCAGCAAGACGCGCCCCGAGGAGCGTCTTGCCACATGTCAGCACTGGGTCTGACTGAGCGCCTCCAGGAGAGAGGCCCAAGCAAGACGCGCCCCGAGGAGCGTCTTGCCTTATGTCAGCACTCGGTCTGACTGAGCGCCTCCAGGAGAGAGGCCCAAGCAAGACGCGCCCCTAGGAGCGTCTTGCCACATGTCAACAATGGGTCTGACTGAGGGCCTCCAGGAGAGAGGCCCAAGCAAGATGCGCCCGCAGGAGCGTCGTGCCACATGTCAACACTGGGTCTGACTGAGCGCCTCAGGGAGAGAGGTCCAAGCAAGACGCGCCCCGAGGAGCTTCTTGCCACATGTCACTACTCGGTCTGACTGAGCGCCTCAGTGAGAAAGGTCCAAGCAAGACGCGCCCCGAGAAAAGTCTTGCCACATGTCAACACTGGGTCTGACTGAGTGCCTCCATGAGAGAAGCCCCAGCAAGACGCGCCCCGAGGAGCGTCTTGCCACATGTCACTACTCGGTCTGTTTGAGCGCCTCCAGGAGAGAGGCCCAAGCAAGACGTGCCCCGAGGAGCGTCTTGCCACATGTCAACAATGGGTCTGACTGAGGGACTCCAGGAGAGAAGCCCAAGGAAGACGCGCCCCGAGGAGCGTCTTGCCACATGTCAGCACTGGGTCAGACTGAGCGCCTCCAGGAGAGAGGCCCAAGCAAGACACGCCCCGAGGAGCGTCTTGACACATGTCAACACTGGGTCTGACTGAGGGCCTCCATGAGAGAAGCCCAAGCAAGACGCGCCCCGAGGAGAGTCTTGCCACATGTCAACACTCGGTCTGACAGAGGGCCTCCAGGAGAGAGGCCCAAGCAAGACGCGCCCCGAGGAGTGTCTTGCCACATGTCACCACTGGGTCTGACAGAGCGCCTCCAGGAGAGAGGCCCAAGCAAGACGCGCCCCGAGGAGCGTCTTGTCACATGTCAACACTGGGTCTTTCTGAGCGCCTCCAGGAGAGAAGCCCAAGCAAGACGCGACCCGAGGAGCGTCTTTCCTCATGTCAGCACTCGGTCTGACTGAGCGCCTCCAGGAGAGAGGCCCAAGCAAGACGCGCCCCGAGGAGCCTCTTGCCACATGTCAACAATGGGTCTGACTGAGGGCCTCCAGGAGAGAAGCCCAAGCAACACGCGGCCCGAGGAGCGTCTTGCCACATGTCAGCACTCGGTCTGACTGAGCGCCTCCAGGAGAGAGGCCAAAGCAAAACGCGCCCCGAGGAGCGTCTTGCCACATGTCAACAATGGGTCTGACTGAGGGCCTCCAGGAGAGAAGCCCAAGCAAGACGCGCCCCGAGGAGCATCTTGTCACATGTCAACACTGGGTCTGACTGAGCGCCTCCAGGAGAGAGGCCCAAGCAAGATGCGCCCCGAGGAGCGTCTTGACACATGTCAACACTGGGTCTGACTGAGGGCCTCCATGAGAGAAGCCCAAGCAAGACGCGCCCCGAGGAGAGTCTTGCCACATGTCAACACTCGGTCTGACAGAGGGCCTCCAGGAGAGAGGCCCAAGCAAGACGCGCCCCGAGGAGTGTCTTGCCACATGTCACCACTGGGTCTGACTGAGCGCCTCCAGGAGAGAGGCCCAAGCAAGACGCGCCCCGAGGAGCGTCTTGTCACATGTCAACACTGGGTCTTTCTGAGCGCCTCCAGGAGAGAAGCCCAAGCAAGACGCGCCCCGAGGAGCGTCTTTCCTCATGTCAGCACTCGGTCTGACTGAGCGCCTCCAGGAGAGAGGCCCAAGCAAGACGCGCCCCGAGGAGCGTCTTGCCACATGTCAACAATGGGTCTGACTGAGGGCCTCCAGGAGAGAAGCCCAAGCAACACGCGGCCCGAGGAGCGTCTTGCCACATGTCAGCACTCGGTCTGACTGAGCGCCTCCAGGAGAGAGGCCAAAGCAAGACGCGCCCCGAGGAGCGTCTTGCCTCATGTCAACAATGGGTCTGACTGAGGGCCTCCAGGAGAGAAGCCCAAGCAAGACGCGCCCCGAGGAGCGTCTTGTCACATGTCAACACTGGGTCTGACTGAGCGCCTCCAGGAGAGAGGCCCAAGCAAGCCGCGCCCCGAGGAGCGTCAGGCCACATGTCACTACTCAGTCTGACTGAGCGCCTCCAGGAGAGAGGCCCCAGCAAGACGCGCCCCGAGGAGCGTCTTGCCACATGTCAGCACTGGGTCTGACTGAGCGCCTCCAGGAGAGAGGCCCAAGCAAGACGCGCCCCGAGGAGCGTCTTGCCTTATGTCAGCACTCGGTCTGACTGAGCGCCTCCAGGAGAGAGGCCCAAGCAAGACGCGCCCCTAGGAGCGTCTTGCCACATGTCAACAATGGGTCTGACTGAGGGCCTCCAGGAGAGAGGCCCAAGCAAGATGCGCCCGCAGGAGCGTCGTGCCACATGTCAACACTGGGTCTGACAGAGGGCCTCCAGGAGAGAGGCCCAAGCAAGACGCGCCCCGAGGAGCGTCTTGCCACATGTCACCTCTGGTTCTGACTGAGCGCCTCCAGGAGAGAGGCCCAAGCAAGACGCGCCCCGAGGAGCGTCTTGTCACATGTCAACACTGGGTCTTTCTGAGCGCCTCCAGGAGAGAAGCCCAAGCAAGACGCGCCCCGAGGAGCGTCTTGCCTCATGTCAGCACTAGGTCTGACTGAGCGCCTCCAGGAGAGAGGCCCAAGCAAGACGCGCCCCGAGGAGCGTCTTGCCACATGTCAACAATGGGTCTGACTGAGGGCCTCCAGGAGAGAAGCCCAAGCAAGACGCGCCCCGAGGAGCGTCTTGACACATGTCAACACTGGGTCTGACAGAGGGCCTCCAGGAGAGAGGCCCAAGCAAGACGCGCCCCGAGGAGCGTCTTGCCACCTGTCACCACTTGGTCTGACTGAGCGCCTCCAGGAGAGAGGCCCAAGCAACACGCGCCCCGAGGAGCGTCAGGCCACATGTCACTACTCAGTCTGACTGAGCGCCTCCAGGAGAGAAGCCCAAGTAAGACGCGCCCCGAGGAGCGTCTTGCCACGTGTCAACACTGGGTCTGATTGAGGGCCTTCTGGAGAGAGGCCCAAGCAAGACGCGCCCCGAGGAGCGTCTTGCCACATGTCAACAATGGTTCTTACTGAGAGCCTCCAGGAGAGAAGCCCAAGCAAGACGCGCCCCGAGGAGCTTCTTGCCACATGTCAGCAATCGGTCTGACAGAGGGCCTCCATGAGAGAGACCCAAGCAAGACGCGCCCCGAGGAGTGTCTTGCCAAATGTCAACACTGGGTCTGACTGAGCGCCTCAGGGAGAGAGGTCCAAGCAAGACGCGCCCCGAGGAGCGTCTTGCCACATGTCACTACTCGGTCTGACTGAGCGCCTCAGTGAGAGAGGTCCAAGCAAGACGCGCCCCGAGGAGCGTCTTGCCACATGTCAACACTGGGTCTGACTGAGTGCCTCCATGAGAGAAGCCCCAGCAAGACGCGCCCCGAGGAGCGTCTTGCCACATGTCACTACTCGGTCTGTTTGAGCGCCTCCAGGAGAGAGGCCCAAGCAAGACGTGCCCCGAGGAGCGTCTTGCCACATGTCAACAATGGGTCTGACTGAGGGCCTCCAGGAGAGAAGCCCAAGCAAGACGCGCCCCGAGGAGCGTCTTGCCACATGTCAACACTGGGTCAGACTGAGCGCCTCCAGGAGAGAGGCCCAAGCAAGACACGCCCCGAGGAGCGTCTTGACACATGTCAACACAGGATCTGACTGAGGGCCTCCATGAGAGAAGCCCAAGCAAGACACGCCCCGAGGAGAGTCTTGCCACATGTCAACACTCGGTCTGAAAGAGGGCCTCCAGGAGAGAGGCCCAAGCAAGACGCGCCCCGAGGAGTGTCTTGCCACATGTCACCACTGGGTCTGACTGAGCCTCTCCAGGAGAGAGGCCCAAGCAAGACGCGCCCCGAGGAGCGTCTTGTCACATGTCAACACTGGGTCTTTCTGAGCGCCTCCAGGAGAGAAGCCCAAGCGAGACGCGCCCCGAGGAGCGTCTTTCCACATGTCAGCACTCGGTCTGACTGAGCGCCTCCAGGAGAGAGGCCCAAGCAAGACGCGCCCCGAGGAGCGTCTTGCCACATGTCAACAATGGGTTTGACTGAGGGCCTCCAGGAGAGAAGCCTAAGCAACACGCGCCCCGAGGAGCGTCTTGCCACATGTCAACAATGGGTCTGACTGAGGGCCTCCAGGAGAGAAGCCCAAGCAAGACGCGCCCCGAGGAGCGTCTTGACACATGTCAACACTGGGTCTGACAGAGGGCCTCCAGGAGAGAGGCCCAAGCAAGACGCGCCCCGAGGAGTGTCTTGCCACATGTCACCACTTGGTCTGACTGAGCGCCTCCAGGAGAGAGGCCCAAGCAACACGCGCCCCGAGGAGCGTCAGGCCACATGTCACTACTCAGTCTGACTGAGCGCCTCCAGGAGAGAGGCCCAAGCAAGACGCGCCCTGAGGAGCGTCTTGCCACATGTCAACACTGGGTCTGACTGAGGGCCTCCAGGAGAGAGGCCCAAGCAAGATGCGCCCGCAGGAGCGTCGTGCCACATGTCAACACTGGGTCTGACTGAGCGCCTCAGGGAGAGAGGTCCAAGCAAGACGCGCCCCGAGGAGCTTCTTGCCACATGTCACTACTCGGTCTGACTGAGCGCCTCAGTGAGAAAGGTCCAAGCAAGACGCGCCCCGAGAAAAGTCTTGCCACATGTCAACACTGGGTCTGACTGAGTGCCTCCATGAGAGAAGCCCCAGCAAGACGCGCCCCGAGGAGCGTCTTGCCACATGTCACTACTCGGTCTGTTTGAGCGCCTCCAGGAGAGAGGCCCAAGCAAGACGTGCCCCGAGGAGCGTCTTGCCACATGTCAACAATGGGTCTGACTGAGGGACTCCAGGAGAGAAGCCCAAGGAAGACGCGCCCCGAGGAGCGTCTTGCCACATGTCAGCACTGGGTCAGACTGAGCGCCTCCAGGAGAGAGGCCCAAGCAAGACACGCCCCGAGGAGCGTCTTGACACATGTCAACACTGGGTCTGACTGAGGGCCTCCATGAGAGAAGCCCAAGCAAGACGCGCCCCGAGGAGAGTCTTGCCACATGTCAACACTCGGTCTGACAGAGGGCCTCCAGGAGAGAGGCCCAAGCAAGACGCGCCCCGAGGAGTGTCTTGCCACATGTCACCACTGGGTCTGACAGAGCGCCTCCAGGAGAGAGGCCCAAGCAAGACGCGCCCCGAGGAGCGTCTTGTCACATGTCAACACTGGGTCTTTCTGAGCGCCTCCAGGAGAGAAGCCCAAGCAAGACGCGACCCGAGGAGCGTCTTTCCTCATGTCAGCACTCGGTCTGACTGAGCGCCTCCAGGAGAGAGGCCCAAGCAAGACGCGCCCCGAGGAGCCTCTTGCCACATGTCAACAATGGGTCTGACTGAGGGCCTCCAGGAGAGAAGCCCAAGCAACACGCGGCCCGAGGAGCGTCTTGCCACATGTCAGCACTCGGTCTGACTGAGCGCCTCCAGGAGAGAGGCCAAAGCAAAACGCGCCCCGAGGAGCGTCTTGCCACATGTCAACAATGGGTCTGACTGAGGGCCTCCAGGAGAGAAGCCCAAGCAAGACGCGCCCCGAGGAGCATCTTGTCACATGTCAACACTGGGTCTGACTGAGCGCCTCCAGGAGAGAGGCCCAAGCAAGATGCGCCCCGAGGAGCGTCTTGACACATGTCAACACTGGGTCTGACTGAGGGCCTCCATGAGAGAAGCCCAAGCAAGACGCGCCCCGAGGAGAGTCTTGCCACATGTCAACACTCGGTCTGACAGAGGGCCTCCAGGAGAGAGGCCCAAGCAAGACGCGCCCCGAGGAGTGTCTTGCCACATGTCACCACTGGGTCTGACTGAGCGCCTCCAGGAGAGAGGCCCAAGCAAGACGCGCCCCGAGGAGCGTCTTGTCACATGTCAACACTGGGTCTTTCTGAGCGCCTCCAGGAGAGAAGCCCAAGCAAGACGCGCCCCGAGGAGCGTCTTTCCTCATGTCAGCACTCGGTCTGACTGAGCGCCTCCAGGAGAGAGGCCCAAGCAAGACGCGCCCCGAGGAGCGTCTTGCCACATGTCAACAATGGGTCTGACTGAGGGCCTCCAGGAGAGAAGCCCAAGCAACACGCGGCCCGAGGAGCGTCTTGCCACATGTCAGCACTCGGTCTGACTGAGCGCCTCCAGGAGAGAGGCCAAAGCAAGACGCGCCCCGAGGAGCGTCTTGCCTCATGTCAACAATGGGTCTGACTGAGGGCCTCCAGGAGAGAAGCCCAAGCAAGACGCGCCCCGAGGAGCGTCTTGTCACATGTCAACACTGGGTCTGACTGAGCGCCTCCAGGAGAGAGGCCCAAGCAAGCCGCGCCCCGAGGAGCGTCAGGCCACATGTCACTACTCAGTCTGACTGAGCGCCTCCAGGAGAGAGGCCCCAGCAAGACGCGCCCCGAGGAGCGTCTTGCCACATGTCAGCACTGGGTCTGACTGAGCGCCTCCAGGAGAGAGGCCCAAGCAAGACGCGCCCCGAGGAGCGTCTTGCCTTATGTCAGCACTCGGTCTGACTGAGCGCCTCCAGGAGAGAGGCCCAAGCAAGACGCGCCCCTAGGAGCGTCTTGCCACATGTCAACAATGGGTCTGACTGAGGGCCTCCAGGAGAGAGGCCCAAGCAAGATGCGCCCGCAGGAGCGTCGTGCCACATGTCAACACTGGGTCTGACAGAGGGCCTCCAGGAGAGAGGCCCAAGCAAGACGCGCCCCGAGGAGCGTCTTGCCACATGTCACCTCTGGTTCTGACTGAGCGCCTCCAGGAGAGAGGCCCAAGCAAGACGCGCCCCGAGGAGCGTCTTGTCACATGTCAACACTGGGTCTTTCTGAGCGCCTCCAGGAGAGAAGCCCAAGCAAGACGCGCCCCGAGGAGCGTCTTGCCTCATGTCAGCACTAGGTCTGACTGAGCGCCTCCAGGAGAGAGGCCCAAGCAAGACGCGCCCCGAGGAGCGTCTTGCCACATGTCAACAATGGGTCTGACTGAGGGCCTCCAGGAGAGAAGCCCAAGCAAGACGCGCCCCGAGGAGCGTCTTGACACATGTCAACACTGGGTCTGACAGAGGGCCTCCAGGAGAGAGGCCCAAGCAAGACGCGCCCCGAGGAGCGTCTTGCCACATGTCACCACTTGGTCTGACTGAGCGCCTCCAGGAGAGAGGCCCAAGCAACACGCGCCCCGAGGAGCGTCAGGCCACATGTCACTACTCAGTCTGACTGAGCGCCTCCAGGAGAGAAGCCCAAGTAAGACGCGCCCCGAGGAGCGTCTTGCCACGTGTCAACACTGGGTCTGATTGAGGGCCTTCTGGAGAGAGGCCCAAGCAAGACGCGCCCCGAGGAGCGTCTTGCCACATGTCAACAATGGTTCTTACTGAGAGCCTCCAGGAGAGAAGCCCAAGCAAGACGCGCCCCGAGGAGCTTCTTGCCACATGTCAGCAATCGGTCTGACAGAGGGCCTCCATGAGAGAGACCCAAGCAAGACGCGCCCCGAGGAGTGTCTTGCCAAATGTCAACACTGGGTCTGACTGAGCGCCTCAGGGAGAGAGGTCCAAGCAAGACGCGCCCCGAGGAGCGTCTTGCCACATGTCACTACTCGGTCTGACTGAGCGCCTCAGTGAGAGAGGTCCAAGCAAGACGCGCCCCGAGGAGCGTCTTGCCACATGTCAACACTGGGTCTGACTGAGTGCCTCCATGAGAGAAGCCCCAGCAAGACGCGCCCCGAGGAGCGTCTTGCCACATGTCACTACTCGGTCTGTTTGAGCGCCTCCAGGAGAGAGGCCCAAGCAAGACGTGCCCCGAGGAGCGTCTTGCCACATGTCAACAATGGGTCTGACTGAGGGCCTCCAGGAGAGAAGCCCAAGCAAGACGCGCCCCGAGGAGCGTCTTGCCACATGTCAACACTGGGTCAGACTGAGCGCCTCCAGGAGAGAGGCCCAAGCAAGACACGCCCCGAGGAGCGTCTTGACACATGTCAACACAGGATCTGACTGAGGGCCTCCATGAGAGAAGCCCAAGCAAGACACGCCCCGAGGAGAGTCTTGCCACATGTCAACACTCGGTCTGAAAGAGGGCCTCCAGGAGAGAGGCCCAAGCAAGACGCGCCCCGAGGAGTGTCTTGCCACATGTCACCACTGGGTCTGACTGAGCCTCTCCAGGAGAGAGGCCCAAGCAAGACGCGCCCCGAGGAGCGTCTTGTCACATGTCAACACTGGGTCTTTCTGAGCGCCTCCAGGAGAGAAGCCCAAGCGAGACGCGCCCCGAGGAGCGTCTTTCCACATGTCAGCACTCGGTCTGACTGAGCGCCTCCAGGAGAGAGGCCCAAGCAAGACGCGCCCCGAGGAGCGTCTTGCCACATGTCAACAATGGGTTTGACTGAGGGCCTCCAGGAGAGAAGCCTAAGCAACACGCGCCCCGAGGAGCGTCTTGCCACATGTCAACAATGGGTCTGACTGAGGGCCTCCAGGAGAGAAGCCCAAGCAAGACGCGCCCCGAGGAGCGTCTTGACACATGTCAACACTGGGTCTGACAGAGGGCCTCCAGGAGAGAGGCCCAAGCAAGACGCGCCCCGAGGAGTGTCTTGCCACATGTCACCACTTGGTCTGACTGAGCGCCTCCAGGAGAGAGGCCCAAGCAACACGCGCCCCGAGGAGCGTCAGGCCACATGTCACTACTCAGTCTGACTGAGCGCCTCCAGGAGAGAGGCCCAAGCAAGACGCGCCCTGAGGAGCGTCTTGCCACATGTCAACACTGGGTCTGACTGAGCGCCTCCAGGAGAGAGGCCCAAGCAAGACACGCCCCGAGGAGCGTCTTGACACATGTCAACACTGGGTCTGACTGAGGGCCTCCATTAGAGAAGCCCAAGCAAGAAGGGCCCCGAGGAGAGTCTTGCCACATGTCAACACTGGGTCTGACAGAGGGCATCCAGGAGAGAGGCCCAAGCAATACGCGCCCAGAGGAGCGTCTTGCCACATGTCAATAATGGGTCTGACTGAGGGCCTCCAGGAGAGAAGCCCAAGCATGACGCACCCCGAGGAGCTTCTTGCTACATGTCAGCACTCGGTCTGACTGAGCGCCTCCAGGAGAGAGGCCAAAGCAAGACGCGCCCCGAGGAGCGTCTTGACACATGTCAACACTGGGTCTGACAGAGGGCCTCCAGGAGAGAGGCCCAAGCAACACGCGCCCCGAGGAGCGTCAGGCCACATGTCACTACTCAGTAGTGACTTCATGTTCCTGACTTCTAGCTTCTCCTGTTGTTGTCAATAAAAGCTCTAAACCCAACATTGATGTAAAGCCATCTATTTCCCCAGAAATCCAATCATATTAACTGATCAGCTTCAGGTTAAATGGACAAAAACATGTGTAAAAGGACAAAAATATTAAATTTAGTCAGAATAAAGATCAAGCAAATGCTTAAAGGGAAAGTTTGGACTAACAAATGGTATAGACAATTTCTTTCTCTTAATGCTTTTGTTGATTTGGGGAAACCTTCACTCAAACTGATTGTTTTAAAACAATCAAAGTGCATTTCATTTATGCACTAGGCCCAACTGACTCATGCACTTGATTCCAAACACAAAAATTAATGTGTGACCTGTTGGAAGAATGAAGTGGATTTTTCACTCACTTCTTGGTCTGTAGGAGTTTGGGACATGGTCTCAACACTTGGTGTCTGCAACAAAAGACAACAATATAATGTCAGAAACATTCTGTACTATGAATCCTGACTAGTTCATTAACGACAGATCATACTTGTTTCAGTGAATATTATTCACAGAAGAATCTGAGCTCCTTATATCAGACTGTATAGAAACTATTAACACTGTACAGTTCTGCTACCCAACAATATGAGAACAGTGTAACACACACACTACAGTTGTTGGTCCAACCATATGAGGACGTATTCTGAAACACACATCTCCTTCACAGCTTGAAACCATATGAGGACATGACGACTGAACACATGTAGAGTTCATGTTCCTGACTTCTAGCTTCTCCTGCTGTTGTCAATAAAAGCTCTAAACCCAACACTGATGTAAAGCCATCTATTTCCCCAGAAATCCAATCATATTAACTGATCAGCTTCAGGTTAAATGGACAAAAACATGTGTAAAAAGACAAAAATATTAAATTTAGTCAGAATAAAGATCAAGCAAATGCTTAAAGGGAAAGTTTGGACTAACAAATGGTATAGATAATTTCTTTCTCCTAATGCAAATGTTGATGTGGGGAAACTTTCAATCAAACTGATTGTTTTAATACAATCAAAGTGCATTTCATTTATGCACTAGGCCCAACTGACTCATCTAATTGATTCCAAACACAAAAATTAATGTGTGACCTGTTGGAAGAATGAAGTGGATTTTTCACTCACTTCTTGGTCTGTAGGAGTTTGGGACATGGTCTCAACACTTGGTGTCTGCAACAAAAGACAACAATATAATGTCAGAAACATTCTGTACTATGAATCCTGACTAGTTCATTAACTACAGATCATACTTGTTTCAGTGAATATTATTCACAGAAGAATCTGAGTTCCTTATATCAGACTGCATAGAAACTATTAACACTGTACAGTTCTGCTACCCAACAATATGAGGACAGTGTAACACACACACTACAGTTGTTGGTCCAACCATATGAGGACGTATTCTGAAACACACATCTCCTTCACAGCTTGAAACAATATGAGGACATGACGACTGAACACATGTAGAGTTCATGTTCCTGACTTCTAGCTTCTCCTGTTGTTGTCAATAAAAGCTCTAAACCCAACACTGATGTAAAGCCATCTATTTCCCCAGAAATCCAATCATATTAACTGATCAGCTTCAGGTTAAATGGACAAAAACATGTGCAAAAGGATAAAAATATTTAACTTAGAACAAATATCAAGCAAATGCTTAAAGGGAAAGTTTGGACTAACAAATGGTATAGACAATTTCTTTCTCCTAATGCTAATGTTGATTTGGGGAAACTTTCACTCAAACTGATTGTTTTAAAACAATCAAAGTGCATTTCATTTATGCACTAGGCCCAACTGACTCATATACTTGATTTCAAATACAAAAAATAATGTGTGACCTGTTGGAAGAATGAAGTGAATTTTCACTCACTTCTTGGTCTGTAGGAGGTTGGGACATGGTCTCAACACTTGGTGTCTGAAACAAAAGACAACAATGTAAATCCTGACTATTTCATAAACTACAGATCATACTTGTTTCAGTGAATATAATTCACAGAAGAATCTGAGTTCCTTATATCAGACTGTATAGAAACTATTAACACTGTACAGTTCTGCTACCCAACAATATGAGGACAGTGTAACACACACACTACAGTTGTTGGTCCAACCATATGAGGACGTATTCTGAAACACACATCTCCTTCACAGCTTGAAACAATATGAGGACATGACGACTGAACACATGTAGAGTTCATGTTCCTGACTTCTAGCTTCTCCTGTTGTTGTCAATAAAAGCTCTAAACCCAACATTGATGTAAAGCCATCTATTTCCCCAGAAATCCAATCATATTAACTGATCAGCTTCAGGTTAAATGGACAAAAACATGTGTAAAAGGACAAAAATATTAAACTTAGTCTGAACAAATATCAAGCAAATGCTTAAAGGGAAAGTTTGGACTAACAAATGGTATAGACAATTTCTTTCTCCTAATGCTAATGTTGATTTGGGGAAACTTTCACTGAAACTGATTGTTTTAAAACAATCAAAGTGCATTTCATTTATGCACTAGGCCCAACTGACTCATATACTTGATTTCAAATACAAAAAATGATGTGTGACCTGTTGGAAGAATGGAGTGAATTTTCACTCACTTCTTGGTCTGTAGGAGGTTGGGACATGGTCTCAACACTTGGTGTCTGAAACAAAAGACAACAATGTAAATCCTGACTAGTTCACTAACTACAGATCATACTTGTTTCAGTGAATATAATTCAAAGAAGAATCTGAGTTCCTTATATCAGACTGTATAGAAACTATTAACACTGTACAGTTCTTCTACCCAACAATATGAGGACAGTGTAACACACACACTACAGTTGTTGGTCCAACCATATGAGGACATATTCTGAAACACACATCTCCTTCACAGCTTGAAACAATATGAGGACATGACGACTGAACACATGTAGAGTTCATGTTCCTGACTTCTAGCTTCTGCTGTTGTCAATAAAAGCTCTAAACCCAACACTGATGTAAAGCCATCTATTTCCCCAGAAATCCAATCATATTAACTGATCAGCTTCAGGTTAAATGGACAAAAACATGTGTAAAAAGACAAAAATATTAAATTTAGTCAGAATAAAGATCAAGCAAATGCTTAAAGGGAAAGTTTGGACTAACAAATTGTATAGATAATTTCTTTCTCCTAATGCAAATATTGATTTGGGGAAACTTTCAATCAAACTGATTGTTTTAATACAATCAAAGTGCATTTCATTTATGCACTAGGCCCAACTGACTCATATACTTGATTCCAAACACAAAAATTAATGTGTGACCTGTTGGGAGAATGAAGTGGATTTTTCACTCACTTCTTGGTCTGTAGGAGTTTGGGACATGGTCTCAACACTTGGTGTCTGAAACAAAAGACAACAATATAATGTCAGAAACATTGTGTACTATGAATCCTGACTAGTTCATTAACTACAGATCATACTTGTTTCAGTGAATATTATTCACAGAAGAATCTGAGTTCCTTATATCAGACTGTATAGAAACTATTAACACTGTACAGTTCTGCTACCTAACAATATGAGGACAGTGTAACACACACACTACAGTTGTTGGTCCAACCATATGAGGACGTATTCTGAAACACACATCTCCTTCACAGCTTGAAACCATATGAGGACATGACGACTGAACACATGTAGAGTTCATGTTCCTGACTTCTAGCTTCTCCTGCTGTTGTCAATAAAAGCTCTAAACCCAACACTGATGTAAAGCCATCTATTTCCCCAGAAATCCAATCATGTTAACTGATCAGCTTCAGGTTAAATGGACAAAAACATGTGTAAAAAGACAAAAATATTAAATTTAGTCAGAATAAAGATCAAGCAAACGCTTAAAGGGAAAGTTTGAACTAAAAAATGGTATAGATAATTTCTTTCTCCTAATGCAAATGTTGATTTGGGGTAACTTTCAATCAAACTGATTGTTTTAAAACAATCAAAGTGCATTTCATTTATGCACTAGGCCCAACTGACTCATATACTTGATTTCAAATACAAAAAATAATGTGTGACCTGTTGGAAGAATGAAGTGGATTTTCCACTCACTTCTTGGTCTGTAGGAGGTTGGGACATGGTCTCAACACTTGGTGTCTGAAACAAAAGACAACAATGTAAATCCTGACTAGTTCATTAACTACAGATCATACTTGTTTCAGTGAATATAATTCACAGAAGAATCTGAGTTCCTCATATCAGACTGTATAGAAACTATTAACACTGTACAGTTCTGCTACCCAACAATATGAGGACAGTGTAACACACACACTACAGTTGTTGGTCCAACCATATGAGGACGTATTCTGAAACACACATCTCCATCACACCTTGAAACAATATGAGGACATGACGACTGAACACATGTAGAGTTCATGTTCCTGACTTCTAGCTTCTCCTGTTGTTGTCAATAAAAGCTCTAAACCCAACACTGATGTAAAGCCATCTATTTCCCCAGCAATCCAATCATATTAACTGATCAGCTTCAGGTTAAATGGACAAAAACATGTGTAAAAGGACAAAAATATTAAACTTAGTCAGAACAAATATCAAGCAAATGCTTAAAGGGAAAGTTTGGACTAACAAATGGTATAGACAATTTCTTTCTCCTAATGCTAATGTTGATTTGGGGAAACTTTCACTCAAACTGATTGTTTTAAAACAATCAAAGTGCATTTCATTTATGCACTAGGCCCAACTGACTCATATACCTGATTTCAAATACAAAAAATAATGTGTGACCTGTTGGAAGAATGAAGTGAATTTTCACTCACTTCTTGGTCTGTAGGAGGTTGGGACGTGGTCTCAACACTTGGTGTCTGAAACAAAAGACAACAATGTAAATCCTGACTAGTTCATTAGCTACAGATCATACTTGTTTCAGTGAACATTATTCACAGAAGAATCTGAGTTCCTCATATCAGACTGTATAGAAACTAATAACACTGTACAGTTCTGCTACCCAACAATATGAGGACAGTGTAACACACACACACTACAGTTGTTGGTCCAACCATATGAGGATGTTTTCTGAAACACACACATCTCCTTTACAGCTTGAATCAATATGAGGACATGACGACTGAACACATGTAGAGTTCATGTTCCTGACTTCTAGCTCCTCCTGCTGTTGTCAATAAAAGCTCTAAACCCAACACTGATGTAAAGCCATCTATTTCCCCAGAAATCCAATCATATTAACTGATCAGCTTCAGGTTAAATGGACTAAAACATGTGTAAAAGGACAAAAATATTAAATTTAGTCAGAATAAAGATCAAGCAAATGCTTACAGGGAAAGCTTGGACTAACAAATGGTATAGACAATTTCTTTCTCCTAATGCTAGTGTTGATTTGGGGAAACTTTCACTCAAACAGATTGTTTTAAAACAATCAAAGTGCATTTCATTTATGCACTAGGCCCAACTGACTCATATACTTGATTTCAAATACAAAAAATAATGTGTGACCTGTTGGAAGAATGAAATGAATTTTTCACTCACTTCTTGGTCTGTAGGAGGTTGGGACATGGTCTCAACACTTGGCGTCTGAAACAAAAGACAACAATATAATGTCAAACATTCTGTACTATAAATCCTGACTAGTTCATTAACTACAGATCATACTTGTTTCAGTGAATATTATTCACAGAAGAATCTGAGTTCCTTATATCAGACTGTATAGAAACTATTAACACTGTACAGTTCTGCTACCCAACAATATGAGGACAGTGTAACACACACACTACAGTTGTTGGTCCAACCATATGAGGACCTATTCTGAAACACACATCTCCTTCACAGCTTGAAACAATATGAGGACATGACGACTGAACACATGTAGAGTTCATGTTCCTGACTTCTAGCTTCTCCTGCTGTTGTCAATAAAAGCTCTAAACCCAACACTGACGTAAAGCTATCTATTTCCCCAGAAATCCAATCATATTAACTGATCAGCTTCAGGTTAAATGGACAAAAACATGTGTAAAAGGACAAAAATATTAAACTTAGTCTGAACAAATATCAAGCAAATGCTTAAAGGGAAAGTTTGGACTAACAAATGGTATAGACAATTTCTTTCTCCTAATGCTAATGTTGATTTGGGGAAACTTTCACTGAAACTGATTGTTTTAAAACAATCAAAGTGCATTTCATTTATGCACTAGGCCCAACTGACTCATATACTTGATTTCAAATACAAAAAATGATGTGTGACCTGTTGGAAGAATGGAGTGAATTTTCACTCACTTCTTGGTCTGTAGGAGGTTGGGACATGGTCTCAACACTTGGTGTCTGAAACAAAAGACAACAATGTAAATCCTGACTAGTTCACTAACTACAGATCATACTTGTTTCAGTGAATATAATTCAAAGAAGAATCTGAGTTCCTTATATCAGACTGTATAGAAACTATTAACACTGTACAGTTCTTCTACCCAACAATATGAGGACAGTGTAACACACACACTACAGTTGTTGGTCCAACCATATGAGGACATATTCTGAAACACACATCTCCTTCACAGCTTGAAACAATATGAGGACATGACGACTGAACACATGTAGAGTTCATGTTCCTGACTTCTAGCTTCTGCTGTTGTCAATAAAAGCTCTAAACCCAACACTGATGTAAAGCCATCTATTTCCCCAGAAATCCAATCATATTAACTGATCAGCTTCAGGTTAAATGGACAAAAACATGTGTAAAAAGACAAAAATATTAAATTTAGTCAGAATAAAGATCAAGCAAATGCTTAAAGGGAAAGTTTGGACTAACAAATTGTATAGATAATTTCTTTCTCCTAATGCAAATATTGATTTGGGGAAACTTTCAATCAAACTGATTGTTTTAATACAATCAAAGTGCATTTCATTTATGCACTAGGCCCAACTGACTCATATACTTGATTCCAAACACAAAAATTAATGTGTGACCTGTTGGGAGAATGAAGTGGATTTTTCACTCACTTCTTGGTCTGTAGGAGTTTGGGACATGGTCTCAACACTTGGTGTCTGAAACAAAAGACAACAATATAATGTCAGAAACATTGTGTACTATGAATCCTGACTAGTTCATTAACTACAGATCATACTTGTTTCAGTGAATATTATTCACAGAAGAATCTGAGTTCCTTATATCAGACTGTATAGAAACTATTAACACTGTACAGTTCTGCTACCTAACAATATGAGGACAGTGTAACACACACACTACAGTTGTTGGTCCAACCATATGAGGACGTATTCTGAAACACACATCTCCTTCACAGCTTGAAACCATATGAGGACATGACGACTGAACACATGTAGAGTTCATGTTCCTGACTTCTAGCTTCTCCTGCTGTTGTCAATAAAAGCTCTAAACCCAACACTGATGTAAAGCCATCTATTTCCCCAGAAATCCAATCATGTTAACTGATCAGCTTCAGGTTAAATGGACAAAAACATGTGTAAAAAGACAAAAATATTAAATTTAGTCAGAATAAAGATCAAGCAAACGCTTAAAGGGAAAGTTTGAACTAAAAAATGGTATAGATAATTTCTTTCTCCTAATGCAAATGTTGATTTGGGGTAACTTTCAATCAAACTGATTGTTTTAAAACAATCAAAGTGCATTTCATTTATGCACTAGGCCCAACTGACTCATATACTTGATTTCAAATACAAAAAATAATGTGTGACCTGTTGGAAGAATGAAGTGGATTTTCCACTCACTTCTTGGTCTGTAGGAGGTTGGGACATGGTCTCAACACTTGGTGTCTGAAACAAAAGACAACAATGTAAATCCTGACTAGTTCATTAACTACAGATCATACTTGTTTCAGTGAATATAATTCACAGAAGAATCTGAGTTCCTCATATCAGACTGTATAGAAACTATTAACACTGTACAGTTCTGCTACCCAACAATATGAGGACAGTGTAACACACACACTACAGTTGTTGGTCCAACCATATGAGGACGTATTCTGAAACACACATCTCCATCACACCTTGAAACAATATGAGGACATGACGACTGAACACATGTAGAGTTCATGTTCCTGACTTCTAGCTTCTCCTGTTGTTGTCAATAAAAGCTCTAAACCCAACACTGATGTAAAGCCATCTATTTCCCCAGCAATCCAATCATATTAACTGATCAGCTTCAGGTTAAATGGACAAAAACATGTGTAAAAGGACAAAAATATTAAACTTAGTCAGAACAAATATCAAGCAAATGCTTAAAGGGAAAGTTTGGACTAACAAATGGTATAGACAATTTCTTTCTCCTAATGCTAATGTTGATTTGGGGAAACTTTCACTCAAACTGATTGTTTTAAAACAATCAAAGTGCATTTCATTTATGCACTAGGCCCAACTGACTCATATACCTGATTTCAAATACAAAAAATAATGTGTGACCTGTTGGAAGAATGAAGTGAATTTTCACTCACTTCTTGGTCTGTAGGAGGTTGGGACGTGGTCTCAACACTTGGTGTCTGAAACAAAAGACAACAATGTAAATCCTGACTAGTTCATTAGCTACAGATCATACTTGTTTCAGTGAACATTATTCACAGAAGAATCTGAGTTCCTCATATCAGACTGTATAGAAACTAATAACACTGTACAGTTCTGCTACCCAACAATATGAGGACAGTGTAACACACACACACTACAGTTGTTGGTCCAACCATATGAGGATGTTTTCTGAAACACACACATCTCCTTTACAGCTTGAATCAATATGAGGACATGACGACTGAACACATGTAGAGTTCATGTTCCTGACTTCTAGCTCCTCCTGCTGTTGTCAATAAAAGCTCTAAACCCAACACTGATGTAAAGCCATCTATTTCCCCAGAAATCCAATCATATTAACTGATCAGCTTCAGGTTAAATGGACTAAAACATGTGTAAAAGGACAAAAATATTAAATTTAGTCAGAATAAAGATCAAGCAAATGCTTACAGGGAAAGCTTGGACTAACAAATGGTATAGACAATTTCTTTCTCCTAATGCTAGTGTTGATTTGGGGAAACTTTCACTCAAACAGATTGTTTTAAAACAATCAAAGTGCATTTCATTTATGCACTAGGCCCAACTGACTCATATACTTGATTTCAAATACAAAAAATAATGTGTGACCTGTTGGAAGAATGAAATGAATTTTTCACTCACTTCTTGGTCTGTAGGAGGTTGGGACATGGTCTCAACACTTGGCGTCTGAAACAAAAGACAACAATATAATGTCAAACATTCTGTACTATAAATCCTGACTAGTTCATTAACTACAGATCATACTTGTTTCAGTGAATATTATTCACAGAAGAATCTGAGTTCCTTATATCAGACTGTATAGAAACTATTAACACTGTACAGTTCTGCTACCCAACAATATGAGGACAGTGTAACACACACACTACAGTTGTTGGTCCAACCATATGAGGACCTATTCTGAAACACACATCTCCTTCACAGCTTGAAACAATATGAGGACATGACGACTGAACACATGTAGAGTTCATGTTCCTGACTTCTAGCTTCTCCTGCTGTTGTCAATAAAAGCTCTAAACCCAACACTGACGTAAAGCTATCTATTTCCCCAGAAATCCAATCATATTAACTGATCAGCTTCAGGTTAAATGGAGAAAAACATGTGTAAAAGGACAAAAATATTAAATTTAGTTAGAATAAAGATCAAGCAAATGCTTAAAGGGAAAGTTTGGACTAACAAATGGTATAGACAATTTCTTTCTCCTAATGCTAATGTTGATTTGGGGAAACTTTCACTCAAACTGATTGTTTTAACACAATCAAAGTGCATTTCATTTATGCACTAGGCCCAACTGACTCATATACTTGATTCCAAACACAAAAATTAATGTGTGACCTGTTGGAAGAATGAAGTGGATTTTTCACTCACTTCTTGGTCTGTAGGAGTTTGGGACATGGTCTCAACACTTGGTGTCTGAAACAAAAGACAACAATGTAAATCCTGACTAGTTCATTAGCTACAGATCATTCTTATTTCAGTGAATATAATTCACAGAAGAATCTGAGTTCCTTATATCAGACTGTATAGAAACTATTAACACTGTACAGTTCTGCTACCCAAAAATATGAGGACAGTGTAACACACACACTACAGTTGTTGGTCCAACCATATGAGGACGTATTCTGAAACACACACATCTCCTTCACAGCTTGAAACAATACGAGGACATGACGACTGAACACATGTAAAGTTCATGTTCCTGACTTCTAACATCTGCTGTTGTCAATAAAAGCTCTAAACCCAACACTGATGTAAAGCCATCTATTTCCCCAGAAATCCAATCATGTAAACTGATCAGCTTCAGGTTAAATGGACAAAAACATGTGTAAAAGGGCAAAAATATTAAATTTAGACAGAATAAAGATCAAGCAAATGCTTAAAGGGGAATTTTGGACTAACAAATGGTATAGACAATTTCTTTCTCTTAATGCGTTTGTTGATTTGGGGAAACTTTCACTCAAACTGATTGTTTTAATACAATCAACGTGCATTTCATTCATGCACTAGGCCCAACTGACTCATATACTTGATTCCAAATACAAAAAATAATGTGTGACCTGTTGGAAGAATGAAGATCTATTGAGTTGTAAGTGATCTGAACGTTTCATGATGATAGCCCCAAGCACAATTTCACATTATTCTGGGTCCAGTTCACTGAAAAAATCTTCAATCAGGCTGAAAAATCACAGGAAAGTAGAATCTATTGAGTTATAAGTGATTCCAACGTTTCATGATGATAGCTCAGTCCTAATGGGGTCAAATGATGTCACAAAGGTCACCGGATCACTTATGCCTTAAAGGCCTGCTTACAAAAACAGCTTTGGGGGCTTATAACTTGGCTTCTGAATGTCCTAGAGAGATCAGCTTGGTTTTAAATTACTCCAATTAACAGCCCCTATTAGCTCTTATGGTTTTAAAATGGGACACAGAATTATGTTGCACCAAGCACAATTTCACATATTTCTGGTTGCATATCTGTGATACAAGCTCCAATCTGTCTGAAATTAACATATGTTGGACATGTGAGGTCAAGGAGCATATCAGTTGCAAGTCTGTAGGTTGAAGAGAACCCTGTTTTTCAGCTGAAATCCATCATTTTTTCTGACCTCTGACCCAGAACAGCACCAGAACAATGAGCTACGGCTACCAAACTGCCTGGGCTAGCTCGGGGTGACGGCGGCGTGCCAAATCGACGTTTGTTTGGTGAAAATCGGTTGAGAAATGCCACTTTGCCGAGCACGGCAAAAAAGGCGAGAAAAGTGCCATCCGGCCCCAAACGGACACTTAACACGATGCGACCGACACAAATTTGAAATCTATGGTTCGGACCAGCACTGGGGTAAAACAAAAAAATGTTCGTGAGCCTCGGATCAACGATGGCCGAACGGCAGCCAAAAAGGGGCTCAAATCTTGGCCAGGCTTCATTTGGGGCCTAGGGTTTTGTCCGTTGCTTTTAATTAATTAAAAATAGTTAAATTCTACGTAGGGACATGAAATTCACATATGTTGTAAATAAGCACATGCCGAATCATAATTTCTAAGATGCGTCACGCTACGTCGCTCACTGACCGAGTTCGGCCACTAGGGGGCGCAGTCAAAAAAAATTCACTCTCTGGTTCGGAAGTCCGGTACGAGAGCAAAAATCTACTCGCCTTTTTGATAGCCCTCACGGCGCTAGAATTGCGCCATTGCAAACTTGCAAAAATCGCGCGCTTTGGGGGGGCTATATCTCCGGAACCACAAAATATTTTGCCACCAAACCACCTCGGGTGGACTAGTGCTTGGCCCCCGAACCACATATCCGAAGATGGCGCCGCTGGCACCAGCAGAACTTTTTTTTTCCACTTTGTAACAGCAAAACACAAGTCCTCTTTGAGGCATTACGTCTCAGAGGACATTTTTTGGCCTAACTCGGAAGCGACTTTTTTTTTCTTTTCAATTTTGACAGCGGATTATGATTGCTTGGCACCACGGGGACCACCTCTCCAAAAACGGGACGGATCGGGCGTTTGCTTGAGGAGCTGTGGCCAAAAAAGAGCATGACCTCTGGCGACCTAGGGTTCAGAAAAGCACCGGAACAACGAGCTACGGCTACCAAACTGCCTGGGCTAGTTCGGGGTGACGGCGGCATGCCAAATCAATGTTTGTTTTGTTAAAATCGGTTGAGAAATGCCACTTTGCCGAGCACATGGCAAAAAAGGAGGGAACACTGCCGTCCGGCCCCAAACGGACGCTTTACACGATGCGACCGGCACAAATTCAAATTCTGTGGTTCGGGCCAGTGGTGGGATGCACCAGAAGAATTTTCGGGCGCCTCGGACCAACGTGGGCTGAACGGCAGACGAAAAGGGTCTCAAGTGACAGAAGGCCGCAAACAAAGCCTGAGCTAAATTTTCACACTTTCGGGCCGCCGTTTGAATTCAGTCAGGCGTAGCCGCACGAAATTGTTTGTGGTGCATCCCGGCTACCATCTCATCGAAGCACGTCGAAATTGCGGCCGTCGGACCTTTTCGAGGGCCCTTTCGGGACGCGTGTCCAATTGGATATAGTCAGGTAGTGTCCGGTTACACCTTTGTGGGCTTATAACTTGGCTTCAGAATATCCTAGAGAGGTCAGGTTGATTTTAAAATACTCCAAGTAATGGTCTATATCTGGAACAGAAGGAATGGAGTCATTACCACTTATGGGTTTTAAATGGCACCCAGAATTATGTCGCACAAAGCACAAATTCACATATTTCAGGGTTCAGTTCTCTGACAAAGCTTCAATCAGGCTGAAACATCACAGGAAGGTAGAATCTATTGAGTTATAAGTGATTCCAACGGTTCATGATGATAGCTCATTCCTAATGTGGTCAAATGATGTCACAAAGGTCATCGGATCACTTGTTCTTTAAAGGCGTGGTTCCTAACACACATTTGCGGGCTTATAACTTTTCTTCTGAATGTCCTAGAGAGCTCAGATCTGGTTTTTAAATGGCACCCAGAATTATGTCGCACAAAGCCCAATTTCACATACTTCTGGGTCCATTTGTGTGAAAACAAGGTCCAATCAGGCTGAAACATCACGTGAAAGTATAATCTATGGAGTTGTAAGTGATCTGAACGTTTCATGATGATAGCACATTCCTAAGGGGGTCAAACCATGTCCCAAAGGTCACCGGGCGTGGTTTCACTTGAAGGCCGGTTTCCAAAAACAGCTTTGGTGGCTCATAACTTTTCTTCCAATTTTTCACTCACTTCTTGGTCTGTAGGAGTTTGGGACAATGTCTCAACACTTGGTGTCTGCAACAAAAGACAACAATATAATGTCAGAAACATTCTGTACTATGAATCCTGTCTAGTTCATTAACTACAGATCATACTTGTTTCAGTGAATATTATTCACAGAAGAATCTGAGTTCCTTATATCAGACTGTATAGAAACTATTAACACTGTACAGTTCTGCTACCCAACACTATGAGGACAGTGTAACACACACACTACAGTTGTTGGTCCAACCATATGAGGACGTATTCTGAAACACACACATCTCCTTCACAGCTTGAAACAATATGAGGACATGACGACTGAACACATGTAGAGTTCATGTTCCTGACTTCTAGCTTCTCCTGCTGTTGTCAATAAAAGCTCTAAACCCAACACTGATGTAAAGCCATCTAATTCCCCAGAAATCCAATCATATTAACTGATCAGCTTCAGGTTAAATGGACAAAAATGTGTAAAAGGACAAAAATATTAAATTTAGTCAGAATAAAGATCAAGCAAATGCTTAAAGGGAAAGCTTGGACTAACAAATGGTATAGACAATTTCTTTCTCCTAATGCAAATGTTGATTTGGGGAAACTTTCACTCATACTGATTGTTTTAAAACAATCAAAGTGCATTTCATTTATGCACTAGGCCCAACTGACTCATATACTTGATTTCAAATACAAAAAATAATGTGTGACCTGTTGGAAGAATGAAATGAATTTTTCACTCACTTCTTGGTCTGTAGGAGGTTGGGACATGGTCTCAACACTTGGCGTCTGAAACAAAAGACAACAATATAATGTCAAACATTCTGTACTATGAATCCTGACTAGTTAATTAACTACAGATCATACTTGTTTCAGTGAATATTATTCACAGAAGAATCTGAGTTCCTTATATCAGACTGTATAGAAACTATTAACACTGTACAGTTCTGCTACCCAACAATATGAGGACAGTGTAACACACACACACTACAGTTGTTGGTCCAACCATATGAGAACGTATTCTGAAACACACACATCTCCTTCACAGCTTGAAACAATATGAGGACATGATGACTGAACACATGTAGAGTTCATGTTCCTGACTTCTAGCTTCTCCTGCTGTTGTCAATAAAAGTTCTAAACCCAACACTGATGTAAAGCCATCTATTTCCCCAGAAATCCAATCATGTAAACTGATCAGCTTCAGGTTAAATGGACAAAAACA
This sequence comes from Nothobranchius furzeri, assembly GCF_043380555.1. Taxonomy (NCBI): domain Eukaryota; kingdom Metazoa; phylum Chordata; class Actinopteri; order Cyprinodontiformes; family Nothobranchiidae; genus Nothobranchius; species Nothobranchius furzeri. The sequence continues at coordinate 13,422,360 of NC_091747.1, read as the reverse complement.
TGTGTAAAGGGACAAAAATGTCAAATTTTGTTAATAAAAGCTCTAAACCCAGCACTGATCTACTCTGGTCTTCATAACTAGAATAACCATCTATGTTTTCATCTACTAATATTTAACATTTCTTGTACTGCACAATCTGTAAAGAGGATTTGCTTACCAGAGCTCGCCATGGCCACATAGATTCTCCATAGTCATGGGTGATTTCACTCTCTGCTTGGATATTGTCAATAGCAAACAAGCAGAGATGAGGTTTATCCTGGACTGCCAGCTCTTTCATCTTGCAGTTTGGGTACTTGTGGTCATCAGTAACCAGCCGGCCAAGTGAGTCGTCTTCACGGGAGGCATCAATGCTAAAAGTGAAGAAAAGAACATATGATTTCTTCACTAAAAACATAATGTTGTGAAGAACAACTGATATTGTATATGCCTTTACTTACCACCATGTGTTATTTTTCCATTTAAAATCAAATAGGAAAGCAGTTTGCTTTTCTGTGTACTTTTTCTGCCGCTTGTCCCGTTCATGTTCTGAGATAAGCTCCCCACTGTACTCGACCACAAAGGATCCCTTTTCAATTGGTTCAGAGGCAAATACACCATGTCCTAATACAAGATGTTCAATAAGTAGTGTTAAGTAATACAATCCAAATCAGGTTTACTGCAGCTGATCAGCCACTGACAAAACATGCAGAACAAACAATCATAAAATGTTTTAATTGTGAGGGGATTATCTAGATGCTTACGTTCATGGATTCAACAAATGAGTTGAAACAATAAATAAATACCAATAATAAAAAAAAATTTAAAATATTTTGCAATAAATTTCAAATACATGGAAATGTAAAACAGTTTTAATCTAGATAGATAACTTTATTGATCAATTTGGGAGGTTCCCTCAGGGAAACTGAAACAATTGTTATATATTACTAAATATTATAATAAACATTAGTTGCAGCTCCGGTAATATTCATGCAGCAGCCATAAGGAACAACATATAACATACCTTTATAGTCATTGATCCATTGGGCCTTTAAACAAGGCTTGTCACTTCCAGATAAAATAAAGTGAGCAGCCTCTGCTTCAGAAAGGTGTCAATGGGAAGAAGTCTTTCAACCAGATGTCATCAAAAACACTGCTCCTGCGTAAGTACCCATTTTAAAATGTTCACACATTTTTCTGGGTCAACAATATGTGCTCCACTATGACAGCTCTTGCCACCAGCCAGTTCATACCTTTGCTATTCACACACTGAGGTATTGTTTCCAGCGTTTCACTTTTTATAAACGCTACACAGCGTCAATATAAACTTGTAGAGCTACTTCTTAAGCTGGTCTAATAAAAGAAGAAATATTATTCAGAGCTTTAGTTGACAAATTATTTTCTGCTTACAGAAAGATATTAGTGGAGATTGTGGCCTGTTACAATAGTAAATTGTGGTGATGGATGATGATTAAAATGTAAATCTGCTTTTGTGATTGCAGATTCTATGAGAAAAAAAATCCCATCTCCTGCAGTTCCACTGACCACGACATATGTAAACATGCTATCCGCTGGTTTAACTTGGCAGCAGATCGAGACTGCTCAAGGCGACGTAGTTGTATACAAGAAATTCAACCCGCTGACCAGCATTCATCTTTATAACATAAATTACAGTCTGGTAACAGTTTTTTAATACTGTTTGCATTACTATTATTGTACTTTATACTTTGCTTGCACATGCAACAAACCATTTTTTTATACAGTTTGTATTACTATTATACTTTATACTTGCACATGTAACACAGTTTTTATACAGTTTGTATTACTATTATACTTTATGTATTACTATTATACTTTATACTTGCACATGTAACACAGTTTTTATACAGTTTGTATTACTATTATACTTTATGTATTACTATTATACTTTATACTTGCACATGTAACAGTTTTTTATACAGTTTGTATTACTATTATACTTTGCTTGCACATGTAACACAGTTTTTAATACAGTTTGTATTACTATTATACTTTATACTTCCACATGTAACACAGTTTTTTAATACAGTTTGTATTACTATTATATATATATATATATATAGTTTACAATTTGTAATAGGTAAAACAGCTCCTGTATATATATACTTCCTGTTAAAAGGGAGTTTTTCCTTCCCACTGTCGCCAAAGTGCTTGCTCATAGGTGGTCACATGATTGGGTTTTTCTCGGTACCTATTAAGCGCCTTGAGGTGACTTTGTTTGTTATTTGGCGCTATATAAATAAAATTGAATTGAAATTGAATTGTACTGCTGCATACTGTGATATTTACAGTTGCTTAGTTAATTAAATGACTTAATTACTCACTTTTATCTACTAATTGAATTACTAAATGAAGCTGGAATTGTGCATTCTGCAGTTTTAATAGTGTATTAGTGTTTAAAGAAACAATATGCATTTTATACTATATTGTAAAAAGTATAAGGTAAGTTGAATTTAAAATATAATTAATGAAGAGTTGACTTTTTTCATCAATTTATTTATTAACCTTTATTTAACCAGGAAGATCCCATTGAGGTTAAAAACCTCTTTTTCAAGGGAGACCTGGCCAAGATAGGCAGCAGCAGGTGTCTCACATTTACAGAGGTTACTCAAACACATGCAACAATAAGTGAAAGACTACAAATAAAATAAAATTCAATTAAAAAAATAAAAAGTCAGTTAAAATGACAGTCAATCTAATTGAAACAGTTTCATGTTATGGACTTGGGCTCAATGATTCGTAGTTTAGATTTAAAAGCACTAAATGCAATGAATTCAGTCATCTTCCAGTCCTTCTGCAGTTTGTTCCAAGCCAAGGGTGCTAAATGGACAAAAGCTTTTTTACCAAGTTCAGTTCGGGCAAATAGAGCAGAAAGCAACAAGTAACCATGCGCACAAAGAGAATACCGACCAGCATGTTTCATTGCAAGCAGGGAACATATATAAGAAGGCAGCAACCCAAGTATTGCCTTATATATATAACTGTATAAATGAGAGTTCCTCCGACTTAACAAAGCAGGTCATCCTACCTGAGAGTATAACTCACAATGGTGAGTCTGAAATTTATGGTTAGTGATGAACCTCAGAGAAGCATGATACACAGAATCAACCATTCAAAGACATTGAGCAGAAGCATTCATATATAGAATATCACCATAATCCAGCACAGGCAAGAATGTTGCAGCAACAAGCAGCTTCTTTGTATTAAAAGAGAAACACAACTTATTTTGAAAGTAAAATCTCAGTTTTAACTTCAGGTTTTTCCACAAGATTCTCTACATGTGGTTTGAAGGTGAGCAAGTCATCAATTAAAATCCCCAGATATTTATATATGTGAACCATCTCTTGTTTTATTACCTTCAAGAGTGGTTACTGATGGGATTATTTGGGCCAAATTCCTTGATTTAGAAAACAGCATGAGCTTTGTTTTGTCTGCGTTGAGAACAAGTTTAAGCAGAAGTAATGAGTGCTGGACAGCAAAAAAGGCTTTCTGCAAGGAGTCAATGGCTTGGACAAGAGTTGAACCACAGCTGTAAATAACAGTATCATCAGCATAGAAGTGCAAGTTTGCATCTGGCACATTTAGACTAAGATTGTTTACGTAAATGATAAATAGAAGTGGTTGATAATATCCACCTTGGATAACAAGCTGCGCACATTAAGATGAACTATCTTCAGCTCAATTTAGGATTTAAATTCAGATGGTGTCTGACTACATTGCAGCTCAGGGCCTGGGTTAGGTTGTACATTACCAGATTAGAGCAGTAGTAAGACGATCAGAAGTCTATGATTTGTAACATTACTTATTGATTTTGACTTGTGAAATGTTGAAACAAAGCAGGATTTTTCATAATTAATTTTGTAATTTTACAAAGCAAGAAGGTTTTGAAGATGAGGTAAATCTTTCTGTAGTTCAAATGATAAATTAATGTCCTGTTTCAAATACATTGGAAATTGTACAGGATGTATAGCAGCAGTGACGCATGTAGATCTGCCATGTCTCGCAGAGTGGGGACACTGTTTAATGTTCTCATCTTAGAGAATTTGAGTGTCCAAAGGCCCCCCACAGCCAATAAGCAAAGTAAAGTTATTTTAAAAAGCCATTATCCAAAACACACAATGATTGTTGATGCTGAATTAAATAGGCTGCACAAACCTAGGATGGCAAGTAAGGCTCCAGCCAGAAGTTCAGGTTCTGGTGGCTTGCTAGCAGTGGGCTTCTGCTAGCACATTTACCAATGTGGTGTAGACGGCTTCAATCAACAGCACAGTACCCGATGTATTGCAGATGAGCTTTTCTAGAAACACAGGCCTTGGTGTGGTGCTGATGTCTTCCACTAGCAACACAGATGCAGTTGGTTTAGCCGGCAGCAAAGGCCCTGGTGTGATGCAGACTGCCCCAGCCAGCAGTACAGGCCCTGATGTGATGCCTATGGGTCCAGCCAGCAGCACATGCCCTGGTGTGGTGCCTATGGGTCCAGCCGGCAGTACAGGCCCTTATGTGATGCCTATGGGTCCAGCCAGCAGTGCAGGCCCTGGTGAGGCTCAGTTGGTTTATGCTAGCAGCACAGGCCCTGGTCTGGTGCAGACAACTTCTGGTAGTAGCATAGGTCCCCAAAAAACCATTTCCCAATGAATTTACAGAATACTTTAGAATACTCTCTAGGAATTCACTGAGTCGAGACTGAGCTTGATGATCATACTGAATCACATGACAGCGGCAGGAATCTCTAAGTTCAACTGTAGATTGCAGATGCATTTATATTAATACAGATGAATATAAACTCTTCAAGGATCAAAATCTGCACACACATCATTCTGCATAGTGAAGATCAGACAATTTGTGCATTGATCTTGAGAAGTAAGACTCATTAAATAATAGTAATATAATTTGACAAATGTTGAAACTTTATATTTTGAGACATTTTGTCAACAACAACAAAAAAAAACCCAAGATGTGCAGGCACTGATAACTGAATCTAAAGTGAATCTAAACTGAATCTTCATTTTTGTCAAGATTTGCTTGATTTAATTGTTGTTACCCTTGCTTAAGCCCCAAGAAGGGTATAACCTGGGTCAAATGTGTTATTGTGTCTGACACACATACAAAATGAGGACTCGCAGAGTGACGTCACTGAAAGTGTGTTTAAAGTGTGTTTTGTTCCAAAACTGGCCAGTAGGCGGCGAAACTGAAAGTGAGCAAAAACGCTAAACACACTTAAACACACTTTTTCAAAAAATTGTGATATTTCAGGACATTCGAGATTTTTGGTTTGGGAGCATGTTGGGGGCCTCTAGAACACTTTAGAAGGCTCAGAAAAATGAGGACCTCAAAAATGTCCTCATTTTTCCGAGCGTCCTCATTTTGTGAGTGTGTTATCATAAAATTGTCCTCAGATGTCATGAAAACAAGTGCACGCACACACACACACACACACACACACAGGCCGTTGCGTGCAAACCCCGGTCAGTTCTGCAGTGTACACATCAGAGACATGATGTTCTTTCACAGAACTGAGGTTGTTCATTACTAAATGACTTTTACAGGAATATTGTTATTATACTATTCAACAGGTTGATCATAATGATGTGTATTAAACCCACAACCTAGCACTGAGGACAGAGGGACTTTATTTAAATTAGTACTTAATGGAAATGATACATAATGATACATAAGAGCCATGTCATACATTCAGCCTAGGAATAGTAGCAATGTGCACTATTAAAAATATACACCACACACACACACACACACACACACACACACACACACACACACACACACACACACACACACACACGCACACACACACACACACACACACACAGGCCCTTGCGTGCAAACCCCGGTCAGTTCTGCAGTATACACATCAGAGACATGATGTTCTTTCACAGAACTGAGGTTGTTCATTACTAAATGACTTTTACAGGAGTATTGTTATTATACTATTCAACAGGTTGATCATAATGATGTGTATTAAACCCACAACCTAGCACTGAGGACAGAGGGACTTTATTTAAATTAGTACTTAATGGAAATGATACATAATGATACATAAGAGCCATGTCATACATTCAGCCAAGGAATAGTAGCAATGTGCACTATTAAAAATATACACCACACACACACACACACACACACACACACACACACACACACACACACACACACACACACACACAGGCCCTTGCGTGCAATCCCCGGTCAGGCCTGCAGTGTACACATCAGAGACATGATGTTCTTTCACAGAACTGAGGTTGTTCATTACTAAATGACTTTTACAGGAATATTGTTATTATACTATTCAACAGGTTGATCATAATAATGTGTATTAAACCCACAACCTAGCACTGAGGACAGAGGGACTTTATTTAAATTAGTACTTAATGGAAACGATACATAATGATACATAAGAGCCATGTCATACATTCAGCCTAGGAATAGTAGCATTGTGCAGTATTAAAAATATACACATCAATTGCTCGAATCCCATTGTTGCAAAGTAAAACTCTAATAAAACTCTAGTCTGACATCAACAGAGAAGACTAAGTGTATGTACTACAAATACAGCATTAGAATTTCGAGTGGACCATGCACCTTGTGAACCATCAGAGGCTTATGACGCAACATATCTTCCAGTTGCTATTAGACAAGTTATAATTCTCAACCATTTTTCGGAACTGGTTTCTTGGGTCCGTGAGTAAATGCCAAATGAGATGATAGTCCTTAAGTAAGTTCCTGGCGATCCCATGTCACGCTCTTGCCCATCAGCCGGTGAACGCTGAGACGGAACTCGATGAGAGCGATGTATTTTTAAGTGCTCCGAATGTACTTCTAACAAGCGTGCGATTCACTTCGTGAGTAAACCGCAGCTGCAGCTGATTCAAACAGTCGAGCCAACTTTCTACATCACAATATGCGTTTTGTAGTTAGTCGAGTTACCTTTTGTGTGGCACATGCACGGGTTGTTAGCGTCCAGCTCCCAGCTTAGAGAGTCCTGTATTGACACAGACGTCAATACATCTCGATGTCATGCAACACACAAAGTCTGTCGCATACAGGTGGGTTAACACATGTACGATACCTTTTGTGTGGCGCATGCATGGGTTGTTAGCGTCCAGCTCCCGGCTTATAGAGAGTCCTGTATTGACACAGACGTCAATACATCTCGATGTCATGCAACACTCAAAGTCTGTCGCATACAGGTGGGTTAACACACATGTACGATGTGTGCGATGGCGCGCCCATTTACAATGGAACACGACGATGATCATTGTTAACCAAACTCTAGTTTCTCACGACAGGTGGTAGCGTTGTCTCCTGCACCTGGTCTTCGTGCACAGAGGGTGTTGTAATGTGCTCGTCATAGTCGCGATCGTTGTCACTCGAATCCGTTGTTCTCACGACAGGTGGTAGCGTTGTCTCCTGCATGTTGTCTTTGCGTGCGGCAAGCGTTGTGCTGTGCTCGTTATAATGGTTGTCTTCGTACAAAGGGGGTGTTGAATACTCCTTCGCGAGTAGTCTAGGAGGTGGTGTGATGGGACGTATCTCAGAGGCGTTATGTGAGCGTATCACCATGGCCTGAGCAACTGCGACTACTGAGAGTACACCCAGTACAGACAGCGAGATCATTTTTTTTCTTGCGTGTTGTACGTGTGGGTACAGCCGCTTTAATGGCAGTGAGAGCAAGTGGGTATATGTATTTATAGGTCACTAGCAGAAACTAAGGCACGTGGTCATAGTGTAATCGTAACCACCTAAAGTAGCTCTTGTCATAATTTAATATACATAGAAATCAGAAACAGGCATGTCAGGATAGACATCACGAGTGATAATGCGGCCAGTATCTGTGTGCGCTTGAGAGCACCTTGTTGTTCTACTGTGGTATCCATGCCGCCGGGTCTGTAAATGTCATCAACCTTCTTTATATACGCATACGCTAAAGACTGTATATTCTCTATGGATTTGAACACGTCCTTTGTTTCGCATAACGCTTGAGCTGTCTCGAGCGTGATGTTGTGAGCGTACGCCAGAGTTTCGCGTGCACCGAGGTCCGAAAGGGCGTGCGCTACAACTATTAACCTTGGTTTGGGAGTGTGGCGAAACGCTCGCTCCGCTGTAATGGGCGGTTGCAATGTTATCACCTGGTACGTTTCGTTAGCTGGGTCGTAACACACCGGTCCGTGTCACGGACCGTCACATTGTATGGGGCAAAGTAAGGACAACACGCCGCCGACCGTGACTTCGCAGTCAACCGCGGTGGTGTTGTCGATTTGCAAAGGATCACATACGCTTCTCCAGTCGCAATGAGGCACATTGTAGTCGACGCGATCGTCGGTCACCATAGCTTTCGTCAGCCAACACACTCAATTGCCCTTCGAAACATCGGCGATCAACGTGAGCGTAGAGGTCGCCGTCGCTTTACTGTACGCCAGGATATCCGTGTGTGAGTGCACGCTCGACGTCGATTGACAACCGGTCATGTCAGACCTGATCAGACCTTCCAAACACATGACCATTAGTTGTTGTGCGGCCGAGAGTATCGCGATCATACTGTTGAGATGTGTAGAAAGCGCGTACACGCCAGCCTTCCACGTTTCCAAAGTTTCCAGCAGTCTAGAGGGACTTGTCTTAGCGCTACGGCTGTGCTGAATTTGCGTTGAGTAGACACAACGGCTTCGACCTCGCTTAGGATCTGTGGGCTCATGTACTCGTGGTAGGCCAAGACGTGTATAGTCGAGCGCGGTGACGCCCTGAACACTTGACCCGGTTTTTTTGTTGCGATATGCGTGTCCAGTAACGCGGCAAAGTCCGCGTGTCTAGCGTGTATTGAATTTACAGCTCGCTCATACCCCAATAGTACGTTCGGTAGAAGTTTGTTAACTTGTTTCCATGCGCTCGTGGTACACAGGACATCGCAACCTCTGTGATACTCAAGTAAAGCGTCACACACCAGCTGCTTGCACGTTGGAAATACAATCGGTAGTAACTTCTTACTCCACTCTATGTTGAACTCGTATAGTATGTATATGGGCGGTTGCGGCGGTTTGCGCATTTTCTATCTACCCTCCGCTAATATGACTCTGTGGTCTGTCTCCTGAGATGGTGCGGTTGGAACTTGCGAGAGTGCGCTATCGACGGTCGGCGTTTCCATTTCGTCAACTGTGCCATTTTCAGCCGCTGGCAAACGGCCGTCGACGGTCGATGCGAGACACCAACATAACGTTAGACCGCGACCCTCATGCCAGTCTTCTGTAGTACTGGTTGTAGTTTCTGGTGCACACTCGAAACGCCATTACGATCACAATTACGTTGATTAATAAATCCAGTGTTGTAGCGACTGCAGCCAGCACCGTCGCGCAACTCGTGTCGCTGTTATCTCTCGATACTTTCATTCGTATCCGAGCGTATGCAGAATCTACGGATCTGGTGAAGTTGCTTGTCACTAGCTTGCGCACGTTTGATATGGCACTTTGCGCGAGACTCACACAACCTGCAGTGGCGACCGTCGCGTCAGTGCAAAGTTTTTCCGATATATCGCTCGCAACATCGTTTGTCATTTGCTGTACACTGCGCACACTGGCCGCGAGGTCGCGGAGAGGGTCTTCGTTACGAGTTGTGTAATATCCGCTGACTTGCCAATTCAATTCTGGTGGCGCTGACCTAAACGAGAACGCTTTTAAGGCGCATGTCGTGGTAACTCTGGTAGCGCCGTGGTTGACGAAGACGATCATCTTTAGCAATAGTTCATCTCGAAGCGCAACGATGGTGAGGGCGACGGGTTGGCCGGTTCCGCCTTCAGGCCACTCGGTTGCCGCTAGATTGCCCAATGCCACACACGCAGACGAACCCTGTACACACTCAATGACCCGTGTGCGATCGTTGATTTCTGCTAGTACGTTTGCTAGTTCTACGTGCTTCCACGGATCGGGCGTGGGCACGCGCTTGTTTTAGAGGTGTTTGCGCGCAGCCTCTACCCTGCACGACCGCTCGTGGCCGCACTAGCTATTTTTATCTTTATTTGTTTCACACACACACACACACACACACACACACACACACACACACACACACACACACACACACACACACACACACACACACACACACACACACACACACACACACACACACACACACACACACACACACACACAGGCCCTTGCGTGCAAACCCCGGTCAGGCCTGCAGTGTACACATCAGAGACATGATGTTCTTTCACAGAACTGAGGTTGTTCATTACTAAATGACTTTTACAGGAATATTGTTATTATACTATTCAACAGGTTGATCATAATAATGTGTATTAAACCCACAACCTAGCACTGAGGACAGAGGGACTTTATTTAAATTAGTACTTAATGGAAATGATACATAATGATACATAAGAGCCATGTCATACATTCAGCCTAGGAATAGTAGCAATGTGCACTATTAAAAATATACACATTAATTGCTCGAATCCCATTGTTGCAAAGTAAAACTCCAATAAAACTCTAGTCTGACATCAACAGAGAAGACTTAGTGTATGTACTACAAAAACAGCATTAGGATTTCGAGTGGACCGTGCACCTTGTGAACCATCAGAGGCTTATGACGCAACATATCTTCCAGTTGCTGTTAGACAAGTTATAATTCTCGACCATTTTTCGGAACTGGTTTCTTGGGTCCGTGAGTAAATGCCAAATGAGATGATAGTCCTTAAGTAAGTTCCTGGCGATCCCATGTCACGCTCTGGCCCATCAGCCGGTGAACGCTGAGACGGAACTCGATGAGAGCGATGTATTTTTTAAGTGCTCCGAATGTACTTCTAACAAGCGTGCGATTCACTTCGTGAGTAAACCGCAGCTGCAGCTGATTCAAACAGTCGAGCCAACTTTCTACATCACAATATGCGTTTTGTAGTTAGTCGAGTTACCTTTTGTGTGGCGCATGCACGGGTCGTTAGCGTCCAGCTCCCAGCTTAGAGAGTCCTGTATTGACACAGATGTCAATACATCTCGATGTCATGCAACACACAAAGTCTGTCGCATACAGGTGGGTTAACACATGTACGATACCTTTTGTGTGGCGCATGCACGGGTCGTTAGCGTCCAGCTCCCGGATTATAGAGAGTCCTGTATTGACACAGACGTCAATACATCTCGATGTCATGCAACACACAAAGTCTGTTGCATACAGGTGGGTTAACACACATGTACGACGTCTGCGATGGCGCGCCCGTTTACAATGGGACACGACGATGATCATTGTTAACCAAACTCTTGTTTCTCACGACAGGTGGTCTGGAAACGCCGACCGTCGATAGTGCACTCTCGCAAGGTCCAACCGCACCATCTCAGGAGACAGACCACAGAGTCATATTAGCGAAGGGTAGATAGAAAATGCACAAACCGCCGCAATCGCCCATATACATACTATACGAGTTCAACATAGAGTGGAGTAAGAAGTTACTACCGATTGTATTTCCAACGTGCAAGCAGCTGGTGTGTCATGCTTTACTTGAGTATCACAGAGGTTGCGATGTCCTGTGTTCCACGAGCGCATGGAAACAAGTGAACGAACTTCTACGGACCGTACTGTTGGGGTATGAGCGAGCTGTAAAATCAATACACGCTAGACACGCGGACTTTGCTGCGTTACTGGACACGCATATCGCCACAACAAAACCGGGTCAAGTGTTCGGGGAGTCACCGCGCTCGACTATACACGTCTTGGCCTACCACGAGTACATGAGCCCACAGATCCTAAGCGAGGTCGAAGCCCTCGTGTCTACCCAACGCAAATTCAGCACAGCCGTGCGCGCTAAGACAAGTCCCTCTAGACTGCTGGAAACTTTGGAAACGTGGAAGGCTGGCGTGTACGTGCTTTCTACACATCTCAACGGTATGATCGCGATACTCTCGGCCGCACAACAACTAACGGTCATGTGTTCGGAAGGTCTGATCAGGTCTGACATGACCGGTTTTCAATCGACGTCAAGCGTGCACTCACACACGGATATCCTGGCGTACAGTAAAGCGACGGCGACCTCTACGCTCACGTTGATCGCCGATGTTTCGAAGGGCAATCGAGTGTGTTGGCTGACGAAAGCTATGGTGACCGACGGTCGCGTCGACTACAATGTGCCTCATTGCGACTGGAGAGGCGTATGTGATCCTTTGCAAATCGACAACACCACCGCGGTCAAGTGCGAAGTCACGGTCGGCGGCGTGTTGTCCTTACTGTGCCCCATACAATGTGACGGTCCGTGTGACGGACCAGTGTGTTACGACCCGACTAACGAAACGTACCAGGTGATAACATTGCATCCGCCCATTACAGCGGAGCGAGCGTTTCGCCACACTCCCAAACCAAGGTTAATAGTTGTAGCGCACGCCCTTTCGGACCTCGGTGCACGCGAAACACTGGCGTACACTCACAACATCACGCTCGAGACAGCTCAAGCGTTACGTGAAACAAAGGACGTGTTCAAATCCATAGAGAATATACGGTCTTTAGCGTATGCGTATATAAAGAAGGTCGATGACATTTACAGACCCGGCGGCGTGGGCACCACAGTAGAACAACAAGGTGCTCTCAAGCACACACAGATACTGGCCGCATTATCACTCGCGATGTCTATCCTGACATGCCCGTTTCTGATTTCTATGTATACTAAATTATGACAAGAGCTACGGTGGTTACGATTACACTCTGACCACGTGCCTTAGTTTCTGCTAGGGACCTATAAATACATTTGACCACTTGCTCTCACTGCCATTAAAGCGGCTGTACCCACACGTACAACACCCAAGAAAAAAAATGATCTCGCTGTCTGTACTGGGTGTACTCTCAGTAGTCGCAGTTGCTCAGGCCATGGTGGTACGCTCACATAACGCCTCTGAGATACGTCCCAGCACACCACCTCCTAGACTATTCGCGAAGGAGTATTCAACACCCCCTTTGTACGAAGACAACCATTATAACGAGCACAGCACAACGCTTGCCGCACGCGAAGACAACATGCAGGAGACAACGCTACGACCTGTCGTGAGAACAACGGATTCGAGTGACAACGATCGCGACTATGACGAGCACATTACAACACCCTCTGTGCACGAAGACCAGGTGCAGGAGACAACGCTACCACCTTTCGTGAGAAACAAGAGTTTGGTTAACAATGATCATCGTCGTGTCCCATTGTAAACGGGCGCGCCATTGCACACATCGTACATGTGTGTTAACCCACCTGTATGCGACAGACTTTGTGTGTTGCATGACATCGAGATGTATTGACGTCTGTGTCAATACAGGACTCTCTATAAGCCGGGAGCTGGACGCTAACGACCCGTGCATGCACCACACAAAAGATATAGTACATGTGTTAACCCACCTGTATGCGACAGACTTTGTGTGTTGCATGACATCGAGATTCTACGGATTCGAGTGACAACGATCGCGACTATGACGAGCACATTACAACACCCTCTGTGCACGAAGACCAGGTGCAGGAGACAATGCTACCACTTGTCGTGAGAAACAAGAGTTTGGTTAACAATGATCATCGTCGTGTCCCATTGTAAACGGGCGTGCCATTGCACACATCGTACATGTGTGTTAACCCACCTGTATGCAACAGACTTTGTGTGTTGCATGACATCGAGATGTATTGACGTCTGTTTCAATACAGGACTCTCTATAAGCCGGGAGCTGGACGCTAACGACCTGTGCATGCGCCACACAAAAGGTATCGTACATGTGTTAACCCACCTGTATGCGACAGACTTTGTGTGTTGCATGACATCGAGATGTATTGACGTCTGTGTCAATACAGGACTCTCTAAGCTGGGAGCTGGACTCTAACGACCCGTGCATGCGCCACACAAAAGGTAACTCGACTAACTACAAAACGAATATTGTGATGTAGAAAGTTGGCTCGACTGTTTGAATCAGCTGCAGCTGCGGTTTACTCACGAAGTGAATCGCACGCTTGTTAGAAGTACATTCGGAGCACTTAAAAAATACATCGCTCTCATCGAGTTCCGTCTCAGCGTTCACCGGCTGATGGGCAAGAGCGTGACATGGGATCGCCAGGAACTTACTTAAGGACTATCATCAGTGTACAGCAAATGACAAATGATGTTGCGAGCGATATATCGGAAAAACTTTGCACTGACGCGACGGTCACCACTGCAGGTTGTGTGAGTCTCGCGCAAAGTGCCATATCAAACGTGCGCAAGCTAGTGACAAGCAACTTCACCAGATCCGTAGATTCTGCATACGCTCGGATACGAATGAAAGTATCGAGAGATAACACTGACACGAGTTGCGCGACGGCGCTGGCTGCAGTCGCCACAACACTGGATTTATTAATCAACGTAATTGTGATCATAATGGCGTTTCGAGTGTGCACCAGAAACTACAACTAGTACTACAGAAAACTGGCATGAGGGTCGCGGTCTAACGTTATGTTGGTGTCTCGCATCGACCGTCGACGGCCGTTTGCCAGCGGCAAAAATGGCACAGTTGACGAAATGGAAACGCCGACCGTCGATAGTGCACTCTCGCAAGTTCCAACCGCACCATCTCAGGAGACAGACCACAGAGTCATATTAGCGGAGGGTAGATAGAAAATGCGCAAACCGCCGCAACCGTCCATATACATACTATACGAGTTCAACATAGAGTGGAGTAAGAAGTTACTACCGATTGTATTTCCAACGTGCAAGCAGCTGGTGTGTGACGCTTTACTTGAGTATCACAGAGGTTGCGATGTCCTGTGTTCCACGAGCGCATGGAAACAAGTGAACGAACTTCTACGGACCGTACTGTTGGGGTATGAGCGAGCTGTAAAATCAATACACGCTAGACACGCGGACTTTGCCGCGTTACTGGACACGCATATCGCCACAACAAAACCGGGTCAAGTGTTCGGGGCGTCACCGCGCTCGAGTATACACGTCTTGGCCTACCACGAGTACATGAGCCCACAGATCCTAAGCGAGGTCGAAGCCGTTGTGTCTACCAAACGCAAATTCAGCACAGCCGTGCGCGCTAAGACAAGTCCCTCTAGACTGCTGGAAACTTTGGAAACGTGGAAGGCTGGCGTGTACGCGCTTTCTACACATCTCAACGGTATGATCGCGATACTCTCGGCCGCACAACAACTAACGGTCATGTGTTCGGAAGGTCTGATCAGGTCTGACATGACCGGTTGTCAATCGACGTCGAGCGTGCACTCACACACGGATATCCTGGCGTACAGTAAAGCGACGGCGACCTCTACGCTCACGTTGATCGCCGATGTTTCGAAGGGCAATCGAGTGTGTTGGCTGACGAAAGCTATGGTGACCGACGGTCGGGTCGACTACAATGTGCCTCAATGCGACTGGAGAGGCGTATGTGATCCTTTGCAAATCGATAACACCACCGCGGTCGAGTGCGAAGTCACGGTCGGCGGCGTGTTGTCCTTACTGTGCCCCATACAATGTGATGGTCCGTGTGACGGACCGGTGTGTTACAACACGACTAACGAAACGTACCAGGTGATAACATTGCATCCGCCCATTACAGCGGAGCGAGCGTTTCGCCACACTCCCAAACCAAGGTTAATAGTTGTAGCGCACGCCCTTTCGGACCTAGGTGCACGTGAAACACTGGCGTACACTCACAACATCACGCTCGAGACAGCTCAAGCGTTACGCGAAACAAAGGACGTGTTCAAATCCATAGAGAATATACGGTCTTTAGCGTATGCGTATATAAAGAAGGTCGATGACATTTACAGACCCGGCGGCGTGGGCACCACAGTAGAACAACAAGGTGCTCTCAAGCGCACACAGATACTGGCCGCATTATCACTCGCGATGTTTATCCTGACATGCCCGTTTCTGATTTCTATGTATATTAAATTATGACAAGAGCTACGGTGGTTACGATTACACTCTGACCACGTGCCTTAGTTTCTGCTAGTGACCTATAAATACATTTGCCCACTTGCTCTCACTGCCATTAAAGCGGCTGTACCCACACGTACAAAACCCAAGAAGAAAAATGATCTCGCTGTCTGTACTGGGTGTACTCTCAGTAGTCGCAGTTGCTAAGGCCATGGTGGTACGCTCACATAACGCCTCTGAGATACGTCCCATCACACCACCTCCTACACTACTCGCGAAGGAGTATTCAACACCCCCTTTGTACGAAGGCAACCATTATAATGAGCACAGCACAACGCTTGCCGCACGCGAAGACAACATGCAGGAGACAACGCT
The DNA here is from genome assembly GCF_043380555.1 of Nothobranchius furzeri. Lineage (NCBI taxonomy): Eukaryota > Metazoa > Chordata > Actinopteri > Cyprinodontiformes > Nothobranchiidae > Nothobranchius > Nothobranchius furzeri. The sequence continues at coordinate 13,406,092 of NC_091747.1, read as the reverse complement.
ACCACCTGTCGTGAGAACAACGGATTCGAGTGACAACGATCGCGACTATGATGAGCACATTACAACAACCTCTGTGCAAGAAGACCAGGTGCAGGAGACAACGCTACCACCTGTCGTGAGAAACAAGAGTTTGGTTAACAATGATCATCGTCGTGTCCCATTGTAAACGGGCGTGCCATCGCACACATCGTACATGTGTGTTAACCCACCTGAATGCGACAGACTTTGTGTGTTGCATGACATCGAGATGTATTGACGTCTGTGTCAATACAGGACTCTCTAAGCTGGGAGCTGGACGCTAACGACCCGTGCATGCGCCACACAAAAGGTAACTCGACTAACTACAAAACGAATATTGTGATGTAGAAAGTTGGCTCGACTGTTTGAATCAGCTGCAGCTGCGGTTTACTCACGAAGTGAATCGCACGCTTGTTAGAAGTACATTCGGAGCACTTAAAAAATACATCGCTCTCATCGAGTTCCGTCTCAGCGTTCACCGGCTGATGGACAAGAGCGTGACATGGGATCGCCAGGAACTTACTTAAGGACTATCATCTCATTTGGCATTTACTCACGGACCCAAGAAACCAGTTCCGAAAAATGGTCGAGAATTATAACTTGTCTAATAGCAACTGGAAAATATGTTGCGTCATAAGCCTCTGATGGTTCACAAGGTGCACGGTCCACTCGAAATCCTAATGCTGTATTTGTAGTGCATACACTAAGTCTTCTCTGTTGATGTCAGACTAGAGTTTTATTAGAGTTTTACTTTGCAACAATGGGATTCGAGCAATTGATGTGTATATTTTTATAAGTGCACAATGCAACTATTCCTAGGCTGAATGTATGACATGGCTCTTATGTATCTTTATGTATCGGTTCCATTAAGTACTAATTTAAATAAAGTCCCTCTGTCCTCAGTGCTAGGTTGTGGGTTTAATACACATTATTATGATCAACCTGTTGAATAGTATAATAACAATATTGCTCTAAAAGTCATTTAGTAATGAACAACCTCAGTTCTGTGAAAGAACATCATGTCTCTGATGTGTACACTGCAGGCCTGACCGGTCTTGCTGGGGCCTCTCTCCTGGAGGCGCTCAATCAGACCCAGTAGTGACACGTGGCAGGACGCTCCTAGGGGCGCGTCTTGCTTGGGCCGCTCTCCTGGAGGCGCTCAGTCAGACCCAGTGGTGACACGTGGCAAGAAGCTCCTCGGGGCGCATCTTGCTTGGGCCTCTCTCCCGGAGGCGCTCAGTCAGACCCATTGTTGACATGTGGCAAGACGCTCCTCGGGGCGCGTCTTGCTTGGGCCTCTCTCCAGAAGGCCCTCAATCAGACCCAGTGTTGACACGTGGCAAGACGCTCCTCGGGGCGCGTCTTGCTTGGGCCTCTCTCCTGGAGGCGCTCAGTCAGACTGAGTAGTGACATGTGGCCTGACGCTCCTCGGGGCACGTCTTGCTTGGGCCTCTCTCCTGGAGGCGCTCAGTCAGACCCAGTGGTGACATGTGGCAAGACACTCCTCGGGGCGCGTCTTGCTTGGGCCTCTCTCCTGGAGGCGCTCGGTCAGACCGATTGCTGACATGTGGCAAGACGCTCCTCGGGCCGCGTCTTGCTTGGGCTTCTTTCCTGGAGGCCCTCAGTCAGACCCATTGTTGACATGTGGCAAGACGCTCCTCGGGGCGCGTCTTGCTTGGGCCTCTCTCCTGGAGGCGCTCAGTCAGACTGAGTAGTGACATGTGGCCTGACGCTCTTCGGGGCGCGTCTTGCTTGGGCCTCTCTCCTGGAGGCGCTCAGTCAGACCCAGTGTTGACATGTGGCAAGACGCTCCTCGGGGCGCGTCTTGCTGGGGCCTCTCTCCTGGAGGCGCTCAGTCAGACCCAGTGGTGACACGTGGCAAGACGCTCCTCGGGGCGCGTCTTGCTTGGGCCTCTCTCCTGGAGGCGCTCAGTCAGACCCAGTGGTGACATGTGGCAAGACGCTCCTCGGGGCGCGTCTTGCTTGGGCCTCTCTCCTGGAGGCGCTCAGTCAGATCGAGTGCTGACATGTGGCAAGACGCTCCTCGGGGCGCGTCGTGCTTGGGCCTCTCTCCTGGAGGCGCTCAGTCAGACCGAGTGCTGACATGTGGCAAGACGCTCCTCGGGGCGCGTTGTGCTTGGGCTTCTCTCCTGGAGGCGCTCAGAAAGACCCAGTGTTGACATGTGACAAGACGCTCCTCGGGGCGCGTTTGCTTGGGCCTCTCTCCTGGAGGCCCTCTGTCAGACCCAGTGTTGACATGTGGCAATACGCTCCTCCGGGCGCATCTTGCTTGGGCCTCTCTCCTGGAGGCCCTCAGTCAGACCCATTGTTGACATGTGGCAAGACGCTCCTCGGGGCGCGTCTTGCTTGGGCCTCTCTCCTGGAGGCGCTCAGTCAGACCGAGTGCTGACATAAGGCAAGACGCTCCTCGGGGCGCGTCTTGCTTTGGCCTCTCTCCTGGAGGCGCTCAGTCAGACCGAGTGCTGACATGTGGCAAGAAGCTCCTCGGGGCGCGGCTTGCTTGGGCTTCTCTCCTGGAGGCCCTCAGTAAGACCCATTGTTGACATGTGGCAAGACGCTCCTCGGGGCGCGTCTTGCTTGTGCCTCTCTCCAGAAGGCCCTCAATCAGACCCAGTGTTAACACGTGGCAAGACGCTCCTCGGGGCGCGTCTTGCTTGGGCCTCTCTCCTGGAGGCGCTCAGTCAGACTGAGTAGTGACATGTGGCCTGACGCTCCTCGGGGCGCGTGTTGCTTGGGCCTGTCTCCTGGAGGCGCTCAGTCAGACCAAGTGGTGACATGTGGCAAGACACTCCTCGGGGCGCGTCTTGCTGGGGCTTCTCTCATGGAGGCATTCAGTCAGACCCAGTGTTGACATGTGGCAAGACGCTCCTCGGGGCGCGTCTTGCTTGGACCTCTCTCCCTGAGGCAATCAGTCAGACCCAGTGTTGACATTTTGCAAGACACTCCTCGGGGCGCGTCTTGCTTGGGCGTCTCTCATGGAGGCCCTCTGTCAGACCGAGTGCTGACATGTGGCAAGAAGCTCCTCGGGGCACGTCTTGCTTGGGCTTCTCTCCTGGAGGCCCTCAGTAAGAACCATTGTTGACATGTGGCAAGACGCTCCTCGGGGCGCGTCTTGCTTGGGCCTCTCTCCAGAAGGCCCTCAATCAGACCCAGTGTTGACACGTGGCAATACGCTCCTTGGGGCGCGTCTTACTTGGGCCTCTCTCCTGGAGGCGCTCAGTCAGACTGAGTAGTGACATGTGGCCTGACGCTCCTCGGGGCGCGTGTTGCTTGGGCCTCTCTCCTGGAGGCGCTCAGTCAGACCGAGTAGTGACATGTGGCAAGACTCTCCTCGGGGCGCGTCTTGCTTGGACCTCTCTCCCTGAGGCAATCAGTGAGACCCAGTGTTGACATTTGGCAAGACACTCCTCGGGGCGCATCTTGCTTGGGCGTCTCTCATGGAGGCCCTCTGTCAGACCGAGTGCTGACATGTGGCAAGAAGCTCCTCGGGGCGCGTCTTGCTTGGGCCTCTCTCCAGAAGGCCCTCAATCAGACCCAGTGTTGACACGTGGCAATACGCTCCTCGGGGCGCGTCTTACTTGGGCCTCTCTCCTGGAGGCGCTCAGTCAGACTGAGTAGTGACATGTGGCCTGACGCTCCTCGGGGCGCGTGTTGCTTGGGCCTCTCTCCTGGAGGCGCTCAGTCAGACCAAGTGGTGACATGTGGCAAGACACTCCTCGGGGCGCGTCTTGCTTGGGCCTCTCTCCTGGAGGCCCTCTGTCAGACAAAGTGTTGGCATGTGTCAAGACACTCCTCGGGGCGCGTCTTGCTTGGGCCTCTCTCCTGGAGGCGCTCAGTCAGACCGAGTGCTGACATGTGGCAAGACGCTCCTCGGGCCGCGTGTTGCTTGGGCTTCTCTCCTGGAGGCCCTCAGTCAGACCCATTGTTGACATGTGGCAAGACGCTTCTCGGGGCGCGTCTTGCTTGGGCCTCTCTCCTGGAGGCTCTCAGTCAGATCGAGTGCTGACATGTGGCAAGACGCTCCTCGGGGCGCGTCGTGCTTGGGCCTCTCTCCTGGAGGCGCTCAGTAAGACCGAGTGCTGACATGTGGACAGACGCTCCTCGGGGCGCGTCTTGCTTGGGCTTCTCTCCTGGAGGCGCTCAGAAAGACCCAGTGTTGACATGTGACAAGACGCTCCTCGGGGCGCGTCTTGCTTGGGCCTCTCTCCTGGAGGCCCTCTGTCAGACCCAGTGTTGACATGTGGCAATACGCTCCTCCGGGCGCATCTTGCTTGGGCCTCTCTCCTGGAGGCACTCTGTCAGACCCAGTGTTGACATGTGTCAAGACGCTCCTCGGGGCGCAGTCTTGCTTGGGCTTCTCTCCTGGAGGCCCTCAGTCAGACCCATTGTTGACATTTGGCAAGACGCTCCTCGGGGCTCGTCTTGCTTGGGCTTCTCTCCTGAAGGCGCTCAGTCAGAACCAGAGGTGACATGTGGCAAGACACTCCTCGGGGCGCGTCTTGCTTGGGCATCTCTCCTGGAGGCCCTCTGTCAGACCCAGTGTTGACATGTGGAAAGACGCTCCTCCGGGCGCATCTTGCTTGGGCCTCTCTCCTGGAGGCCCTCAGTCAGACCCATTGTTGACATGTGGCAAGACGCTCCTCGGGGCGCGTCTTGCTTGGGCCTCTCTCCTGGAGGCGCTCAGTCAGACCCAGTGTTGACATGTGGCAAGACGCTCCTCGGGGCGCGTCTTGCTTGGGCCTCTCTCCTGGAGGCGCTCAGTCAGACCCAGTGGTGACACGTGGAAAGACGCTCCTCGGGGCGCATCTTGCTTGGGCCTCGCTCCTGGAGGCGCTCAGTCAGACCCAGTGTTGACACGTGGCAAGACGCTCCTCGGGGCGCGTCTTGCTTGGGCCTCTCTCCTGGAGGCGCTCAGTCAGACCCAGTGTTGGCATGTGGCAAGACACTCCTCGGGGCGCGTCTTGGTTGGGCCTCTCTCCTGGAGGCGCTCATTCAGACCCAGTGGTGACATGTGGCAAGACACCCTCGGGGCGCGTATTGCTTGGGCCTCTCTCCTGAATGCCCTCTGTCAGACCGAGTGTTGACATGTGGCAAGACTCTCCTCGGGGCGCGTCTTACTTGGGCTTCTCTCATGGAGGCCCTCAGTCCGACCCAGTGTTGACATGTGTCAAGACGCTCCTCGGGGCGTGTCTTGCTTGGGCCTATCTCCTCGAGGCGCTCAGTCAGACCCAGTGTTGACATGTGGCAAGACGCTCCTCGGGGCAAGTCTTGCTTGGGCCTCTCTCCTGGAGGTGCTCAGTTAGACCGAGTAGTGACATGTGGCAAGACGCTCCTCGGGGCGCGTCTTGCTTGGGCCTCTCTCCTGGAGGCCCTCTGTCATACCCAGTGTTGACATGTGGCAATACGCTCCTCCGGGCGCATCTTGCTTGGGCCTCTCTCCTGGAGGCCCTCAGTCAGACCCATTGTTGACATGTGGTAAGACGCTCCTCGGGTCGCGTCTTGCTTGGGCCTCTCTCCTGGAGGCGCTCAGTCAGACCGAGTGCTGACATAAGGCAAGACGCTCCTCGGGGCGCGTCTTGCTTTGGCCTCTCTCCTGGAGGCGCTCAGTCAGACCGAGTGCTGACATTTGGCAAGAAGCTCCTCGGGGCGCGTCTTGCTTGGGCTTCTCTCCTGGAGGCCCTCAGTAAGACCCATTGTTGACATGTGGCAAGATGCTCCTCGGGGCGCGTCTTGCTTGTGCCTCTCTCCAGAAGGCCCTCAATCAGACCCAGTGTTAACACGTGGCAAGACGCTCCTCGGGGCGCATCTTGCTTGGGCCTCTCTCCTGGAGGCGCTCAGTCAGACTGAGTAGTGACATGTGGCCTGACGCTCCTCGGGGCGCGTGTTGCTTGGGCCTCTCTCCTGGAGGCGCTCAGTCAGACCAAGTGGTGACATGTGGCAAGACACTCCTCGGGGCGCGTCTTGCTGGGGCTTCTCTCATGGAGGCACTCAGTCAGACCCAGTGTTGACATGTGGCAAGACGCTCCTCGGGGCGCGTCTTGCTTGGACCTCTCTCCCTGAGGCAATCAGTCAGACCCAGTGTTGACATTTGGCAAGACACTCCTCGGGGCGCGTCTTGCTTGGGCGTCTCTCATGGAGGCCCTCTGTCAGACCGAGTGCTGACATGTGGCAAGAAGCTCCTCGGGGCACGTCTTGCTTGGGCTTCTCTCCTGGAGGCCCTCAGTAAGAACCATTGTTGACATGTGGCAAGACGCTCCTCGAGCGCGTCTTGCTTGGGCCTCTCTCCAGAAGGCCCTCAATCGGACCCAGTGTTGACACGTGGCAATACGCTCCTCGGGGCGCGTCTTACTTGGGCCTCTCTCCTGGAGGCGCTCAGTCAGACTGAGTAGTGACATGTGGCCTGACGCTCCTCGGGGCGCGTGTTGCTTGGGCCTCTCTCCTGGAGGCGCTCAGTCAGACCGAGTAGTGACATGTGGCAAGACTCTCCTCGGGGCGCGTCTTGCTTGGACCTCTCTCCCTGAGGCAATCAGTCAGACCCAGTGTTGACATTTGGCAAGACACTCCTCGGGGCGCGTCTTGCTTGGGCGTCTCTCATGGAGGCCCTCTGTCAGACCGAGTGCTGACATGTGGCAAGAAGCTCCTCGGGGCGCGTCTTGCTTGGGCCTCTCTCCAGAAGGCCCTCAATCAGACCCAGTGTTGACACGTGGCAATACGCTCCTCGGGGCACGTCTTACTTGGGCCTCTCTCCTGGAGGCGCTCAGTCAGACTGAGTAGTGACATGTGGCCTGACGCTCCTCGGGGCGCGTGTTGCTTGGGCCTCTCTCCTGGAGGCGCTCAGTCAGACCAAGTGGTGACATGTGGCAAGACACTCCTCGGGGCGCGTCTTGCTTGGGCCTCTCTCCTGGAGGCCCTCTGTCAGACAAAGTGTTGACATGTGTCAAGACACTCCTCGGGGCACGTCTTGCTTGGGCCTCTCTCATGGAGGCCCTCTGTCAGACCCAGTGTTGACATGTGGTAAGACGCTCCTTGGGGCGCGTCTTGCTTGGGCCTCTCTCCTGGAGGCGCTCAGTCAGACCGAGTGCTGACATGTGGCAAGACGCTCCTCGGGCCGCGTGTTGCTTGGGCTTCTCTCCTGGAGGCCCTCAGTCAGACCCATTGTTGACATGTGGCAAGACGCTTCTCGGGGTGCGTCTTGCTTGGGCCTCTCTCCTGGAGGCTCTCAGTCAGATCGAGTGCTGACATGTGGCAAGACGCTCCTCGGGGCGCGTCGTGCTTGGGCCTCTCTCCTGGAGGCGCTCAGTCAGACCGAGTGCTGACATGTGGCAAGACGCTCCTCGGGGCGCGTCTTGCTTGGGCTTCTCTCCTGGAGGCGCTCAGAAAGACCCAGTGTTGACATGTGACAAGACGCTCCTCGGGGCGCGTCTTGCTTGGGCCTCTCTCCTGGAGGCCCTCTGTCAGACCCAGTGTTGACATGTGGCAATACGCTCCTCCGGGCGCATCTTGCTTGGGCCTCTCTCCTGGAGGCCCTCAGTCAGACCCATTGTTGACATGTGGCAAGACGCTCCTCGGGGCGCGTCTTGCTTGGGCCTCTCTCCTGGAGGCGCTCAGTCTGACCGAGTGCTGACATAAGGCAAGACGCTCCTCGGGGCGCGTCTTGCTGGGGCCTCTCTCCTGGAGGCGCTCAGTCAGTCCCAGTGCTGACATGTGGCAAGATGCTCCTCGGGGCGCGTCTTGCTTGGGCCTCTCTCCTGGAGGCGCTCAGTCAGACTGAGTAGTGACATGTGGCCTGACGCTCCTCGGGGCGCGTCTTGCTTGGGCCTCTCTCCTGGAGGCGCTCAGTCAGACCCAGTGGTGACATGTGGCAAGACACTCCTAAGGGGCGCGTCTTGCTTGGGCCTCTCTCCTGGAGGCACTCTGTCAGACCCAGTGTTGACATGTGTTAAGACGCTCCTCGGGGCGCAGTCTTGCTTGGGCTTCTCTCCTGGAGGCCCTCAGTCAGACCCATTGTTGACATTTGGCAAGACGCTCCTCGGGGCTCGTCTTGCTTGGGCTTCTCTCCTGAAGGCGCTCAGTCAGAACCAGAGGTGACATGTGGCAAGACGCTCCTCGGGGCGCGTCTTGCTTGGGCATCTCTCCTGGAGGCCCTCTGTCAGACCCAGTGTTGACATGTGGAAAGACGCTCCTCCGGGCGCATCTTAGTTGGGCCTCTCTCCTGGATGCCCTCAGTCAGACCCATTGTTGACATGTGGCAAGACGCTCCTCGGGGCGCGTCTTGCTTGGGCCTCTCTCCTGGAGGCGCTCAGTCAGACCCAGTGTTGACATGTGGCAAGACGCTCCTCGGGGCGCGTCTTGCTTGGGCCTCTCTCCTGGAGGCGCTCAGTCAGACCCAGTGGTGACACGTGGAAAGACGCTCCTCGGGGCGCATCTTGCTTGGGCCTCGCTCCTGGAGGCGCTCAGTCAGACCCAGTGTTGACACGTGGCAAGACGCTCCTCGGGGCGCGTCTTGCTTGGGCCTCTCTCCTGGAGGCGCTCAGTCTGACCCAGTGTTGGCATGTGGCAAGACACTCCTCGGGGCGCGTCTTGGTTGGGCCTCTCTCCTGGAGGCGCTCATTCAGACCCAGTGGTGACATGTGGCAAGACACCCTCGGGGCGCGTATTGCTTGGGCCTCTCTCCTGAATGCCCTCTGTCAGACCGAGTGTTGACATGTGGCAAGACTCTCCTCGGGGCGCGTCTTGCTTGTGCTTCTCTCATGGAGGCCCTCAGTCCGACCCAGTGTTGACATGTGTCAAGACGCTCCTCGGGGCGTGTCTTGCTTGGGCCTATCTCCTCGAGGCGCTCAGTCAGACCCAGTGTTGACATGTGGCAAGACGCTCCTCGGGGCAAGTCTTGCTTGGGCCTCTCTCCTGGAGGTGCTCAGTTAGACCGAGTAGTGACATGTGGCAAGACGCTCCTCGGGGCGCGTCTTGCTTGGACCTCCCTCCTGGAGGTGCTCAGTCAGACCGAGTAGTGACATGTGGCAAGACGCTCCTCGGGGCGCGTCTTGCTGGGGCCTCTCTCCTGGAGGTGCTCAATCAGACCCAGTGGTGACACGTGGCAAGACGCTCCTCGGGGCGCGACTTGCTTGGGCCTCTCTCCTGGAGGAGCTCAGTCAGACCCAGTGGTGACACGTGGCAAGACGCTCCTCGGGGCGCATCTTGCTTGGGCCTCTCTCCTGGAGGCGCTAAGTCAGACCCAGTGTTGACACGTGGCAAGACGCTCCTCGGGGCGCGTCTTGCTTGGGCCTCTCTCCTGGAGGCGCTCAGTCGGACACAGTGTTGACATGTGGCAAGACACTCCTCGGGGCACATCTTGCTTGGGCCTCTCTCATGGAGGCCCTCTGTCAGACCCAGTGTTGACATGTGTCAAGACGCTCCTCGGGGCGCGTCTTGCTTTGGCCTCTCTCCTGGAGGCGCTCAGTCAGACCGAGTGCTGACATGTAGCAAGAAGCTCCTCGGGGTGCGTCATGCTTGGGCTTCTATCCTGGAGGCCCTCAGTCAGACCCAGTGTTGACATGTGGCAAGACGCTCCTCCGGGCGCGTATTGCTTGGGCCTCTCTCCTGGATGCCCTCCGTCAGACCCAGTGTTGACATGTGGCAAGACTCTCCTCGGGGCCCGTCTTGCTTGGGCTTCTCTCATGGAGGCCCTCAGTCAGACCCAGTGTTGACAGGTGTCAAGACGCTCCTCGGGGCGTGTCTTGCTTGGCCCTCTCTCCTGGAGGTGCTCAGTCAGACCCAGTGTTGTCATGTGGCAAGACGCTCCTCGGGGCGCTTCTTGCTTGGGCTTCTCTCCTAGAGGCCCTCAGTCAGACCCATTGTTGACATGTGGCAAGACGCTCCTCGGGGCACGTCTTGCTTGGGCCTCTCTCCTGGAGGCGCTCAGTCAGACCGAGTAGTGACATGTGGCAAGACGCTCCTCGGGGCGCGTCTTGCTGGGTTTTCTCTCATGGAGGCACTCAGTCAGACCCAGTGTTGACATGTGGCAAGACGCTCCTCAGGGCGCGTGTTGCTTGGACCTCTCTGCTGGAGGCGGTCAGTCAGACCGAGTAGTGACATGTGGCAAGACGCTCCTCGTGGCGCGTCTTGCTTGGGCCTCTCTCCTGGAGGCACTCAGTCAGACCCAGTGTTGACATGTGGCAAGACGCTCCTCGGGGCGCTTCTTGCTTGGGCTTCTCTCCTGGAGGCCCTCAGTCAGACCCATTGTTGACATGTGGCAAGACGCTCCTCGGGGCACGTCTTGCTTGGGCCTCTCTCCTGGAGGCGCTCAGTCAGACTGAGTAGTGACATGTGGCCTGACGCTCCTCGGGGCGCGTGTTGCTTGGGCCTCTCTCCTGGAGGCGCTCAGTAAGACCAAGTGGTGACATGTGGCAAGACACTCCTCGGGGCGTGTCTTGCTTGGGCCTCTCTCCTGGAGGCCCTCTGTCAGACCCGGTGTTGACATGTGTCAAGACGCTCCTCGGGGCGCGTCTTGCTTTGGCCTCTCTCCTGGAGGCGCTCAGTCAGACCGAGTGCTGACATGTGGCAAGACGCTCCTCGGGCCGCGTGTTGCTTGGGCTTCTCTCCTGGAGGCCCTCAGTCAGACCCAGTTTTGACATGTGTCAAGACGCTCCTCGGGGCGCGTCTTGCTTTGGCCTCTCTCCTGGAGGCGCTCAGTCAGACCGAGTGCTGACATGTAGCAAGAAGCTCCTCGGGGTGCGTCATGCTTGGGCTTCTATCCTGGAGGCCCTCAGTCAGACCCAGTGTTGACATGTGGCAAGACGCTCCTCCGGGCGCGTATTGCTTGGGCCTCTCTCCTGGATGCCCTCCGTCAGACCCAGTGTTGACATGTGGCAAGACTCTCCTCTGGGCCCGTCTTGCTTGGGCTTCTCTCATGGAGGCCCTCAGTCAGACCCAGTGTTGACAGGTGTCAAGACGCTCCTCGGGGCGTGTCTTGCTTGGCCCTCTCTCCTGGAGGTGCTCAGTCAGACCCAGTGTTGTCATGTGGCAAGACGCTCCTCGGGGCGCTTCTTGCTTGGGCTTCTCTCCTGGAGGCCCTCAGTCAGACCCATTGTTGACATGTGGCAAGACGCTCCTCGGGGCACGTCTTGCTTGGGCCTCTCTCCTGGAGGCGCTCAGTCAGACCGAGTAGTGACATGTGGCAAGACGCTCCTCGGGGCGCGTCTTGCTGGGTTTTCTCTCATGGAGGCACTCAGTCAGACCCAGTGTTGACATGTGGCAAGACGCTCCTCAGGGCGCGTGTTGCTTGGACCTCTCTGCTGGAGGCGGTCAGTCAGACCGAGTAGTGACATGTGGCAAGACGCTCCTCGTGGCGCGTCTTGCTTGGGCCTCTCTCCTGGAGGCACTCAGTCAGACCCAGTGTTGACATGTGGCAAGACGCTCCTCGGGGCGCTTCTTGCTTGGGCTTCTCTCCTGGAGGCCCTCAGTCAGACCCATTGTTGACATGTGGCAAGACGCTCCTCGGGGCACGTCTTGCTTGGGCCTCTCTCCTGGAGGCGCTCAGTCAGACTGAGTATTGACATGTGGCCTGACGCTCCTCGGGGCGCGTGTTGCTTGGGCCTCTCTCCTGGAGGCGCTCAGTAAGACCAAGTGGTGACATGTGGCAAGACACTCCTCGGGGCGTGTCTTGCTTGGGCCTCTCTCCTGGAGGCCCTCTGTCAGACCCAGTGTTGACATGTGTCAAGACGCTCCTCGGGGCGCGTCTTGCTTTGGCCTCTCTCCTGGAGGCGCTCAGTCAGACCGAGTGCTGACATGTGGCAAGACGCTCCTCGGGCCGCGTGTTGCTTGGGCTTCTCTCCTGGAGGCCCTCAGTCAGACCCATTGTTGACATGTGGCAAGACGCTCCTCGGGGCACGTCTTGCTTGGAACTCTCTCCTGGAGGCGCTCAGTCAGACCGAGTGCTGACATATGGAAAGACGCTCCTCGGGGCGCGTCTTGCTTGGGCTTCTCTCCTGGAGGCGCTCAGAAAGACCCAGTGTTGACATGTGACAAGACGCTCCTCGGGGCGCGTCTTGCTTGGGCCTCTCTCCTGGAGGCGCTCAGTCAGACCCAGTGGTGACATGTGGCAAGACACTCCTCGGGGCGCGTCTTGCTTGGGCCTCTCTCCTGGAGGCCCTTTGTCAGACCGAGTGTTGACATGTGGCAAGACTCTCCTCGGGGCGCGTCTTGCTTGGGCTTCTCTCATGGAGGCCCTCAGTCAGACCCAGTGTTGACATGTGTCAAGACGCTCCTCGGGGCGTGTCTTGCTTGGGCCTCTCTCCTGGAGGCGCTCAGTCAGACCCAGTGTTGACATGTGGCAAGACGCTCCTCGGGGCGTGTCTTGCTTGGGCTTCTCTCCTGGAGGCCCTCAGTCAGACCCATTGTTGACATGTGGCAAGACGCTCCTCGGGGCACGTCTTGCTTGGGCCTCTCTCCTGGAGGCGCTCAAACAGACCGAGTAGTGACATGTGGCAAGACACTCCTCGGGGCGCGTCTTGCTGGGGCTTCTCTCATGGAGGCACTCAGTCAGACCCAGTGTTGACATGTGGCAAGACGCTCCTCGGGGCGCGTCTTGCTTGGACCTCTCTCACTGAGGCGCTCAGTCAGACCGAGTAGTGACATGTGGCAAGACGCTCCTCGGGGCGCGTCTTGCTTGGGCCTCTCTCCAGAAGGCCCTCAATCAGACCCAGTGTTGACATGTGGCAAGACGCTCCTCGGGGCGCGTCTTGCTTGGGCCTCTCTCCTGGAGGCGCTCAGTCAGACTGAGTAGTGACATGTGGCCTGACGCTCCTCGGGGCACGTCTTGCTTGGGCCTCTCTCCTGGAGGCGCTCAGTCAGACCCAGTGTTGACATGTGGCAAGACGCTCCTCGGGGCGCGTCTTGCTTGGGCTTGTCTCCTGGAGGCCCTCAGTCAGACCCATTGTTGACATGTGGCAAGACGCTCCTCGGGGCACGTCTTGCTTGGGCCTCTCTCCTGGAGGCGCTCAGTCAGACCGAGTAGTGACATGTGGCAAGACGCTCCTCGGGGCGCGTCTTGCTTGGACCTCTCTCCTGGAGGCGCTCAGTTAGACCGAGTAGTGACATGTCGCAAGACGCTCCTCGGGGCGCGTCTTGCTTGGGCCTCTTTCCTGGAGGCGCTCAGTCAGACCGAGTGCTGACATAAGGCAAGACGCTCCTCGGGGCGCATCTTGCTGGGGCCTCTCTCCTGGAGGCGCTCAATCAGACCCAGTGGTGACACGTGGCAAGACGCTCCTCGGGGCGCGTCTTCCTTGGGCCTCTCTCCTGGAGGCGCTCAGTCAGACCCAGTGGTGACACGTGGCAAGACGCTCCTCGGGGCGCGTCTTGCTTGGGCCTCTCTCCTGGAGGCGCTCAGTCAGACCCAGGGTTGACATGTGGCAAGACACTCCTCGGGGCGCGTCTTGCTTGGGCCTTTCTCCTGGAGGCCCTCTGTCAGACCGAGTGTTGTCATGTGGCAAGAAGCTCCTCGGGGCGCGTCTTGCTTGGGCTTCTCTCCTGGAGGCCCTCAGTAAGACCCATTGTTGACATGTGGCAAGACGCTCCTCGGGGCTCGTCTTGCTTGGGCCTCTCTCCAGAAGGCCCTCAATCAGACCCAGTGTTGACACGAGGCAAGACGCTCCTCGGGGCGCGTGTTGCTTGGGCCTCTCTCCTGGAGGCGCTCAGTCAGACCAAGTGGTGACATCTGGCAAGACACTCCTTGGGGCGCGTCTTGCTTGGGCCTCTCTCCTGGAGGCCCTCTGTCAGACCCAGTGTTGACATGTGTCAAGACGCTCCTCGGGGCGCGTCTTGCTTGGGCTTCTCTCCGGGAGGCCCTCAGTCAGACCCATTGTTGACATGTGGCAAGACGCTCCTCGGGGCGCAACTTGCTTTGGCCTCTCTCCTGGAGGCGCTCAGTCAGACCGAGTGCTGTCATGTGGCAAGACGCTCCTCGGGCCGCGTGTTGCTTGGGCTTCTCTCCTGGAGGCCCTCAGTCAGACCCATTGTTGACATGTGGCAAGACGCTCCTCGGGGCGCGTCTTGCTTGGGCCTCTCTCCTGGAGGCGCTCAGTCAGACCCAGTGGTGACATGTGGCAAGACACTCCTCGGGGCGTGTCTTGCTTGGGCCTCTCTCCTGGAGGCCCTCTGTCAGACCGAGTGTTGTCATGTGGCAAGACTCTCCTCGGGGCGCGTCTTGCTTGGGCTTATCTCATGGAGGCCCTCAGTCAGACCCAGTGTTGACATGTGTCAAGACGCTCCTCGGGGCGTGTCTTGCTTGGGCCTCTCTCCTGTGGAAGCTCAGTCAGACCCAGTGTTGACATGTGGCAAGACGCTCCTGGGGGCGCGTCTTGCTTGGGCTTCTCTCCTGGAGGCCCTCAGTCAGACCCATTGTTGACATGTGGCAAGACGTTCCGCGGGGCACGTCTTGCTTGGGCCTCTCTCCTGGAGGCCCTCTGTCAGACCCAGTGTTGACATGTGGCAAGACGCTCCTCCTTGGCGCATCTTGCTTGGGCCTCTCTCCTGGAGGCCCTCAGTCAGACCCATTGTTGACATGTGGCAAGACGCTCCTCGGGGCGCGTCTTGCTTGGGCCTCTCTCCTGGAGGCGCTCAGTCAGACCGAGTGCTGACATAAGGCAAGACGCTCCTCGGGGCGCGTCTTGCTGGGGCCTCTCTCCTGGAGGCGCTCAGTCAGACCCAGTGCTGACATGTGGCAAGACGCTCCTCGGGGCGCGTCTTGCTTGGGCCTCTCTCCTGGAGGCGCTCAGTCAGACTGAGTGCTGACATGTAGCAAGAAGCTCCTCGGGGTGCGTCATGCTTGGGCTTCTCTCCTGGAGGCCCTCAGTCAGACCCATTGTTGACATGTGGCAAGACGCTCCTCCGGGCGCGTATTGCTTGGGCCTCTCTCCTGGATGCCCTCTGTCAGACGCAGTGTTGACATGTGGCAAGACTCTCCTCGGGGCCCGTCTTGCTTGGGCTTCTCTCATGGAGGCCCTCAGTCAGACCCAGTGTTGACATGTGACAAGACGCTCCTCGGGGCGTGTCTTGCTTGGGCCTCTCTCCTGGAGGCGCTCAGTCAGACCCAGTGTTGACATGTGGCAAGACGCTCCTCGGGGCGCTTCTTGCTTGGGCTTCTCTCCTGGAGGCCCTCAGTCAGACCCATTGTTGACATGTGGCAAGACGCTCCTCGGGGCACGTCTTGCTTGGGCCTCTCTCCTGGAGGCGCTCAGTCAGACCGAGTAGTGACATGTGGCAAGACGCTCCTCGGGGCGCGTCTTGCTGGGGCTTCTCTCATGGAGGCACTCAGTCATACCCAGTGTTGACATGTGGCAAGACGCTCCTCGGGGCGCGTGTTGCTTGGACCTCTCTCCTGGAGGCGCTCAGTCAGACCCAGTGCTGACATGTGGCAAGAAGCTCCTCGGGGTGCGTCTTGCTTGGGCTTCTCTCCTGGAGGCCCTCAGTAAGACCAATTGTTGACATGTGGCAAGACACTCCTCGGGGCGCGTCTTGCTTGGGCCTCTCTCCAGAAGGCCCTCAATCAGACCCAGTGTTGACAAGTGGCAAGACGCTCCTCGGGGCGCATCTTGCTTGGGCCTCTCTCCTGGAGGCGCTCAGTCAGACTGAGTAGTGACATGTGGCCTGACGCTCCTCGGGGCGCGTGTTGCTTGGGCCTCTCTCCTGGAGGCGCTCAGTCAGACCAAGTGGTGACATGTGGCAAGACACTCCTCGGGGCGCGTCTTGCTTGGGCCTCTCTCCTGGAGGCCCTCTGTCAGACCCAGTGTTGACATGTGTCAAGACGCTCCTCGGGGCGCGTCTTGTTAGGGCTTCTCTCCTGGAGGCCCTCAGTCAGACCCATTGTTGACATGTGGCAAGACGCTCCTCTGGGCGCGTCTTGCTTGGGCCTCTCTCCTGGAGGCGCTCAGTCAGACCGAGTGCTGACATATGGAAAGACGCTCCTCGGGGCGCGTCTTGCTTGGGCCTCTCTCCTGGAGTCGCTCAGTCAGACCCAGTGGTGACATGTGGCAAGACACTCCTCGGGGCGCGTCTTCCTTGGGCCTCTCTCCTGGAGGCCCTTTGTCAGACCGAGTGTTGACATGTGGCAAGACTGTCCGCGGGGCGCGTCTTGCTTGGGCTTCTCTCATGGAGGCCCTCAGTCAGACCCAGTGTTGACATGTGTCAAGACGCTCCTCGGGGCGTGTCTTGCTTGGGCCTCTCTCCTGGAGGCGCTCAGTCAGACCCAGTGTTGACATGTGGCAAGACGCTCCTCGGGGCGCGTCTTGCTTGGGCTTCTCTCCTGGAGGCCCTCAGTCAGACCCATTGTTGACATGTGGCAAGACGCTCCTCGGGGCACGTCTTGCTTGGGCCTCTCTCCTGGAGGCGCTAAAACAGACCGAGTAGTGACATTTGGCAAGACACTCCTCGGGGCGCGTCTTGCTTGGGCCTCTCTAATGGAGGCCGTCTGTCAGACCCAGTGTTGAGATGTGTCAAGACGCTCCTCGGGGCGCGTCTTGCTTTGGCCTCTCTCCTGGAGGCGCTCAGTCAGACCGAGTGCTGACATGTGGCAAGAAGCTCCTCGGGGCGCGTCTTGCTTGGGCTTCTCTCCTGGAGGCCCTCAGTAAGACCCATTGTTGACATGTGGCAAGACGCTCCTCGGGGCTCGTCTCGCTTGGGCCTCTCTCCAGAAGGCCCTCAATCAGACCCAGTGTTGACACGTGGCAAGACGCTCCTCGGGGCGCGTCTTGCTTGGGCCTCTCTCCTGGAGGCGCTCAGTCAGAGTGAGTAGTGACATGTGGCCTGACGCTCCTCGGGGCGCGTGTTGCTTGGGCCTCTCTCCTGGAGGCGCTCAGTCAGACCAAGTGGTGACATGTGGCAAGACACTCCTCGGGGCGCGTCTTGCTTGGGCCTCTCTCCTGGAGGCGCTCAATCAGACCCAGTGGTGAAACGTGGAAAGACGCTCCTCGGGGCGCGTCTTGCTTGGGCCTCTCTCCTGGAGGCGCTCAGTCAGACCCAGTGGTGACACGTGGCAAGACGCTCCTCGGGGCGCGTCTTGCTTGGGCCTCTCTCCTGGAGGCGCTCAGTCAGACCCAGTGGTGACACGTGGCAAGACGCTCCTCGGGGCGCGTCTTGCTTGGGCCTCTCTCCTGGAGGCGCTCAGTCAGACCCAGTGTTGACATGTGGCAAGACACTCCTCGGGGCGCGTCTTGCTTGGGCCTCTCTAATGGAGGCCGTCTGTCAGACCCAGTGTTGAGATGTGTCAAGACGCTCCTCGGGGCGCGTCTTGCTTTGGCCTCTCTCCTGGAGGCGCTCAGTCAGACCCATTGTTGACATGTGGCAAGACGCTCCTCGGGGCGCGTCTTGCTTGGGCCTCTCTCCTGGAGGCGCTCAGTCAGACCGAGTGCTGACATATGGAAAGACGCTCCTCGGGGCGCGTCTTGCTTGGGCTTCTCTCCTGGAGGCGCTCAGAAAGACCCAGTGTTGACATGTGACAAGACGCTCCTCGGGGCGCGTCTTGCTTGGGCCTCTCTCCTGGAGGCGCTCAGTCAGACCCAGTGGTGACATGTGGCAAGACACTCCTCGGGGCGCGTCTTCCTTGGGCCTCTCTCCTGGAGGCCCTTTGTCAGACCGAGTGTTGACATGTGGCAAGACTGTCCGCGGGGCGCGTCTTGCTTGGGCTTCTCTCATGGAGGCCCTCAGTCAGACCCAGTGTTGACATGTGTCAAGACGCTCCTCGGGGCGTGTCTTGCTTGGGCCTCTCTCCTGGAGGCGCTCAGTCAGACCCAGTGTTGACATGTGGCAAGACGCTCCTCGGGGCGCGTCTTGCTTGGGCTTCTCTCCTGGAGGCCCTCAGTCAGACCCATTGTTGACATGTGGCAAGACGCTCCTCGGGGCACGTCTTGCTTGGGCCTCTCTCCTGGAGGCGCTCAAACAGACCGAGTAGTGACATTTGGCAAGACGCTCCTCGGGGCGCGTCTTGCTTGGGCCTCTCTCCAGAAGGCCCTCAATCAGACCCAGTGTTGACATGTGGCAAGACGCTCCTCGGGGCGCGTCTTGCTTGGGCCTCTCTCCTGGAGGTGCTCAGTCAGACTGAGTAGTGACATGTGGCCTGACGCTCCTCGGGGCACGTCTTGCTTGGGCCTCTCTCCTGGAGGCGCTCAGTCAGACCCAGTGTTGACATGTGGCAAGACGCTCCTCGGGGCGCGTCTTGCTTGGGCTTCTCTCCTGGAGGCCCTCAGTCAGACCGAGTGCTGACATGTGGCAAGAAGCTCCTCGGGGCGCGTCTTGCTTGGGCTTCTCTCCTGGAGGCCCTCAGTCAGACCCATAGTTGACATGTGGCAAGACGCTCCTCGGGGCACGTCTTGCTTGGGCCTCTCTCCTGGAGGCGGTCAGTTAGACCGAGTAGTGACATGTCGCAAGACGCTCCTCGGGGCGCGTCTTGCTTGGGCCTCTCTCCTGGAGGCCCTCTGTCAGACCCAGTGTTGACATGTGTCAAGACGCTCCTCGGGGCGCGTCTTGTTAGGGCTTCTCTCCTGGAGGCCCTCAGTCAGACCCATTGTTGACATGTGGCAAGACGCTCCTCTGGGCGCGTCTTGCTTGGGCCTCTCTCCTGGAGGCGCTCAGTCAGACCGAGTGCTGACATATGGAAAGACGCTCCTCGGGGCGCGTCTTGCTTGGGCCTCTCTCCTGGAGTCGCTCAGTCAGACCCAGTGGTGACATGTGGCAAGACACTCCTCGGGGCGCGTCTTCCTTGGGCCTCTCTCCTGGAGGCCCTTTGTCAGACCGAGTGTTGACATGTGGCAAGACTGTCCGCGGGGCGCGTCTTGCTTGGGCTTCTCTCATGGAGGCCCTCAGTCAGACCCAGTGTTGACATGTGTCAAGACGCTCCTCGGGGCGTGTCTTGCTTGGGCCTCTCTCCTGGAGGCGCTCAGTCAGACCCAGTGTTGACATGTGGCAAGACGCTCCTCGGGGCGCGTCTTGCTTGGGCTTCTCTCCTGGAGGCCCTCAGTCAGACCCATTGTTGACATGTGGCAAGACGCTCCTCGGGGCACGTCTTGCTTGGGCCTCTCTCCTGGAGGCGCTAAAACAGACCGAGTAGTGACATTTGGCAAGACACTCCTCGGGGCGCGTCTTGCTTGGGCCTCTCTAATGGAGGCCGTCTGTCAGACCCAGTGTTGAGATGTGTCAAGACGCTCCTCGGGGCGCGTCTTGCTTTGGCCTCTCTCCTGGAGGCGCTCAGTCAGACCGAGTGCTGACATGTGGCAAGAAGCTCCTCGGGGCGCGTCTTGCTTGGGCTTCTCTCCTGGAGGCCCTCAGTAAGACCCATTGTTGACATGTGGCAAGACGCTCCTCGGGGCTCGTCTCGCTTGGGCCTCTCTCCAGAAGGCCCTCAATCAGACCCAGTGTTGACACGTGGCAAGACGCTCCTCGGGGCGCGTCTTGCTTGGGCCTCTCTCCTGGAGGCGCTCAGTCAGAGTGAGTAGTGACATGTGGCCTGACGCTCCTCGGGGCGCGTGTTGCTTGGGCCTCTCTCCTGGAGGCGCTCAGTCAGACCAAGTGGTGACATGTGGCAAGACACTCCTCGGGGCGCGTCTTGCTTGGGCCTCTCTCCTGGAGGCGCTCAATCAGACCCAGTGGTGAAACGTGGCAAGACGCTCCTCGGGGCGCGTCTTGCTTGGGCCTCTCTCCTGGAGGCGCTCAGTCAGACCCAGTGGTGACACGTGGCAAGACGCTCCTCGGGGCGCGTCTTGCTTGGGCCTCTCTCCTGGAGGCGCTCAGTCAGACCCAGTGGTGACACGTGGCAAGACGCTCCTCGGGGCGCGTCTTGCTTGGGCCTCTCTCCTGGAGGCGCTCAGTCAGACCCAGTGTTGACATGTGGCAAGACACTCCTCGGGGCGCGTCTTGCTTGGGCCTCTCTAATGGAGGCCGTCTGTCAGACCCAGTGTTGAGATGTGTCAAGACGCTCCTCGGGGCGCGTCTTGCTTTGGCCTCTCTCCTGGAGGCGCTCAGTCAGACCCATTGTTGACATGTGGCAAGACGCTCCTCGGGGCGCGTCTTGCTTGGGCCTCTCTCCTGGAGGCGCTCAGTCAGACCGAGTGCTGACATATGGAAAGACGCTCCTCGGGGCGCGTCTTGCTTGGGCTTCTCTCCTGGAGGCGCTCAGAAAGACCCAGTGTTGACATGTGACAAGACGCTCCTCGGGGCGCGTCTTGCTTGGGCCTCTCTCCTGGAGGCGCTCAGTCAGACCCAGTGGTGACATGTGGCAAGACACTCCTCGGGGCGCGTCTTCCTTGGGCCTCTCTCCTGGAGGCCCTTTGTCAGACCGAGTGTTGACATGTGGCAAGACTGTCCGCGGGGCGCGTCTTGCTTGGGCTTCTCTCATGGAGGCCCTCAGTCAGACCCAGTGTTGACATGTGTCAAGACGCTCCTCGGGGCGTGTCTTGCTTGGGCCTCTCTCCTGGAGGCGCTCAGTCAGACCCAGTGTTGACATGTGGCAAGACGCTCCTCGGGGCGCGTCTTGCTTGGGCTTCTCTCCTGGAGGCCCTCAGTCAGACCCATTGTTGACATGTGGCAAGACGCTCCTCGGGGCACGTCTTGCTTGGGCCTCTCTCCTGGAGGCGCTCAAACAGACCGAGTAGTGACATTTGGCAAGACGCTCCTCGGGGCGCGTCTTGCTTGGGCCTCTCTCCAGAAGGCCCTCAATCAGACCCAGTGTTGACATGTGGCAAGACGCTCCTCGGGGCGCGTCTTGCTTGGGCCTCTCTCCTGGAGGTGCTCAGTCAGACTGAGTAGTGACATGTGGCCTGACGCTCCTCGGGGCACGTCTTGCTTGGGCCTCTCTCCTGGAGGCGCTCAGTCAGACCCAGTGTTGACATGTGGCAAGACGCTCCTCGGGGCGCGTCTTGCTTGGGCTTCTCTCCTGGAGGCCCTCAGTCAGACCGAGTGCTGACATGTGGCAAGAAGCTCCTCGGGGCGCGTCTTGCTTGGGCTTCTCTCCTGGAGGCCCTCAGTCAGACCCATAGTTGACATGTGGCAAGACGCTCCTCGGGGCACGTCTTGCTTGGGCCTCTCTCCTGGAGGCGGTCAGTCAGACCGAGTAGTGGCATGTGGCAAGACGCTCCTCGGGGCGCGTCTTGCTTGGACCTCTCTCCTGGAGGCGCTCAGTTAGACCGAGTAGTGACATGTCGCAAGACGCTCCTCGGGGCGCGTCTTGCTTGGGCCTCTCTCCTGGAGGCGCTCAGTCAGACCGAGTGCTGACATAAGGCCAAACGCTCCTCGGGGCGCGTCTTGCTGGGGCCTCTCTCCTGGAGGCGCTCAATCAGACCCAGTGGTGAAACGTGGCAAGACGCTCCTCGGGGCGCGTCTTGCTTGGGCCTCTCTCCTGGAGGCGCTCAGTCAGACCCAGTGGTGACACGTGGCAAGACGCTCCTCGGGGCGCGTCTTGCTTGGGCCTCTCTCCTGGAGGCGCTCAGTCAGACCCAGTGTTGACATGTGGCAAGACACTCCTCGGGGCGCGTCTTGCTTGGGCCTCTCTAATGGAGGCCGTCTGTCAGACCCAGTGTTGAGATGTGTCAAGACGCTCCTCGGGGCGCGTCTTGCTTTGGCCTCTCTCCTGGAGGCGCTCAGTCAGACCGAGTGCTGACATGTGGCAAGAAGCTCCTCGGGGCGCGTCTTGCTTGGGCTTCTCTCCTGGAGGCCCTCGGTAAGACCCATTGTTGACATGTGGCAAGACGCTCCTCGGGGCTCGTCTCGCTTGGGCCTCTCTCCAGAAGGCCCTCAATCAGACCCAGTGTTGACACGTGGCAAGACGCTCCTCGGGGCGCGTCTTGCTTGGGCCTCTCTCCTGGAGGCGCTCAGTCAGACTGAGTAGTGACATGTGGCCTGACGCTCCTCGGGGCGCGTGTTGCTTGGGCCTCTCTCCTGGAGGCGCTCAGTCAGACCAAGTGGTGACATGTGGCAAGACACTCCTCGGGGCGCGTCTTGCTTGGGCCTCTCTCCTGGAGGCCCTCTGTCAGACCCAGTGTTGACATGTGTCAAGACGCTTCTCGGGGCGCGTCTTGCTTGGGCTTCTCTCCTTGAGGCCCTCAGTCAGACCCATTGTTGACATGTGGCAAGATGCTCCTCGGGGCGCGTCTTGCTTTGGCCTCTCTCCTGGAGGCGCTCAGTCAGACCCAGTGGTGACACGTGGCAAGACGCTCCTCGGGGCGCGTCTTGCTTGGGCCTCTCTCCTTGAGGCGCTCAGTCAGACCCAGTGTTGACATGTGGCAAGACACTCCTCGGGGCGCGTCTTGCTTGGGCCTCTCTAATGGAGGCCGTCTGTCAGACCCAGTGTTGAGATGTGTCAAGACGCTCCTCGGGGCGCGTCTTGCTTTGGCCTCTCTCCTGGAGGCGCTCAGTCAGACCAAGTGCTGACATGTGGCAAGAAGCTCCTCGGGGCGCGTCTTGCTTGGGCTTCTCTCCTGGAGGCCCTCAGTAAGACCCATTGTTGACATGTGGCAAGACGCTCCTCGGGGCTCGTCTCGCTTGGGCCTCTCTCCAGAAGGCCCTCAATCAGACCCAGTGTTGACACGTGGCAAGACGCTCCTCTGGGCGCGTCTTGCTTGGGCCTCTCTCCTGGAGGCGCTCAGTCAGACTGAGTAGTGACATGTGGCCTGACGCTCCTCGGGGCGCGTGTTGCTTGGGCCTCTCTCCTGGAGGCGCTCAGTCAGACCAAGTGGTGACATGTGGCAAGACACTCCTCGGGGCGCGTCTTGCTTGGGCCTCTCTCCTGGAGGCCCTCTGTCAGACCCAGTGTTGACATGTGTCAAGACGCTTCTCGGGGCGCGTCTTGCTTGGGCTTCTCTCCTTGAGGCCCTCAGTCAGACCCATTGTTGACATGTGGCAAGACGCTCCTCGGGGCGCGTCTTGCTTTGGCCTCTCTCCTGGAGGCGCTCAGTCAGACCGAGTGCTGACATGTGGCAAGACACTCCTCGGGGCGCGTCTTGCTTGGGCCTCTCTCCTGGAGGCCCTCTGTCAGACCGAGTGTTGACATGTGGCAAGACTCTCCTCGGGGCGAGTCTTGCTTGGGCTTCTCTCATGGAGGCCCTCAGTCAGACCCAGTGTTGACATGTGTCAAGACGCTCCTCGGGGCGTGTCTTGCTTGGGCCTCTCTCCTGGAGGCGCTCAGTCAGACCCAGTGTCTACATGTGGCAAGACGCTCCTCGGGGCGCGTCTTGCTTGGGCCTCTCTCCTGGAGGCGCTCAGTCAGACTGAGTAGTCACATGTGGCCTGACGCTCCTCGGGGCGCGTGTTGCTTGGGCCTCTCTCCTGGAGGCGCTCAGTCAGACCAAGTGGTGACATGTGGCAAGACACTCCTCGGGGCGCGTCTTGCTTGGGCCTCTCTCCTGGAGGCCCTCTGTCAGACCCAGTGTTCACATGTGTCAAGACGCTTCTCGGGGCGCGTCTTGCTTGGGCTTCTCTCCTTGAGGCCCTCAGTCAGACCCATTGTTGACATGTGGCAAGACGCTCCTCGGGGCGCGTCTTGCTTTGGCCTCTCTCCTGGAGACTCTCAGTCAGACCGAGTGCTGACATGTGGCAAGACACTCCTCGGGGCGCGTCTTGCTTGGGCCTCTCTCCTGGAGGCCCTCTGTCAGACCGAGTGTTGACATGTGGCAAGACTCTCCTCGGGGCGCGTCTTGCTTGGGCTTCTCTCATGGAGGCCCTCAGTCAGACCCAGTGTTGACATGTGTCAAGACGCTCCTCGGGGCGTGTCTTGCTTGGTCCTCTCTCCTGGAGGCGCTCAGTCAGACCCAGTGTCTACATGTGGCAAGACGCTCCTCGGGGCGTGTCTTGCTTGGGCCTCTCTCCTGGAGGCCCTCAGTCAGACCCATTGTTGACATGTGGCAAGACGCTCATGGGGCACGTCTTGCTTGGGCCTCTCTCCTGGAGGCGCTCAAACAGACCGAGTAGTGACATGTGGCAAGACGCTCCTCGGGGTGCGTCTTGCTGGGGCTTCTCTCATGGAGGCACTCAGTCAGACCCAGTGTTGACATGTGGCAAGACGCTCCTCGGGGCGCTTCTTGCTTGGGCCTCTCTCCTGGAGGCGCTCAGTCAGAACCAGAGGTGACATGTGGCAAGACGCTCCTCGGGGCGCGTCTTGCTTGGGCCTCTCTCCTGGAGGCCCTCTGTCAGACCCAGTGTTGACATGTGGCAAGACGCTCCTCCTTGGCGCATCTTGCTTGGGCCTCTCTCCTGGAGGCCCTCAGTCAGACCCATTGTTGACATGTGGCAAGACGCTCCTCGGGGCACGTCTAGCTTGGGCCTCTCTCCTGGAGGCGCTCAGTCAGACCGAGTGCTGACATAAGGCAAGACGCTCCTCGGGGCGCGTCTTGCTGGGGCCTCTCTCCTGGAGGCGCTCAGTCAGACCCAGTGCTGACATGTGGCAAGACGCTCCTCGGGGCGCGTCTTGCTTGGGCCTCTCTCCTGGAGGCGCTCAGTCGGACTGAGTAGTGACATGTGGCCTGACGCTCCTCGGGGCGCGGCTTGCTTGGGCCTCTCTCCTGGAGGCGCTCAGTCAGACCCAGTGTTGACATGTGACAAGACGCTCCTCGGGGCGCGTCTTGCTTGGGCCTCTCTCCTGGAGGCGCTCAGTCAGAACCAGAGGTGACATGTGGCAAGACGCTCCTCGGGGCGCGTCTTGCTTGGGCCTCTCTCCTGGAGGCCCTCTGTCAGACCCAGTGTTGACATGTGGCAAGACGCTCTTCTGGGCGCATCTTGCTTGGGCCTCTCTCCTGGAGGCCCTCAGTCAGACCCAGTGTTGACATGTGGCAAGACGCTCCTCGGGGCGCGTCTTGCTTGGGCCTCTCTCCTGGAGGCGCTCAGTCAGACCGAGTGCTGACATAAGGCAAGATGCTCCTCGGGGCGCGTCTTGCTGGGGCCTCTCTCCTGGAGGCGCTCAGTCAGACCCAGTGCTGACATGTGGCAAGACTCTCCTCGGGGCGCGTCTTGCTTGGGCCTCTCTCCTGGAGGCGCTCAGTCAGACTGAGTAGTGACATGTGGCCTGACGCTCCTCGGGGCGAGTCTTGCTTGGGCCTCTCTCCTGGAGGCCCTCTGTCAGACCCAGTGTGGACATGTGTCAAGACACTCCTCGGGGGGCAGTCTTGCTTGGGCTTCTCTCCTGGAGGCCTTCAGTCAGACCCATTGTTGACATGTGGCAAGACGCTCCTCGGGGCGCGTCTTGCTTGGGCTTCTCTCCTGGAGGCGCTCAGACAGACCCAGTGTTGACATGTGACAAGACGCTCCTTGGGGCGCGTCTTGCTTGGGCCTCTCTCCTGGAGGCGCTCAGTCAGAACCAGAGGTGACATGTGGCAAGACGCTCCTCCGGGCGCATCTTGCTTGGGCCTCTCTCCTGGAGGCCCTCAGTCAGACCCATTGTTGACATGTGGCAAGACGCTCCTCGGGGCGCGTCTTGCTTGGGCCTCTCTCCTGGAGGCGCTCAGTCAGACCCAGTGTTGACATGTGGCAAGACGCTCCTCGGGGCGCGTCTTGCTTGGGCCTCTCTCCTGGAGGCGCTCAGTCAGACCCAGTGGTGACATGTGGAAAGACGCTCCTCGGGGCGCGTGTTGCTTGGGCCTCTCTCCTGGAGGCGCTCAGTCAGACCCAGTGTTGACACGTGGCAAGACGCTCCTCGGGGCGCGTCTTGCTTGGGCCTCTCTCCTGGAGGCGCTCAGTCAGACCCAGTGTTGACATGTGGCAAGACGCTCCTCTGGGCGCGTCTTGCTTGGGCTTCTCTCCTGGAGGCCCTCAGTCAGACCCATTGTTGACATGTGGCAAGACGCTCCTCAGGGCACGTCTTGCTTGGGCCTCTCTCCTGGAGGCGCTCAGTCAGACCGAGTGCTGACATAAGGCAAGATGCTCCTCGGGGCGCATCTTGCTGGGGCCTCTCTCCTGGAGGCGCTCAGTCAGACCCAGTGCTGACATGTGGCAAGACTCTCCTCGGGGCGCGTCTTGCTTGGGCCTCTCTCCTGGAGGCGCTCAGTCAGACTGAGTAGTGACATGTGGCCTGACGCTCCTCGGGGCGCGTCTTGCTTGGGCCTCTCTCCTGGAGGCCCTCTGTCAGACCCAGTGTGGACATGTGTCAAGACGCTCCTCGGGGCGCAGTCTTGCTTGGGCTTCTCTCCTGGAGGCCTTCAGTCAGACCCATTGTTGACATGTGGCAAGACGCTCCTCGGGGCGCGTCTTGCTTGGGCTTCTCTCCTGGAGGCGCTCAGACAGACCCAGTGTTGACATGTGACAAGACGCTCCTTGGGACGCGTCTTGCTTGGGCCTCTCTCCTGGAGGCGCTCAGTCAGAACCAGAGGTGACATGTGGCAAGACGCTCCTCCGGGCGCATCTTGCTTGGGCCTCTCTCCTGGAGGCCCTCAGTCAGACCCATTGTTGACATTTGGCAAGACGCTCCTCGGGGCGCGTCTTGCTTGGGCCTCTCTCCTGGAGGCGCTCAGTCAGACCCAGTGTTGACATGTGGCAAGACGCTCCTCGGGGCGCGTCTTGCTTGGGCCTCTCTCCTGGAGGCGCTCAGTCAGACCCAGTGGTGACACGTGGAAAGACACTCCTCGGGGCGCGTGTTGCTTGGGCCTCTCTCCTGGAGGCGCTCAGTCAGACCCAGTGTTGACACGTGGCAAGAAGCTCCTCGGGGCGCGTCTTGCTTGAGCCTCTCTCCTGGAGGCGCTCAGTCAGACCCAGTGTTGGCATGTGGCAAGACACTCCTCGGGGCGCGTCTTGGTTGGGCCTCTCTCCTGGAGGCGCTAATTCAGACCCAGTGGTGACATTTGGCAAGACGCTCCTCGGGGCGAGTATTGCTTGGGCCTCTCTCCTGAATGCCCTCTGTCAGACCGAGTGTTGACATGTGGCAAGACGCTCCTCTGGGCGCGTCTTGCTTGGGCTTCTCTCCTGGAGGCCCTCAGTCAGACCCATTGTTGACATGTGGCAAGACGCTCCTCGGGGCACGTCTTGCTTGGGCCTCTCTCCTGGAGGCGCTCAGTCAGACCGAGTAGTGACATGTGGCAAGACGCTCCTCGGGGCGCGTCTTGCTTGGACCTCCCTCCTGGAGGCGCTCAGTCAGACCGAGTAGTGACATGTGGCAAGACGCTCCTCGGGGCGCATCTTGCTTGGACCTCTCTCCTGGAGGCGCTCAGTTAGACCGAGTAGTGACATGTGGCAAGACGCTCCTCGGGGCGCGTCATGCTTGGGCCTCTCTCCTGGAGGCCCTCTGTCAGACCCAGTGTTGACATGTGGCAAGACGCTCCTCTGGGCGCATCTTGCTTGGGCCTCTCTCCTGGAGGCCCTCAGTCAGACCCATTGTTGACATGTGGCAAGACGCTCCTCGGGGCGCGTCTTGCTTGGGCCTCTCTCCTGGAGGCGCTCAGTCAGACCAAGTGCTGACATAAGGCAAGATGCTCCTCGGGGCGCGTCTTGCTGGGGCCTCTCTCCTGGAGGCGCTCAGTCAGACCCAGTGCTGACATGTGGCAAGACTCTCCTCGGGGCGCGTCTTGCTTGGGCCTCTCTCCTGGAGGCGCTCAGTCAGACTGAGTAGAGACATGTGGCCTGACGCTCCTCGGGGCGCGTCTTGCTTGGGCCTCTCTCCTGGAGGCCCTCTGTCAGACCC
Organism: Nothobranchius furzeri; assembly: GCF_043380555.1. Taxonomy (NCBI): domain Eukaryota; kingdom Metazoa; phylum Chordata; class Actinopteri; order Cyprinodontiformes; family Nothobranchiidae; genus Nothobranchius; species Nothobranchius furzeri. The sequence goes on along the minus strand of NC_091747.1, from coordinate 13,378,413 downwards.
AGTGTGGACATGTGTCAAGACGCTCCTCGGGGCGCAGTCTTGCTTGGGCTTCTCTCCTGGAGGCCTTCAGTCAGACCCAGTGTTGACATGTGGCAAGACGCTCCTCGGGGCGCGTCTTGCTTGGGCTTCTCTCCTGGAGGCGCTCAGACAGACCCAGTGTTGACATGTGACAAGACGCTCCTTGGGGCGCGTCTTGCTTGGGCCTCTCTCCTGGAGGCGCTCAGTCAGAACCAGAGGTGACATGTGGCAAGACGCTCCTCCGGGCGAATCTTGCTTGGGCCTCTCTCCTGGAGGCGCTCAGTCAGACCCAGTGTTGACACGTGGCAAGACGCTCCTCGGGGCGCGTCTTGCTTGGGCCCCTCTCCTGGAGGCGCTCAGTCAGACCCAGTGTTGGCATGTGGCAAGACACTCCTCGGGGCGCGTCTTGGTTGGGCCTCTCTCCTGGAGGCGCTCATTCAGACCCAGTGGTGACATTTGGCAAGACGCTCCTCGGGGCGAGTATTGCTTGGGCCTCTCTCCTGGAGGCGCTCAGTCAGACTGAGTAGTGACATGTCGCCTGACGCTCCTCGGGGCGCGTCTTGCTTGGGCCTCTCTCCTGGAGGCCCTCAGTCAGACCCAGTGTGGACATGTGTCAAGACGCTCCTCGGGGCGCAGTCTTGCTTGGGCTTCTCTCCTGGAGGCCTTCAGTCAGACCCATTGTTGACATGTGGCAAGACGCTCCTCGGGGCGCGTCTTGCTTGGGCTTCTCTCCTGGAGGCGCTCAGACAGACCCAGTGTTGACATGTGATAAGACGCTCCTTGGGGCGCGTCTTGCTTGGGCCTCTCTCCTGGAGGCGCTCAGTCAGAACCAGAGGTGACATGTGGCAAGACGCTCCTCCGGGCGAATCTTGCTTGGGCCTCTCTCCTGGAGGCGCTCAGTCAGACCCAGTGTTGGCATGTGGCAAGACACTCCTCGGGGCGCGTCTTGCTTGGGCCTCTCTCCTGGAGGCGCTCAGTCAGACCCAGTGTTGACACGTGGCAAGACGCTCCTCGGGGCGCGTCTTGCTTGGGCCTCTCTCCTGGAGGCGCTCAGTCAGACCCAGTGTTGGCATGTGGCAAGACACTCCTCGGGGCGCGTCTTGAATGGGCCTCTCTCCTGGAGGCGCTCATTCAGACCCAGTGGTGACATTTGGCAAGACGCTCCTCGGGGCGGGTATTGCTTGGGCCTCTCTCCTGAATGCCCTCTGTCAGACCGAGTGTTGACATGTGGCAAGACTGTCCTCAGTGCGCGTCTTGCTTGGGCTTCTCTCATGGAGGCCCTCAGTCCGACCCAGTGTTGACATGTGTCAAGACGCTCCTCGGGGCGTGTCTTGCTTGGGCCTCTCTCGTGGAGGCGCTCAGTCAGACCCAGTGTTGATATGTGGCAAGGCGCTCCTCTGGGCGCGTCTTGCTTGGGCTTCTCTCCTGGAGGCCCTCAGTCAGACCCATTGTTGACATGTGGCAAGACGCTCCTCGGGGCACGTCTTGCTTGGGCCTCTCTCCTGGAGGCGCTCAGTCAGACCGAGTAGTGACATGTGGCAAGACGCTCCTCGGGGCGCGTCTTGCTTGGACCTCCCTCCTGGAGGCGCTCAGTCAGACTGAGTAGTGACATGTGGCAAGACGCTCCTCGGGGCGCTTCTTGCTTGGACCTCTCTCCTGGAGGCGCTCAGTTAGACCGAGTAGTGACATGTGGCAAGAAGCTCCTCGGGGCGCGTCTTGCTGGGGCCTCTCTCCTGGAGGTGCTCAATCAGACCCAGTGGTGACACGTGGCAAGACGCTCCTCGGGGCGTGTCTTGCTTGGGCCTCTCTCCTGGAGGAGCTCAGTCAGACCCAGTGGTGACACGTGGCAAGACGCTCCTCGAGGCGCATCTTGCTTGGGCCTCTCTCCTGGAGGCGCTAAGTCAGACCCAGTGTTGACACGTGGCAAGACGCTCCTCGGGGCGCGTCTTGCTTGGGCCACTCTCCTGGAGGCGCTCAGTCAGACAAAGTGTTGACATGTGGAAAGACACTCCTCGGGGCGCGTCTTACTTAGGCCTCTCTCATGGAGGCCCTCTGTCAGACCCAGTGTTGACATGTGTCAAGACGCTCCTCGGGGCGCGTCTTGCTTTGGCCTCTCTCCTGGAGGCGCTCAGTCAGACCGAGTGCTGACATGTAGCAAGAAGCTCCTCGGGGTGCGTCATGCTTGGGCTTCTCTCCTGGAGGCCCTCAGTCAGACCCATTGTTGACATTTGGCAAGACGCTCCTCGGGGCGCGTATTGCTTGGGCCTCTCTCCTGGATGCCCTCTGTCAGACCCAGTGTTGACATGTGGCAAGACTCTCCTCGGGGCCTGTCTTGCTTGGGCTTCTCTCATGGAGGCCCTCAGTCAGACCCAGTGTTGACATGTGTCAAGACGCTCCTCGGGGCGTGTCTTGCTTGGGCCTCTCTCCTGGAGGAGCTCAGTCAGACCCAGTGGTGACACGTGGCAAGACGCTCCTCGAGGCGCATCTTGCTTGGGCCTCTCTCCTGGAGGCGCTAAGTCAGACCCAGTGTTGACACGTGGCAAGACGCTCCTCGGGGCGCGTCTTGCTTGGGCCACTCTCCTGGAGGCGCTCAGTCAGACACAGTGTTGACATGTGGAAAGACACTCCTCCTGGCGCGTCTTGCTTGGGCCTTTCTCATGGAGGCCCTCTGTCAGACCCAGTGTTGACATGTGTCAAGACGCTCCTCGGGGCGCGTCTTGCTTTGGCCTCTCTCCTGGAGGCGCTCAGTCAGACCCAGTGTTGACATGTGGCAAGACGCTCCTCGGGGCGCTTCTTGCTTGGGCTTCTCTCCTGGAGGCCCTCAGTCAGACCCATTGTTGACATGTGGCAAGACGCTCCTCGGGGCACGTCTTGCTTGGGCCTCTCTAATGGAGGCCGTCTGTCAGACCCAGTGTTGAGATGTGTCAAGACGCTCCTCGGGGCGCGTCTTGCTTTGGCCTCTCTCCTGGAGGCGCTCAGTCAGACCGAGTGCTGACATGTGGCAAGAAGCTCCTCGGGGCGCGTCTTGCTTGGGCTTCTCTCCTGGAGGCCCTCAGTAAGACCCATTGTTGACATGTGGCAAGACGCTCCTCGGGGCTCGTCTTGCTTGGGCCTCTCTCCAGAAGGCCCTCAATCAGACCCAGTGTTGACACGTGGCAAGACGCTCCTCGGGGCGCGTCTTGCTTGGGCCTCTCTCCTGGAGGCGCTCAGTCAGACCAAGTGGTGACATGTGGCAAGACACTCCTCGGGGCGCGTCTTGCTTGGGCCTCTCTCCTGGAGGCCCTCTGTCAGACCCAGTGTTGACATGTGTCAAGACGCTTCTCGGGGCGCGTCTTGCTTGGGCTTCTCTCCTGGAGGCCCTCAGTCAGACCGAGTGCTGACATAAGGCAAGATGCTCCTCGGGGCGCGTCTTGCTGGGGCCTCTCTCCTGGAGGCGCTCAGTCAGACCCAGTGCTGAAATGTGGCAAGACTCTCCTCGGGGCGCGTCTTGCTTGGGCCTCTCTCCTGGAGGCGCTCAGTAAGACTGAGTAGTGACATGTGGCCTGACGCTCCTCGGGGCGCGTCTTGCTTGGGCCTCTCTCCTGGAGGCCCTCTGTCAGACCCAGTGTGGACATGTGTCAAGACACTCCTCGGGGGGCAGTCTTGCTTGGGCTTCTCTCCTGGAGGCCTTCAGTCAGACCCATTGTTGACATGTGGCAAGACGCTCCTCGGGGCGCGTCTTGCTTGGGCTTCTCTCCTGGAGGCGCTCAGACTGACCCAGTGTTGACATGTGACAAGACGCTCCTTGGGGCGCGTCTTGCTTGGGCCTCTCTCCTGGAGGCGCTCAGTCAGAACCAGAGGTGACATGTGGCAAGACGCTCCTCCGTGCGCATCTTGCTTGGGCCTCTCTCCTGGAGGCCCTCAGTCAGACCCATTGTTGACATGTGGCAAGACGCTCCTCGGGGCGCGTCTTGCTTGGGCCTCTCTCCTGGAGGCGCTCAGTCAGACCCAGTGGTGACACGTGCAAAGACGCTCCTCGGGGCGCGTGTTGCTTGGGCCTCTCTCCTGGAGGCGCTCAGTCAGACCCAGTGTTGACACGTGGCAAGACGCTCCTCGGGGCGCGTCTTGCTTGGGCCTCTCGCCTGGAGGCGCTCAGTCAGACCCAGTGTTGACATGTGGCAAGACGCTCCTCTGAACGCGTCTTGCTTGGGCTTCTCTCCTGGAGGCCCTCAGTCAGACCCATTGTTGACATGTGGCAAGACGCTCCTCGGGGCACGTCTTGCTTTGTCCTCTCTCCTGGAGGCGCTCAGTCAGACCGAGTAGTGACATGTGGAAAGACGCTCCTCGGGGCGCGTCTTGCTTGGACCTCCCTCCTGGAGGCGCTCAGTCAGACCGAGTAGTGACATGTGGCAAGACGCTCCTCGGGGCGCATCTTGCTTGGACCTCTCTCCTGGAGGCGCTCAGTTAGACCGAGTAGTGACATGTGGCAAGACGCTCCTCGGGGCGCGTCTTGCTGGGGCCTCTCTCCTGGAGGTGCTCAATCAGACCCAGTGGTGACAAGTGGCAAGACGCTCCTCGGGGCACGTCTTGCTTGGGCCTCTCTCCTGGAGGCCCTCTGTCAGACCCAGTGTTGACATGTGGCAAGACGCTCCTCCGGGCGCATCTTGCTTGGGCCTCTCTCCTGGAGGCCCTCAGTCAGACCCATTGTTGACATGTGGCAAGACGCTCCTCGGGGCGCGTCTTGCTTGGGCCTCTCTCCTGGAGGCGCTCAGTCAGACCGAGTGCTGACATAAGGCAAGATGCTCCTCGGGGTGCGTCTTGCTGGGGCCTCTCTCCTGGAGGCGCTCAGTCAGACCCAGTGCTGACATGTGGCAAGACTCTCCTCGGGGCGCGTCTTGCTTGGGCCTCTCTCCTGGAGGCGCTCAGTCAGACTGAGTAGTGACATGTGGCCTGACGCTCCTCGGGGCGCGTCTTGCTTGGGCCTCTCTCCTGGAGGCCCTCTGTCAGACCCAGTGTGGACATGTGTCAAGACGCTCCTCGGGGCGCAGTCTTGCTTGGGCTTCTCTCCTGGAGGCCTTCAGTCAGACCCATTGTTGACATGTGGCAAGACGCTCCTCGGGGCGCATCTTGCTTGGGCTTCTCTCCTGGAGGCGCTCAGACAGACCCAGTGTTGACATGTTACAAGACGCTCCTTGGGGCGCGTCTTGCTTGGGCCTCTCTCCTGGAGGCGCTCAGTCAGAACCAGAGGTGACATGTGGCAAGACGCTCCTCCGGGCGAATCTTGCTTGGGCCTCTCTCCTGGAGGCCCTCAGTCAGACCCATTGTTGACATGTGGCAAGACGCTCCTCGGGGCGTGTCTTGCTTGGGCCTCTCTCCTGGAGGCGCTCAGTCAGACCCAGTGTTGACATGTGGCAAGACGCTCCTCGGGGCGCGTCTTGCTTGGGCCTCTCTCCTAGAGGCGCTCAGTCAGACCCAGTGATGACACGTGGAAAGACGCTCCTCGGGGCGCGTGTTGCTTGGGCCTCTCTCCTGGAGGCGCTCAGTCAGACCCAGTGTTGACACGTGGCAAGACGCTCCTCGGGGCGCGTCTTGCTTGGGCCTCTCTCCTGGAGGCGCTCAGTCAGACCCAGTGTTGGCATGTGGCAAGACACTCCTCGGGGCACGTCTTGGTTGGGCCTCTCTCCTGGAGGCGCTCATTCAGACCCAGTGGTGACATTTGGCAAGACGCTCCTCGGGGCGAGTATTGCTTGGGCCTCTCTCCTGAATGCCCTCTGTCAGACCGAGTGTTGACATGTGGCAAGACTCTCCTCAGGGCGCGTCTTGCTTGGGCTTCTCTCATGGAGGCCCTCAGTCCGACCCAGTGTTGACATGTGTCAAGACGCTCCTCGGGGCGTGTCTTGCTTGGGCCTCTCTCCTGGAGGCGCTCAGTCAGACCCAGTGCTGACATGTGGCAAGACTCTCCTCGGGGCGCGTCTTGCTTGGGCCTCTCTCCTGGAGGCGCTCAGTCAGACTGAGTAGTGACATGTGGCCTGACGCTCCTCGGGGCGCGTCTTGCTTGGGCCTCTCTCCTGGAGGCCCTCTGTCAGACCCAGTGTGGACATGTGTCAAGACGCTCCTCGGGGCGCAGTCTTGCTTGGGCTTCTCTCCTGGAGGCCTTCAGTCAGACCCATTGTTGACATGTGGCAAGACGCTCCTCGGGGCGCGTCTTGCTTGGGCTTCTCTCCTGGAGGCGCTCAGACAGACCCAGTGTTGACATGTGACAAGACGCTCCTTGGGACGCGTCTTGCTTGGGCCTCTCTCCTGGAGGCGCTCAGTCAGAACCAGAGGTGACATGTGGCAAGACGCTCCTCCGGGCGCATCTTGCTTGGGCCTCTCTCCTGGAGGCCCTCAGTCAGACCCATTGTTGACATGTGGCAAGACGCTCCTCGGGGCGCGTCTTGCTTGGGCCTCTCTCCTGGAGGCGCTCAGTCAGACCCAGTGTTGACATGTGGCAAGACGCTCCTCGGGGCGCGTCTTGCTTGGGCCTCTCTCCTGGAGGCGCTCAGTCAGACCCAGTGGTGACACGTGGAAAGACGCTCCTCGGGGCGCGTGTTGCTTGGGCCTCTCTCCTGGAGGCGCTCAGTCAGACCCAGTGTTGACACGTGGCAAGAAGCTCCTCGGGGCGCGTCTTGCTTGAGCCTCTCTCCTGGAGGCGCTCAGTCAGACCCAGTGTTGGCATGTGGCAAGACACTCCTCGGGGCGCGTCTTGGTTGGGCCTCTCTCCTGGAGGCGCTAATTCAGACCCAGTGGTGACATTTGGCAAGACGCTCCTCGGGGCGAGTATTGCTTGGGCCTCTCTCCTGAATGCCCTCTGTCAGACCGAGTGTTGACATGTGGCAAGACGCTCCTCTGGGCGCGTCTTGCTTGGGCTTCTCTCCTGGAGGCCCTCAGTCAGACCCATTGTTGACATGTGGCAAGACGCTCCTCGGGGCACGTCTTGCTTGGGCCTCTCTCCTGGAGGCGCTCAGTCAGACCGAGTAGTGACATGTGGCAAGACGCTCCTCGGGGCGCGTCTTGCTTGGACCTCCCTCCTGGAGGCGCTCAGTCAGACCGAGTAGTGACATGTGGCAAGACGCTCCTCGGGGCGCATCTTGCTTGGACCTCTCTCCTGGAGGCGCTCAGTTAGACCGAGTAGTGACATGTGGCAAGACGCTCCTCGGGGCGCGTCATGCTTGGGCCTCTCTCCTGGAGGCCCTCTGTCAGACCCAGTGTTGACATGTGGCAAGACGCTCCTCTGGGCGCATCTTGCTTGGGCCTCTCTCCTGGAGGCCCTCAGTCAGACCCATTGTTGACATGTGGCAAGACGCTCCTCGGGGCGCGTCTTGCTTGGGCCTCTCTCCTGGAGGCGCTCAGTCAGACCGAGTGCTGACATAAGGCAAGATGCTCCTCGGGGCGCGTCTTGCTGGGGCCTCTCTCCTGGAGGCCCTCAGTCAGACCCATTGTTGACATGTGGCAAGACGCTCCTCGGGGCGCGTCTTGCTTGGGCCTCTCTCCTGGAGGCGCTCAGTCAGACTGAGTAGAGACATGTGGCCTGACGCTCCTCGGGGCGCGTCTTGCTTGGGCCTCTCTCCTGGAGGCCCTCTGTCAGACCCAGTGTGGACATGTGTCAAGACGCTCCTCGGGGCGCAGTCTTGCTTGGGCTTCTCTCCTGGAGGCCTTCAGTCAGACCCAGTGTTGACATGTGGCAAGACGCTCCTCGGGGCGCGTCTTGCTTGGGCTTCTCTCCTGGAGGCGCTCAGACAGACCCAGTGTTGACATGTGACAAGACGCTCCTTGGGGCGCGTCTTGCTTGGGCCTCTCTCCTGGAGGCGCTCAGTCAGAACCAGAGGTGACATGTGGCAAGACGCTCCTCCGGGCGAATCTTGCTTGGGCCTCTCTCCTGGAGGCGCTCAGTCAGACCCAGTGTTGACACGTGGCAAGACGCTCCTCGGGGCGCGTCTTGCTTGGGCCCCTCTCCTGGAGGCGCTCAGTCAGACCCAGTGTTGGCATGTGGCAAGACACTCCTCGGGGCGCGTCTTGGTTGGGCCTCTCTCCTGGAGGCGCTCATTCAGACCCAGTGGTGACATTTGGCAAGACGCTCCTCGGGGCGAGTATTGCTTGGGCCTCTCTCCTGGAGGCGCTCAGTCAGACTGAGTAGTGACATGTCGCCTGACGCTCCTCGGGGCGCGTCTTGCTTGGGCCTCTCTCCTGGAGGCCCTCAGTCAGACCCAGTGTGGACATGTGTCAAGACGCTCCTCGGGGCGCAGTCTTGCTTGGGCTTCTCTCCTGGAGGCCTTCAGTCAGACCCATTGTTGACATGTGGCAAGACGCTCCTCGGGGCGCGTCTTGCTTGGGCTTCTCTCCTGGAGGCGCTCAGACAGACCCAGTGTTGACATGTGATAAGACGCTCCTTGGGGCGCGTCTTGCTTGGGCCTCTCTCCTGGAGGCGCTCAGTCAGAACCAGAGGTGACATGTGGCAAGACGCTCCTCCGGGCGAATCTTGCTTGGGCCTCTCTCCTGGAGGCCCTCAGTCAGACCCATTGTTGATATGTGGCAAGACTGTCCTCAGTGCGCGTCTTGCTTGGGCTTCTCTCCTGGAGGCCTTCAGTCAGACCCATTGTTGACATGTGTCAAGACGCTCCTCGGGGCGCAGTCTTGCTTGGGCCTCTCTCCTGGAGGCGCTCAGTCAGACCCAGTGTTGACACGTGGCAAGACGCTCCTCGGGGCGCGTCTTGCTTGGGCCTCTCTCCTGGAGGCGCTCAGTCAGACCCAGTGGTGACACGTGGAAAGACGCTCCTCGGGGCGCGTGTTGCTTGGGCCTCTCTCCTGGAGGCGCTCAGTCAGACCCAGTGTTGACACGTGGCAAGACGCTCCTCGGGGCGCGTCTTGCTTGGGCCTCTCTCCTGGAGGCGCTCAGTCAGACCCAGTGTTGGCATGTGGCAAGACACTCCTCGGGGCGCGTCTTGAATGGGCCTCTCTCCTGGAGGCGCTCATTCAGACCCAGTGGTGACATTTGGCAAGACGCTCCTCGGGGCGAGTATTGCTTGGGCCTCTCTCCTGAATGCCCTCTGTCAGACCGAGTGTTGACATGTGGCAAGACTGTCCTCAGTGCGCGTCTTGCTTGGGCTTCTCTCATGGAGGCCCTCAGTCCGACCCAGTGTTGACATGTGTCAAGACGCTCCTCGGGGCGTGTCTTGCTTGGGCCTCTCTCCTGGAGGTGCTCAGTCAGACCCAGTGTTGACATGTGGCAAGGCGCTCCTCTGGGCGCGTCTTGCTTGGGCTTCTCTCCTGGAGGCCCTCAGTCAGACCCATTGTTGACATGTGGCAAGACGCTCCTCGGGGCACGTCTTGCTTGGGCCTCTCTCCTGGAGGCGCTCAGTCAGACCGAGTAGTGACATGTGGCAAGACGCTCCTCGGGGCGCGTCTTGCTTGGACCTCCCTCCTGGAGGCGCTCAGTCAGACTGAGTAGTGACATGTGGCAAGACGCTCCTCGGGGCGCTTCTTGCTTGGACCTCTCTCCTGGAGGCGCTCAGTTAGACCGAGTAGTGACATGTGGCAAGACGCTCCTCGGGGCGCGTCTTGCTGGGGCCTCTCTCCTGGAGGTGCTCAATCAGACCCAGTGGTGACACGTGGCAAGACGCTCCTCGGGGCGCGTCTTGCTTGGGCCTCTCTCCTGGAGGAGCTCAGTCAGACCCAGTGGTGACACGTGGCAAGACGCTCCTCGAGGCGCATCTTGCTTGGGCCTCTCTCCTGGAGGCGCTAAGTCAGACCCAGTGTTGACACGTGGCAAGACACTCCTCGGAGCGCGTCTTGCTTGGGCCACTCTCCTGGAGGCGCTCAGTCAGACAAAGTGTTGACATGTGGAAAGACACTCCTCGGGGCGCGTCTTACTTGGGCCTCTCTCATGGAGGCCCTCTGTCAGACCCAGTGTTGACATGTGTCAAGACGCTCCTCGGGGCGCGTCTTGCTTTGGCCTCTCTCCTGGAGGCGCTCAGTCAGACCGAGTGCTGACATGTAGCAAGAAGCTCCTCGGGGTGCATCATGCTTGGGCTTCTCTCCTGGAGGCCCTCAGTCAGACCCATTGTTGACATTTGGCAAGACGCTCCTCGGGGCGCGTATTGCTTGGGCCTCTCTCCTGGATGCCCTCTGTCAGACCCAGTGTTGACATGTGGCAAGACTCTCCTCGGGGCCTGTCTTGCTTGGGCTTCTCTCATGGAGGCCCTCAGTCAGACCCAGTGTTGACATGTGTCAAGACGCTCCTCGGGGCGTGTCTTGCTTGGGCCTCTCTCCTGGAGGAGCTCAGTCAGACCCAGTGGTGACACGTGGCAAGACGCTCCTCGAGGCGCATCTTGCTTGGGCCACTCTCCTGGAGGCGCTCAGTCAAACACAGTGTTGACATGTGGAAAGACACTCCTCCTGGCGCGTCTTGCTTGGGCCTTTCTCATGGAGGCCCTCTGTCAGACCCAGTGTTGACATGTGTCAAGACGCTCCTCGGGGCGCGTCTTGCTTTGGCCTCTCTCCTGGAGGCGCTCAGTCAGAACCAGTGTTGACATGTGGCAAGACGCTCCTCGGGGCGCTTCTTGCTTGGGCTTCTCTCCTGGAGGCCCTCAGTCAGACCCATTGTTGACATGTGGCAAGACGCTCCTCGGGGCACGTCTTGCTGGGGCCTCTCTAATGGAGGCCGTCTGTCAGACCCAGTGTTGAGATGTGTCAAGACGCTCCTCGGGGCGCGTCTTGCTTTGGCCTCTCTCCTGGAGGCGCTCAGTCAGACCGAGTGCTGACATGTGGCAAGAAGCTCCTCGGGGCGCGTCTTGCTTGGGCTTCTCTCCTGGAGGCCCTCAGTAAGACCCATTGTTGACATGTGGCAAGACGCTCCTCGGGGCTCGTCTTGCTTGGGCCTCTCTCCAGAAGGCCCTCAATCAGACCCAGTGTTGACACGTGGCAAGACGCTCCTCGGGGCGCGTCTTGCTTGGGCCTCTCTCCTGGAGGCGCTCAGTCAGACCAAGTGGTGACATGTGGCAAGACACTCCTCGGGGCGCGTCTTGCTTGGGCCTCTCTCCTGGAGGCCCTCTGTCAGACCCAGTGTTGACATGTGTCAAGACGCTTCTCGGGGCGCGTCTTGCTTGGGCTTCTCTCCTGGAGGCCCTCAGTCAGACCGAGTGCTGACATAAGGCAAGATGCTCCTCGGGGCGCGTCTTGCTGGGGCCTCTCTCCTGGAGGCGCTCAGTCAGACCCAGTGCTGACATGTGGCAAGACTCTCCTCGGGGCGCGTCTTGCTTGGGCCTCTCTCCTGGAGGCGCTCAGTCAGACTGAGTAGTGACATGTGGCCTGACGCTCCTCGGGGCGCGTCTTGCTTGGGCCTCTCTCCTGGAGGCCCTCTGTCAGACCCAGTGTGGACATGTGTCAAGACACTCCTCGGGGGGCAGTCTTGCTTGGGCTTCTCTCCTGGAGGCCTTCAGTCAGACCCATTGTTGACATGTGGCAAGACGCTCCTCGGGGCGCGTCTTGCTTGGGCTTCTCTCCTGGAGGCGCTCAGACAGACCCAGTGTTGACATGTGACAAGACGCTCCTTGGGGCGCGTCTTGCTTGGGCCTCTCTCCTGGAGGCGCTCAGTCAGAACCAGAGGTGACATGTGGCAAGACGCTCCTCCGGGCGCATCTTGCTTGGGCCTCTCTCCTGGAGGCCCTCAGTCAGACCCATTGTTGACATGTGGCAAGACGCTCCTCGGGGCGCGTCTTGCTTGGGCCTCTCTCCTGGAGGCGCTCAGTCAGACCCAGTGGTGACACGTGGAAAGACGCTCCTCGGGGCGCGTGTTGCTTGGGCCTCTCTCCTGGAGGCGCTCAGTCAGACCCAGTGTTGACACGTGGCAAGACGCTCCTCGGGGCGCGTCTTGCTTGGGCCTCTCGCCTGGAGGCGCTCAGTCAGACCCAGTGTTGACATGTGGCAAGACGCTCCTCTGAACGCGTCTTGCTTGGGCTTCTCTCCTGGAGGCCCTCAGTCAGACCCATTGTTGACATGTGGCAAGACGCTCCTCGGGGCACGTCTTGCTGGGGCCTCTCTAATGGAGGCCGTCTGTCAGACCCAGTGTTGAGATGTGTCAAGACGCTCCTCGGGGCGCGTCTTGCTTTGGCCTCTCTCCTGGAGGCGCTCAGTCAGACCGAGTGCTGACATGTGGCAAGAAGCTCCTCGGGGCGCGTCTTGCTTGGGCTTCTTTCCTGGAGGCCCTCAGTAAGACCCATTGTTGACATGTGGCAAGACGCTCCTCGGGGCTCGTCTTGCTTGGGCCTCTCTCCAGAAGGCCCTCAATCAGACCCAGTGTTGACACGTGGCAAGACGCTCCTCGGGGCGCGTCTTGCTTGGGCCTCTCTCCTGGAGGCGCTCAGTCAGACCAAGTGGTGACATGTGGCAAGACACTCCTCGGGGCGCGTCTTGCTTGGGCCTCTC